>NC_134841.1:53270064-53926043 GCF_965363235.1 Mytilus galloprovincialis
AAAGGCCGGAGAACACAGTTATTTTCCCTTAATTGTCTATCAAAACATAATGACAATTAAAAAAAAAATCCACCTGCTCTTTTCCGATAAGGCTTGGTGTGCATAAAGTTTGACTTTTATCCCAAAACATACCAAAAATTCAGAAAACTCTCGCTGCTCATTTTCAAACTTTTAGGACACCGGTATTGATAAAGCCAGAGAGCTTCCGAGAAGGGGAAATTCCACCTTTATTTTCGATTAGGGCAAGGTTCCGGTGCAAAAAGTTGACATGCATGTGTCTGGACACATGGACACAACGAATTACAAATATTGAAGTCTTATCTTTCACCTAAGGCAACAACCATTTTCTTATCGAGGGGGGGGGGGGGCTGGGATTTTTATTATGTTCATAAATATTTTTTTCGGAACCTAAGCTTCCTCCGATGATTTTTTTTCCTATAATGTGGAACAGAAATACATTCTATTTTTCTCAAAACCATAAAATTTACATATTAATTCATTTTAATTTTTTAATTGATGTAAAATGTAAACTGCATGGCTCTGTCTATATCCTGGCATTGGCTGTTGTCTCTGTTGTTTTTTTTAGCCCACTTTCTACATAATGATATTCTCTGAGTCCGTCATACAGGTACCACAGTCCTTGAATTTTAATACTGCAATTGAAGTGGCCACCATTGCCATATGTAAGAGTGAGTAGCTCCAAATTATAAACATCCACTGTTTCCAACTATGATAATTGATATTCCATTGAAAAAAGAGGTATAAAAAATGATACAGAATGATACAAAGGAAAATACACAATCAGGGCTACTTTAAAAGACTGCTTTAATATGATACCATATCTATCCCTGTTATAAAATGACCATATCAGGGGCGGATCCAGCCATTTTAAAAAGGGGGGTTCCCAACCCAGAGTAATGGGGGGGGTTCCAGCTATATGCTCCCATTCAAATGCATTGATCGGCCAAAAAAAAGGGGGGGGGGGTTCCAAACCTGGAACCCCCCCTCTGGATCCGCGCCTGCATATCATGTTTATAATAGTTGCAGTTTTAAGTATGTCTTAATCTAGTAGCATACATGTACATGCGGGAGATTTGGAATGCTTTTAAATATTTCTGGATCAAACACTTACAGGAAAATACAAAAAGTAATAAGGTATAAATATAAATCTTAGCTTAATCTGTAGACTGGACAGATGTTTATAATCTGCTGTTTCACTGTCTCAACTGTTGTTATTTTCACTATTCTCAAATTCAGCAGTGCAAAATTTTTTTTCAAGCAGGTGACAGCATAATTTTTTTTTCAGCTACATTGCAAAACATAAATTTTTTTTTCAGCTACAGTTTAAAACATAATTTTTTTTCGTTCATCTAGGCCATTAAAATATTTTTTTCAAAAAAATCCCAGGCCCCCCCAGATAATAAAATGGTTGTTGCCTAAATACAAACAAATAGTAAAAAAATTAAGAAAGAAAACATTCCAGGATAGTCCAAATGTAACAAATATAGACCCCCCTTATTTTTACTGAAAAATCAAGTGTAGAAAATACATTTGTCTGTCTGTAAGTATATCCTCAGAACAAGAAAATCTTCATCAAACATAGCTGTGAGAACAGAGCTAGGGAGATACCCACTAGAGATGCATATAAAAACTCAAAGTATACTTTACTTTATATCAAGATTACCAAATTCTGAAATTAATCCATTATTATATGAATCCTTTTTACTTTCTATAAGTTTAGATAATTCAGGTTGCTATACCTGGTTTACATATGTTAAAAATATTTTGAAAGAGGTAAACATGGACATATCCATTCTTGAGGGAAACAAAAGAAAAAAATACTGAAATTTAAAAAAAAAACAACCTTAAAACATCAATTATTAAATTTCTACACAAATATATTTTAACAAAAATTTGAAAAAATAGATAAAAAAAGTAAATTGTATTTATATAAAAGTTTAAAGCAAAATTTTAAAATGGAAAACTACTTAAACTGTAAATCTTTTGAAAAGAGAAGTAACATAACAAAAATGAGAATTACAGTACGCCCAAGGAGTTTGTAATCCCAAACTCCATACTCCGATATTTTTCCTGGTGTAACACCAGGAAACTCCGACATCCCTCCCAAAATTCTCGGAGAAATTTGGGAGTATTCCCTCCGACTTCCGCGTAAATCCGCTACCTTTTGTTTATTGTATTAGCGACATCTCTCCCAGTCTGGTGTGACGCGGTGTGACACCAGGTAATTAATTGCCCTAATCCGTCTGATCTATGCCGGCACGCGACAGTCAAGGTATGTGAGATTTCTAATGTAATTAAACAATTGTATTTCCTGTCTATTGATTATCAGGTTATATCTGATTGCTTGAAACAAATGAAAGATTAAAATAAAAAGCAAAACGTTGTTGTTAATTCTTTCAATTACTCTGTACATTTTAATCAAGTTTTTAAACAACTATATTTGATTTTGACTTCCGTTTTTTTATCAGTAAATAAATATTTAATTTACTGAAAGAGATATAATTGTGCAACAATAAACGGAGACTAACGCTGAATAAATGAGGGCAGTTTAAAGAAAAATTACACGTCTCAAAGTTGTTTATACTACAAGTAAAAAAGAAAATATTATTCCTTATCTGTTATGCTAATAATTCTACGCCATTTCCATTTTACGATTACAAAATAAAAGTTTTAAAATCCAAAACGTTGTTGTTAATGCTTTCAATTGCATTAAAGTTTTATAAAAAAAATCTATATTTGATTATGACCTCGTTTTTTATTTATCGGTAATTGATATAACTTACGAAAACAGTGGCGGATCCAGAAATTTTCATAAGTGGGGGCCCACTGACTGACCTAATAACGATTGGTTGCTTATATAGGGAATCACTGAAGCGTGACTGGAGCGGGCCCCCTCTTAGGTCAGTCAGTGGGCCCCCACTTATGAAAATTTCTGGATCCGCCACTGTTTTCGTAAGTTATATCAATTACCGATAAATAAAAAACGAGGTCATAATCAAATATAGATTTTTTTTATAAAACTTTAATGCAATTGAAAGCATTAACAACAACGTTTTGGATTTTAAAACTTTTATTTTGTAATCGTAAAATGGAAATGGCGTAGAATTATTAGCATAACAGATAAGGAATAATATTTTCTTTTTTACTTGTAGTATAAACAACTTTGAGACGTGTAATTTTTCTTTAAACTGCCCTCATTTATTCAGCGTTAGTCTCCGTTTATTGTTGCACAATTATATCTCTTTCAGTAAATTAAATATTTATTTACTGATAAAAAAACGGAAGTCAAAATCAAATATAGTTGTTTAAAAACTTGATTAAAATGTACAGAGTAATTGAAAGAATTAACAACAACGTTTTGCTTTTTATTTTAATCTTTCATTTGTTTCAAGCAATCAGATATAACCTGATAATCAATAGACAGGAAATACAATTGTTTAATTACATTAGAAATCTCACATACCTTGACTGTCGCGTGCCGGCATAGATCAGACGGATTAGGGGAATTAATTACCTGGTGTCACACCGCGTCACACCAGACTGGGAGAGATGTCGCTAATACAATAAACAAAAGGTAGCGGATTTACGCGGAAGTCGGAGGGAATACTCCCAAATTTCTCCGAGAATTTTGGGAGGGATGTCGGAGTTTCCTGGTGTTACACCAGGAAAAATATCGGAGTATGGAGTTTGGGATTACAAACTCCTTGGGCGTACTGTAATTCTCATTTTTGTTATGTTACTTCTCTTTTCAAAAGATTTACAGTTTAAGTAGTTTTCCATTTTAAAATTTTGCTTTAAACTTTTATATAAATACAATTTACTTTTTTTATCTATTTTTTCAAATTTTTGTTAAAATATATTTGTGTAGAAATTTAATAATTGATGTTTTAAGGTTGTTTTTTTTTTAAATTTCAGTATTTTTTTCTTTTGTTTCCCTCAAGAATGGATATGTCCATGTTTACCTCTTTCAAAATATTTTTAACATATGTAAACCAGGTATAGCAACCTGAATTATCTAAACTTATAGAAAGTAAAAAGGATTCATATAATAATGGATTAATTTCAGAATTTGGTAATCTTGATATAAAGTAAAGTATACTTTGAGTTTTTATATGCATCTCTAGTGGGTATCTCCCTAGCTCTGTTCTCACAGCTATGTTTGATGAAGATTTTCTTGTTCTGAGGATATACTTACAGACAGACAAATGTATTTTCTACACTTGATTTTTCAGTAAAAATAAGGGGGGTCTATATTTGTTACATTTGGACTATCCTGGAATGTTTTCTTTCTTAATTTTTTTACTATTTGTTTGTATTTAGGCAACAACCATTTTATTATCTGGGGGGGCCTGGGATTTTTTTGAAAAAAATATTTTAATGGCCTAGATGAACGAAAAAAAATTATGTTTTAAACTGTAGCTGAAAAAAAAATTTATGTTTTGCAATGTAGCTGAAAAAAAAATTATGCTGTCACCTGCTTGAAAAAAAATTTTGCACTGCTGAATTTGAGAATAGTGAAAATAACAACAGTTGAGACAGTGAAACAGCAGATTATAAACATCTGTCCAGTCTACAGATTAAGCTAAGATTTATATTTATACCTTATTACTTTTTGTATTTTCCTGTAAGTGTTTGATCCAGAAATATTTAAAAGCATTCCAAATCTCCCGCATGTACATGTATGCTACTAGATTAAGACATACTTAAAACTGCAACTATTATAAACATGATATGCAGGCGCGGATCCAGAGGGGGGGTTCCAGGTTTGGAACCCCCCCCCTTTTTTTTGGCCGATCAATGCATTTGAATGGGAGCATATAGCTGGAACCCCCCCCCCCCCCATTACTCTGGGTTGGGAACCCCCCTTTTTAAAATGGCTGGATCCGCCCCTGATATGGTCATTTTATAACAGGGATAGATATGGTATCATATTAAAGCAGTCTTTTAAAGTAGCCCTGATTGTGTATTTTCCTTTGTATCATTCTGTATCATTTTTTATACCTCTTTTTTCAATGGAATATCAATTATCATAGTTGGAAACAGTGGATGTTTATAATTTGGAGCTACTCACTCTTACATATGGCAATGGTGGCCACTTCAATTGCAGTATTAAAATTCAAGGACTGTGGTACCTGTATGACGGACTCAGAGAATATCATTATGTAGAAAGTGGGCTAAAAAAAACAACAGAGACAACAGCCAATGCCAGGATATAGACAGAGCCATGCAGTTTACATTTTACATCAATTAAAAAATTAAAATGAATTAATATGTAAATTTTATGGTTTTGAGAAAAATAGAATGTATTTCTGTTCCACATTATAGGAAAAAAAATCATCGGAGGAAGCTTAGGTTCCGAAAAAAATATTTATGAACATAATAAAAATCCCAGCCCCCCCCCCCCCCTCGATAAGAAAATGGTTGTTGCCTTAGGTGAAAGATAAGACTTCAATATTTGTAATTCGTTGTGTCCATGTGTCCAGACACATGCATGTCAACTTTTTGCACCGGAACCTTGCCCTAATCGAAAATAAAGGTGGAATTTCCCCTTCTCGGAAGCTCTCTGGCTTTATCAATACCGGTGTCCTAAAAGTTTGAAAATGAGCAGCGAGAGTTTTCTGAATTTTTGGTATGTTTTGGGATAAAAGTCAAACTTTATGCACACCAAGCCTTATCGGAAAAGAGCAGGTGGATTTTTTTTTTAATTGTCATTATGTTTTGATAGACAATTAAGGGAAAATAACTGTGTTCTCCGGCCTTTATAGGACAAATTTATGGACGTTTTGGTCCCCTAATTTGCACCATTTGCTTCAAATTTGAAATGCAAAGATATTTATTTCATTGTTAATTCATAGTAAATGATTGAAAAATAATTTTTGATGCCTATTTTACCATATTTTGGGGTTGTTAAGTTTATATGTTGAAACTTTTGCGGCAAATCTCAAATTAGGGGCTCATAATTTTTCTGTTTTGGGCAAATTCCTACTCATTCTGATAAGAAATATTTCATTTAAAGGACTTATTCCAAAATATTGAGCAAAATTACAAGAAAAAACTGCCCCTAAGTAATATTAGATTAAATGTTTACTTTATTTAATTGGTGTAAACACCAATTTCACATATCTTTTTGAAGGATTTGGGTGGTCCTTAAAAGGACCTTTGGTTGCATGAGTTGCTGGGTTACTGTCTCATCTATGGTGCTGGTAATAGTTTTCTCTTGCAGTTAGTACTATGGCTAAGAAAGGCAGGTACTGGGTCCAACTGTCCTTTTCTGTAAACATCTTGCTCTTTACTTTTTAGCTTGGCCTCTCTATGTTCCACTATTTTTTCCCCACTCTGTGTAACAATGTGTAAGACATCTATGTTTAACTTCAGGGTTTTTTTCATAGTCTTGCTTGTAGGTAAACTGTTTGTCCATGCTTTGCTGAGTTTCTGGCATGTTGTTTCTGTGAATTCCAGATGCCAATCTGGCCTGAATCCGGGTCCGTTCGCGCCCATTCACGTTCGCACCCACTCATGTTCGCCCCATTTCACTTTCGCACCCCACATGTTCGCACCCAAAGTCTGTTCGCACCCTACATGTTCGCGCCCAATTCTAATTGGTTTTGTATTTAATAACTTTGCAATTTTGTATGTGTTGAATAAATCTTAATCATGTTTTTGAGAGTGTATTGTTTAAAATAATAATATTCCTTTCTAATTTAAGTGGGAATCTGTCAACGTTTTATTTTGTGTTGGATAACACTTAATCATGTTTAACTTTTGTTTAGTGTATTGCCTATAACTTTATTTCATTGATTTGTTTTAAAATGAAGTGAGATTCTGACTACGATTTTTTTCTTGTGAGTTGAATAAATTTTATCATGTTTTAGTTTATATAATAGTGTATTGCTATATTTTATCATTTCATTGTTTCAGATCGGACCAAGCTGTTAAAAACAATTATCTTTTGGGTTTTTCAGTTAAAATATTCAATCTTTTACTCATACCAAGCTATAAATACATTCAGTATTTACATCAAATCAATTAAAAACAACAATCATGATTTTCCAAATATTCAACTGGAATTTGAATTTAAATTGGGCGCGAACGTGTAGAGTGCGAACGGACCTTGGGTGCGAATGTGCGAGGTGCGAACGTGTAGGGTGCGAAAGTATATTGGGCGCGAACGGACCTGATACCATCTGGCCTCCATGCCTCTTGAGAAGGTTACATACATTCTTAGGTAAATTTACACTCAAAGACCTGTGTTGTTGGTGGTGTTGTAAAGCTTCATACTACTAATTGCATCTTCGCTAAGCTTCATTCTCAAGATCTCTTGTAGTAACAACTTTTCTTTTTCGTCCATTTGTAGGATAGTAATGTTATGACAGCCAAGGATGCAATTCTGAAAACTGTAGGTTGAGTTTTGAACTTTTCATTGATTTTTCTCAAATAATCTGGGTAGGAATTTATGTGATTTGAAATGAATTTAGAAAAGTAACCTTAATTACACAATGATGTGTTCTTCTTTTGGAATTTTATTATTGATTTAATTTCATCAGTGTTTTTACTTTAACAAACACTTTAGTTTTTCCAAAAACTTGCACTAATAAAAAAGTTATGAGCATTTAAATATAGAAGGTATTTTGAGGGAAATGAAAATTCCATTCCAGAAAAATGATAAAATTTTGGTGTGAAGGTTGTGCTAATTGTCTGCATTGGTCAAAGGGAATTTTTTTTTAAATTTTACAAAACTGGAAAGAAAACCTGTTGCGACTAATATTTATAACCTTTCCATCATTATTTAAAGCAAATTTGTAATATAATAAATACATAAAAATTGTAAACACATATATCATGTTATGGGGGTATTTGCGAAAAAATATTAGTTATAACTTGAGGGACTGTTAAATTTTCCGAGCCGCTAGACAAGGGTATTTGGTCTCGAGGTATTTTTAAGGTGTCATTAACTGTTAACAAAACTTGGAACTTTTGAAAAACTAAGGCTTTTCTTCCTCAGGAATAGATTACCTTAGCTGTATTTAGCAAAACTTGAAGGAATTTTTGGTTCTCAATGCTCTTAAACTTTGTCCTCTATTTGGCCTTATAAACATTGTTTGATTCGAGCGTAACTGATGAATCTTTTTTAGACGAAACATGCTCTTGTATAAATATAATATTTTGAACCTGGTATCTATGATGAGTTTATTATATTTGAAATACCATTTAGTAATACATCAAATTGCTGGCCAATCCAACAGAAATCTGATTGCCATACTTTTAATAGGGATCATACTTTAGTTGAAGTAGTTTCTCATGAGTCCATAAGAGTCCAAAATAATTTGAATGCTTTCATTATTACAGGGATTCCTTTTAAGACTTCCAACAGTTTTCAAGAATTGCAAACAATTAGAATTATTAAACCAAGTAGTTTTAAATTTAAGTTTAAATTTTGTTTAGTTTTGACTGTTATCCTTTTAAGGAACCTGGGGATTTCAAGAGTTAGTTGATGATGATCTTACACTAAATAACTCAAAATGTGGTGATTAAGTTGAAAGCATCTATCCCATTGAACTAGAGATAAAGGATACAACAGATACAATTACGTCTGCCTCATATCTTGACTTACATCTAGAAATTGACAAAGAGGGTTGGTTGAAAACAAAACTTTACGACAAAAGCATGAAAAGAGATGATTTCAGCTTCCCAATTGTGAACTTTCCATTTCTATGTAGCAACATTCCAGCAGTGCCTGCATACAGAGTACATCTTCCAATTGATGCCATATTCCCTGGCTTGTATTTCCTATCATGATTGCCTTGATAGAGGGCTGGTGCTCACAAGGAAGCTATCAAATAAGAGTTCCAAATAATGAAGTTGAGATCATCCCTTCATAAATTTTCTGGATGCCATCACAATTTGGTTCACCTTTTTTTATGGAATAACCGTTTTACAGATGATATCAGAAATGTTCCTTATGTCATTACTACAATCCCCTTCCCTTTTTACATATGTGACCTATCGAATTAAACTATTACCAGGTTTAAATGAACAACACGACCTTCTGCTTATCCTTTCAGAGCACCGTTATTACTGCTGGTTTTTGACTGTCTCACTGGTATCTTTCGCCCCTCTTTTGAGACTTCTGAAGGATCACGTTAAGAATATTTTAAAGACGAAACGCATGTCTGGCGTACTAAATTATAATCCTAGTACCTTTGATAACTATTTAAAGAATCATGGTTAAATGCTTTCCAATTTTACCCTTATGCTAGCCGAAAAGGACCATTTGACGTCTAACGGCAAAAGGCATTACTACCCTCATTACTAGACTGAACTTGTCGACCTGGAACTTAATTCATAACACTCAAGTAATATTAATCATTTCAAAAATGAAAGGGTCCAGAATTGAGTATTTTTTAATCAACGGCATTGTCCTATGTTAGTTATAAATAAAGCTGAATTCTTTGATTCACAGTTTTTACGAAATATTTTAAAAGCTAAGAAAACTGTATCTTATAATCAGCATGACTTTATCAGATGACAATACCAAAAAAATACTAAAAGTTCAGGCTAAAATAAGGCTATACATAGTTATATACTGAAATTCAGTCACAAACCCATGATATCGCAGGGGTGTTCTAGTACATCTTAATAAAAGTGTAAGGGGTGGTAGAAATTGTGGGGTACTACACTTTTTGTTAAATTTTGAAAGTTTAAAATCATATATGGTATTTTTGTCTGAATTAAATAAATTATTTGTATTTTACTACTCCAGTTGCCATGGTTGGATAAAAAAGATATTGGGAGATAGTTTGGGATATTCTGGTGACTGAAAAACAGTAATTGGCGCAAAAGGACTGCTGCCCTGGTTTTGTACCAACAAAGACTGGTAGTTTAAAAGATATGTTAACATGTCAACTTAAAGCAAAGTAAAGAAATGTTATATACTGTACATCATTATTGTAATGCTCAGTTAATTATTCTTTTGCATTAAATATTGTTTCAATTATTTTTCTCAAATAGTTTTTCCATATCGCAGCCAGCAGAGCATTATTCCATGGAAGATGGTTAAAGAAATCTTCAACCAAGTCAGAAATTCTGCAGCTTTACCAAGAAAATAAGAAAGGCAAGTTTATTTAAGCCTAACAATTTCTATACATTTTCTAGTAATATTTGATAAAAATTAAGAAACTTCTTATTCTTCTTCCGAATACAGGAGCAGTGGCGGATCCAGAACTTTTCCTAAGGGGGGCCCGCTGACTGACCTAAGGGGGGGGGGGGCTCCAGTCGTGCTTCAATGATTCCCTATATAATCAACCAAATTTTTCCCACGAAAGGGGGGCCCGGGCCCCCCAGGGCCCCACTGGATCCGCCTATGGGGAGAAGACTCCTAGTTAGGAGTGTAAAACTTACCGGGAAACAAGAAACAAAACTTTATTTTCTACATGCAAAACACTGAATTATTTTACCTGTTAAATATTTAAAGATACGTGTACCAGGTATATCAACAAGATTTACTATTAAAATTATAAAAAGTAAGCCTACAGATTGAAATATTACTTCCAAGGGGAGACAATTTCAACCAAGATTTGTTTATTCAATAAGAGATAACTCAGTAAATTATTGAGATTTTTGTGCAGTTGAAATCAAGTCATTATTCTTTTACTTCTTTTTTGTATTACATCTTTATAGGAATTTTACAAACTTAAGTGTTGATATAATACTAATCTGATTTATGTAGTAAGAAATCAAAACAATATTTAGTAAATGTTATCTTGACAAGTGAAATGGATTTGTAAAATATTTAATGTATCCATTTTATTTTATTTTTAGGTTCTTTCAGTGAGATGTTTTCATGTTGTTGGCAATAAACTTGGTTGTCTTATACAGCTTATACAAAGTATACAAAGGTATGTACCAGTCTGTTATTTTGTTAAAAAAAATATATCAATTTTTTTATAAAATTTCTTTATTGCTCTAGGAATATAAGAGTTGGTCAGAAGTCTACTCTCATTTATCAGTACCACTACATGAGTAAATTAAAGGATATTTGTTAATTGCATAAGTAATTGCTGTGTTGCTGGATAGCTGTCTTATCCATATATTCTCAACATGTATTACCTTTATATACTATAAACCAATTTTTGATGATGAAGCATTTTATATTTTAGGTTAGCATCACAGCTTGTCCATAAGGATAGAGGCTGGCAATAGCCACTGGAGCTGACCTTTATGGTGAGAATCAGGAGACAGATTTATGAACTATTTATCTAATAGCATGTCAATGTTGATTTTTACCACTATGATAAAATTAAGAGATGCAGTGTGATTGCCAATGCAATGAGTCAATTGACACATCAATCTAATTAAAAACCGATCTCTCATCGCTCCCGTTTTCTGATATGTCGCGTGGGAGATCTAACGAAACTCGCTTTGAGGTCACATGTGAGTGAACTAGAAGTCGTGAATTTATAAAGATATGCAAATGAGTAGACGACCTATTTATAAGCCAATGAAAAAAGTTTATGAATTATTTTGACTGACAATTTCGTCGTAAATAAAATGAGTTCCATCCCTTTGCCTTACGTTAAACTTACAAAATCGTGGAAGACTCAATTTCATTGGTCGAAAAAGACACACCTACGAGGTCACTCACATGTGACCTCAAAGCGGGTTTCGTTAGATCTCCCACGCGACATATCAGAAACAGGAGCGATGAGAGATCGGTTTTTAATTAGATTGTTGACACATATGACAAAGATTTTAGCAACTCATATCACTTTACCACCTTCAACAATGAGAAAAAAACCTATACTGTATTGTTAACTATAAAAGTCCACAACATGAAAAAATGAGAAGCGTAATGGCCTGATGAATGATAAATCAATTATAAAGAAAAACATTATATTTAATGTCAGACATCAAATAACTTGTTGTTCATCCTATTTTGCTAATAAAGACTGGTGTTTTAACAGTTAATAATGCCACCAAACCATTTAAAAAAAAAGGAAAAGAAAAGTTATGTGTATATATATTATTCTTATTGTTATGTCCAGATAATTATTCTCTTGCATTAAATAGTGTTTCAATTGTATAGTTTTGACTGAGATATGTTTAAGAATCTATATTTCTTTTTCAGGTAACTTCTACTGTGGCTGCATAAAAGGTTTGTGGTGGATAACTATAACAAAAATACAATGTAATTCAGACAATTTTTGTGTATGCACAACAACAACAGACTTCATGGAGAAAATGGCAACTCTGACCTAAAGCCACAGCAGAACCAATAGCCAAAATTTAGAATCGTAGCAGCACCATCTAAATACCCAGCCTAAACTCTGGTTAACATATAAAAGACACCAGAAAAATCAACCTTAGATGTACTGACAGAGAATACTTACACCTCAGCAATCCTGAAGATTAAGATGACGATGTAATATGTGTTGAAACGGCAGGATTGCAGAAATACAGTACAAACCACTACTGCTATTTAGTGGAAGAAGAACATACATACCAGACTACCAGTAGTTATAAAAAAATACCAGTAATAATTGAAGAATAATTGAATGGCACAAGTAACAGTATGAGGAATATATAACATCTTCACCAGTGGAAAACAGTGGACAATGATATTTTAATTTCTAAATTGTATTATTTTGAAAACTTTGCAACTTTATTAACATATTTTTTTAACTCAATACATTCAACACATAAGTAACACATACTAAGAGAGACAATTGATAGAACATTATGATGTAAAAAACTTTAACCAAATTAGTGACATACAAAGAGTTGAATAAAACTGAAGTTGATTACTATATTAAGGTGGTACCTAACACTACAGGGAGATAACTCTGTAAACATTTAAATTACGTTGTGTTGTTAAGGGAATATTAAGCTGCTTGATTATCAAAATAAGTGCTTGTCAAACTGCTATATAACCAGTGTAATTTTTCTGATAAGACGGTTGGTTCAAATTTTTTGAAATTTTTATATTTTTGTCAAAGGGTCAAAGTAAATACTTTGTCAAAATTTTATGAAAATTAAACGAGCCAAATTAATTTTAGTTAAGGTGTTTGGTACCACCTTAACTGTACAGAAAAAGCAGTATTTTATATTTGAATAATATCATTTATGCCATTATATGTTCATCTATCAGTAACTTTAGATAATATAGAAAAATATAATATAATGACAGAGTTGTTTCCCTTTCAACAGGAAAGAAACTATAAAGTGTAGTAAATAAAAGAATGTTGTCTGTTAATTAATCATAACGGTGAATTTTGCCATGTAAATAAATTAAGATGTTTATTTCTTCACTGAATTACTTTTTTCTCAAAATACTTGAAATGAAAAGCTTATTTGAATAGACATAATAAATATGTCAAGCTTATATATGTTTATCATAGGCGGATCCAGGGGGGGGGGGTCCCTGGGGGCCCAGGCCCCCCCTTTTGTGGGAAAAATTTGGTTGATTATATAGGGAATCATTGAAGCATGACTGGAGCGGACCCCCTCTTAGGTCAGTCAGTGGGCCCCCCCTTAGGAAA
This sequence comes from Mytilus galloprovincialis, assembly GCF_965363235.1. Classification (NCBI taxonomy): domain Eukaryota; kingdom Metazoa; phylum Mollusca; class Bivalvia; order Mytilida; family Mytilidae; genus Mytilus; species Mytilus galloprovincialis. Next base: position 53,283,621 of record NC_134841.1, read on the forward strand.
AGTTCTGGATCCGCCACTGTTAACAGCCACGCGGTGTTGGGAGAGAATCTTTGGAGGAAATTGGGAGTAGAATCCGTGATTCGCGGTGTCACACCGCTACACTCGGAAATCGGTGATAAAAGTTCGCGATTACAAACTCTCTGGGCGTACTGTAGCTATCATAATTTAGTGATAGAAAAAGGAAGACATTTAAAAATACCTATCTAGAGAAAAAAGACTATGCACATCCTGTAATACAATGGAGGATAAAGCCCATTTTATTTTATACTGTAAAAAAAATGCTAAGCTAAGAGATAACTTTATAGGAAATGTAATTAAACATATGCCAGATTTTATGTCTTGGCAAGAAAATGAAAAAATTAAATATCTTTAATCTGCGACACGCCCTGCCAGAAAAAAAAAACGACATTAAACATACACAAAGGCCTTAACAGAAAACATACCTGCAAATGTCCCATAGGCCACACGACCTAAAGGAAAAAAAAGGAACCATTTGACATACACAAAGGCCTTAACAGAAAACATACCTGCGAATCTCCAATCTGCGTCGCGCCCTGCCAGAATCAAAGAAAAGACAACATTAGACATACACAAAGGTCTTAACAGAAAACATACCTGGGAATCCTCAATCTGCGTCGCGCCCTGCTAGAAAAAAAGAAAAGGCGCAATTAGACATACACAAAGGTCTTAACAGAAAACATACCTGGGAATCCTCAATCTGCGTCGCGCCCTGCAAAAAAAAAAGGCCACACGACCTAAAGGAAAAAAAAAGAAACCATTAGACATACACAAAGGTCTTAACAGAAAACATACCTGGGAATCCTCAATCTGCGTCGCGCCCTGCTAGAAAAAAAGAAAAAGCGCAATTAGACATACACAAAGGTCTTAACAGAAAACATACCTGGGAATCCTCAATCTGCGTCGCGAACTGCTAGAAAAAAAGAAAAGGCGCAATTAGACATACACAAAGGTCTTAACAGAAAACATACCTGGGAATCCTCAATCTGCGTCGCGCCCTGCAAAAAAAAAAAAAGGCCACACGACCTAAAGGAAAAAAAAAGAAACCATTAGACATACACAAAGGTCTTAACAGAAAACATACCTGGGAATCCTCAATCTGCGTCGCGAACTGCTAGAAAAAAAGAAAAGGCGCAATTAGACATACACAAAGGTCTTAACAGAAAACATACCTGGGAATCCTCAATCTGCGTCGCGCCCTGCTAGAAAAAAAGAAAAGGCGCAATTAGACATACACAAAGGTCTTAACAGAAAACATACCTGGGAATCCTCAATCTGCATCGCGCCCTGCTAGAAAAAAAGAAAAGGCGCAATTAGACATACACAAAGGTCTTAACAGAAAACATACCTGGGAATCCTCAATCTGCGTCGCGCCCTGCTAGAAAAAAAGAAAAGGCGCAATTAGTTATACACAAAGGTCTTAACAGAAAACATACCTGGGAATCCTCAATCTGCGTCGCACCCTGCTAGAAAAAAAGAAAAGGCGCAATTAGACATACACAAAGGTCTTAACAGAAAACATACCTGGGAATCCTCAATCTGCGTCGCGCCCTGCTAGAAAAAAAGAAAAGGCGCAATTAGACATACACAAAGGTCTTAACAGAAAACATACCTGGGAATCCTCAATCTGCGTCGCGCCTTGCAAAAAAAAAAAGGCCACACGACCTAAAGGAAAAAAAAGAAACCATTAGACATACACAAAGGTCTTAACAGAAAACATACCTGGGAATCCTCAATCTGCGTCGCGCCCTGCAAAAAAAAAAAGACCACACGACCTAAAGGAAAAAAAAAAACCATTAGACATACACAAAGGTCTTAACAGAAAACATACCTGGGAATCCTCAATCTGCGTCGCGAACTGCTAGAAAAAAAGAAAAGGCGCAATTAGACATACACAAAGGTCTTAACAGAAAACATACCTGGGAATCCTCAATCTGCGTCGCACCCTGCTAGAAAAAAAGAAAAGGCGCAATTAGTTATACACAAAGGTCTTAACAGGAAACATACCTGGGAATCCTCAATCTGCGTCGCGCCCTGCTAGAAAAAAAGAAAAGGCGCAATTAGACATACACAAAGGTCTTAACAGAAAACATACCTGGGAATCCTCAATCTGCGTCGCGCCCTGCTAGAAAAAAATAAAAGGCGCAATTAGACATACACAAAGGTCTTAACAGAAAACATACCTGGGAATCCTCAATCTGCGTCGCGCCCTGCTAGAAAAAAAGAAAAGGCGCAATTAGACATACACAAAGGTCTTAACAGAAAACATACCTGGGAATCCTCAATCTGCGTCGCGCCCTGCAAAAAAAAAAAGGCCACACGACCTAAAGGAAAAAAAAGAAACCATTAGACATACACAAAGGTCTTAACAGAAAACATACCTGGGAATCCTCAATCTGCTTCGCGCCCTGCTAGAAAAAAAGAAAAGGCGCAATTAGACATACACAAAGGTCTTAACAGAAAACATACCTGGGAATCCTCAATCTGCGTCGCGAACTGCTAGAAAAAAAGAAAAGGCGCAATTAGACATACACAAAGGTCTTAACAGAAAACATACCTGGGAATCCTCAATCTGCGTCGCGCCCTGCAAAAAAAAAAAAGGCCACACGACCTAAAGGAAAAAAAAAAACCATTAGACATACACAAAGGTCTTAACAGAAAACATACCTGGGAATCCTCAATCTGCGTCGCGCCCTGCTAGAAAAAAAGAAAAGGCGCAATTAGACATACACAAAGGTCTTAACAGAAAACATACCTGGGAATCCTCAATCTGCGTCGCGCCCTGCTAGAAAAAAAGAAAAGGCGCAATTAGACATACACAAAGGTCTTAACAGAAAACATACCTGGGAATCCTCAATCTGCGTCGCACCCTGCAAAAAAAAAAAAGGCCACACGACCTAAAGGAAAAAAAAGAAACCATTAGACATACACAAAGGTCTTAACAGAAAACATACCTGGGAATCCTCAATCTGCGTCGCGCCCTGCTAGAAAAAAAGAAAAGGCGCAATTAGACATACACAAAGGTCTTAACAGAAAACATACCTTGGAATCCTCAATCTGCGTCGCGAACTGCTAGAAAAAAAGAAAAGGCGCAATTAGACATACACAAAGGTCTTAACAGAAAACATACCTGGGAATCCTCAATCTGCGTCGCGCCCTGCTAGAAAAAAATAAAAGGCGCAATTAGACATACACAAAGGTCTTAACAGAAAACATACCTGGGAATCCTCAATCTGCGTCGCGCCCTGCTAGAAAAAAAGAAAAGGCGCAATTAGACATACACAAAGGTTTTAACAGAAAACATACCTGGGAATCCTCAATCTGCGTCGCGCCCTGCAAAAAAAAAAAAGGCCACACGACCTAAAGGAAAAAAAAGAAACCATTAGACATACACAAAGGTCTTAACAGAAAACATACCTGGGAATCCTCAATCTGCTTCGCGCCCTGCTAGAAAAAAAGAAAAGGCGCAATTAGACATACACAAAGGTCTTAACAGAAAACATACCTGGGAATCCTCAATCTGCGTCGCGAACTGCTAGAAAAAAAGAAAAGGCGCAATTAGACATACACAAAGGTCTTAACAGAAAACATACCTGGGAATCCTCAATCTGCGTCGCGCCCTGCAAAAAAAAAAAAGGCCACACGACCTAAAGGAAAAAAAAAAACCATTAGACATACACAAAGGTCTTAACAGAAAACATACCTGGGAATCCTCAATCTGCGTCACGCCCTGCTAGAAAAAAAGAAAAGGCGCAATTAGACATACACAAAGGTCTTAACAGAAAACATACCTGGGAATCCTCAATCTGCGTCGAACCCTGCTAGAAAAAAAGAAAAGGCGCAATTAGACATACACAAAGGTCTTAACAGAAAACATACCTGGGAATCCTCAATCTGCGTCGCGCCCTGCTAGAAAAAAAGAAAAGGCGCAATTAGACATACACAAAGGTCTTAACAGAAAACATACCTGGGAATCCTCAATCTGCGTCGCGAACTGCTAGAAAAAAAGAAAAGGCGCAATTAGACATACACAAAGGTCTTAACAGAAAACATACCTGGGAATCCTCAATCTGCGTCGCGCCCTGCAAAAAAAAAAAAGACCACACGACCTAAAGGAAAAAAAAAACCATTAGACATACACAAAGGTCTTAACAGAAAACATACCTGGGAATCCTCAATCTGCGTCGCGAACTGCTAGAAAAAAAGAAAAGGCGCAATTAGACATACACAAAGGTCTTAACAGAAAACATACCTGGGAATCCTCAATCTGCGTCGCGCCCTGCTAGAAAAAAAGAAAAGGCGCAATTAGACATACACAAAGGTCTTAACAGAAAACATACCTGGGAATCCTCAATCTGCGTCGCGAACTGCTAGAAAAAAAGAAAAGGCGCAATTAGACACACAAAGGTCTTAACAGAAAACATACCTGGGAATCCTCAATCTGCGTCGAGCCCTGCTAGAAAAAAAGAAAAGGCGTAATTAGACATACACAAAGGTCTTAACAGAAAACATACCTGGGAATCCTCAATCTGCGTCGAGCCCTGCTAGAAAAAAAGAAAAGGCGCAATTAGACATACACAAAGGTCTTAACAGATAACATACCTGGGAATCCTCAATCTGCATCGCGAACTGCTAGAAAAAAAGAAAAGGCGCAATTAGACATACACAAAGGTCTTAACAGAAAACATACCTGGGAATCCTCAATCTGCGTCGAGCCCTGCTAGAAAAAAAGAAAAGGCGCAATTAGACATACACAAAGGTCTTAACAGAAAACATACCTGGGAATCCTCAATCTGCGTCGCGCCCTGCAAAAAAAAAAAAGGCCACACGACCTAAAGGAAAAAAAAAGAAACCATTAGACATACACAAAGGTCTTAACAGAAAACATACCTGGGAATCCTCAATCTGCGTCGCGAACTGCTAGAAAAAAAGAAAAGGCGCAATTAGACATACACAAAGGTCTTAACAGAAAACATACCTGGGAATCCTCAATCTGCGTCGCGCCCTGCTAGAAAAAAATAAAAGGCGCAATTAGACATACACAAAGGTCTTAACAGAAAACATACCTGGGAATCCTCAATCTGCGTCGCGCCCTGCTAGAAAAAAAGAAAAGGCGCAATAAGACATACACAAAGGTTTTAACAGAAAACATACCTGGGAATCCTCAATCTGCGTCGCGCCCTGCAAAAAAAAAAAAGGCCACACGACCTAAAGGAAAAAAAAGAAACCATTAGACATACACAAAGGTCTTAACAGAAAACATACCTGGGAATCCTCAATCTGCTTCGCGCCCTGCTAGAAAAAAAGAAAAGGCGCAATTAGACATACACAAAGGTCTTAACAGAAAACATACCTGGGAATCCTCAATCTGCGTCGCGAACTGCTAGAAAAAAAGAAAAGGCGCAATTAGACATACACAAAGGTCTTAACAGAAAACATACCTGGGAATCCTCAATCTGCGTCGCGCCCTGCTAGAAAAAAAGAAAAGGCGCAATTAGACATACACAAAGGTCTTAACAGAAAACATACCTGGGAATCCTCAATCTGCGTCGCGCCCTGCTAGAAAAAAAGAAAAGGCGCAATTAGACATACACAAAGGTCTTAACAGAAAACATACCTGGGAATCCTCAATCTGCGTCGCGCCCTGCTAGAAAAAAAGAAAAGGCGCAATTAGTTATACACAAAGGTCTTAACAGAAAACATACCTGGGAATCCTCAATCTGCGTCGCACCCTGCTAGAAAAAAAGAAAAGGCGCAATTAGACATACACAAAGGTCTTAACAGAAAACATACCTGGGAATCCTCAATCTGCGTCGCGCCCTGCTAGAAAAAAAGAAAAGGCGCAATTAGACATACACAAAGGTCTTAACAGAAAACATACCTGGGAATCCTCAATCTGCGTCGCGCCTTGCAAAAAAAAAAAGGCCACACGACCTAAAGGAAAAAAAAGAAACCATTAGACATACACAAAGGTCTTAACAGAAAACATACCTGGGAATCCTCAATCTGCGTCGCGCCCTGCAAAAAAAAAAAGACCACACGACCTAAAGGAAAAAAAAAAACCATTAGACATACACAAAGGTCTTAACAGAAAACATACCTGGGAATCCTCAATCTGCGTCGCGAACTGCTAGAAAAAAAGAAAAGGCGCAATTAGACATACACAAAGGTCTTAACAGAAAACATACCTGGGAATCCTCAATCTGCGTCGCACCCTGCTAGAAAAAAAGAAAAGGCGCAATTAGTTATACACAAAGGTCTTAACAGGAAACATACCTGGGAATCCTCAATCTGCGTCGCGCCCTGCTAGAAAAAAAGAAAAGGCGCAATTAGACATACACAAAGGTCTTAACAGAAAACATACCTGGGAATCCTCAATCTGCGTCGCGCCCTGCTAGAAAAAAATAAAAGGCGCAATTAGACATACACAAAGGTCTTAACAGAAAACATACCTGGGAATCCTCAATCTGCGTCGCGCCCTGCTAGAAAAAAAGAAAAGGCGCAATTAGACATACACAAAGGTCTTAACAGAAAACATACCTGGGAATCCTCAATCTGCGTCGCGCCCTGCAAAAAAAAAAAGGCCACACGACCTAAAGGAAAAAAAAGAAACCATTAGACATACACAAAGGTCTTAACAGAAAACATACCTGGGAATCCTCAATCTGCTTCGCGCCCTGCTAGAAAAAAAGAAAAGGCGCAATTAGACATACACAAAGGTCTTAACAGAAAACATACCTGGGAATCCTCAATCTGCGTCGCGAACTGCTAGAAAAAAAGAAAAGGCGCAATTAGACATACACAAAGGTCTTAACAGAAAACATACCTGGGAATCCTCAATCTGCGTCGCGCCCTGCAAAAAAAAAAAAGGCCACACGACCTAAAGGAAAAAAAAAAACCATTACACATACACAAAGGTCTTAACAGAAAACATACCTGGGAATCCTCAATCTGCGTCGCGCCCTGCTAGAAAAAAAGAAAAGGCGCAATTAGACATACACAAAGGTCTTAACAGAAAACATACCTGGGAATCCTCAATCTGCGTCGCGCCCTGCTAGAAAAAAAGAAAAGGCGCAATTAGACATACACAAAGGTCTTAACAGAAAACATACCTGGGAATCCTCAATCTGCGTCGCACCCTGCAAAAAAAAAAAAGGCCACACGACCTAAAGGAAAAAAAAGAAACCATTAGACATACACAAAGGTCTTAACAGAAAACATACCTGGGAATCCTCAATCTGCGTCGCGCCCTGCTAGAAAAAAAGAAAAGGCGCAATTAGACATACACAAAGGTCTTAACAGAAAACATACCTTGGAATCCTCAATCTGCGTCGCGAACTGCTAGAAAAAAAGAAAAGGCGCAATTAGACATACACAAAGGTCTTAACAGAAAACATACCTGGGAATCCTCAATCTGCGTCGCGCCCTGCTAGAAAAAAATAAAAGGCGCAATTAGACATACACAAAGGTCTTAACAGAAAACATACCTGGGAATCCTCAATCTGCGTCGCGCCCTGCTAGAAAAAAAGAAAAGGCACAATTAGACATACACAAAGGTTTTAACAGAAAACATACCTGGGAATCCTCAATCTGCGTCGCGCCCTGCAAAAAAAAAAAAGGCCACACGACCTAAAGGAAAAAAAAGAAACCATTAGACATACACAAAGGTCTTAACAGAAAACATACCTGGGAATCCTCAATCTGCTTCGCGCCCTGCTAGAAAAAAAGAAAAGGCGCAATTAGACATACACAAAGGTCTTAACAGAAAACATACCTGGGAATCCTCAATCTGCGTCGCGAACTGCTAGAAAAAAAGAAAAGGCGCAATTAGACATACACAAAGGTCTTAACAGAAAACATACCTGGGAATCCTCAATCTGCGTCGCGCCCTGCAAAAAAAAAAAAGGCCACACGACCTAAAGGAAAAAAAAAAACCATTAGACATACACAAAGGTCTTAACAGAAAACATACCTGGGAATCCTCAATCTGCGTCACGCCCTGCTAGAAAAAAAGAAAAGGCGCAATTAGACATACACAAAGGTCTTAACAGAAAACATACCTGGGAATCCTCAATCTGCGTCGAACCCTGCTAGAAAAAAAGAAAAGGCGCAATTAGACATACACAAAGGTCTTAACAGAAAACATACCTGGGAATCCTCAATCTGCGTCGCGCCCTGCTAGAAAAAAAGAAAAGGCGCAATTAGACATACACAAAGGTCTTAACAGAAAACATACCTGGGAATCCTCAATCTGCGTCGCGAACTGCTAGAAAAAAAGAAAAGGCGCAATTAGACATACACAAAGGTCTTAACAGAAAACATACCTGGGAATCCTCAATCTGCGTCGCGCCCTGCAAAAAAAAAAAAGACCACACGACCTAAAGGAAAAAAAAAACCATTAGACATACACAAAGGTCTTAACAGAAAACATACCTGGGAATCCTCAATCTGCGTCGCGAACTGCTAGAAAAAAAGAAAAGGCGCAATTAGACATACACAAAGGTCTTAACAGAAAACATACCTGGGAATCCTCAATCTGCGTCGCGCCCTGCTAGAAAAAAAGAAAAGGCGCAATTAGACATACACAAAGGTCTTAACAGAAAACATACCTGGGAATCCTCAATCTGCGTCGCGAACTGCTAGAAAAAAAGAAAAGGCGCAATTAGACACACAAAGGTCTTAACAGAAAACATACCTGGGAATCCTCAATCTGCGTCGAGCCCTGCTAGAAAAAAAGAAAAGGCGTAATTAGACATACACAAAGGTCTTAACAGAAAACATACCTGGGAATCCTCAATCTGCGTCGAGCCCTGCTAGAAAAAAAGAAAAGGCGCAATTAGACATACACAAAGGTCTTAACAGATAACATACCTGGGAATCCTCAATCTGCATCGCGAACTGCTAGAAAAAAAGAAAAGGTGCAATTAGACATACACAAAGGTCTTAACAGAAAACATACCTGGGAATCCTCAATCTGCGTCGAGCCCTGCTAGAAAAAAAGAAAAGGCGCAATTAGACATACACAAAGGTCTTAACAGAAAACATACCTGGGAATCCTCAATCTGCGTCGCGCCCTGCAAAAAAAAAAAAGGCCACACGACCTAAAGGAAAAAAAAAGAAACCATTAGACATACACAAAGGTCTTAACAGAAAACATACCTGGGAATCCTCAATCTGCGTCGCGAACTGCTAGAAAAAAAGAAAAGGCGCAATTAGACATACACAAAGGTCTTAACAGAAAACATACCTGGGAATCCTCAATCTGCGTCGCGCCCTGCTAGAAAAAAATAAAAGGCGCAATTAGACATACACAAAGGTCTTAACAGAAAACATACCTTGGAATCCTCAATCTGCGTCGCGAACTGCTAGAAAAAAAGAAAAGGCGCAATTAGACATACACAAAGGTCTTAACAGAAAACATACCTGGGAATCCTCAATCTGCGTCGCGCCCTGCTAGAAAAAAATAAAAGGCGCAATTAGACATACACAAAGGTCTTAACAGAAAACATACCTGGGAATCCTCAATCTGCGTCGCGCCCTGCTAGAAAAAAAGAAAAGGCACAATTAGACATACACAAAGGTTTTAACAGAAAACATACCTGGGAATCCTCAATCTGCGTCGCGCCCTGCAAAAAAAAAAAAGGCCACACGACCTAAAGGAAAAAAAAGAAACCATTAGACATACACAAAGGTCTTAACAGAAAACATACCTGGGAATCCTCAATCTGCTTCGCGCCCTGCTAGAAAAAAAGAAAAGGCGCAATTAGACATACACAAAGGTCTTAACAGAAAACATACCTGGGAATCCTCAATCTGCGTCGCGAACTGCTAGAAAAAAAGAAAAGGCGCAATTAGACATACACAAAGGTCTTAACAGAAAACATACCTGGGAATCCTCAATCTGCGTCGCGCCCTGCAAAAAAAAAAAAGGCCACACGACCTAAAGGAAAAAAAAAACCATTAGACATACACAAAGGTCTTAACAGAAAACATACCTGGGAATCCTCAATCTGCGTCACGCCCTGCTAGAAAAAAAGAAAAGGCGCAATTAGACATACACAAAGGTCTTAACAGAAAACATACCTGGGAATCCTCAATCTGCGTCGAACCCTGCTAGAAAAAAAGAAAAGGCGCAATTAGACATACACAAAGGTCTTAACAGAAAACATACCTGGGAATCCTCAATCTGCGTCGCGCCCTGCTAGAAAAAAAGAAAAGGCGCAATTAGACATACACAAAGGTCTTAACAGAAAACATACCTGGGAATCCTCAATCTGCGTCGCGAACTGCTAGAAAAAAAGAAAAGGCGCAATTAGACATACACAAAGGTCTTAACAGAAAACATACCTGGGAATCCTCAATCTGCGTCGCGCCCTGCAAAAAAAAAAAAGACCACACGACCTAAAGGAAAAAAAAAACCATTAGACATACACAAAGGTCTTAACAGAAAACATACCTGGGAATCCTCAATCTGCGTCGCGAACTGCTAGAAAAAAAGAAAAGGCGCAATTAGACATACACAAAGGTCTTAACAGAAAACATACCTGGGAATCCTCAATCTGCGTCGCGCCCTGCTAGAAAAAAAGAAAAGGCGCAATTAGACATACACAAAGGTCTTAACAGAAAACATACCTGGGAATCCTCAATCTGCGTCGCGAACTGCTAGAAAAAAAGAAAAGGCGCAATTAGACACACAAAGGTCTTAACAGAAAACATACCTGGGAATCCTCAATCTGCGTCGAGCCCTGCTAGAAAAAAAGAAAAGGCGTAATTAGACATACACAAAGGTCTTAACAGAAAACATACCTGGGAATCCTCAATCTGCGTCGAGCCCTGCTAGAAAAAAAGAAAAGGCGCAATTAGACATACACAAAGGTCTTAACAGATAACATACCTGGGAATCCTCAATCTGCATCGCGAACTGCTAGAAAAAAAGAAAAGGTGCAATTAGACATACACAAAGGTCTTAACAGAAAACATACCTGGGAATCCTCAATCTGCGTCGAGCCCTGCTAGAAAAAAAGAAAAGGCGCAATTAGACATACACAAAGGTCTTAACAGAAAACATACCTGGGAATCCTCAATCTGCGTCGCGCCCTGCAAAAAAAAAAAAGGCCACACGACCTAAAGGAAAAAAAAAGAAACCATTAGACATACACAAAGGTCTTAACAGAAAACATACCTGGGAATCCTCAATCTGCGTCGCGAACTGCTAGAAAAAAAGAAAAGGCGCAATTAGACATACACAAAGGTCTTAACAGAAAACATACCTGGGAATCCTCAATCTGCGTCGCGCCCTGCTAGAAAAAAATAAAAGGCGCAATTAGACATACACAAAGGTCTTAACAGAAAACATACCTGGGAATCCTCAATCTGCGTCGCGCCCTGCTAGAAAAAAAGAAAAGGCGCAATAAGACATACACAAAGGTTTTAACAGAAAACATACCTGGGAATCCTCAATCTGCGTCGCGCCCTGCAAAAAAAAAAAGGCCACACGACCTAAAGGAAAAAAAAGAAACCATTAGACATACACAAAGGTCTTAACAGAAAACATACCTGGGAATCCTCAATCTGCTTCGCGCCCTGCTAGAAAAAAAGAAAAGGCGCAATTAGACATACACAAAGGTCTTAACAGAAAACATACCTGGGAATCCTCAATCTGCGTCGCGAACTGCTAGAAAAAAAGAAAAGGCGCAATTAGACATACACAAAGGTCTTAACAGAAAACATACCTGGGAATCCTCAATCTGCGTCGCGCCCTGCAAAAAAAAAAAAGGCCACACGACCTAAAGGAAAAAAAAAAACCATTACACATACACAAAGGTCTTAACAGAAAACATACCTGGGAATCCTCAATCTGCGTCGCGCCCTGCTAGAAAAAAAGAAAAGGCGCAATTAGACATACACAAAGGTCTTAACAGAAAACATACCTGGGAATCCTCAATCTGCGTCGCGCCCTGCAAAAAAAAAAAAGGCCACACGACCTAAAGGAAAAAAAAAAACCATTACACATACACAAAGGTCTTAACAGAAAACATACCTGGGAATCCTCAATCTGCGTCGCGCCCTGCTAGAAAAAAAGAAAAGGCGCAATTAGACATACACAAAGGTCTTAACAGAAAACATACCTGGGAATCCTCAATCTGCGTCGCGCCCTGCTAGAAAAAAAGAAAAGGCGCAATTAGACATACACAAAGGTCTTAACAGAAAACATACCTGGGAATCCTCAATCTGCGTCGCACCCTGCAAAAAAAAAAAAGGCCACACGACCTAAAGGAAAAAAAAGAAACCATTAGACATACACAAAGGTCTTAACAGAAAACATACCTGGGAATCCTCAATCTGCGTCGCGCCCTGCTAGAAAAAAAGAAAAGGCGCAATTAGACATACACAAAGGTTTTAACAGAAAACATACCTGGGAATCCTCAATCTGCGTCGCGCCCTGCAAAAAAAAAAAAGGCCACACGACCTAAAGGAAAAAAAAGAAACCATTAGACATACACAAAGGTCTTAACAGAAAACATACCTGGGAATCCTCAATCTGCTTCGCGCCCTGCTAGAAAAAAAGAAAAGGCGCAATTAGACATACACAAAGGTCTTAACAGAAAACATACCTGGGAATCCTCAATCTGCGTCGCGAACTGCTAGAAAAAAAGAAAAGGCGCAATTAGACATACACAAAGGTCTTAACAGAAAACATACCTGGGAATCCTCAATCTGCGTCACGCCCTGCTAGAAAAAAAGAAAAGGCGCAATTAGACATACACAAAGGTCTTAACAGAAAACATACCTGGGAATCCTCAATCTGCGTCGAACCCTGCTAGAAAAAAAGAAAAGGCGCAATTAGACATACACAAAGGTCTTAACAGAAAACATACCTGGGAATCCTCAATCTGCGTCGCGCCCTGCTAGAAAAAAAGAAAAGGCGCAATTAGACATACACAAAGGTCTTAACAGAAAACATACCTGGGAATCCTCAATCTGCGTCGCGAACTGCTAGAAAAAAAGAAAAGGCGCAATTAGACATACACAAAGGTCTTAACAGAAAACATACCTGGGAATCCTCAATCTGCGTCGCGCCCTGCAAAAAAAAAAAAGACCACACGACCTAAAGGAAAAAAAAAACCATTAGACATACACAAAGGTCTTAACAGAAAACATACCTGGGAATCCTCAATCTGCGTCGCGAACTGCTAGAAAAAAAGAAAAGGCGCAATTAGACATACACAAAGGTCTTAACAGAAAACATACCTGGGAATCCTCAATCTGCGTCGCGCCCTGCTAGAAAAAAAGAAAAGGCGCAATTAGACATACACAAAGGTCTTAACAGAAAACATACCTGGGAATCCTCAATCTGCGTCGCGAACTGCTAGAAAAAAAGAAAAGGCGCAATTAGACATACACAAAGGTCTTAACAGAAAACATACCTGGGAATCCTCAATCTGCGTCGCGAACTGCTAGAAAAAAAGAAAAGGCGTAATTAGACATACACAAAGGTCTTAACAGAAAACATACCTGGGAATCCTCAATCTGCGTCGAGCCCTGCTAGAAAAAAAGAAAAGGCGCAATTAGACATACACAAAGGTCTTAACAGATAACATACCTGGGAATCCTCAATCTGCATCGCGAACTGCTAGAAAAAAAGAAAAGGTGCAATTAGACATACACAAAGGTCTTAACAGAAAACATACCTGGGAATCCTCAATCTGCGTCGAGCCCTGCTAGAAAAAAAGAAAAGGCGCAATTAGACATACACAAAGGTCTTAACAGAAAACATACCTGGGAATCCTCAATCTGCGTCGCGCCCTGCAAAAAAAAAAAAGGCCACACGACCTAAAGGAAAAAAAAAGAAACCATTAGACATACACAAAGGTCTTAACAGAAAACATACCTGGGAATCCTCAATCTGCGTCGCGAACTGCTAGAAAAAAAGAAAAGGCGCAATTAGTTATACACAAAGGTCTTAACAGAAAACATACCTGGGAATCCTCAATCTGCGTCGCGCCCTGCTAGAAAAAAATAAAAGGCGCAATTAGACATACACAAAGGTCTTAACAGAAAACATACCTGGGAATCCTCAATCTGCGTCGCGAACTGCTAGAAAAAAAGAAAAGGCGCAATTAGACATACACAAAGGTCTTAACAGAAAACATACCTGGGAATCCTCAATCTGCGTCGCGCCCTGCAAAAAAAAAAAAGGCCACACGACCTAAAGGAAAAAAAAAGAAACCATTAGACATACACAAAGGTCTTAACAGAAAACATACCTGGGAATCCTCAATCTGCGTCGCGAACTGCTAGAAAAAAAGAAAAGGCGCAATTAGACATACACAAAGGTCTTAACAGAAAACATACCTGGGAATCCTCAATCTGCGTCGCGCCCTGCTAGAAAAAAAGAAAAGGCGCAATTAGACATACACAAAGGTCTTAACAGAAAACATACCTGGGAATCCTCAATCTGCGTCGCGAACTGCTAGAAAAAAAGAAAAGGCGCAATTAGACACAAAGGTCTTAACAGAAAACATACCTGGGAATCCTCAATCTGCGTCGCGCCCTGCTAGAAAAAAAGAAAAGGCGCAATTAGTTATACACAAAGGTCTTAACAGAAAACATACCTGGGAATCCTCAATCTGCGTCGCGCCCTGCTAGAAAAAAAGAAAAGGCGCAATTAGACATACACAAAGGTCTTAACAGAAAACATACCTGGGAATCCTCAATCTGCGTCGCGAACTGCTAGAAAAAAAGAAAAGGCGCAATTAGACATACACAAAGGTCTTAACAGAAAACATACCTGGGAATCCTCAATCTGCGTCGAGCCCTGCTAGAAAAAAAGAAAAGGCGCAATTAGACATACACAAAGGTCTTAACAGAAAACATACCTGGGAATCCTCAATCTGCGTCGCGCCCTGCTAGAAAAAAAGAAAAGGCGCAATTAGACATACACAAAGGTCTTAACAGAAAACATACCTGGGAATCCTCAATCTGCGTCGCACCCTGCTAGAAAAAAAGAAAAGGCGCAATTAGTTATACACAAAGGTCTTAACAGAAAACATACCTGGGAATCCTCAATCTGCGTCGCGCCCTGCTAGAAAAAAAGAAAAGGCGCAATTAGACATACACAAAGGTCTTAACAGAAAACATACCTGGGAATCCTCAATCTGCGTCGCGAACTGCTAGAAAAAAAGAAAAGGCGCAATTAGACATACACAAAGGTCTTAACAGAAAACATACCTGGGAATCCTCAATCTGCGTCGCGCCCTGCAAAAAAAAAAAAGGCCACACGACCTAAAGGAAAAAAAAAGAAACCATTAGACATACACAAAGGTCTTAACAGAAAACATACCTGGGAATCCTCAATCTGCGTCGCGAACTGCTAGAAAAAAAGAAAAGGCGCAATTAGACATACACAAAGGTCTTAACAGAAAACATACCTGGGAATCCTCAATCTGCGTCGAGCCCTGCTAGAAAAAAAGAAAAGGCGCAATTAGACATACACAAAGGTCTTAACAGAAAACATACCTGGGAATCCTCAATCTGCGTCGCGCCCTGCAAAAAAAAAAAAGGCCACACGACCTAAAGGAAAAAAAAAGAAACCATTAGACATACACAAAGGTCTTAACAGAAAACATACCTGGGAATCCTCAATCTGCGTCGCGAACTGCTAGAAAAAAAGAAAAGGCGCAATTAGACATACACAAAGGTCTTAACAGAAAACATACCTGGGAATCCTCAATCTGCGTCGCGCCCTGCTAGAAAAAAAGAAAAGGCGCAATTAGACATACACAAAGGTCTTAACAGAAAACATACCTGGGAATCCTCAATCTGCGTCGCGAACTGCTAGAAAAAAAGAAAAGGCGCAATTAGACACAAAGGTCTTAACAGAAAACATACCTGGGAATCCTCAATCTGCGTCGAGCCCTGCTAGAAAAAAAGAAAAGGCGCAATTAGTTATACACAAAGGTCTTAACAGAAAACATACCTGGGAATCCTCAATCTGCGTCGCGCCCTGCTAGAAAAAAAGAAAAGGCGCAATTAGACATACACAAAGGTCTTAACAGAAAACATACCTGGGAATCCTCAATCTGCGTCGCGAACTGCTAGAAAAAAAGAAAAGGCGCAATTAGACATACACAAAGGTCTTAACAGAAAACATACCTGGGAATCCTCAATCTGCGTCGCGCCCTGCTAGAAAAAAAGAAAAGGCGCAATTAGACATACACAAAGGTCTTAACAGAAAACATACCTGGGAATCCTCAATCTGCGTCGCGCCCTGCTAGAAAAAAAGAAAAGGCGCAATTAGACATACACAAAGGTCTTAACAGAAAACATACCTGGGAATCCTCAATCTGCGTCGCGAACTGCTAGAAAAAAAGAAAAGGCGCAATTAGACACAAAGGTCTTAACAGAAAACATACCTGGGAATCCTCAATCTGCGTCGAGCCCTGCTAGAAAAAAAGAAAAGGCGCAATTAGTTATACACAAAGGTCTTAACAGAAAACATACCTGGGAATCCTCAATCTGCGTCGCGCCCTGCTAGAAAAAAAGAAAAGGCGCAATTAGACATACACAAAGGTCTTAACAGAAAACATACCTGGGAATCCTCAATCTGCGTCGCGAACTGCTAGAAAAAAAGAAAAGGCGCAATTAGACATACACAAAGGTCTTAACAGAAAACATACCTGGGAATCCTCAATCTGCGTCGAGCCCTGCTAGAAAAAAAGAAAAGGCGCAATTAGACATACACAAAGGTCTTAACAGATAACATACCTGGGAATCCTCAATCTGCGTCGCGAACTGCTAGAAAAAAAGAAAAGGCGCAATTAGACATACACAAAGGTCTTAACAGAAAACATACCTGGGAATCCTCAATCTGCGTCGCGCCCTGCTAGAAAAAAAGAAAAGGCGCAATTAGACATACACAAAGGTCTTAACAGAAAACATACCTGGGAATCCTCAATCTGCGTCGCGAACTGCTAGAAAAAAAGAAAAGGCGCAATTAGACATACACAAAGGTCTTAACAGAAAACATACCTGGGAATCCTCAATCTGCGTCGCGCCCTGCTAGAAAAAAAGAAAAGGCGCAATTAGACATACACAAAGGTCTTAACAGAAAACATACCTGGGAATCCTCAATCTGCGTCGCGAACTGCTAGAAAAAAAGAAAAGGCGCAATTAGACACACAAAGGTCTTAACAGAAAACATACCTGGGAATCCTCAATCTGCGTCGAGCCCTGCTAGAAAAAAAGAAAAGGCGTAATTAGACATACACAAAGGTCTTAACAGAAAACATACCTGGGAATCCTCAATCTGCGTCGAGCCCTGCTAGAAAAAAAGAAAAGGCGCAATTAGACATACACAAAGGTCTTAACAGAAAACATACCTGGGAATCCTCAATCTGCGTCGCGCCCTGCAAAAAAAAAAGGCCACACGACCTAAAGGAAAAAAAAAGAAACCATTAGACATACACAAAGGTCTTAACAGAAAACATACCTGGGAATCCTCAATCTGCGTCGCGAACTGCTAGAAAAAAAGAAAAGGCGCAATTAGACATACACAAAGGTCTTAACAGAAAACATACCTGGGAATCCTCAATCTGCGTCGCGCCCTGCTAGAAAAAAAGAAAAGGCGCAATTAGACATACACAAAGGTCTTAACAGAAAACATACCTGGGAATCCTCAATCTGCGTCGCGAACTGCTAGAAAAAAAGAAAAGGCGCAATTAGACACAAAGGTCTTAACAGAAAACATACCTGGGAATCCTCAATCTGCGTCGAGCCCTGCTAGAAAAAAAGAAAAGGCGCAATTAGTTATACACAAAGGTCTTAACAGAAAACATACCTGGGAATCCTCAATCTGCGTCGCGCCCTGCTAGAAAAAAAGAAAAGGCACAATTAGACATACACAAAGGTCTTAACAGAAAACATACCTGGGAATCCTCAATCTGCGTCGCACCCTGCTAGAAAAAAAGAAAAGGCGCAATTAGACATACACAAAGGTCTTAACAGAAAACATACCTGGGAATCCTCAATCTGCGTCGCGCCCTGCTAGAAAAAAAGAAAAGGCGCAATTAGACATACACAAAGGTCTTAACAGAAAACATACCTGGGAATCCTCAATCTGCGTCGAGCCCTGCTAGAAAAAAAGAAAAGGCGCAATTAGACATACACAAAGGTCTTAACAGAAAACATACCTGGGAATCCTCAATCTGCGTCGCGCCCTGCTAGAAAAAAAGAAAAGGCGCAATTAGACATACACAAAGGTCTTAACAGAAAACATACCTGGGAATCCTCAATCTGCGTCGCGAACTGCTAGAAAAAAAGAAAAGGCGCAATTAGACATACACAAAGGTCTTAACAGAAAACATACCTGGGAATCCTCAATCTGCGTCGCGAACTGCTAGAAAAAAAGAAAAGGCGCAATTAGACATACACAAAGGTCTTAACAGAAAACATACCTGGGAATCCTCAATCTGCGTCGAGCCCTGCTAGAAAAAAAGAAAAGGCGCAATTAGACATACACAAAGGTCTTAACAGATAACATACCTGGGAATCCTCAATCTGCGTCGCGAACTGCTAGAAAAAAAGAAAAGGCGCAATTAGACATACACAAAGGTCTTAACAGAAAACATACCTGGGAATCCTCAATCTGCGTCGCGCCCTGCTAGAAAAAAAGAAAAGGCGCAATTAGACATACACAAAGGTCTTAACAGAAAACATACCTGGGAATCCTCAATCTGCGTCGCGCCCTGCTAGAAAAAAAGAAAAGGCGCAATTAGACATACACAAAGGTCTTAACAGAAAACATACCTGGGAATCCTCAATCTGCGTCGCGAACTGCTAGAAAAAAAGAAAAGGCGCAATTAGACACAAAGGTCTTAACAGAAAACATACCTGGGAATCCTCAATCTGCGTCGAGCCCTGCTAGAAAAAAAGAAAAGGCGCAATTAGTTATACACAAAGGTCTTAACAGAAAACATACCTGGGAATCCTCAATCTGCGTCGCGCCCTGCTAGAAAAAAAGAAAAGGCGCAATTAGACATACACAAAGGTCTTAACAGAAAACATACCTGGGAATCCTCAATCTGCGTCGCGAACTGCTAGAAAAAAAGAAAACGCGCAATTAGACATACACAAAGGTCTTAACAGAAAACATACCTGGGAATCCTCAATCTGCGTCGAGCCCTGCTAGAAAAAAAGAAAAGGCGCAATTAGACATACACAAAGGTCTTAACAGATAACATACCTGGGAATCCTCAATCTGCGTCGCGAACTGCTAGAAAAAAAGAAAAGGCGCAATTAGACATACACAAAGGTCTTAACAGAAAACATACCTGGGAATCCTCAATCTGCGTCGCGCCCTGCTAGAAAAAAAGAAAAGGCGCAATTAGACATACACAAAGGTCTTAACAGAAAACATACCTGGGAATCCTCAATCTGCGTCGCGAACTGCTAGAAAAAAAGAAAAGGCGCAATTAGACATACACAAAGGTCTTAACAGAAAACATACCTGGGAATCCTCAATCTGCGTCGCGCCCTGCTAGAAAAAAAGAAAAGGCGCAATTAGACATACACAAAGGTCTTAACAGAAAACATACCTGGGAATCCTCAATCTGCGTCGCGAACTGCTAGAAAAAAAGAAAAGGCGCAATTAGACACACAAAGGTCTTAACAGAAAACATACCTGGAATCCTCAATCTGCGTCGAGCCCTGCTAGAAAAAAAGAAAAGGCGTAATTAGACATACACAAAGGTCTTAACAGAAAACATACCTGGGAATCCTCAATCTGCGTCGAGCCCTGCTAGAAAAAAAGAAAAGGCGCAATTAGACATACACAAAGGTCTTAACAGAAAACATACCTGGGAATCCTCAATCTGCGTCGCGCCCTGCAAAAAAAAAAAAGGCCACACGACCTAAAAGAAAAAAAAAGAAACCATTAGACATACACAAAGGTCTTAACAGAAAACATACCTGGGAATCCTCAATCTGCGTCGCGAACTGCTAGAAAAAAAGAAAAGGCGCAATTAGACATACACAAAGGTCTTAACAGAAAACATACCTGGGAATCCTCAATCTGCGTCGCGAACTGCTAGAAAAAGACAAAAGGCGCAATTAGACATACACAAAGGTCTTAACAGAAAACATACCTGGGAATCCTCAATCTGCGTCGCACCCTGCTAGAAAAAAAGAAAAGGCGCAATTAGTTATACACAAAGGTCTTAACAGAAAACATACCTGGGAATCCTCAATCTGCGTCGAGCCCTGCTAGAAAAAAAGAAAAGGCGCAATTAGACATACACAAAGGTCTTAACAGAAAACATACCTGGGAATCCTCAATCTGCGTCGCGCCCTGCTAGAAAAAAAGAAAAGGCGCAATTAGACATACACAAAGGTCTTAACAGAAAACATACCTGGGAATCCTCAATCTGCGTCGCGCCCTGCAAAAAAAAAAAGGCCACACGACCTAAAGGAAAAAAAAAGAAACCATTAGACATACACAAAGGTCTTAACAGAAAACATACCTGGGAATCCTCAATCTGCGTCGCAAACTGCTAGAAAAAAAGAAAAGGCGCAATTAGACATACACAAAGGTCTTAACAGAAAACATACCTGGGAATCCTCAATCTGCGTCGCGCCCTGCTAGAAAAAAAGAAAAAGCGCAATTAGACATACACAAAGGTCTTAACAGAAAACATACCTGGGAATCCTCAATCTGCGTCGCGAACTGCTAGAAAAAAAGAAAAGGCGCAATTAGACACACAAAGGTCTTAACAGAAAACATACCTGGGAATCCTCAATCTGCGTCGCGCCCTGCTAGAAAAAAAGAAAAGGCGCAATTAGACATACACAAAGGTCTTAACAGAAAACATACCTGGGAATCCTCAATCTGCGTCGCGCCCTGCAAAAAAAAAAAAGGCCACACGACCTAAAGGAAAAAAAAAGAAACCATTAGACATACACAAAGGTCTTAACAGAAAACATACCTGGGAATCCTCAATCTGCGTCGCGAACTGCTAGAAAAAAAGAAAAGGCGCAATTAGACATACACAAAGGTCTTAACAGAAAACATACCTGGGAATCCTCAATCTGCGTCGCGCCCTGCTAGAAAAAAAGAAAAGGCGCAATTAGACATACACAAAGGTCTTAACAGAAAACATACCTGGGAATCCTCAATCTGCGTCGCGCCCTGCTAGAAAAAGACAAAAGGCGCAATTAGACATACACAAAGGTCTTAACAGAAAACATACCTGGGAATCCTCAATCTGCGTCGCACCCTGCTAGAAAAAAAGAAAAGGCGCAATTAGTTATACACAAAGGTCTTAACAGAAAACATACCTGGGAATCCTCAATCTGCGTCGAGCCCTGCTAGAAAAAAAGAAAAGGCGCAATTAGACATACACAAAGGTCTTAACAGAAAACATACCTGGGAATCCTCAATCTGCGTCGCGCCCTGCTAGAAAAAAAGAAAAGGCGCAATTAGACATACACAAAGGTCTTAACAGAAAACATACCTGGGAATCCTCAATCTGCGTCGCGCCCTGCAAAAAAAAAAAGGCCACACGACCTAAAGGAAAAAAAAAGAAACCATTAGACATACACAAAGGTCTTAACAGAAAACATACCTGGGAATCCTCAATCTGCGTCGCAAACTGCTAGAAAAAAAGAAAAGGCGCAATTAGACATACACAAAGGTCTTAACAGAAAACATACCTGGGAATCCTCAATCTGCGTCGCGCCCTGCTAGAAAAAAAGAAAAAGCGCAATTAGACATACACAAAGGTCTTAACAGAAAACATACCTGGGAATCCTCAATCTGCGTCGCGAACTGCTAGAAAAAAAGAAAAGGCGCAATTAGACACACAAAGGTCTTAACAGAAAACATACCTGGGAATCCTCAATCTGCGTCGCGCCCTGCTAGAAAAAAAGAAAAGGCGCAATTAGACATACACAAAGGTCTTAACAGAAAACATACCTGGGAATCCTCAATCTGCGTCGCGCCCTGCAAAAAAAAAAAAGGCCACACGACCTAAAGGAAAAAAAAAGAAACCATTAGACATACACAAAGGTCTTAACAGAAAACATACCTGGGAATCCTCAATCTGCGTCGCGAACTGCTAGAAAAAAAGAAAAGGCGCAATTAGACATACACAAAGGTCTTAACAGAAAACATACCTGGGAATCCTCAATCTGCGTCGCGCCCTGCTAGAAAAAAAGAAAAGGCGCAATTAGACATACACAAAGGTCTTAACAGAAAACATACCTGGGAATCCTCAATCTGCGTCGCGAACTGCTAGAAAAAAAGAAAAGGCGCAATTAGACACAAAGGTCTTAACAGAAAACATACCTGGGAATCCTCAATCTGCGTCGAGCCCTGCTAGAAAAAAAGAAAAGGCGCAATTAGTTATACACAAAGGTCTTAACAGAAAACATACCTGGGAATCCTCAATCTGCGTCGCGCCCTGCTAGAAAAAAAGAAAAGGCGCAATTAGACATACACAAAGGTCTTAACAGAAAACATACCTGGGAATCCTCAATCTGCGTCGCGAACTGCTAGAAAAAAAGAAAAGGCGCAATTAGACATACACAAAGGTCTTAACAGAAAACATACCTGGGAATCCTCAATCTGCGTCGCGAACTGCTAGAAAAAAAGAAAAGGCGCAATTAGACATACACAAAGGTCTTAACAGAAAATATACCTGGGAATCCTCAATCTGCGTCGAGCCCTGCTAGAAAAAAAGAAAAGGCGCAATTAGACATACACAAAGGTCTTAACAGATAACATACCTGGGAATCCTCAATCTGCGTCGCGAACTGCTAGAAAAAAAGAAAAGGCGCAATTAGACATACACAAAGGTCTTAACAGAAAACATACCTGGGAATCCTCAATCTGCGTCGCGCCCTGCTAGAAAAAAAGAAAAGGCGCAATTAGACATACACAAAGGTCTTAACAGAAAACATACCTGGGAATCCTCAATCTGCGTCGCGCCCTGCTAGAAAAAAAGAAAAGGCGCAATTAGACATACACAAAGGTCTTAACAGAAAACATACCTGGGAATCCTCAATCTGCGTCGCGCCCTGCTAGAAAAAAAGAAAAGGCGCAATTAGACATACACAAAGGTCTTAACAGAAAACATACCTGGGAATCCTCAATCTGCGTCGCGAACTGCTAGAAAAAAAGAAAAGGCGCAATTAGACACAAAGGTCTTAACAGAAAACATACCTGGGAATCCTCAATCTGCATCGAGCCCTGCTAGAAAAAAAGAAAAGGCGCAATTAGTTATACACAAAGGTCTTAACAGAAAACATACCTGGGAATCCTCAATCTGCGTCGCGCCCTGCTAGAAAAAAAGAAAAGGCGCAATTAGACATACACAAAGGTCTTAACAGAAAACATACCTGGGAATCCTCAATCTGCGTCGCGAACTGCTAGAAAAAAAGAAAAGGCGCAATTAGACATACACAAAGGTCTTAACAGAAAACATACCTGGGAATCCTCAATCTGCGTCGAGCCCTGCTAGAAAAAAAGAAAAGGCGCAATTAGACATACACAAAGGTCTTAACAGATAACATACCTGGGAATCCTCAATCTGCGTCGCGAACTGCTAGAAAAAAAGAAAAGGCGCAATTAGACATACACAAAGGTCTTAACAGAAAACATACCTGGGAATCCTCAATCTGCGTCGCGCCCTGCTAGAAAAAAAGAAAAGGCGCAATTAGACATACACAAAGGTCTTAACAGAAAACATACCTGGGAATCCTCAATCTGCGTCGCGAACTGCTAGAAAAAAAGAAAAGGCGCAATTAGACATACACAAAGGTCTTAACAGAAAACATACCTGGGAATCCTCAATCTGCGTCGCGCCCTGCTAGAAAAAAAGAAAAGGCGCAATTAGACATACACAAAGGTCTTAACAGAAAACATACCTGGGAATCCTCAATCTGCGTCGCGAACTGCTAGAAAAAAAGAAAAGGCGCAATTAGACACACAAAGGTCTTAACAGAAAACATACCTGGGAATCCTCAATCTGCGTCGAGCCCTGCTAGAAAAAAAGAAAAGGCGTAATTAGACATACACAAAGGTCTTAACAGAAAACATACCTGGGAATCCTCAATCTGCGTCGAGCCCTGCTAGAAAAAAAGAAAAGGCGCAATTAGACATACACAAAGGTCTTAACAGAAAACATACCTGGGAATCCTCAATCTGCGTCGCGCCCTGCAAAAAAAAAAGGCCACACGACCTAAAGGAAAAAAAAAGAAACCATTAGACATACACAAAGGTCTTAACAGAAAACATACCTGGGAATCCTCAATCTGCGTCGCGAACTGCTAGAAAAAAAGAAAAGGCGCAATTAGACATACACAAAGGTCTTAACAGAAAACATACCTGGGAATCCTCAATCTGCGTCGCGCCCTGCTAGAAAAAAAGAAAAGGCGCAATTAGACATACACAAAGGTCTTAACAGAAAACATACCTGGGAATCCTCAATCTGCGTCGCGAACTGCTAGAAAAAAAGAAAAGGCGCAATTAGACACAAAGGTCTTAACAGAAAACATACCTGGGAATCCTCAATCTGCGTCGAGCCCTGCTAGAAAAAAAGAAAAGGCGCAATTAGTTATACACAAAGGTCTTAACAGAAAACATACCTGGGAATCCTCAATCTGCGTCGCGCCCTGCTAGAAAAAAAGAAAAGGCGCAATTAGTTATACACAAAGGTCTTAACAGAAAACATACCTGGGAATCCTCAATCTGCGTCGCGCCCTGCTAGAAAAAAAGAAAAGGCGCAATTAGACATACACAAAGGTCTTAACAGAAAACATACCTGGGAATCCTCAATCTGCGTCGCGAACTGCTAGAAAAAAAGAAAAGGCGCAATTAGACATACACAAAGGTCTTAACAGAAAACATACCTGGGAATCCTCAATCTGCGTCGAGCCCTGCTAGAAAAAAAGAAAAGGCGCAATTAGACATACACAAAGGTCTTAACAGATAACATACCTGGGAATCCTCAATCTGCGTCGCGAACTGCTAGAAAAAAAGAAAAGGCGCAATTAGACATACACAAAGGTCTTAACAGAAAACATACCTGGGAATCCTCAATCTGCGTCGCGCCCTGCTAGAAAAAAAGAAAAGGCGCAATTAGACATACACAAAGGTCTTAACAGAAAACATACCTGGGAATCCTCAATCTGCGTCGCGAACTGCTAGAAAAAAAGAAAAGGCGCAATTAGACATACACAAAGGTCTTAACAGAAAACATACCTGGGAATCCTCAATCTGCGTCGCGCCCTGCTAGAAAAAAAGAAAAGGCGCAATTAGACATACACAAAGGTCTTAACAGAAAACATACCTGGGAATCCTCAATCTGCGTCGCGAACTGCTAGAAAAAAAGAAAAGGCGCAATTAGACACACAAAGGTCTTAACAGAAAACATACCTGGGAATCCTCAATCTGCGTCGAGCCCTGCTAGAAAAAAAGAAAAGGCGTAATTAGACATACACAAAGGTCTTAACAGAAAACATACCTGGGAATCCTCAATCTGCGTCGAGCCCTGCTAGAAAAAAAGAAAAGGCGCAATTAGACATACACAAAGGTCTTAACAGAAAACATACCTGGGAATCCTCAATCTGCGTCGCGCCCTGCAAAAAAAAAAGGCCACACGACCTAAAGGAAAAAAAAAGAAACCATTAGACATACACAAAGGTCTTAACAGAAAACATACCTGGGAATCCTCAATCTGCGTCGCGAACTGCTAGAAAAAAAGAAAAGGCGCAATTAGACATACACAAAGGTCTTAACAGAAAACATACCTGGGAATCCTCAATCTGCGTCGCGCCCTGCTAGAAAAAAAGAAAAGGCGCAATTAGACATACACAAAGGTCTTAACAGAAAACATACCTGGGAATCCTCAATCTGCGTCGCGAACTGCTAGAAAAAAAGAAAAGGCGCAATTAGACATACACAAAGGTCTTAACAGAAAACATACCTGGGAATCCTCAATCTGCGTCGCGAACTGCTAGAAAAAAAGAAAAGGCGCAATTAGACATACACAAAGGTCTTAACAGAAAACATACCTGGGAATCCTCAATCTGCGTCGAGCCCTGCTAGAAAAAAAGAAAAGGCGCAATTAGACATACACAAAGGTCTTAACAGATAACATACCTGGGAATCCTCAATCTGCGTCGCGCCCTGCTAGAAAAAAAGAAAAGGCGCAATTAGACATACACAAAGGTCTTAACAGAAAACATACCTGGGAATCCTCAATCTGCGTCGCGCCCTGCTAGAAAAAAAAGAAAAGGCGCAATTAGACATACACAAAGGTCTTAACAGAAAACATACCTGGGAATCCTCAATCTGCGTCGCGCCCTGCAAAAAAAAAAAAGACCACACGACCTAAAGGAAAAAAAAAAAACATTAGACATACACAAAGGTCTTAACAGAAAACATACCTGGGAATCCTCAATCTGCGTCGCGCCCTGCTAGAAAAAAAGAAAAGGCGCAATTAGACATACACAAAGGTCTTAACAGAAAACATACCTGGGAATCCTCAATCTGCGTCGCGAACTGCTAGAAAAAAAGAAAAGGCGCAATTAGACATACACAAAGGTCTTAACAGAAAACATACCTGGGAATCCTCAATCTGCGTCGCGCCCTGCTAGAAAAAAAGAAAAGGCGCAATTAGACATACACAAAGGTCTTAACAGAAAACATACCTGGGAATCCTCAATCTGCGTCGCGAACTGCTAGAAAAAAAGAAAAGGCGCAATTAGACACACAAAGGTCTTAACAGAAAACATACCTGGGAATCCTCAATCTGCGTCGAGCCCTGCTAGAAAAAAAGAAAAGGCGTAATTAGACATACACAAAGGTCTTAACAGAAAACATACCTGGGAATCCTCAATCTGCGTCGAGCCCTGCTAGAAAAAAAGAAAAGGCGCAATTAGACATACACAAAGGTCTTAACAGAAAACATACCTGGGAATCCTCAATCTGCGTCGCGCCCTGCAAAAAAAAAAAAGGCCACACGACCTAAAGGAAAAAAAAAGAAACCATTAGACATACACAAAGGTCTTAACAGAAAACATACCTGGGAATCCTCAATCTGCGTCGCGAACTGCTAGAAAAAAAGAAAAGGCGCAATTAGACATACACAAAGGTCTTAACAGAAAACATACCTGGGAATCCTCAATCTGCGTCGCGCCCTGCTAGAAAAAGAGAAAAGGCGCAATTAGACATACACAAAGGTCTTAACAGAAAACATACCTGGGAATCCTCAATCTGCGTCGCACCCTGCTAGAAAAAAAGAAAAGGCGCAATTAGTTATACACAAAGGTCTTAACAGAAAACATACCTGGGAATCCTCAATCTGCGTCGAGCCCTGCTAGAAAAAAAGAAAAGGCGCAATTAGACATACACAAAGGTCTTAACAGAAAACATACCTGGGAATCCTCAATCTGCGTCGCGCCCTGCTAGAAAAAAAGAAAAGGCGCAATTAGACATACACAAAGGTCTTAACAGAAAACATACCTGGGAATCCTCAATCTGCGTCGCGCCCTGCAAAAAAAAAAAGGCCACACGACCTAAAGGAAAAAAAAAGAAACCATTAGACATACACAAAGGTCTTAACAGAAAACATACCTGGGAATCCTCAATCTGCGTCGCGAACTGCTAGAAAAAAAGAAAAGGCGCAATTAGACATACACAAAGGTCTTAACAGAAAACATACCTGGGAATCCTCAATCTGCGTCGCGCCCTGCTAGAAAAAAAGAAAAGGCGCAATTAGACATACACAAAGGTCTTAACAGAAAACATACCTGGGAATCCTCAATCTGCGTCGCGAACTGCTAGAAAAAAAGAAAAGGCGCAATTAGACACACAAAGGTCTTAACAGAAAACATACCTGGGAATCCTCAATCTGCGTCGAGCCCTGCTAGAAAAAAAGAAAAGGCGCAATTAGACATACACAAAGGTCTTAACAGAAAACATACCTGGGAATCCTCAATCTGCGTCGCGCCCTGCAAAAAAAAAAAAGGCCACACGACCTAAAGGAAAAAAAAAGAAACCATTAGACATACACAAAGGTCTTAACAGAAAACATACCTGGGAATCCTCAATCTGCGTCGCGAACTGCTAGAAAAAAAGAAAAGGCGCAATTAGACATACACAAAGGTCTTAACAGAAAACATACCTGGGAATCCTCAATCTGCGTCGCGCCCTGCTAGAAAAAAAGAAAAGGCGCAATTAGACATACACAAAGGTCTTAACAGAAAACATACCTGGGAATCCTCAATCTGCGTCGCGAACTGCTAGAAAAAAAGAAAAGGCGCAATTAGTTATACACAAAGGTCTTAACAGAAAACATACCTGGGAATCCTCAATCTGCGTCGCGCCCTGCAAAAAAAAAAAAGGCCACACGACCTAAAGGAAAAAAAAAGAAACCATTAGCATACACAAAGGTCTTAACAGAAAACATACCTGGGAATCCTCAATCTGCGTCGCGAACTGCTAGAAAAAAAGAAAAGGCGCAATTAGACATACACAAAGGTCTTAACAGAAAACATACCTGGGAATCCTCAATCTGCGTCGCGCCCTGCTAGAAAAAAAGAAAAGGCGCAATTAGACATACACAAAGGTCTTAACAGAAAACATACCTGGGAATCCTCAATCTGCGTCGCTCCCTGCTAGAAAAAAAGAAAAGGCGCAATTAGACATACGCAAAGGTCTTAACAGAAAACATACCTGGGAATCCTCAATCTGCGTCGCGCCCTGCTAGAAAAAAAGAAAAGGCGCAATTAGACATACACAAAGGTCTTAACAGAAAACATACCTGGGAATCCTCAATCTGCGTCGCGCCCTGCTAGAAAAAAAGAAAAGGCGCAATTAGACATACACAAAGGTCTTAACAGAAAACATACCTGGGAATCCTCAATCTGCGTCGCGCCCAGCTAGAAAAAAAGAAAAGGCGCAATTAGACATACACAAAGGTCTTAACAGAAAACATACCTGGGAATCCTCAATCTGCGTCGCGCCCTGCTAGAAAAAAAGAAAAGGCGAAATTAGACATACACAAAGGTCTTAACGGAAAACATACCTGGGAATCCTCAATCTGCGTCGCGCCCTGCTAGAAAAAAAGAAAAGGCGACATTAGACATACACAAAGGTCTTAACAGAAAACATACCTGAAAATCCTCAATCTGCGTCGCGCCCTGCTAGAAAAAAAGAAAAGGCGACATTAGACATACACAAAGGCCTTAACAGAAAACATACCTTCGAATCTTCAATCTGCGTCGCGCCCTGCTGGGAAAAAAAAGAAAAGGTGACATTAGACATACTCAAAGGCCTTAACAGAAAACATACCTGCAAATGAATTGCATTGTCATCACTAAAGTCTCCACCCTTTTTTATTAGTACTTATAGAAATGAAATGTATAATGCGATCATTTGAAAAAAAAAACAGTTTTTAATGATCAAGTTTGAGTTTATTGAAAAAACAATCATTTTTTAATATTATTACAGTTTATATATTCATATGTTATGCCTGGTATATTAGTGGATTTTATCACACTGGCATCGGGTAATTTTAAAACAAGTTGACTGGAAACGTGTCACACATGAACAATAATTTTCTTATATCATCTCTGTCTCGGGTGATATATTAATTATGTACCTAGCAGAGACTTCTCGCTAACAAACATTCACATGGGCGTCCCTTCAGTATCATTTAGTAAATGTTCAGATCAATAGGTTTAAGTATAGTTTTGAATGCTTCTTAAGTAATTTCGTAGGGTTGTACATGTATAAGCGTTGATCGCACTTCATACAAGATGTATTTCGGTTAACCCTATAAATTTACAGAAAGAAGCATTCAATTCTTAAATAAAATAATCCTTGAACTATTGGCTAAGGCCGAAACACGAACAGATATGCCAGTGACAAAAAGTACGTACATGCAGCAGGAGAATTTGATTTCAGCTTTAAAGTGGGACTAAGTTCATAATTTAATAAAACATTTTTTTAAAGTTTTAAAACTATTCACTGGCTATATAGTTCTTAATTTGAACAAGAAATATAGGAAAGAGTCTTAATGGGCTATTCCTTCATTCTAGAAAAATTGCATCCAGGAAACTTACTTTCTATTTTGAAATGATACCAAAATCTACGTTTTATCATACATAATTCTATATAGTTTTTGGAAATATTCAAAGCCTTCTGTACAATCGGCTATGAAAGGCAACTACATGTAAAATGTAAATAATTCATACTTGCAAACAAACGGACTTATTTATAACAAAACAATTCCGCAAAACAAACATGACAGGCACAAACCAACGACAACCACTGAACTACCCGTGTTATATACCCCCCCCCCCCCCCATTGCCAATCTTTCCGCCGAGGAATATTTCTCTTCACATTTCCACTCACTTTAGTTCAGATGAAATATCCCCTTCGTTATACCTAAAAACACAATTAAGGGTGTACTTAGGTGATCTAAGATAAAATTAAATAAATCAAGAATTCAAAATTGATACTTTAAGCTGGAAGAGTATTGGAAAAGGATCAAACTAAGCTAAAAATATTGATAGGTCATGGAGCTTCTTTTCGAGATATTTGATTTATAAAATATGGCGGGAAAAGGCTGACTCGGACTTTTACCTAAATTTTGCATTGGTATTATTTGGGTCTCAAATCAAAAGAAAGAAAATCAAGAATCTGCTTAAATTTCGTTAAATGACATTTTATGAATTATTAAGTCTTATGTTAAAAGATAAATAGGTGTTATGGGGCAAAATATTTTACATTGTATCGTATGAAAAACACCGAGGAGTCCGAACATTTGACATTTATTCCAAAACCTCACCTAAGTACATACTTAACAACATAAATATGTTTTCCTTAGGTTACTATTTGTTATAGAAGTACCATCAACGTTCTTTTCCGAGTGAATGTTTTCATGTGCACTACTTGAAACAAAAACTAGAAAGTCAAACAGTCTTTCGTCTGAAACTGTTGACCAGATCATATTTCTTAATAAGAAACGGTGAACCCTACGCAACTGATTAGAGACATTTGAACGGTGGTTATGCACGGATCAACACTTTCATGGATTAATAATTAACTCATCACGAGTGTAAAACTTACCGTTGTTCGTTAATCAAGACTTCTATATAAACGTGATTGGTATGAGATGTATAATTTAATTACTCTGTGTAAAAAAACACAGAAAAAAGTAAGACTGAGCGACACGAAAAACACAAATAATTTGAAGTTCAATACTTTTGTTTACAAATTAATGGACAAGTCGTTATATAAAAAATACCGACTCCTCAGTAACAGATGATAAAAATGTAGTCTTCTTTGTCGGACTTTGTATGCAAATAATTTTAATTAAGGTCTTTCCCCTACATGGGAAAGACCTTATTGTTTTTCTAATGTTTTTTTTTCTTTTTCTTTTTTTTTTTTTTTTTTTTTTTTTTCTTCCAACATTTTTTTGACATGCCCGCCTCTTGTTTCTGTTGAAGTTATTAAGACCAAATATGGACCATCGCTAGATCTCACCAAGATGTATTACCAAATGATCCTGTTAAGGATTTCATCATCCCCTTTGGGAGTTATCTCCCTTTTATTGATTTTTTTCAACATGGCCCTCCCTCGTTGGTTTTAAAGATATCATGACTTTAATTGGACATAATGTAGATCTCATCATGATGTATTACCATGTGAGGCTGAATAGGATTTCATCATCCCCTATGAGAGTTATATCCCCTTGAAACAATTTCTTTCCTTTGCATTTTTCTCAAAAAGTCTAAGAGATAGAATCGATTTGAAAACGGCAACATGTACAAGAACAGATGGCAATATTAATGAAGATGTACAATCATTTTGTTATTAACCCTTATAAGGAGTTATTCCCCTTGAAAAATTGTACATAATTTTAGAAAAATTGTATTTCGAGAACCAGAAGTCGTAGAGACTTGGGACCTTCACCAATAATCTTTAATTCATGTGACCTTTAATATGCAGTCAAGGTCAAAGGTCACTGAGTGCAAAAAAAAATTACGCTGCAATTTCAAGCTTACATATTAGGAAAACGATAAGACTTTGCTGCAAACATACAGCGTATAAAATGTTCCTCTCGACGAGCTCTACATTTTATATGATAAGCCCAAAAATGTCCGACCGTCTGTTCAAAAGTTACAACGGGATGATTCTTAAAAGTATAGTATTTTGTGTATATCTTTTTAAAGGTAACAGATATCAATCTACTATAAACTGCAAAGATGATCAGTAATTCAAGACCTTCAATTTGAGGTCAATGTCAGGTCATGATGAGATTTCACCTTGACCTTCACATTATACTATGACCTTGACCTTGTGATATTTGAAAGGTTAAGTGGTCCTGAGTTGAATGGTGGTAATCCCATGTCTCTACGACTTCCGGTTTTCAAGTTTGGTATTGCATCATATATTTGATGATTAATTGTGACCTTGGTGAACTTTGAAATTGTCCCAATTCTTTTTCTATAATGTTGTCCTTTAACTGTAAATCATTTACCATTTAACAGATTTGAGATATCTATTGTTGTTTTAGAGATAATGCAGTTTGAAGTTTTGCGAGCGGAGGCATGTATTTCTGAATCAACAAGAGCTTACAACTTAAAATGTTTTAGAAATTGAAGAAGTTAACATAGTTATATGTTTGACCAAATACCAAAAACATTCCATTTAAAAAAACACCAAAAAATCATTTTGAAATTTTCAAGTTTTGCATTGACTTTGTAAATTTCATAACTTCTATTTATATCGTTGATATTGCATCATTTTTGGCACTTTGTCAAATGGGGTCATCTGATGTATCAAATTGAAGGTCTCAATAAACTCTACTTAAAAATGAAAATTTTAAACCTCTTTTTCATCCCAGGCGGCAGGGTGGGGTCATTTAGTGCAAAAATTCTAATTTCTCAGATGGTAAGGTTGTCGCATATCAAATGAAAGAACATAAAGCGTACATTTCAAATTTCAAATTGACGTCCACCAAAAATTGGTTGGATGGGGTCATTGAGTGCAAAAAATAAATTTTCTTTTACTATAGGGTTGTTGTATATCAAATGAAAGGTCATGATGTGTACATTTGAAATATCAAATTCCCAACCTCCAAAAATTGGTTGGATGGGGTTATTCAGTGCAAAAATTAAACTTTTTAGAACATGGCGTTGTCACATATCAAATGAAAGCTCATCTACCTTATGTTACATGTATCATACTTCCGATCTCAAAAATGTAGGCGGATGAGGTCATTAAGTGTAAAAAGCGAAAAGTTTCAGAAGGTATGCTTGTCGTATATCAAACGAAAGGTCGTACAAAGAACATTACGAAAACATCACTTTTACAGGAAAGACCTTTCAATTGTTTTACAAACAATTGAGATACTAGTTTTATTGGAATTTTGTTCATTCATATTATTGTAATATATGTCTCTGGGTTCATCAACACGTAAACAAACAATAATTGATATTATGATAGGTTATTTGTAGAAACAGCGGTCGATAATAATTCATTGTTTAATTGACACAAAAAAAACATAAGAGCAATTAAGCTATCATGCGGTTTGTAATAAATTTGTCTTAATATGTTTATGAAAGGTAATAACAAAAACACTGAATTCCACCTAAAGTCTCAACTTTTCAATAGACGTTTAAGATTCATCCGAGTACTCGAGTATCACGACAGAGTATCCGAGTATTAAAATTCAGATATTTTGACATCCCTATAATTTGTTTGTCAATTTACATTAACACATTTATGTCTATACATGTTCATCATTCTGTCTATGTGTCTACAAGTTTGTCTTTATTTTCACCAGTCCTTTATAATAGTCTGACTACATTCTTAACAGTCTGGATATGTTTCCGCAAGTCTGTCTTTGTTCACTAGTCCGTCTACATTTGCATGATCCATCGGTCTGTCTATGTGTCCACTAGTCTGTCTTCATGCCCAACAGTTTGTCGACATGGCTATATCGGTCTATATATCTAACAAGCTGTGTCTTCATGTCCAACAGTCTGTCGAATCGACTGTCAGTTGATCTATATGTCTACCGAGCTGTGTCTACATGTCCAACAGTCCGTCGACATTACTATCAGTCGGTTTATATGTCTACCAAGCTGTGTCTTCAGGTCCAACAGTCTGTCGACACGGCTATCAGTCGATCTATTTGTTTACCAAGCTGTGTGACTGTCTACATGTCCATCAGTCTGTCAACATGTTCACAAGTCTGTCTACATGCTTAAACGTTTGTAATTGCATTTTGTTGTACATTGATTGACTGAACGTCCAACTCATCAATTTGCTAACAGCTTCATGCATTCTTTTGAACTGAAAATTCACTGCGTGTATTCTCCATACCAATACCCTTCACCACACCACCCTTTGTTTGCACCGAACTCCAAACCCAGGGAAAATCCTCTTTTACTTTCTTTTAATTAGCATGATTTTTCACACTGAAATGTATGCAACGCTTTTCTTGGTGGGTATTTTTCGGGTACTACAAGATGCACAACTAATTTGTTCTCAATTTGTAATTTATAATTTTATGAAATATATAATTTTTGTTTTCACATCGAAGGTGCCCGTAAGTGACAAAGTCAGTCTTCGTGCTCATTTATGTTTGTGCACCCGATCTTTAACTTTGTGTTGTCAGGCGCGTAGCTACGTTTACGTCAAAAACGCCCGGGCGTACACTTGAATTTGGATAAAAAAAAATATTTTAATCTAAATAAAATACAAAGAACTGATTAAGAGAACATCGGCCTTGTAATTCTTTTTTTCGGCCTTGTAATTGCGAATAAAAGAGACGAAATTTACTATTCAACCAAATGGTATAAAAAAAAATTGTAATTTGGGAAATAAAAAATTAAAGCAATTCATTATCTTTGGAGATTCGAAATGTGGTTCGCTTTTTTGTCGAGTCTGTGACATTTTTATATGTCGCAAAAGCAAGACATAGTGATCCTAAATTTCGTCTGCGACGTCAATTCAGTATGTTATTAAAAGGTTTTTTAGATATCAATAATTTTGTCAAACCTTATTATGGAAGTTGGACAGAAACTGTTAATGACACTTTTTGAGGGGAGATTGCAGGCGAGAACCATGGTTCAATAGAACACTTCATGCTTTAATATTGTGCCTGATAATTTCTAAACATTTATTATTTCATGTTCATTAACGACATTTACCCCCATGGCTCCTTTTAAACATTTTATCCCCTTCCCTTTTCATAAATGTGACCTACCGAATTAGACTATTCACCAGGCTTGTAATAACGACGGGTGGCACATGTGGAACAGAATCTGCTTACCGTTCCTCAGTGTTTGGTAGGGTTCGTGTTGCTCAGTCTTTAGTTTTTCTACTTAACATAAAGATTTAGCACCTATGTTGTTTCTTGTGTACTATTATTTGTCTGTTTGTCTTTATTAATTTTTAGCCATGGCGTTGTCAGTTTATTTTCGATTTATGAGCTTGACTGTTCCTCTGATATCTTTCACCCCTCTTTTCAAGTATCTGGTTTTGGACATTTTTGTGAAACCAATGACCATTAGATTCCAACTTAACACAATGAATAAGCTAAACATAACTGAAAATAAATCATTTAGATTCCTTAAGTTTGTTGCTATTGATGAAAATTTTTAATAACGAAAATTGTATCTCACTCTCGAAAACCTTCTAGCTTACGGGGGTTTCGTTCCGTCGAACCATCTACCAGCAAATGCCATGACCAGTCACCTGGACCCTCATATTTCTCGCCGAGGTTCGGGCGTACACGTAAAAATCACCTAGCTACGCCACTGGTCTATATGTCTACCAAGCTGTGTATACATGTCCAACAGTCCGTTGACATGGCTATCAGTCGGTCTATATGTCTACCAAGCTGTGTCGTCATGTCTAACAGGCTGTCGACATGGCTATCAATCGGTTTATATATGTCTACCAAGCTATGTCTACATGTCCAACGGTCTATCGACATAGCTATCAGTCGGTCTATATGTCTACCAAGCTGTGTATACATGTCCAACAGTCTGTCGACATGGCTATCAGTCGGTCTATATATATCTAAAAAGCTGTGTCTTCATGTCCAACAGTCTGTCGACACGGCTATCAGTCGGTCTATGTCTACCAAGCTGTGTCTATATGTCTAACAGTCCGTCGACATGACTATCATTCGGTTTATATGTCTACCAAGCTGTGTCTACATGTCTAACAGTCCGTCGGCATGACTATCAGTCGGTATATATGTCTACCAAGCTGTGTCTACATGGCTATCAGTCGGTCTATGTCTAACAAGCTGTGTCTTCATGTCCAACAGTCTGTCGACACGGCTATCAGTCGATCTATTTGTTTACCAAGCTGTGTGACTGTCTACATGTCCATCAGTCTGTCAACAAGTTCACAAGTCTGTCTACATGCTTAAACGTTTGTAATTGAATTGTGTTGTGTTGATTTGTCTGATCGTCCAACTCATCAATTTGCTAACAGTTTCATGCATTCTTTTGAACTGAAAATTCACTGTGTCTATTCTCCATATCAATACCCTTCACCACACCACCCTTTGTTTGCACCGAACTCCAAACCCAGGGAAAATGCGTCTTTTACTTTCTTTTAATTAGCATGATTTTTCACACTGAAATGTATGCAACGATTTTCTTGGTGGGTATTTTTCAGGTACTGCAAGATGCACAACTAATTTGTTCTCAATTTGTAATTTATAATTTTATCAAATATATAATTTTTGTTTTCACATCGTAGGTGCCCGTAAGTGACAAAGTCAGTCTTCGTGCTCATTTATGTTTGTGTACCCGATCTTTAACTTTGTGTTGTGAAACACAGGTCTGAAAATTGCAAATTTAGGGCCAGCTACAGCCCGACTCCGGGTGCGGGATTTTCTCCTTGTGTTGAAGACTCATTGGTGACCTTGGGCTGTTTTCTGCTCTTTATTGGATGGTTGTCTCTTTGACACATTCCCCATTTCCGTTCTCAATTAAGTTGTTTTCAAGATGGAAAAAGGCACAAGGTAGCAATACACAGTTAGGAGTTTAGTTTCGCATTTTGGCCCTTTGGATTTTTTAAATAGGAAAGTTATTGTGTAATAAAATTCTTTTTTAGACAGATGAGTGCTAATTTAGCCGTCAAAGATGGTTTATAAGTGCATCAAGATGATTTATTACTATTACATGTTTTATGGGCTGTTTTCTGTTTGACAATCCGTATTTTCATAGCTAGACCGGCCATCGATCCAGAAGTTAATGTACTGTTTACCAACACTCTTTTTCTACACGAAGTTTTTGACGCAATTTTACAAAAAAATTAGATGAAAGACATATGATTTTCATTGGATTTGCTGAATGATATATGTACACAGTTTCAGAAAAGGTATTACTTCAAGCGATTGAAATTCTACTTTTAGCCAAATTTTATAACAAATAAATGCAGATTGTTGCCATGGATACACCAAAAAGAAATTATATTTTACCATTTTATATACTGGATATAAAATCTATGGAAGATTCTGATACATACATATGCCGATATATGACACAAACAGTAAGCTTGATATTGCAAGAAAGCATGGTAAAATTCATAAGGGCAAATTTTAGTATTTTTTCCTAACTGTTAATTGCTACCTAACTTAATTTATATAAACTAGAACACACCCGCGAAATCGCGGGGAAATAGAGTGTATGTAAACTGTAAAAAAAAATACAACTGGAGAATTCCAGGAGATGTATCAAAAGTCAAAGGTACTTTGGGACTGGGCACATTTATTTTCCCTCCCCCTTTTTTCCAAATACCGATTTTTATTCTTTCTGTTTTTCTGTATACTGTGAACATACATATACTATAATTACTATATAAAACGGTCACTGATATATTAAAAGTCACCCCAGTAAACTATTGGAAATTATAGTAAATTATAGCAAATTTATACAATTTATTCATAGTATATGGGTCGTTTTCAAAAAATGTCGAATTTTCAGTACACCCATGCTAACTTTATTATTTCTAATGGAAATTTCAGTTGTAATGGTTTAAATGAAAGCTTGTCGGATTTGTGATTCAGAACTTTAATAATAAACACACCTTACATCTATTTTGATAAGATTAAACTGCATTTAAGACCCATTTTGGGGGTATTTGTCTGCGTACAGTGTCAGAACAACACATTTCAAATGATTTTTTTTCGATTTTCTGATCGCCTTGATATCTGCAAAAGGGACTTTTTAAGAACGTTAAATATTACTCTAACGAAAAATCGTGGCTTCTATATCATTGTATGTAACATATTATCTACAAACTAAATTGAATCTGCGTACAGGAGGTTCATGTCTTTCCTGTTACCGCTACTTAAATCAGCCGTTAAATTATTCTCCCTATGAATATTGAATCAGTCAGTGTTGATCTCAAAAGTGCAAAGTAATCTTTACATTTAAAACGCCTCGTTTCTTGAACGACAGTGTAGAGAAAAAAAATTTCAAGACATTTAGTGAAAAAAATTTAGCGTACTTTTTTTCATGTCTATGCTGTTACCGACAATTTTGATAAAATACACCAACAGTATACTTGTAAAAAGTGCAATAACGTGTTGGAAACCAAATCCACAATAGAAAAACATAATCACTTCACCAAAGGGAGTAGTTATTTCACAACAGCAATCAAAAACTAAGAAATTTGTCTATCCTGTTATGTCTATCCTGTTACTATGGTTGCTATGGTTACAGTAACAGGATAGACAATTGTAGACAAAAACGTCGTTAATTTTTTTATCTTAACATATAGGTGCAAAACAAGTGAAATATTTCGTTGTTTGAAGACATCTTAAGGTTATAACGTCTTAATCTTCCCAATTAAGCATTCGCAGGTGCAATACTGATATCGGTAACAGGATAGACAAAAAGGTAACAGGATAGACTTTTATATAGTAATATATCAGAAACGTACGTTCCTGTTACCAATGAAATATAGAGAAGAGTAAACTAACTTATGAGGGATTTACTTGATGTTGGGTTTATTTGAAAGGGTGAAAAAATGCCGAACAATATAAATTGCTATCTTAGACTTGCATTACTGGTGGTAATTTTTACAACCTTTGAAAACCAATTTTTAGAGGCATTTTTCAGTACAACCTGGAAAATTGGCAAATAATCTATTATATCACAGAATGAATATATATAGAAGTTTATTCTCTTGAAAACCATCTAACTGTCTACGTAAAACAAGCTTAACATTTTATCTAAACCTTTTCTTAATAACCCAAAATTCCTTTTGAAAATGGTAACAGGATAGACAAAATAATGTACCACCGACCAAAAAATGTTTTAACATATTCTTGTATGACATCATTAAGATTGCATCTTTTAATATGTTGTTCTTAAAGTACTGTGTGTTTTGATTTGCTTATGTAGAGGGTTGTTTGAATAAGTAAATTTTAATAATTT
Organism: Mytilus galloprovincialis; assembly: GCF_965363235.1. Taxonomy (NCBI): domain Eukaryota; kingdom Metazoa; phylum Mollusca; class Bivalvia; order Mytilida; family Mytilidae; genus Mytilus; species Mytilus galloprovincialis. The sequence continues at coordinate 53,323,123 of NC_134841.1, forward strand.
TTTAATTTCAAAATTCGACATTTTTTGAAAATGACCCATATATGTATGTAGTATACAGAAATATTTCAGTGAGCGCCGTGGATAGAAAACTATTGGAATTGATAATATATATAGATAGCAAATACACTTTATCTATAGTATATTTTTGATCATAGTATACAGAAAAACGCAAAAAATAATTTTTCTGTCTCAAATACTTATGCAAATTATGTTTGATTTCAAAACAGGTCTAAAGGGCAGTGGAAGTCTTTTATATTTCTCAAAAAGTCAGTCCGATGAAGGAAACAATATATGGCCGCCTATATTTTCGTTTTCCTTCCAAAATAACCCAAACTGAAATACTTTAAGTAAGGAGGATAGATGCTAGAACACACCCGCGAAATCGCGGGCTTCAATAGCGTGGTTGAAAGAATGTAAAGTGATGTAGGATGAATTTTTGTAAAAAGATTAATGACTGGAGAATTTCAGGTAAGGTAATAAAAAGTATAAGTACTTGGGGACAGGGCAATTGTTTTTCAACCCCTTCTCCTTTTTTTCCCAAAATTTCCAATTTTTTGTTTTCTATTTATTTCAATATGAACATACGTTTAGTATATTATGAACATAAATTACTATAAATGAAGTGGGTTTGTTTTTTACTATCAATTCTCAGTCAACTAATTAATCCACGGCGGTCATTGATATATCATATAGACCCTCTCTATTTCATTTACTTAGTGACCAGATTTTCCATTTTTAGATGGTGATGTTCCTTTGGCACCATCTTACGGTGTTTATATTTCACAACTTGTTCGCTATGCCCGTGTCTGTTGTGACGTTTTTGATTTTAACGAACGCAACCTATGTATTACTGGTAAATTATTAAACCAGGGATATCGTTACCTTAAATTACTTAAAACCTTTACTAAATTTTTCCATAGATATAAAGATTTGGTTTTGAAGTTTGGTTGTACCTGTAGAAAACTTATTTCAAACGGGATAGCACATCCTCATTTTTACGGAAATGTTGTTAACCTTCCCCGGAAATTTAGAAATGATCCATGTAAACTTGTCGCTCCTTTAAATAAACTTATTCTAAAAGGTTACCTATTTAACACTGTAATAAGATCATTGAATATTGTTTTATTGGCATAAACAGAGACATATAATACAATGTATTATATGTCTCTGGTATAAATATTGATTTTGTTATCAGTAAATTAAAAGCTAACTAAATATTACTAGTATGTTATATACATATACATATTCATGGATCTACAATCTGTCGATATCTGTAACTTGGCATTGCACAAGGTCATGTTTTTCTCTGGCTGTTTATGACGTCTTTACACTAAATCCATTGGATGTTGGATGTGTACGGATTGATAGTTTAGTCTTAGATGCATGTGATTTTTTTATTAGTTGTTAGTGGCTTTGAACTAGCTGTCAGATAACTGCGAGTACTCTCAGATCTGTTCATTGCGTCTTTTTGTGTCGGGATGTATAAGTACCCGGCCACGTCTACTTGTATTTTTGTCCATCTGATGAGTTAAAAGCCTTTTCAACTGATTTTTATAGTTCGTTCTTATGTTGTACTGTTATAACACTGTCCCAGGTTAGGGGGAGGTTTGGGATCCCGCTAACATGTTTAACCCCGCCACATTATTTATGTATGTGCCTGTCCCAAGTCAGGAGCCTGTAATTCAGTGGTTGTCGTTTGTTTATGTGTTACATATTTGTTTTTCGTTCATTTTTTTTTACATAAATAAGGCCGTTAGTTTTCTCGTTTGAATTGTTTTACATTGTCTTATCGGGGCCTATTACAGCTGACTATGCAGTATGGGCTTTGCTCATTGTTGAAGGCCGTACGGTGACCTATAGTTGTTAATGTCTGTGTCATTTTGGTCTTTTGTGGATAGTTGTCTCATTGGCAATCATACCACATCTTCTTTATTATATATAGACCAATTGTTTTAGTTAGTGTTTTATCCAAACTATACACTTCTATTTTAACCAATCGTTTATTGTCGTGATCAGAGGAAGAAGAAAAACTCATCAACAATCAATTTGGCTTCAGACCCAGACGATCTACTATAGATGCAATATTTGTGTTACATGGAATTATTACTAATACTCTTCAACAAAAGCAAAATATGTGCTGTTCATTCGTAGATTTCCGTAACGCGTTCGACAAGCTGGACCGAAGAATACTTATGTATGAACTCCTTAAAAGTGGAATTAGCTCCAAATTTGTTACTATTGTGAAATCTGTCTATTCTTCTGTTAAAATGTGTGTTAGATCAGGTGGTATTTTATTCAAATCGTTCGAAAATTTAATGGGGGTAAAGAAAGGGGCAGTTATGGCAGCAGTCCCTTTGCGTCAATTACTGTTTTTCAATGGTATCATTTGCGCCAAATTTTGTTTTCCAAATGTATCAATTGCGCCAATATTCGGAGTTCATTTGCACCAATTTACCTGTACACATCATGCACATATCTATCATAAATATATATTTATTCTTACTTTTGGCTTAAAAAGTATCATATGTTCGGAGATATTTCACCATGTAGATGAGCATCTGGAGAGAAATGACTTAAAATGCATTAGACAGTCCATATACAGAGGGAGAAGAAAACTTATTGCTTTGCTGAATATTAAATACAAGATATGCCAAAAGAGACGAACATAGAAGCATTTGCTGATTATGTTTTAGTCACATATGTTGATGACACCATGCGTATGGGCTGAAACTACATGTATCTACCGCAAGACGTATCAGTAATGGAGCAGAAGCATTCCACAAGAATTACATTGAACTGTTTTATGCATTTCATCCTTCTATTTTTTTGTTTTTTGGACAATAAAGTGCAGTTACAAGCTACTAACTACATACATGCAATAATTTGGGAAGTATACCCAAGCAGCAACAGTAAGAAGAAGATATGTTTCAGAAAAGGAAACATTTGAGGTGTAAACTACCAGTTCTAAGTCAGAATAAAGGTGGTGGGAAGTTTTTTTTCTTCTAATTGGCGCAATCGTATGTTTTATTTTTGGCGCAAATGATACCATGTAATTTTAAAGCAGGTGGCGCAAACGTAGCATTGGAAGAAAAAAGTTGTGGCGCAAAAGGACGCATTTTTGGCGCAAAAGGATTTCTCCCAAACAAGGGTAACCCTTGTCGCCTCTTTTGTTTTTATTCTTCATCATTGACTTGATTGAGGACATTCATATTGATATGCGGGATGATACCGTTACTGTGAATAATATTCTTATATATTTTATTCTTTTTGCGGATGACACTGAGTTGTTTGGAAAATCACCAGAATTATTGCAAAAACTTTTAGATAAATTATTGAAATACTGTCCTAAGTGGAACATACAAGTTATAATATTTAGAAATGGATGGCAACCAGTAAGTGCCAGATTCTTCTACGACAATAAAGAGCTACAAATAGTAAATTCCTGTATATATCTTGGAATGATGTTTTATTTTAATGGAAAATTCGTACAGACCCAGAAACGTGTGTCCCAACAGGGTTCACGAGCTTTATCGTCATTGTTAAACTCAGTGAAAGATTTGCACTTGTCAAAGAAACAACTTGATCTATTTGACAGTATGGTGGCGTCTGTTCTTAATTATGCTTCGGAAATAAGGGGTTTCAATCGAGGTAAAGATGTTGAGATTATTCACTATCGTTTCTGTCGATGTATTTTAAAAGTTGTAAAATCTGGGTTTTTTTATATGGAGAATTGGGCCATTTTCCTATGTATATTATGAGAAAATTTAGAATTTTTTTTGAAATATTGGTTGAATATCTTAACTAACAAAACACCTATTGTTTATGATGTTTATAAATTGTTACTTGATGATGCCAATAATGGCAAAAAAAACCCGGGCTTCTAATGTACGTGACTTACTATGTGATAGTGGTCTCAATTATATATGGTATCAACAATCAGAAATACATACTATTGGATTTATTGATGTAATTAAGAATAGAATTAAAGATCAGTATATACAAAGCTGGTTAGCATATGTAGAAAAGAGAGAAAAACTTAATTATTTATAAGGATATAAAGTTAGAATTTAGGTTTGCCGGAACATTATTTAGATTGCTGTTAAAATTCACACTTTTTAACTTAATTGCGAAGTGGTACACTAAAACTGTACATTGAAACAGGAAGATTTACTGGCATGGCTAGAGAATTACGTTTATGTAAATGTTGTAATATGCAGTGTGTTGAAAACGAATACCACTTTTTATCAGTATGCTCTGCCTATAGATCAATTAGGCCTATATATTTGCCAGAATTCTATTGCTCTTGGCCGAACCTTAATAATTACAGTATCTATTTAAATTAAAGTCTGTTTTACATATTAAAAAAATGTGTAACTACATAAAATATGCGTGGTCAATCAGATCACATATTGTTACTTAATGTTGTTTGCTTTCTTATAATGATTTATATATATTAATCTCTGCTGTTTATCATTTGTCATGTTGTAAATATGTTTTTCGTTGTTATAGCATATATATATGTTTTTTGCAATAAAGTATTCATTCAAACAGTTTTCATTGGGGTTCATTATAAGCCAAGGAAAATTTTAATATGTATCGCCAAAACAATTCAGGTTGTAATTTTACTTTTTTTCTGACAACAGGCTAGTATAACTAGTAGCCTAGGGATGGCAACGAGTACTCGAAAGGCCGAGTACTCGGATACTCGTTTGCTGTTATACATCTTGAGATATTTCTCTTCACATTTCCACTCACTTTAGTTCCAATGAAATATCCCCTTCGTTAGGCAGCAACCATTTGATTTTCTGGGGGGGGGGGGGGGGCTATGGTTTTTTTCTGGACAATCTGGTTTTTTCGCGACAAGTCGAAAACAATTTTTTTCTTTCAATTTTAGCATTACATATAGTGGCAGCTGAGGGTGAAACAAACAATTTTTTTTTCTCAAAATCAAAAACAAATTATTTTTTTCTCCAAAAACTGGAAACAAACTTTTTTTCCCAAAAAAAAAACCATAGCCCCCCCCCCCCCCCCCCCCCCCCCCCCCCAGAAAATCAAATGGTTGCTGCCTTATACTAAAACAATTAAGGATGAACTTAGGTGATCTAAGGTAAAATTAAATAAATCTAGAAATCAAAATTGATACTTTAAGCTGGAATAATATTGGAAAAGGATCAAACTAAGCTAAAAATATTGATAGGTCATGGAGCTCCTTTTCGAGATATTTGATTTATAAAATATGGCGGGAAAAGGCTGACTCGGACTTTTACCTTAATTTTGCATTGGTATTATTTGGGTCTCAAATCAAAAGAAAGAAAATAAGAATCTGCTTAAATTTTGTAAAATGACCTTTTATGAATTATTAAGTCTTATGTTAAAAGATAAATAGGTGTTATGGGGCAAAATATTTTTACATTGTATCGTATAAAAAACACCGAGGAGTCCGAACATTTGACACTTATTTCAAATCCTCACCTAAGTACATCCTTAACAGCATAAATATGTTTCCCTTAGGTTAACTTACTATTTGTTATAGTAGTACCATCAACGTCCTTTTCTTCCGAGGGAATGTTTTCATGTGCACTACTTGAAACAAAAAATAGAAAGTCAAACAGTCTTTCGTCTCAAACTGTTGACCGATTAGAGACATTTGAACGGTGGTTATTCACGGATCAACACTTTCATGGATTAACAATTAACTCATCACGAGTGTAAAACTTACCTTTGTTCGTTAATCAAGACTTCTATATAAACGTGATTGGTATGAGATGTATAATTTAATAACTTAATTACTCTGTGTTTGAAACTTAACTAAAGATAGGCGAAATCAACTTTCAAACCCAAAAGTCGAAAATAAACTGACATTGTCATGGATAAAAAAAAACCAAGCTATGTTTGTGATAAATTTGTCTTATGTTTATGAAAGGTGATAACAAAAACACTGCATTCCACCTAAAATCTAAACTTTTCAATAGACGTTTAAGATTCATCCGAGTACTCGCGAGTACGCGAGTACTCGAGTATCATGACCGAGTATCCGAGTATTAAATTTCATATCTTTTGACATCCCTAATAACTATTAAACTTATTTTAATGATGCAAATAAAGCCTCAAAATTAAAAAGCCTACTTATATCCGGTTGACAAACTGTCGTTTCACAACCATAATAAATATACGTTTTCGCAGTTTATGTCTATCACTGCATGATGTGTGTCCTTTTTTTATATGAAATATAGCATTTGCGCATAGATCTTATCTCGTTAGTAGTTGTTTCGTTATTAAAGAACAACCCGTCTGGAAGACTATAATCATATTAGTTGAAATGGGCTTTGTCATAGCTTTCTGTAAATGAGTGTGCTATTTCGGTGCTTTTTTTTTGTAAGTTAATTGTTTATTAAAAAACACTTATACTCCCATAATATGTACCCATGGCTTACTGTACAAACATTACACAGTCATGATATACATATAATACAGTAAAACAATGAAGATGAACAATATTGTAACCCGTACCTCTACAATTTTAGTGAAGCAAATTGTAATTGATATTTTACATTTAGTTCCTATTGTGTGCTGTCCTAGGTAGGAGCTTTCTTGTGTGTATTTTTTTTTTGGGGGGGGGGGGGGGGGTGTAGTGTCGAGCGCCCATGAATATATTTATTCCCACCACATTCTGTATGTGCTATTCCGAAGTTAGGTGCTTGTAGTACAGTAGTTGTTGGTTCGTTTTGTTTTCTTAAACTATTTTGTTTTAACAATTAGGCCACTAGTTTTCTCGTTTGAATTGTTTCACATTTTTATTGCCGGGGCATTTGATAGCCAACTATATATGGTATGGGCTTTACTCATTGTTGAAAGCCGGACTTCTTCTGAAAGAAAGCTTTTAAGCGGCGAGTATTTTTTTCTGTCCAGCTTTCGATGTGTTCTTTTTCTTTGTCATCTCTCTTTTAGTTGTTATCTTTCCTAATGGCGGCCATCTAACTGGTAGAGTGTACTGTCCATTCCCCCTTAGCTAAAGACCAGTCGGCAGTTGTACTTCCTTGTAAAGCTAGTACATGTACCGGGTAGCCAGTGAGATAGAGTAGGTTCTTTGCATGATTCATATGAAGTCGTTTTACCATACTAGTATTACGAGACATCATAAACATGTCTGTCCAGGGAAATGTCTTAATTCTAACTGACCTGAAGTGGTTTAACTAATTGTATTCGTCTAGTCATATAAAACTAAGGGTTCACGATTGAAAATGGATGTGATCACCACATAAGAATGTGCTTCATACGCCAAAGGTTCGGTACCGCTAAACTAATCAAAAGAAGTTATTATTTTTTTTTATAATTTCTAACTGACATCGCCGTTAATAATCAACAATGGGGAAAAATCAGCTTCTCGTGCTATAAGGGGGAGGGGGAAATTGGCCTGATCCTGGTTTGCCCCTCCCTTTCACATCACGCCGAGTGGGAAAAGTAGGATCATGCCAATTTTTCCGGGGGGGGGGGGGGTCTAGATCGATCCAGTTCTATACCGCCCGGAAAATAGCATGGGGGGTAGAATAGCTTTAGGACACCGGCACATAAAGCATTTGGCGGAATTCAACATGTGTGTGACTCGCCCCTTTAGTCTGACTGTTCCGTGTCAATTATCAGACGGTTCGATAGTCCGACAGTTAAATATTCCGACAGTTCGATAGTCCGACAGTTCGATAATCCGACAGGGTGACACATATAATTATACAAGTCAAAGGCTTTAAAAATATTCTTATTTTTGTCCCGCTATCAAAAAAGAGTTTATTCAGGTTTTTTAACCCATCTTAACTTGTCTAAGCACTTTCTCTTCTCGGTTTACCCCGAGTGTGATTTAACGTACTAACATATTGTAACAATATGCATGCATGCACGTGTCAATGTGCTAAACCAAGCATAAAGTGTACATTTGAACTTCTGCAAATAACTTGGATTAACCATAAATCACATACTTTTTTCATGAACTTTATGATTTAAACAATTATACTTCTTCATGCATGGTAAAAATTCTGCATGCTGAGGAATCTGTCATATAAGGGACTTATGAAATGGTCATTTAAATTGATTTATATTGTGAATACCAGTGAAAATGGTCTTTATGTATTTAAAAAAAAAAGTTCTAAAATTCCTTCAGTTACGTACGGAAGCCGATAAGGGCCATTCAAAAAAAATATTTTATGTCGTAATTACAACATAGCATGTCGTAATTTCGACATAACATGTCGTTATTACGACATCGCTATGTCGTAATTTCGACATAACATGTCGTTATAACGACATCGCTATGTCGTAATTTCGACATATCATGTCGTAATAACGACATCGCTATATATAAAAGAATATGTATTATGATTGCCAAGAGACTAAATGACACAGAAACTAACAGCTATAGGTCAGTATAATGCCCCGAATAATTAGAAAAGCCCCCGATTAGTCAGCTATAAAAGAGGGAGGAAAGGTACCAAAGGGAGAGTCCCCGAAATGCTGTGTGGCAGACAGTGTTATTAATTAATTATTAGCTCCCTTGGTAAAACTCCAAATTTCATATTTAATGTATTTCACTGTTAAATAATTTACATGAAACTTAATAAGTATATATTTGTTAATTGCATAGCTTTTGCTATTTGAATTCATTGGTTAAATATTTTTTATTTATATTGTAAAGTTTAATATTTGCCTCGTCGCAAAATCTTTGGTTACCTTCTTTGGATACCTTCAGTGAGAAACTTATATATTTTTAAAATCCCGTCGAAATTATATAAGTTACCTGCCGTGGAATGGCTATACAGCCAGACAAGTTTGAGTTAAACAAATATGACGTGGAAATATATGAGGATTGACATTGCATGCCAAGCATTCCATTTCCCTTTATACAAGCGCAAACTACGTTGCTTCTTGTAATAAGTGTGAATTGAAGTATTGATAGCTCTATTTCTACTTTCAAACGTTGGGCACGACATTATTGCATTATTGTGTCATTTAGTCTCTTGGCAATCATAATACATATTCTTTTATATATAGCGATGTCGTTATTACGACATAGCTATGTCGTTTCAACGACATATTGATGTCGTTATTACGACATGATATGTCGAAATTACGACATAGCGATGTCGTTATAACGACATGTTATGTCGAAATTACGACATAGCGATGTCGTAATTACGACATGTTATGTCGAAATTACGACATGCTATGTCGTAATTACGACATAATTATTTTTTTTTGAATGACCCTATTCGGCTTCCGTACCAAGAGACTAAATGACACAATAATGCAATAATGTCGTGCCCAACGTTTGAAAGTAGAAATAGAGCTATCAATACTTCAATTCACACTTATTACAAGAAGCAACGTAGTTTGCGCTTGTATAAAGGGAAATGGAATGCTTGGCATGCAATGTCAATCCTCATATATTTCCACGTCATATTTGTTTAATTCAAACTTGTCTGGCTGTATAGCCATTCCACGGCAGGTAACTTATATAATTTCGACGGGATTTTAAAAATATATAAGTTTCTCACTGAAGGTATCCAAAGAAGGTAACCAAAGATTTTGCGACGAGGCAAATATTAAACTTTACAATATAAATAAAAAATATTTAACCAATGAATTCAAATAGCAAAAGCTATGCAATTAACAAATATATACTTATTAAGTTTCATGTAAATTATTTAACAGTGAAATACATTAAATATGAAATTTGGAGTTTTACCAAGGGAGCTAATAATTAATTAATAACACTGTCTGCCACACAGCATTTCGGGGACTCTCCCTTTGGTACCTTTCCTCCCTCTTTTATAGCTGACTAATCGGGGGCTTTTCTAATTATTCGGGGCATTATACTGACCTATAGCTGTTAGTTTCTGTGTCATTTAGTCTCTTGGCAATCATAATACATATTCTTTTATATATAGCGATGTCGTTATTACGACATGATATGTCGAAATTACGACATAGCGATGTCGTTATAACGACATGTTATGTCGAAATTACGACATAGCGATGTCGTAATAACGACATGTTATGTCGAAATTACGACATGCTATGTTGTAATTACGACATAAAATATTTTTTTTGAATGGCCCTTATCGGCTTCCGTATCTTGGCAATCATAATACATATTCTTTTATATATAGCGATGTCGTTATTACGACATAGCTATGTCGTTTCAACGACATATTGATGTCGTTATTACGACATGATATGTCGAAATTACGACATAGCGATGTCGTTATAACGACATGTTATGTCGAAATTACGACATGCTATGTTGTAATTACGACATAATTAATTTTTTTTGAATGACCCTATTCGGCTTCCGTAGTTACGAGACATTCAGTAGCTGACAAAATTGATGACGTCAGTATAGCGATTGGACGATATAAAAGGACAGACAGAATCAAATTAAAATGCATGAACTTCAAGCTTTACATGTGGAAAAAACGGTGATGTGTGTTCCCCGGTTGATGATGCAAGCACAGGAAGTGTCAAAATAGGGCTCTGTGTTATATTTGTAAAAATGTCAGTATAGTTTTTTTGTAAATTGACATATTTGGTATGTTGAAAGTTCACATGTAACAATACAATTTCTGTAATGAAAGCTGAAACTATATTTCTTATCATTTTCTGTAATAGTCACCGAATTATTTCACTATTGGAATAACCGGGCTTGGCTGAAGTGTGCTTCATACGAATACAAGAACAAATCGACTGAAAGGCGGTGTACAAATTGTACCAAATTGATGTTAACTTTGTTCAAACACAGGCCCCAAAATCAATAATATGCTGTCAATAAGAAATCAAGTATCTTCCAAGTACAATTTTGTTGGAATTTATAGTTTATAATTATTTTATATGTTCAAAGAGTCAAAACGGTTATCGAAGCACGTTTTCGAACTTAGGAAGTCTCCTCCTTGAATATACTACAATTTAGTTTACATGTAAAATATATATGCACTAATGTTGTACAAAAGATAATTTCAAGGAGATAGATTTAAAGCAAAACTAGAAAAAGAAGCACACAGGAGAAACAGCTACAAAAATAGACGAAAAAATGTGAGTGAAGTATATGGATACTGTCACGGAGTATGATAATGTATACAGCATAGAATAGTAATGTTCAATAAGGTATCTTAGACCCTTTGATAAACGGTACGTCTAAACACCGCTCAGGACCTCCTGAGTGCACTCAGGACATGAACTATATGTTTTAGTGAGTGGTGGAGGTATGCATTCGATAGATAATTTAATTCTCCATTTAATAATTTTTGTTTTTATTAAATTATTTTAACATTTAAGGAGTTATTGAAGATTTCATCGGCACGTGCCGTTTTGGGAAATATGTCAGTCATGAACGTGGATTATATTGAATACCAATTATCATGTTGATTAGGTCATTTAATCTTTAATAATTAGGAGTGATTAGTGATGGTACAAACCCCATACAAGTAAGCTTTTAAAAACAAGCAAAATCAAGATGTCTTTTGAAAAATAAAGAACAATGAAGATATATTGTTTTAGAAAAAAAAACTATTAAATAAAGTTAACCTTTTCTTTTTGTTTGTAATAATTGAAGCCAGTCGAGAAATATGAGAAATGTACATATATAGTTATATATATAAGAAATTTTCGTTCATAAAATTCATTTTATTTCATTAAAAAAAATATCGTTATTATATTCTTTGTATAGAATCAGATTTTCGTATTTTATTCAAATTTCGTGCAATAAAAAGTTAAGATTTATTTTTAGTTAAAAAAAATTAAAAAGAATAATTCTTTCGTATTTTCATATCTCTAGATATATTACAATAGTACGGAAGCCCTGGAGTTCCATGAACAAACATTACAACTTGCGCACAAGATAGTAACCCATGCGCAAGTTGTAGTTTTTTTTTGCGTGGCACTCCAGGGCTTCCGGACAGATCACTCACTAAAAATAGCGTTGAATTTAAAAATGAATATATTGGTATCATTCTGTTCTAATTCTTATTCATATAATTGTGTGTGTGTGTGTTTTTTTTCTATTTTCTTGTCTTTGAGATTCATTCAAATAATTAACCGACTTTTTAAGCAATGAGAGGCTGTGTATGTATAACATAACGATTCAATCAAAATTTCATTTAGGTAGATTGATTCCCCTATTAGAACTCGTTCTTGTCCTGTAATAAATTCCTTAAACGAGTTTGAAAAGGGAAATACATTTGTCATACTTTTCATGAATTAAGATTTAGTTTTGTAAATGGAATCCGTTCTTAACTGTAGAAGCCGTACTCACTAAAATACGCTTTTCAAATAATCAAATCTCATGTAGTTAGACGTGAACTTTCTCATTTTTATCGTTCTTTTGCAGTAATTTTATTCTTGAGTAATACGAGTGTTTTAACAAATTTGGTAAGATTTATCTTACTCATTAAAGTTGTTCTTGTCTAGCTGTAGCCTTCAGTTGAACGAATTCAAATGTGAAAATAAATTCTGAAAAATTAATTTGTCTCCGTTTTCTGAAAATTATCATATTTGGTAATTATTTCTAAATGATTTGTAAGTAAACGAAATCCGTTCAAACCACGTTCAAAACCACGACTAAGTCTTCTTGCACAGAGTTTGAAGTGCCCCCCCCCCCCGAAACTTTCTATTTCAAAAAATTTGTTATATATACCAAGGCTGTAAAAATCTTTAATAAATTTTTAACATTCATGAAAAAGGTCATAAAGTGTGCATGCCATAAGAAAATGTTTATCAGTCTCTACACTGCAACTTTCACAAAACTTAATAACATAGTGCTATTCATTTTAAACGTAACACGTACAGTACTAACAACACAATTCATAAACAACAATAAACATAATCCAATCAATTTTGTTGATTGGATAATTCACGGCTCAGTAGTTGTGTAATCAGTGACACGTGCCCTCGTTATTTCATAAGAATTAACATATCTATCTAAGTTCGATTTCAAATTCTACCAAAATCTAACTCTTAAATAAGCAGCATGTAACGAACATATTCATCCATCCTGTGTGTAAATACGATGACCATAAAGGGTCCTGAGTGCACATTGTATGTCCTGAGTGCACCCAGGAGGTCCTGAGCGGTGTTTAGACGTACCCTCTTAGACCCTTTGATAAATATAATTATAGACATTTTTTTTTAAATGTTGCAGTTTTCTTCATGACTAAGGTCCGGTGGTACTTCATTTGGTCACCTAAGCAAGATTATCAGTTATTCTTTCAAGATTTCGTATATTCATTTTAAAGTTGAACTTTCACAATAAATCTGGCCAAGTGTTTCTATATATATTTGTATATATTTTCAACATGTTGGTTCCTTTTTGCATGAGAAGAAAGAGTTGCTTCTAAGTGTTTTGGCATATCGTTGAGAATAGTGTACACAATTTCATCATGAATGAAAATGGTCATAATCGCCATAAGTTTCAAAGTGCGTACAACTTACAACTTTCTTACATTGTCTGAATTTTTATTCAAAGATTTTTAGATGTCAATATTGTAACCAACCATTGTTTGAATTACACCAAAAATAATGGCACAGTCATGCAAGAACCTAATGTTCAGTGGTTGTCGCTTGTTGATGAGGTTCATAAGTGTTTCTATGTGGTTCTATGAATAATGGACGTACTTCAGCGCGGTCTTTTTTATATAGATTAGACCGTTGGTTTTCCTAGCTGTTTGAATGAGATTACGCTAGTCATTATTGGGACCCTTTAAAGCTTGCTGGCGGTTTGGTGTGAGCCAAGGCTACGTGTTGAAGGCCGTACTTTGACCTATAATGGTTTAAATTTACAAATTGTGACTTGAATAGAGAGTTATCTCATTGGCACTCATACCACTTCTTAAGATTACCAGTTGCCTTAGTTACAGGGTCATGAGACGAAAATAAAGGAAAATTAGGTATAAAAGTCAGGAGCCTCTGGCCTTTGTTAGTCTTGTATGATTTTTAATTTTAGTTTCTTGTGTATAATTCGGAGTTTAGTATGACGTCCATTATCACTGTACTAGTATACATATTTTTAAGGGACCAGCTGAAGGATGCCTACTGGTGTGGGAGTTTCTCGCTACATTGAAGACCCATTGGTGGACTTCTACTGTTGTCTGCTCTATGGTCGGGTTGTTGTCGCTTTGACACATCCCCAATGTCCTTTCTCAATTTTATAATAGACAAACGGAAAAGTGGGAACATACAATCATTTAATAGAGTAGTCCGATGTCGATAATCTGCATCTTTTCTGCCTACTTGGCCCTGATACATGTATACATTTTCTGTTGATAATCAATTTCAGATTATAATTATAAACTATTATGATTACCAGTGAAACAACTCTCCAAAAGACACCAAAAATGACACAGAAATTAACAACTATAGGTCATCGTAAGCATGTCTTACTATGGCATAACATTTTTTTTTATGTCTGACAGTGACAATAATACAGCTACATCCAGTTTAATGAATCGATGTTACCACTGTGCTACCATCTTGTTGTTCTATTTCTTTCCTCCTTTCCAACAGCCAAGAGAGAACTGAGGAATGTTGAAAATTAGTTTACGAATTGTCATGGTCAATTTGTATCGATTTAAAACTGTCTGAACATCGGAAGATAGTGTTTATTCTTTACAGGTGAATCTGGTCACCATAAATCCTTCGAAAATGCTGACAAATACAAACTTTGAATATCGATCAAAGGGAAATGACACTATTTATACTACTAATAATAATTCATTGAAATTTTACATGTAGACAGATCTTACTTATTACAATATTTTATGCGAAAAAAAATTTGGGGTCACCGATGTTGTTTTCGAGATATGACGTCATTAAAAAGTAAAGAATTGCGTTATACCGAAATATAGAAATAGCGCTCTAAAATGTTAAAAGAAGGCAGCATTATTGAAAAACGATGTTTAACTGGTTTAACTAAAACAGTCAATTGTAACTTTTACCTTATACACATTTGTTTTTCTCAGTTTCCTTATTTTTTAAGGCCTTTTTACATTTTCCGCCATTTTTAATTGCTATTTATTATAGATTTTTCTTGAAATAAAAAAAAAATACTAATGTTTTCTCCTTCAAACATCTGCATAAATTGCAGCTTCAGGGGAAATTTTAAAAGCATAAATAAAAAAGGGGGTCATCGATGTTTTAAATCCGCTACAACGGAAATAATCTTATCGATTTTTGGCGGGAATTATAACTTCTTCTCTTAACGTTATAGAACGACGTTGCTAGCACATCAGCATTTCTTGCAATTCTTTGAACTATTGGGTTAAACCTTTTTACTAAAAAATAGATTAATAACATTTTTTCAAGGTATGTTCGGTGTGAGACAAGGCTCCGTGTTGAAGGCCGTACATTGACCAATAATGGTTTACTTTTATAAATTGTTATTTGGATAGAGAGTTGATTCATTGGCACTCACACCACATCTTCCTATATCTATTTTGAATATTTATTGTTAAACATACAGCAAAAGTTTGTTATAAAGTTATTGTCAAAGTTGAAGTCATCTAAAAATTTTAATTGCATTTGTTGTATAGGAAAAACGAATGTTTTAATAAAGAATTAGTTTACGGCTTAAGCTCGGCACTTTAAAATAAAGACCTCAATGACACCGTTTTTGGAAGAAATTTAAAATTTGTAACATATCAGTAATTACACAACGCTCCATAATCGAACCAAATTAATTTCGAGTTCCAGTTAAATTTTCAGTAAAATTTCAAGTTTTATTTTGATTTCGAATAGTTGTTCTAGTTAGAGTTCTAGTAAAAGCTCGAGTTACACTTAGAAACTTCTGAGTTATACTGTTAGATAGAGTAAAAATTCTGTTAAGAGTTTAGATTTTATGATCCGATGTAGTTTAAGAGTAAGACTGCGGTTTCTATTTTCTGTTGGTGCACCTCTTTTTTTTTTAATGTATAGAATGAAATTCGAAACAGTGTGGCTGTGGCCATTGATTGACACATTAAATTCATCCATTGACTGGGACAATTTACATGAACGTTTGTCTGTAACGACCACTGTTCACGACGTACCTACGATAGACATTTAAACTGTGAGGTCACCAAAGGTTTCTTGACGCCTTTAATTATAAAATAATTCAAAAAATTAATCAGGAATAACCTTTATGTTTCGATTTATATAATTGATATAAATCAAAACATCGTGTTATTTCTGATTAGTTTTTCGAATTACTTTATTAAGGTGTTGAGAACCTTTGGTGACCCCATAGTTTAAGTGTCTTTAAAAAGTACATAGTGAGCAGTGGTCGTTACATACAAACGTTCACCTAAATTGTCCCAGTCAATGGATGAATTTAATGTGTCAATCAATGACCACAGCCACACTGTTTTGAATTTCATTCTATTCTTTTATCCCATTTAATTTTCATTGTGGTAAATGCACCTATTTTCGCAAAATTTAATACCGATTAAAGATAGTTAATTTGAAAATAATTGATTGAATTTGTGTGCCAATTTAAGCACTCTCTGCTATATCATGTTGGCTATTTTTTTTTTAAAGAACCAATGAATCAAGGGTTAATCAGCTACATGGTCGTCATCGGGATCCGACAAACTCCCTATATCACTATCGACAGTGATTAACATTGAGTGATCTGAACTCGAACCTACATCTGAACTATTATTACTAGTTTTTTATTTCATTGTTTTCTTGATTTTTGCAAAACTTTCAGTGGCAAATATTACATGAACATCAGCACAAAACATTTGTCTATATGAGTGGAATATTCTTTCAACAGACGGACCTGGAAGTTCACTGTTTCGCCCTTTTTACCGTTCGGTCAACTCGGATGCAAAACCTTTCAACGGTATTATGTTTTTCTTAAAATGTTCTCGGTTTAACGAATATGAATAACATACCGGTATGTCACTGAGCAATACGAAAACCACAAAAAAAGTACACTCAAGTAAATGGTGCA
The DNA here is from genome assembly GCF_965363235.1 of Mytilus galloprovincialis. Lineage (NCBI taxonomy): Eukaryota > Metazoa > Mollusca > Bivalvia > Mytilida > Mytilidae > Mytilus > Mytilus galloprovincialis. The sequence goes on from NC_134841.1 coordinate 53,340,089, forward strand.
AATATAATGCGGTGACTGAAGGCAGATTTTTTTAAATTTAATCTCCCCACCGAATACACACCTACATAATATATAATTGGCAAGAGGAAATCGTGTACTATAATCATATACCTGTCGTCAGGACTTGATATGGTCACATTTTTTAAATTGAGGTCAAAGGTCATATGTAAAAATCTGTGAAAATTTGGGAGGCCGTTTCAATTTTGACATTTTTTTCTATTTCTAAACTCTACCTAAATACAAATGATACTGTTTTGGCTTTAGTAATGTTTGTTTTATACATAAACCTTAATCATTGAGATTTTTTTTTCTCAAAAAAATGACGTTTTATAAACAAAACTTCAAAAATCAAGTTTTCAACATATAAAATGTTTAGAGCACCTTTGTGGCACCGTTAAACTCCACAATTCCTCTAAAGTCCACAACAAATTTCCGCTAAGGTCCACAACGCCGCTAAAGTCTACAAACTTTCCGATAAAGTCCACAAAATGACCTCCGCTAAAGTCCACAAGAAAACGCCGTTAATTTTATTTTTATCTAATTTTATTTTTATCCCGTTAGTACAATACAAAGCATGGGCCTTTCTTCTCGGTATTATTTTTTTTTAATCAGTTTGATACATGAAAAAAGTACAATATCGGTATATGATTTTGTTCTATCAATTTTGATCTTGATGGCCAATTTGGACATCATTTCTAAAAAGTTTGTAAATTTATTACTGCATTCAACAAGTAATTTTTCAATTTTTGACATAGTTAATGTACAAAGCAAAGGTGCCTCCTAATCTATAACATTTGAACGGCATGCAACAATCTTGATTATATTATTAAACAAAAAAATACTAAGTTTATGAATTCCCAATCCCAAAGGTCTCCTGTCGCAAAACTTTTCAGTAACCAACGTTTAACGTTATTAATTTCTGTTATGATTTTCAGAAAAAGAAAATATTTTATGCTTTAAGTTATATTTTTATCGATTAGTATCAGATATCGATGCGTTGAATGGGTTTCTACCAAAATGTCACAATAAAACCGGATTTGATCGATATAGGAAGATGTGGTATGAGTCACAGTGCCAAAAAGACAACTCTCTATCCAAGTTAAAGTACGGCCTTCAACACGGAACCTTGGCTCACACGGAACAGCCAGCTATAAAGGTCCCCAAAAGTTACAAATGTAAAACCATTCAAACGGAAAAACCAATGCCCATAAATGGGGCTTAAAAATATACATACACTAGTTGTTTATCTTGGTAAAGTGTTTTAATCACATGTAAAATTACTCACAAGATTAATATGTATAAACTCACAAAACGCTAAATCTGTTCTACAGTATTAAACCAATAGAATTGTATTGAAAAGAACAGAAACATTCTTTGATATTATATAATTCGTAAAAGTTTCAGCTTAAAACTTCATACAAGTCTTCCATTTAGCCTTTTCAAAATACTAAAAAGTATCTTTAAAAAAGAATAAAGAAACGAAATTAACTCTGAAAGCGATACCGTGAACTTTGATGTGACGTACATTTTATCAATCAAGTATGACTATAGGATAGTTCAACAATTGTTGGTGTTCGGGCTCAATGCAAGATGAACTCTCCTATCGCCTTTATTCTATATCCACATCCTGTCTTTATCCTATATCCACACCCTCCAATGCTCATAGACGCTTATTTTTATTAGTTCTGGATTTCTCAACACACAAATACATCGGCAAGTGAATGCAAAATAAATTACATTTGACGGCATTTACAGTTGGATTTTCACAAACCATTTGATGAAAGGCGCAGAATTGTCTGAATATATATTTGTTTATTTGGTCACACTTTTCTTCGGTTAGTTTTGTTTTTCATTTGTGGTGTAAATCAAATTTTTGGATAAGATATAAACTTTGTGTTATATCATCAGAAATTGAGAATTAACGCTTCAAAATAGATAAATTACCAAATAAACAAATAAACCTATGAGAGTTCTGCTTCTATTGGTACTATTTTTGATTAAAATCTTACATGAAATAGTTCCTAAATATTTGTTATGAAAAATACCCGTAGATTTTATGATATATATAACTACTAATTGTAGGTGACAAATACTTCTGACCATTATACTTTACTGGCTTGACGGTTTTTGAAGTACAACGTTCCTAAATGTTCTAAAAACTTATCTTCCAAAAATATACATGTATGTACTTCCATAACTTCAATTGCAATTTGAGCATTTGAACTCAATTTCGGCGTTTTACGTTTCCGCAAATTGGCATTACTTTTCCGGAAAAAAAAGATGACGTTTCCGGAAAAAAAAGTTTACGTTTCCGCAAATAAATATTTGTATTTTCCCGCGGTTCGTATAGTAAAGCGGGAAAATATTGTATTGTCGTTACGTTTTTCATAAATATTCATAAGGCATGACAAAATTGACCAATCAGAAGTCGAATTTTGTCCTACGATATATTGGTGTTTTTCAAGCGCTTCATTTTCTAGCCGTCGTTCAACATAGTAAGCTCCTTTATTTTTAATTGCTGATTGCAATTAAAGTTGTTTTTTCTGATTTTCTATTTGTATATGTATTTTCTAATTAAAGGTGTGGTCCGCCACTTTTATCCGGAGATAGGCTCGAGCATTGGCACGGATACAGGTTTCCATTCATATTCATATATCATGTGAACGATTGTTGGTTTTTCCTGGACGGCCTTGACTATCTATGAAGGGTAACATTCAGAAATTTAAGCAAATACTGTGGATACATTGATATTTGAAATATTGTATATATGTTTTAATATTTGTTAAAATGTGTACTGCTGGAAATTATTTGAGATACAAATTAAATACGGCGTCTATCACGTTCGACGGGCTGTCGGCAAACTTATATTTGTGTTTTAGTTATATTTAGTCATGGAGTAGAGGTAATACCTTACTTTTCCGGAAAAAAAAGTAACTATTCCGGAAAAAATAAATTATTGCTTTTCCGCAAATAATTGAGGAATACCTGTTGATCGAAAGCAAAGCCATAATATAAAATAAATATTAAGTAAGTCAAAGGTCATCATAACATGCAAGTATAAACTTCATCATTTAAATCTATGCAAACGTATGTTCAAAAGTCAGCACTAATCAGAAATATCTTGATATGAGTTCATAAGTCAGTTCTAGCAGAATATTTGTAGCCAACCAGTGGCGTAGCTGGGTCGTTTTTACGTGTACGCCCGAACCTTGGTGATGAATATATGAGGAGTTCCAACCGCTCAATGTTAAAGCCGTGACCTGCTGGTAGTGGGTTCGAAAGGGAAAGTTATCGAGAATGTACTATAATGATTCCTGTCAGTAAAAAATCATTGATTGAATCTAAATGGTTTATTTGTTTTGGTTAAATTTTGTAATATGTTAACTTATTCATCGTGTTAAACTGGAAGCTAGCCTAATGGTCATTGGTTTTAGAGAAAACGTCCAAACCAATATTACTTTTAAATAAGTCAGAGACATATATACACATATATATATGTGTGTATATATGTCTCTGAATAAGTTTAAAGGGTGCCGTGAGTGAGCATACAATCGACAAAAGCACCTTTTAATGAACACGAGAAAAAAAATTCTAAGAGAAGCAATATAAAAAAATTCTGGAACACCTAGGATTTCTTCCAACAAAAAGTGAATCAATTTATGATTCCTTTAAAGGGATTTAAACAAAAATTTAAAATTTTCTTTTGATATTTTTTTCTTGATCTCAAATATTTCACGACAATCTATGAAGGTTTTAAAAATTGAGCACGTAAAGAAGAGTCCGGCTATCTGTCTATCAGAAAAGAACAGAAAATGAACGAAAACAAATGCTTTCAAAATTTTAGCTTTAGACATTAGTCATAGAAAAAGCTTCTTCGGCATTTTCATAAAATTCGATGAAGGTTCGACAAGTAGTTTTAATGTAATTGAAAAATAACAAAATGTAAGCCCAAACTGCGGCCACTTATTAATTGCAGAAAGAAATACATTTTGTCCTTAAAATGCGGGAAAATTAAAGATATAATTGCATTATTATATTGCTCTGAATACTCTTTTGATCATAAACAGTTTCTGTCCAACTTAGGTAAAATTTCACGGAGAGTCATTCAAAAGACTTTATTCACATTCGGAACCTAAAAATGGACACCGATTTGTCTCGCTTTTAGGACATAAATCACAGGCTCGACAAAAATACAAACAGCATATCGAATCTGAGCAGATAGTGAATTGCTTTAGATATAAGAAAAGTACCTAGAATTCATAGTTGATTCAGACTTTTACAAACGATTCGAATAAATATATTAAATGATCTATTTGAGTAAATTTAGTCCCTCTTTATTTAAAATTACAATCCATTGAAAAAAGAAGAACAAGGCTGATGTGCTTTTGACCAGTTTTTCTTATTCTATTTCGATTATTTGTTTTATTTTCAAAATTCAAGTGTACGCTCGGGCGTTTTGACGTAAACGTAGCTACGCGCATGTCTACATCGACGAAGATAATTAAAAGTGTCAGTTTCCTAAAGTCAAACTAGATAATTATGCCTTGTAATCTTTGAAATATAGAGTTTCCAACTATCCAAATTTACTTCGAATGAGTTATGTGCTAATGATAATGATCAAGGAGTTTTTATGCCCCATTTTCGTTTGTCCGTTTTAATTTTAATGCCAAATTAGAGTTTTTATCCCAATTTCACGGCACATTAAAGTATAAAACGACAGCGCGAGTGGGGCATCCGTGTACTATGTACACTTTCTCGTTTTTTTAATATTTAATATTTTATTGTTCAGGGCCTTTTCCTAGAACTACTAAATTTAATTAGGATAAAACATAAGAAGACGCGGTATAATTGCAAATGAAACAACTCTCCACCACAGACCAAATAAGGAGCATATTTTGCCTAAACAATAAAGATAAATCTTTTCATATGAGTGCAACATGTCTTAAAATTTGATAGCTGAATACACTTGAAATATATAATGGATGGTGTTGAAAAAATAAAAAACAAAATATTACTTTTTTTTTGCTTTTATTTTACTTTGTCCAACAAGTTTGAACTAATCCCTCCTTTGCACATTTTTTTGACAGAAAGAAAAGCACTTTTAACTAGTCTCCATTACCCTTTGGGTTATTATTTTTGTGATCAGATTTTATACGGTACACCATACGAAATTCATAGATATACGAAGATGTGGTGCGAGTGCCAATGAGACAACTCTCCATCCAAATAACAATTTATAAAAGTAAACCATTATAGGTCAATGTACGGCCTTCAACATGGAGCCTTGTCTCACACCGAACAACAAGCTATAAAGGACCCCAAAATTGTATGAATAATATGAGATAAGGAGTATACGCCAATGAGACAGGAACTCAACAGCAAAAAATAACTTAAGGACATATAGATGCAAATATTCAGTTAGTTACATATGAGAGGTGTCATCCTGTTTAGCTCTGAATTGTCCCGATTCTTTATTAAAACAAACTTCAGATGAACTTAACAGAAGCAATAAAAGATGTTCATTAAACCCCAGTTCCCAAATAACGATAGACCCAACGATTAAGAGACAATCGTTTATTTACAAGTGACCAATCGCAGGCCTCTTTTAAAGGCTTATTTTCACTTTCTTAGTACAAGATAAATCTCTCATGGGCCGTGAATTGACCATGTCGTCCGCATTTTCTATGGTGTGTCTTACGCTGGTTTCTTCTTATATTCGATAAGTTCAGAGGGAGAGGGATGTTTTAAGCTTCTTTTTTTAAAAACAAAATTGTAATCCAAGACCACAACAATAGACCATCTTGTACTGTTATACCACTGTCCCGGGTTAGGGGAGGGTTGGGATCCCGCTAACATGTTTAACGCCGCCACATTATGTATGTATGTGCCTGTCCCAAGTCAGGAGCCTGTATTTCATTGGTTGTCGTTAGTTTATGTGTTGCATATTTTTTTCTATAAATAAGGCCGTTAGTTTCCTTGTTTGAATTGTTTTACATTGTCATTTCGGGGCCTTTTATAGCTGAATATGCGGTATGGGCTTTGCTCATTGCTGAAGGCCGTACGGTGACCTATAGTCGTTAATTTCTTTGTCATTTTGGTCTCTTGAGGAGAGTTGTCTCATTGGCAATCATACCACATCTTCTTTTTTTTTTATATTAGCCTATATAAAATTGAGAATGAAAATGGGGAATGTGTCAAAGAGACAATAACCCTACCATAGAGCAGACAACAACAGAAGGTCATCAACAGGTCTTCAATGCAGCGAGAAATTCCCGCACCCGGAGGCGTCCTTCAGCTGGCCCCTTAAACAAATATATATACTAGTTCAGAGATAATGAACGCCATACTAAACTCCAAATAGTACACAAGAAACTAAATCAGTATCGTAACTATATCCCTTCTTAATAAGTCTATTTAAAGGTTTTGTTAGCTTCTGATGTGAATACTGACATTTTTGTGCTTTATAAAGAATATTTCCATAAAATATTGGATGTGCAATACCTGAACGTATAAGAAGTCTGCATGTTGAACTATATTTACGAATGATGTCCTTATACCGATGATAAAATTTTGTATATGCTTCTTTCAGAAAGAGTAAATGTACAAATTTGTATAAAACTTAGGAGGAGACAAAGTCTATTATTTCTTTGTAAATTAAAACTATATCTATATATATTACTTTCAAGACAAAGTTTGGTCCTTAAAGAAAACGTTTCCCTGAGCGAAAGATAAATTTCACTCGATACGAATTTCGTCACATAGACAATGTGATAGACAACAAATTCTATCATTTTTATTTTAGACTCCCATACCACCTTAAGTGACAATTCGTGTATAAAATATTAAAAATTATTACCAATCATATATTCTATTACTGTAAACAGAAATAGAATTGTAAATTCATTTGATCAATGATTAAAGCAAGGGGTTTGAGAAAAAAAAGTAAACAGTTTGCTGTGCTTTATCCAGATTATAGCACAGTAAGCCTTGAACAAAGAGATTTTACCCATGTCATGTGTTAAGTATCCATAGGACAGTATGACTCGCTTAAAATATGAAATGTTCATGTTCAATGAATCGCAAAGTATGGCCCAAATTCCTAATTTGGAATACATTTCCAATTGGAATACGTTTCCAAAAGAACATGTGAATAGTTAAGAAATAATTCATGGAAGCCATAGATTGTTGGAAATTTACACATGGCCTGGGCCGTGATATTCGAATTTTATCCTGAGCGTTTTCCAACAATCTATGGCTTCCATGAATTATTTCGATTCTAATAGGACAAATACGGTCATTAAAAAACTGAAGCGAGGGTGTAGGTATGCTGTGTGTGTGTGGCTGTTCTTTTTTACTCCCTGTTAGATAAATCTCAAATATCTTAATAAATATGTAGCTTGCGTAGGTTATTTCGTGAATAACCGCTAGAAAGAAACTTTTTAATTCTTTAAATCATGTACAAGAATTAGGGGAGATAACTCGTATGAATTTTCTATTCTGGTTCCCATATTGTTCTCATCGTCTGGTGACCAGAAGATAAGAAAAGATAACTCCCATAAACGAACACCCCACCAATAGATGTCGCTTTGCCGTTAGGCATATCGCGTAATTAACATGTTAATTCCGATTTAAAGATGTGGAAACCCGTAATAAAAATAGATGGCCTCAAAATGATTTAAAAGCAACGCAAAAAATTCCGTTAATATAAACATGTTGAACTTCGATCCTGAGTTCAACCGGGGTTATTAAAACCGATTCACAAAATTTTATAAAGATCTCCTTGAGCTCAAATGACCTCAAATGTATTTCTTAGTGAAGTATACTGGTAAATTCGTACACTTTATCATTAATATATTACCAGGCTTTTGCATATTCACGTTTTTTTATGCTCAACTTTAGTCAAATTCAATTCTATACATTTTTTTTTACGTAAAGCAATAGGAGTAAGAATATTATTTCGCGCCAATTTAACCAGCATCATCACCATCATCAAAATTATTTGCCGTTATCTTTGTGAAAATCAGTTATATAGTTTATTAATTAGAGAAATTTTGGTAAGTATTACTTATCAATGTTAAGTTCTACTGATGTGCTTCTCTTCTAGACCTTTTTGACGGTCAGTTGTATCCCATTTATCTCAATATTATCCCCAATGACAGAAATGTCAACCCGACCTATTTGTGTCAAAAGTGAAAATCGCATCTATTTCAGTGTTTGATGAACTAATTTCTTCATAAACTGTACATGCAATATTTCTGTATTATTTGATAACCAATCACATTCACGTTGCATGTTTGCATGATAATGGGTTAAGGGGGGGGGGGCAAGGGGGGTCCCAATAACAGCAAAACAGCAAATTGATTTGGCTTATAACAGATGAAAAGGAATTAAAATGGACAAAAACAGATAACAGTAAATGAAATATTAAAATAAGTCGGGTCCTTGACAAAATCCAGTATTTCTTATTACGGGTATAATCCTAAAATTGTAATAAATTCCATATTCTTATGAATATGGTTTTTAGAATTATGTATCTAGATATGTATTTGGTATATTCTTGTCCGTCCGTCGTCAATATGTCGGACATTAACTCAAACACTCTTTAACCAATTTAGGCCTACATAAAACTTTGGGAAATTATTTACATCTATTGACATGAGCTCCCTATAGGTTTTTTTTTTTATATAAATTTTAGATTTTAAGTTTCTGAGTAATGGAATTTATTCAATAAAAATGTTGTTTTTTTTTTCAGTTTCTTATATCTCAAAAATCCTTTCACAAATTTGCAAAGAATTTTGGTGAATTGTTTACTATATCTATTGAGATGAGCTCCCTTTCAATTTTTATAAATTTTAGATTTTACGGTTCCGAGTTTAGGGGTTTTATTAATTAAAAAGGGGGGATTTTCTAGTTTTCGGACATTAACACAAAAACTTTTTCTGCAGTTCTCATGGAACTTTGCTAAATTGTTTATATCTATTGTTGTAAGCTCCCTTTCGATTTTTATTAATTTTCGATTTTATGTTATTCAGTTAAGGGGTTAATTTATTCATTAAAAAAGATGGTATTCTCCAGTTTTCGGACAATAACTCAAAAATGTTTTCAGCAGTTCTCATGAAACTTTGATGTATTGTTTATATACATAATATATATTGACTGATTTTTATAAATATCTGATATGGCATTGAGAAGTTATCGAATATTTCAAAAAGATGACGGGCGTATCATGCACTCATGGCGTAGCTGTTAATTTGTTATAGAATACTTTTTTCAGCATTTATTTTCGTACAGTTATCGAAACTCACACATGCTTGTAATTTAAATAGAGTGTAATAAAATTAAGAATGGAAATGAGGAATATGTCAAAGAGACAAAAATGATATCTAGTAAAAATTCAAGGGCACTTATGGTATCAAAGTAGGCTCAATTGACATAGTTCTTGTGTTTGTTGCTACTTAAAAATTACCTAAAAGAGTTTGAATATATATATTCACATTCTGACTTTTTTAAATGCCCATTTAATAAGGTGTGTGATTTTTTCTGAATAAGACTATGAGGAAAAGTTGTCATGATGATATAGGGTAGAAAAATCAAAAGCACCAATTATAAGCATGCAATTTGTCAAGTACCTTGAACCAATTTTGACACTCCAAAAAGTAATTTATTTCACTATTTTCAAAGGCCTTATTTGAACAATTTTTTATCAGGTTTTTGATTGTACTGCTTTGAAAAGAGCTGAGTCTATCATATGTAAAAGGTTAACTGGTTGAAAGGACCTAGCTATAGTCCTTACAGTGGCGTAGCTTGCATGTATGCTCAGATGCTCAAGCATCCACATCATTTTGACAGGAATAAAAATATAAATAAAGATATGTTCGCAACAGATAAACTTGGAGGTATCCGTATGTAACAAGGGTTAGGATATGAGGATAACATCCATGTTTCATCTGAAATTGAGCCTAGCGGAGCGATGGCTTCTACAACTGACAAACAACATAACTGACAACTAAACCACCATATCCTGATATCGTTTCCTGTGACATGAAAGACGACGTGAAAAAAAAACTAATCTGTAATAGAGTGTGATCATTCCTAGGCTTATCAGTAAATTCCAGTTTCTATCTAGGTCCACATATTAATTTTATTTTCAACAAAAGAACAAAGTTCCTTTGTCCCCTCTGGGAACAGTATATCTAACGGGAATTGAATCTCGTACGCTTTTCAGTATAAAATTATTGAAATCCCGTACTACACGAAACTTCGCAAGATTATAATATGTTCCTGGTCCCCTGCATTGCACATATTTTATGTAACCAATGAACAAGAGCAATAACTAATAAAAATTAATGTTTTTCCTTTTCCTTTTATTTTTAATGGAGAAATAAAAGCTTTAGAGAAAATGCAATGGGATTTCCGTTATAATTTATATTTCAAAAGGTCAAAGCTTAGGACTTATTTTCGAAATTGTCATTGCTGATGATATAAAAATCTGGCAAGAATTGTACACATGAGAGTGCAAACAAAACCGGATGGACGGACACCAGGTATTTCGATGATTTCCCCTGCGACGCGTTAATGGGTCACTTCAGTTCCTATATTCCGAAGTGCTGCTGTGATAGGCCCGTTTTTTTGAGAAATGCTAGGAGAGACAACAAATGGAAGTTTTTAACGACCTTGACTGGCTATACAGCCCTTGCACGGTCGGCCGCTAGGAAAGGGGATCACTTCAGTTCCTTAATACAGAAGTGCCGCTGTGATTGCTGTGATGGGGCCATTTATGAGATGTCAAATATTAAGATTCGCGGGAAATTTTTACATCAAATAAATAAATTATGAATTACATTCAGTTTCGAGAATTTCAAGAAAACATTAAAATTATGTTTGAAATATGATTATATGAATTGGTGGGTATTTTGAAATTAAACAAAAATCTAACCAGTGTCGGATTCTATTGGAGCAAATGTGCTTACAGGAACAATGTCTGTAAAAATATAATTTTCTGCATAAAATAGTCCAAAAAAAAATTCGCCTCGCTCCGCTCGGCAAAGGCATCCACATCATTTCAACCCTGGCTACGCCACTGCCTTAATTGAAATCCTTGTCAGAAATTCCTGGCCATATGTTTTCCTTTTTGTCATATTAAGAATTGTTCTAATTTGATATGTTCGTACGGGATAATTCTAAATAAATGTTAAAAAAAAAAAGGTATATATTTATTACAAAGGACAATCATAATATATACTGGAATTTTTCTGGACCTCACTTCTGTGATGGGTATATGTTAATGGAATCCTTCTCCGGATACGGGACCAACATATTAGTTGTGGTAGACTCTAATGTCCAATGATCTTTAATTTCTATCGAATTTTGGCTGTCAAAAAAATGCTAACATTTCAATTTTCAATAACAGTTAACAGCCAATACATTCACAATAACAGATAACAAAAAAACAAAAAACCCAATAACAGCTAACAAAGAATAAGACAATAACAGCTAACAACAAATATATTTTCAGAATAACAGATAACAAAGAATTAAAATGCCCCATAACAGCATAACAGCTAAACCCCTTGCCCGCCCTCGGTTATGTATAAGTGGATTGTAAGGGCGATGCAACATGTGAGGTCTGCGCGATCACGTGACATTATTATTTGTAAACAAACATGCTCCCCGTGTAACACGTGTGAATTATCCTTTCAAAGTGTTATGAATCTTTCAATCACTATTTTATGATATATTTTTATACGACCGCAAAATTTGAAAAAATTTTCGTCGTATATTGCTATCACGTTGGCGTCGTCGTCGTCCGAATACTTTTAGTTTTCGCACTCTAACTTTAGTAAAAGTGAATGGAAATCTATGAAATTTTAACACAAGGTTTATGACCACAAAAGGAAGGTTGGTATTGATTTTGGGAGTTTTGGTCCCAACATTTTAGGAATTAGGGGCCAAAAAGGGCCCAAATAAGCATTTTCTTGGTTTTCGCACTATAACTTTAGTTTAAGTAAATAGAAATCAATGAAATTTAAACACAATGTTAATGACTACAAAAGGAAGGTTGGTATTGATTTTGGGAGTTTAGGTCCCAACAGTTTAGGAATTAGGGGCCAAAAAGGGACCCAAATAAGCATTTTTCTTGGTTTTCGCACCATAACGTTAGTATAAGTAAATAGAAATCTATGAAATTTAAACACAAGGTTTATGACCATAAAAGGAAGGTTGGTATTGATTTTGGGAGTTTTGGTCCCAACAGAATAAGGGGCCCAAAGGGTCCAAAATTAAACTTTGTTTGATTTCATCAAAATTGAATAATTGGGGTTCTTTGATATGCCGAATCTAACTGTCATGACTGTGTATGTAGATTCTTAACTTTTGGTCCCGTTTTCAAATTGGTCTACATTAAGGTCCAAAGGGTCCAAAATTAAACTTAGTTTGATTTTGACAAAAAATGAATCAGTTAGGTTCTTTGATATGCTGAATCTAAAAATGTACTTAGATTCTTGATTATTGGCCCAGTTTTCAAGTTGGTCCAAATCGGGGTCCAAAATTAAACTTTGTTTGATTTCATCAAAAATTGAATAAATGGGGTTCTTTGATATATACCAAATCTAACTGTGTATGTAGATTCTTCATTTTTGGTCCTGTTTTCAAATTGGTCTACACTAAAGTCCAAAGGGTCCAAAATTAAACTTAGTCTGATTTTAACAAAAATTGAAATCTTGGGGTTCTTTGATATGCTGAATCCAAAAATGTACTTAGATTTTTTATTATGGGCCCAGTTTTCAAGTTGGTCCAAATCAGGATCTAAAATTATTATATTAAGTATTGTGCAATAGCAAGTCTTTTCAATTGCACAGTATTGCGCAATGGCAAGAAATATCTAATTGCACAATATTGTGAAATAGCAAATTTTTTTTTAATTAGAGTTATCTTTCTTTGTCCAGAATAGTAAGCAAGAAATATCTAATTGCAAAATATTGTGCAATAGCAAGATTTTTTTTTAATTGGAGTTATCTTTCTTTGTCCAGAATCAACTTAAATCTTTGTTATATACAATATACAATGTATATTCACTTTTTACTACCAACTGATAAATTAAAATAATCTTTACCATTCAGTGATAACAAGCAGTTTTTTTACATCTTAATATTTTATGATGTATTTAAATGAGTAGTTATTGTTGCAAACTCCATTAGAAATTTTAATTGAGATTAGTTTTGGAATAAGGGAAAGGGGGATGTGATTAAAAAAATTGGGTTCAATTTTTCTCATTTGAAATTTCATAAATAAAAAAGAAAATTTCTTCAAACATTTTTTTGAGAGGATTAATATTCAACAGCATAGTGAATTGCTCTAAGAGAAAACAAAAATTTTAAGTTCATTAGAACACATTCATTCTGTGTCAGAAACCTATGCTGTGTCAACTATTTAATCACAATCCAAATTTAGAGCTGAATCCAGCTTGAATGTTGTGTCCATACTTGCCCCAACCGTTCAGGGTTCAACCTCTGCGGTCGTATAAAGCTACGCCCTGCGGAGCATCTGGTTCTGTTTGTTTTTAGGTTTGCATATCAGTAGTCAAAGTGAATTGGACATAGTTCTGAGTAGTGTGTGTGTTTTTTTTAGAATTAGAAGGTAAGTCTACATAACTTCATAAGTCATTATTTAACTGAAGTCTGAAAAGATGACTCAACTTTCCCTCTAATTCTCCCTCTATTTTTGAAAAAACCTGCATACCAAATTAAAGGGCATTTGCTCCCCTTGAACACTATTTGGCCCCTTCCCTGTCATTTCCCTTTAAATTTGCTCAAAAGTCATACTTTCAGTCCATTTACAGTAACGGCTGATTTGTGATTTTACCATCTTAACTGCAATCAGTGCGCCTTCACGTGACATAATTATTTGTAAACAAACTGGCTCCTCATGTAACACGTGTCTGAATTGTACATTTAAAGTGCAATCAATCTTTCAATCACTATTTTATGTTATTTATGTGTCTGTTTTTAGCTTTGCATATTACCTGATCAGTAGTGGAAGTAAATCAGACTTAGTGTCATTTTTCCTGTTGTGAGTTGCATTTTTTTTTTTATAGAATTAGAAGGTAAGTCTAAATAAGTCATTATTTAAGAGTGGGATTGGAGTTGTCCTGATCACGAAATCCTGACATAAAAAACATGAAATCTTGAAGTCCCAAATTAAAAAAATATCAAATCCCTACATCCAGATTAAGAAAATAAAAAAAAAAGACACACACCGAAAGGGTCAATAGAAAATGGGTTTGAATGCATGAAATCTCTTGTCTAAAAATGCCAGTGATAGAAAGATAAACAGATGAGCAACTGTCGAGGGCCAAATAAGGGAGGGGAAAAAAACAGTATTAGTACTATTTCGCAGGACTATAGACAGATGCATACAGACCAAGGGGGTGGGGGAAATTAAGTTGATTATATACACGTAGGAAATCATTGAACCATGACGGGAGAGGGCAACCCTCTGGTCAGTCAGAACCCACCACCCCTTTATGAAAAGTTCTGGATCCGCCACTGAGATTTGCAGGTTTTCTTGGTAAAGATACCTTTAAATATCACCAACTCTGATTGCATGAGCACACAGTTTGATTCACTTTAGCTCATTAGCTGGGCTCACTTGCTAAAAATGTTCATTGCGGTTCACTGGCAAATATTTTATGATAATCATGTGCAGGTAAGCTGATAATTTATACATGTGTGCGAGATAGAATGATAAACAGATAATCAGGTTTTCTTCGTATAGATCCCTTAATATATCCCCCACTGAGGACACAATTTGATTCACATTAGCTCATTAGCTACACTCACTCGCCATTAAGTTCATTGCGGCTTACTGGCTTATATGAAGAAAAGCTGATAACATGTACATACATGAGGGTGGTAATGCCCTTAGATTTACTGTCAGGTGTCGAACAGTCATTCTCCGCTACTGTTAGCTTCAAATTAGTTTAAATTTAACTTTGTGATTCGTGAAAATATTCTGAAGGTGATTTGACAGATTTTCAAATAATTATCATTACTGTTATTTTTGGAAAACATATAGCATGATTTGTCAAAATTCAGCTGATTTTTTTTTATCTTCTGAAAAAAAGTGTACATTTTATCGTCATGTCTAAAAATTACCGTTGTTTTCATTTGGCAAGAATACTTCAATTCCACGTTCCATGGAACATAGAAAATGAAATTGCGAGTTTCAGGTTAAATTTTTTGGTCAAGGTAGTTTTTGATGAAGTTAAAGTCCAATCAACTTGAAATTGGGTACACATGTTCCTCATGATATGATCTTTCCAATTTAAAAGCCAAATTAGACTTTTGACCCCAATTTCATGGTCCACTGAACATAGAAAATGAAAGTGCAAGTTTCAGGTTAAAGTTTTTGGTCAAGGTAGTTTTTGATGAAGCTGAAGTCCAATCAACTTGAAACTTTATAGTACACATGTTTCTTATGATATGATCTTTCTAATTTTAAAGCCAAATTAGACTTTTAACCACAATTCCACGGTCCATTGAACATAGAAAATGAAATTGCGAGTTTCAGGTTAAATTTTTTGGTCAAGGTAGTTTTTGATGAAGTTAAAGTCCAATCAACTTGAAACTTAGTACACATGTTCCCTATGGTATGATCTTTCTACTTTAAATTCAAAATTAGATTTTTTACCCAATTTCACAGTCCATTGAACATGGAAAATGATTATGCGAGTGGAGCATCCGTGTATTTTGGACACATTCTTGTTTATATGTAAATTACAAATACCCTGACTTAAGCCATGATTTTTATACCCCACCTACGATAGTATTAGTTTCAGGTTAAAGTTTTTTGTCAAGGTAGTTTTTTGATTTAGTAGAAGTCCAATCAACTTGAAACTTTGTACACATGTTCCTTAGGTTATGATCTTTCTAATTTAAATGCCAAATTATATGATTGGAGTGGGGCATACGTGTACTACGGACACATTCTTGTTTAACTTTGTATCTCCCACTGATTTAGAAAAAAATCAACTCAACATACATGACATACATTTACATGTAATGCAGTATTTCTGTAACTTATTTGAAACATGCATGTATCTCAGTTTACTGGTATTAAGCTTAAGGAATGCAACAAGTTATGCTATCATACATATACAATGTACATGTAGACCCGTTTTGTAAGCTTTTGTAAACAATTATTTCTTTTTTTTGTTATTTATAAGCATGATAAGAAACAAAATCATAATACTTAATTTATCTTTCTAACTTTTTTTTAGGTCGATTACCGCCAAAGTAAAAGAAAAACTAATTTACAAGGACCTACTAAGCTGGCCTGTAGGGCTCTTGTAATGAATCAGTATAAGACTGCACTGAATCATCTACTTCAAATTGACAAGGTCAAGAAAGAACTAGTTAAACACTGTTTAGAAAACTGGAAACCAGTAAGTAAAAATAGTATGTTCAGATAAAAACACTGTGTTGAGATCATCAAATATAGCTAGATTTTCATGGAAGTACACAAGCAATTGCTGAACACATGCCCGACTTTAGTTGACCCCCTAAAACTTCTTGCTGGCAAAAAGAGAATAATGTACCTAAAGTTGTGTCTAGTTTTGCCATCCTACTTTTTTCAAGAAACCAACAGATCACACTTTTTAAGCAATAAACAGTGTACTGATGTTCAGGGGTCATGTAAGAACTAAGGTAAATATATTTGCATTTGGTTAAGTTAAAATTTTAACTTGTGGGCTTGAGTTAAAGTGGATTAATATGAATTTTAAATTTTCAGACTGGCAATGGCATACTAAATATAGTTATAACATGTATGCATTTGGTAGATAAAAGTGTAAATGGACAAGAGATTTGTATTTAATCAGTATTATTTTTAACTACAACTAGATTTTTTTCTGTATTGGCTGAGTTATTCTATATTGGCCGAGGTGACACAATACAGGATTTCAGAACATCTCTAGTTTTCATATCGAAAGTCATGATAAACACAAACTGAAAGTAAACAGTTGGAAGACACAGTTTTCATTTAGTCATCATAAACATGCTGTAAAGTTCAGTATGGCAGATTAGTTCAGGCTAAAGACGGTCACTTTAATTTAAAAAGCATTTTGAAAGCAGATGATGGAATTATTTTAGGTTTGGGGAACGAGTAGATTATCACAAAGTTCATTTCTTGACGACCTCATAAAGTATTTCAATGGTACAATACTACAAATCGATTAACTGTTTACTTTCGCTTTTTTTTGTAAACTGTCATTTATTTTTTAACCCGAACCAGGCATATGCATTCTGTAATTATGCAAATCTTCCTTCTTTGGTCATTTGGCTTATGGATAGTTGTATCATTTTCAACTCCTACATTATTTTTTTTTAAATACATTCAATTAGTTTCTGCATAACACATGCAATGGCAATACCTTTCCAGTTATTATTTATGTGTTGCATCTAAATAAAAATTGTAACACTTTATAGTGACTGAAAAGGGTAGAAAAAATCATCAGATGAGAAAATGCTGAAGACACCTGGAAACAGCACCACTTTGTCCAGATCATTACATCTAATCATATAAAATGAAACTGAGATTTGGATAGATCCACTTTAAGGTAAAAATATTTATCTCTTGTGAAATGAAATTAAAAAAAATATTGTAACACTGTACATGTAGTTAATTAATAAAGATACTATTACGTGTATTTCTGTATTGGCCTTGTTATTGGTCCGAGGCTTGCTGTATTGGCCTGAGGCGAACAAGGCCAATACAGCAAGCCTCCGACCAATAACAAGGCCAATACAGAAACACTTACGTAATAATATCATAGTACAGTAAATGTACAAGTAATTACACACTTATTTTATGCCAAAGTATTAAGAAAAGGAACTTGTTTAAAAGATGAAAGATGTTTATCTTGTTTATACAATTTGTATACATATAGCTGTGGATATATATATGCATACATGTACATGTTTATATTTTTTATTAATTGTACATGTCAAGTATTAGCCGCTGTACATTTACTAAGTAACTAACGTTACCTATTGTTTTACGTTGCCTTGTGCGCAACGCCACATAACTTGAATACAATTTGATATGAACACAACACCTTTCATTACTAACCCTTAAGCGAAGTACTAACCACAAGAAACACGATACACTATATTGGTGCCGTGACCCATGGAGAAATTAAAAGCAATTTGTGGTGGTCACCGTAGTGCAGTTACAAGATTAATTAATAGAACAAAGGAAAGAATTCGCAAGATGATATTGGAAATGAAGAACTTTCGGCTGCCGCAGACAACCTTACAAAGAAGAGGAACCTGCTTGAATCTTTAGACTCACAGATCTTAGATGGAACCGAACTAGAAGACATGGAACAAGAAATTCTTGACGCGGACGATTATGCAATGAATATGGAAGTCGCCATTCGCCGGTTCAAGGACATAGTTTCTGGAAACAAAACAACCCCATTTCAGCAAACGGTGAGTGAAACAACTTATGTTCCAATAGCCAATACACTTGATTCATCAAATTTTCCGTCAACAAGTATTGCAAATCATAATTCAAACCATTCAGAAAATGTATTTTCCTTAGATAATAACTCCGTTTATACGAATGCAAACCCAACAACAACTACAAACTTCTATCACAAACTACCTAAGCTTGATTTACCGAACTTTACGGGAGATATATTAACATGGCAGACATTTTGGGAATTGTTTGAGACAACCATTCATCACAATCCCTCTTTGACAAATATACAAAAGTTCAGCTATCTCAAATCTCAGGTACACAGTGAAGCCGCACAATGCATATCCGGTTTATCTCTATCAAACGCCAACTATGAACACGCAATAATATTGTTAAAGGAGAGGTATGGACAGAAACAAACCATTATAAACGCGTACATGCAGAATCTACTTGAACTTACGCATCCGTCACTTACATCGCACAGCATAAGAGTATTTAACGATAAAATGGAATCGTGCATAAGGGGATTAGAGTCGCTTGGACAATCGCAAGACACATTTGGATCACTTTTAGTACCAATCATATTTGGAAAGTTGCCCGACGAAATGAAAAAAACTCATGACCAGAGAACACGGAAAATGGAATTGGGATATAAGGTCCCTTAGAGAAGCAATTGGCAAAGAGATGTACGTACAGGAAACTGGTAATTCAGATAAATTAGACAGTTTCACACCACAGCGTCATTTCACACAGCAGTTGAACCCAAAATCACTGCACGACCTCAATATGTAATAAATCAGTTCAAACCCAAAACCTGTATTTATTGCAAACAATCGCATTCGTCCGTCGAATGTACCAGTGTTGTAGACAGAGAGAGCCTCTTAGCTACATGTATCATTGAACAGAAAAAAGTATGTTACAGTTGCTTTGGAAGTCATAAAGTTTCAGAATGCCGCTCGCGTTTTAGATGTAGAAAATGTGATAACAAGCACCACACTAGTCTTTGTGACAGTAATAAGAATCAAGAAAAAGAAAGCGCAAGTACAGCAAAACCTTTACCACAAAATACCATAGTAAGTACAGTAGAGAGCGAAAATGATGCATTAACATGTTACACGTCGACATCGACCATTAAACGAAGGACAGACGTTTTATTTAAGACAGCCATTTCACCAGTTTGAGTAGATGACCTAATATTCTTTTAGATGAAGGATCACAGAAGTCGTTTATTAGCGAGGAATTAGCCGCTGAATTGCAATTAAAACCGAATGGAACCTCGACAGTTAGCCTAGCAGCATTTGGAGATGAAAACAGAAATATACGCAATTTGGACATTGCCGTAATAGATTTACAAACTCAGAATGGGGAGAAAATACCAATGGAAGTATTGATTGTTCCTACTATCGCAGCACCGTTACACAATCGCACGACATATAATGCTGCTAATCTGCCTTACCTCAGTGGACTTAGATTAGCGCACCCTGTAAGCGACATAGATAAATTCAGGATTTCATTTTTAATAGGTTCTGATTACTATTGGGATATCGTAGAAGACACAATTATCCGTGGACCAGGCCCGACCGCAGTAGAATCAAAACTCGGATACCTACTTTCTGGACCAATGAAAGCCTCAGCTGGACCCACATCCTCATCTTTCATGTTACAACACAAAACAGAAAAAGTCGACTTGAAACGTTTTGGGAAAATCGAATCAAGAGGAAGTAAGTAAGAGAAGTATCTGACAATTAAACTGAATTTAACAAAGACTTTTGTGAGATGTCTCAATCAAACAGCAACACAATGAAGAATAATGGTAGGATACACACATTTAGCAGGGAACCTGAGATCTAGAAATGATGAAATTCACGGAGACAGAGCACCTAGTAAAACTGAAGCCAAGCTAAAGATTCAAACATGGACTTGATATTTTCATGACAATATACTTATTAAGTGTGCCATAATTTTGATAATGATCATAGTTCAACAATTTCATTTATTACATGGACTTTAAATGATTAATTATCATTTCAAACTTTGTATGCTAATATCTTTTTCATAATTTTAGATTATTTTCAATTTTCGTCGCCCCCCAGTGTCAAGTATTAGCCGCTGTACATTTACAAAGTAACTAACGTCACTAACGTTACCTATTGTTTTACGTTGCCTATTGTTTACGTATAGTTGCCTTGTGCGCAATGCTACATAACTTGAATACAATTTGATATGAACACAACGCCTTTCATTACTAACCCTTAAGCGAAGTACAAATGTACTAACCACAAGAAACACGATACACAATAGTACATGTTGATCTTCGAGTCAACAATTTCAAGTGATATTATTATCAGATTATTACATGGCATTTTTCATATCGCATGTATTATCAGCCCTAGGTTCAATATCAGCCCAAGAGCTGCATGGCTCGAGGGCTGATATTGACCTTACATGCAATATGAAAAATGACATGTTGTGATCTCTTTAAATGACTGCAAAAATTAAAAATTTCCTGGTCATATATTGGTATCATGTTGTCGTCGTCCAAAGACGGATGGTTTCCAGATAATACATGTAACTGTAGTATAAGTAAAAAGAAATCAATAAAATTTTAATACAGTCAATGTTTGTGACCACAAAAGGAAGGTTGGGATTGATTTTGGGGGTTATGGTCTAAACAGTTTAGAAATTAGGGACCCAAAGGAGCCCAAAACAAGTATTTGTCTAGTTTCACTGTTTCAGGACAATAAGTTGTGTATAAGTACAAAGTATTTCAATTGCTCTGATATTGTACCACAATTGTCATACAATGAAGTAGAAGGTTGAGATTTATTTTAAGGGTTATGGGGCAAACAGTCTAGGAATTAAGGGCCAAAGAGAGGCCAAAAACAAGCATTTTTGTTGAGCCTTCAACTTAAGGGGGTTCGCGGGTCTAAATCATTTATATAGGATTCTCTATATTTTTCTATAAAATTAAATGAACTTTATCTTATAGTTAATAGAAAAATAAAATAAAAAAGTGGAGTCACCGTTCATTTGCGCTCACAATCTGCCTTTGAAAGAAGCATACATTTTTGTAAAGGTGTTTTTTTTCTGTTGAAGTAATGGGAGAAATAAAGGTAATATCGAAATAAAAAAAAAGAAATTTATTACAGAAATCGCTAAAATTTTACAATAATTTAGTTTAAGTACAGCTTATATGGAAATTATATTAAAAAAGATAGGTCACCGATGAGTTGAAAAAGATATTTCAATTTTAGAGCCAAAAAATGGCATTTTTCCACCAAAGGGAGATAATTTGGAACTTTTTCAGTGATGTATACATTTTGAAAGTCATCTGGGGCCAACACGAATTGATTGTTTTGAATGATTTTTGTACCATATGATAAAGTAACAACTACAAAATGAAATAAATAAAATTTGTAATGAAAAACAAATGTTTGATTTTTTTCTGAAATTTTTATACCCTCGAGCCTCCTTAAGCGAAAAAGCAAGACCAAGCAATCGTACATTCTGTCGGTGTCTGCGTCCACAAATATTCACTCTGGTTAAAGATTTTGAAATTTTAATAACTTTCTTAAACAATTCTTGATTTCTATTAAACTTGGACAAAACTTGTATATGAACAGAAGATAGTATCTAGAAATAAATTTTGTAAAAATAAAATTCCATTTTTTCTGTATTTTACTTATGAATGGACTTAGTTGTTCTTCTGGGAAACACTACATTCACTCTGTGGTTAAAGTTTTTTTTTTATTTTGGATTTGTACCAAACTTGGACAGAAGCTTGTTTATGATCAAAAGCTATTATCTACATGTAGATGAATATTTTTATTGATTTTTTTTTTAGCTCACCTGACCTGAAAGGTCAAGTGAGGTTTTCTCATCACTTGGTGTCCGTTGTCCGTCGTCTGTAAACTTTTACAAAAATATTCTCCTCTGAAACTGCTGGGCCAAATTTAACCAAACATGGCCACAATCATCATTGCATTATCTTGTTTAAAAAATGTGTGGCGTGACCCTGCCAACCAACCAAGATGGCCGCCATGTCTATAAATAGAACATATGTAGGGATAAAATGTAGATTTTGGCTTATAACTCTAAACCCAAAGCATTTAGAGAAAATCTGACACGGGGGTAAAATTGTTTATTAGGTCAAGATCTATCTGCCCTGAAATTTTCAGACAAATCGGACAATCCGTTGTTTGGTTGCTGCCCCTGAATTAGTAATTTTAAGGAAATTTTGCAGTTTTTGGTTATTATCTTGAATATTATTATATAATTTAATTTTGAATATAACGCGTCTTCTGATTTGCTGACTTTTTTTTGTTAACAACCCATAGACATAATTAAGTCATGTGACTGTGACGTCATCAATTTTTTTTTATGGTTTTCTAAGGTTTAAAATGGAATTTAGAATTAAATTATAAGAAATGACTGATTACATTTATACATTAAAATCGAAATAACAAAAATGTGGTGCATACTGTTAAATAACCCGCTACGCGCGTTATTCAGTGTGCACCAGATTTTTTATGTTATTTCTTCATAGACAGAAAAAATATTACAGTCATTCCTTAAATAGAAAGAGATTAACTGTTTGGATTCATTTTAGGGGTTATGGAGCCAAAGTTTAGGAATTAAGGGCAAAAAAGGGGTCAAAACAAGCTTTTTTCTAGTTTCAAGACAATAACTTGTGTGTAATTGTATGGATCTCTCTGAAATTGTACCACAATGTACCATATAACAAAGGGGAGGCTGGGATTAAGTTTTGGATTAATTGCCCAAAATATGTAGGAATTGGGGGCCAAAAAGGGCCAAAAAGAAGCATGATTCTAGTTTCCAAACAATCATGACAATAACTTGTGTTTAAGTGTATGGATCTCTCTGAAATTGTACTACAAAGTTCAATACTGCAATGGAAAGCATGGGATTGAGTTTAAGGGTTATTGCTCCAAGGGGGGTTCAAAAAGTTGGGTGGATTTTTTGTTAACTATGTTTTGAAGGGCTTCCTTTTTTTTCAAAGAAGTTTCAAGAAGAAATCTTCAATTGCACAGTATTGTGCAATAGATTTGTTAGATCTTTGACCACATTAATTTTGTGACAAAAACCTATATTATGTCAAAAATTTGATCACAATCCAAATTCAGACAGAATCAAGCTTGAATATTGTGACCAAATTTGCCCCAACTATTCAGGGTTCAACCACTGTGGTCGTATAAAGCTGCGCCCTGTGGAGCACCTGGTTGGTTATTATCTTGAATATTATTATAGATAGAGATAAACTGTAAACAGCAATAATGTTCAGCAAAGTAAGATCTACAAATAAGTCTACATGACCAAAATTGTCAGTTTACCCCTTAAGGAGTTATTTCCCTTTATAGTCAATTTTTAGCAATTTTTCTGCAAACACATCATGATCACCAAAACACAATTTTGTCATGAATTAATCTGTGTCTATTGTTTAATACATGTATGCACATAGACCAAGGTGAGCAACACAGGCTTTTGAGAGCCTCTAGTTTCTCATTTTTGTTGAGTCTGTGATTAACAGCAAAAGAAGGCAAGCCACTGGGTTCCGTGGAATCCTTACAAATTTTTGTAGTTTCGGGACAATAACGTGTAACTGTATGGAGCTCTCTGACATTGTACCACAAGGTTCCGTACATGTATAACAAAGTGATTAAGCATTTTTGTAGTTTTCAGTCAATAACTTGTGTTTAAGTGTATAAATCTCCCTGAAATTATACCACAAGTTTCCATACTACAAACGGATGGTTATGGTTCAAATCATTAAGCAATTAGGGGCAAAAAAGGGGGAAAACAAGTTTTTTTTCTGGTCAATTTAGACAATTTAAAAGCATTGTAAGGGAGGTAATGCAATTAAAATTTAAAGTATACTGTTATATATATGTTTGATTACTTGATTCCCTCGAGCTCACTGCTTGTTTTCAAAAGTTTAAAGAAGAAATCTTCAATTGCACAATAGTATTGTAAGATCTTTGAACATATTTATATTGTGACAAAACCTATATTATGTCAATTTTTTTTATCACAATCCAAATTCAGACAGTAACAAGCTTGAATATTGTGACCAAATTTGCCCCAACTGTTCAAGGTTCGACCACTGCAGTCATATAAAGCTGCGCCCTGTGGAGCACCTGGTTATCACATGCTTCAACAATGGAGAAAAATAGCAGATTCATATATTGATCCTTTTACGTGGTTCCCAAATAGAAGTTCAAAGAGTGAAAAGTTCATGGACATCGTACACCAAATTTGGAACATTCAATATGAAATCTTTCTATCATATGCCTCTACAGAGAAGAAAAATATTTTGATATGGACAAATCAACAAAAATATACATAATGAACACTGTTTGGAGAAGTCAACTTTTTCCAAGTAACTTTTTAAATTATGTTTGAAACTTTTAAAAATGCATTTATTTAATAATTTGTTTTTTTGTTTTGTTTTTTATTATTATTTTACACTATACTTTCTTGTATCCAAATAATTGTTTTTACACTACTTTGTAATGTTTCTCACTGAAAACATAGCATTGAGGTGTATTTTCCAGAATTTGCCGAGCGTCACGTAAATTCCATGTGATAACGTTACGGAAAGGCATGTGATAACAATAGAAGCATGTGATAAATTTTTCATATCAGCCCGCTAAACACCATTTTGGAAAAAAATATGGAAATCACGTTAATTTAATGCTATTATCATACTGTAAAAATATACGTTATTTTCTCTAAGTATATGATAAAAAAACTTGTACTATCATAAGCAAATGTGAAATAGCAAAACTGTTCATTTATTTTTGGATACTAGTACATAGCTGTATTTGGGCCATTTTCTCAAAATATTTTTTTTTTTATAGGAGGATGCCACATCATGCATAGCAATTGCTGAGGAAAAACGAGAACGACACACACTATTGTTGAGGTCAATATAAATTTAGCTACAAATAAGCAATTGAATCACAGCCTGAACAGTAAATAATGCTTGTAATTGGGACTTGAATACATGTATATACATGCACATTTTAAAAAGAAGATGTGGTATGATTGTCAATGAAGCAACTCTCCACCAACACTCAACAAGAGAACAAAATTAACAACTATAGGTCACTGTATGTATGGCCTTCAACAATGAGCAAGACCATACTGCAATGTATTTATGTAGAAATATCCACTCTGATATACATGTATTTAGATTGATCTTTTTCACCTATACGAAAATAGCACTGACCTAGAAGTATGTTCCCACAACGCAATAAGTTTCTATTTTGTTTGTTAGGATATTTGACAAAAAGTCTTAAAGAAACAGAAAACCAACATAAAGGTAAATAATGATCTAACTTAAATATTAGTGAGCTTCTTTTAATTTAACATAATTGATTAAGACATCCATTTCTTTCATATAGACAAGTTGTCCAGTTTTCTTTCACTTTTACAGGTAAATTGATTTTCTGATGCTGTCAGATAGTGAAAGCCAGCCAATATTCAGCCAAGACTCTGAGGAATCTGTGTGTGGCATTGTGAAACTTGAGATGCTAAATGCTTATCTTGAAATAAAAAATTTTCCTCCAATAAAAGAAAAGACAAAGCCATTAAGTACTTCCTGTAAGAAAAAAAGAAAAAAGGTGTGTATCCAAAGCATTGGAGTGCCTTACTGCTATTTGCAGCACAATATGCCCAGGTGAAGGGAAGAATTGGAAACCTCAGGCATAGATTACCTTAGCTGTATTTGGCAAAACTTTTAGGAATTTTGGTCCTCAATGCTCTTTAACTTCGTACTTTATTTGGCATTTTTAACTTTTTTGGATTCGGGCGTCACTGATGAGTCTTTTGTAGACGAAACGCGCGTCTGGCGTATATACTAAATTTAGTCCTGGTATCTATGATGAGTTTATTTGCAACCACTGGGTCGATGCCACTGCTGGTGGAGATTTATTTCCCCGAGGGTATCACAAGCTCAGTAGTCAGCACTTTTTGTGCTGACACATGAATTGTCATTGATATGGTTATATTTATAAATTTACTGTTTACAAAGTTTTGAAATTTTTTGAAATACTAAGGCTTTTCTACTTCAGGCATAGATTACCTTAGCTGTATTTGGCAAATTTTAGGAATTTTGGTTCTCAATGCTCTTCAACTTCGTACTTTATTTGGCATTTTTAACTTTTTTGGATTCCAGCCTCACTGATGATTCTTTTGTAGACGAAACGCGCATCTGGCATATATACTAAATTTAGTCCTGGTATCTATGATGAGTTTATTTTACAGGCAAAACAAACTCTTTTTAATAAAACGGTAAGAATTTAAATTGCAAATATGGCAGTTTTACAAGATAAACTAAAATCTATAGTTAAAACAATTGTCCTTGAATATAGAACAAATCAAATGGAAATTAGCCTCCTCAAAGTTACCTATAATTGCTTACATCTACTATATTTGAAATTTGGTGGATAGTTGTTTAAGTACGTAGATCATAAGTAAATATTTTTTGAGACATAATTTTCTTATACTTAGTCAAAATGAAGATTTTACTAAGCTCTTTCAAAAATATAATAAAAAGTATGGGTCACCGTGCTATTTTTCAAGCTACATGTATGAGTCGTTGAAAATTGTCTAAATTTGGTTAGGTTGTTCATGGAAATGCATATTTGTGCGCATAAAAAAAAATCTATGAGATAGAATTTTGAAATAAATTGTGAAAAGATAGCTTATAGGTTTTGTAATATATTTTAAGAAAATAAAAAGAGAAATGGTGTCACCGAACTTGTTTTCTTGCTTCAAGTAAAAAGATTTTTTTTTTCTATCAGTCCAGTAAATAAAAATTGCTAAAAGAGTTATCTTCCCTTAAATGGCTCATTTGAAAAAAATAATTCTAAAAGAAAAAAAAATATATGTTAAAATATTTTTAATTATACAATAAATTACCAAGTTTTCTTTATATTATTGAACAGTCTAACCTTTAAATTGCAAATCTGTCTCCAAATTTGCAGATTTAGGCAAATAACTAGACCGATTTTTTACTGTGATTGTACAATCCAAGATGGCGGTATACCATGTATCTACCTTAACTGGCAATTATACCACATGTTTTTTTATATTTTTGAACTGTACTTGATGTATGACCACATTACTCTGATGATGTCTATATAAATGTACAATTAAAATATTGTTTTTCTAGAACTCTTTATTATATATTTAAATGCATCTGTAATAACATAATTATTGAGTTTAGATGTGTCATAGATTTAGTGTTGATATTGCCTTTATTGACCTAGGCTCAGTCTCAGTCAGTGTTGGTTCTTTATGGGGAATCTCACCATATATGTATGTACATGTATAAATATTGACTCACATATCTAAAAACTTTCCATTGTTACAATTACAGATTACAACATTAGATCAAACTAGCTTTTTACTGAAGGAAGTATATTTACAAGCTGAGTCTTGGACTTTATAGAGGCAAATACTGTCTATTATTTGCAAGGACAGGACTTTTGGAGAGATTAAGGAAGTAAGATATTTTTATTACAGAAATAAAAAAAAATTTGATACAAGCAGCTTTCTGTGAAATGTTATCAAATTATTTCATGGCATTTTTCATATCGCATGTATTATCAGACCCAGGTTCAATATCAACCCAAGAGCCACATGGCTCGAGGGCTGATAATACAATTCAATTCAATTCAATTCAATATTTTATTGGAAAGAGCACAATAGAGGCGTGATCCAAATACAGATAATTATAATATTAAACAACAAATAAATGAAATAAAGATGCATATAACAAGTCATAAGTTAATTCTATGTATACAAATACATTATAAACTGATATTGATACCATAAACTTATTCTAGATTTTCATAAATTTACTTAAAACACACAATATAAGATATATATATGTATATTCACAAACTACGGTAAAAGATTATTATCTGATGAAACGGTATGGTGGTCTCTCAAATCAAGAGCTTCTTCAATATACATACAAATAGATTTTAGTTCATTTTCAGACATAGGATTTAACATTTTGGTAAAATTTTCATCCAAATTATTTGAATTAATATCATTAAATTTATATTTAGATCTAATTTTGTTATATTGCGGACATTCAATCAAGAAATGTATCTCATTTTCAATTTTTCCTGTGCAAAAATTACAAAATCTCTCATTAGAGGGTATTTTTGGTCTTGCATACCTACCAGTTTCTATTGCTAATGAGTGTGCACTTATTCTTAATTTAGTGAGTTTTTTTCTAAGGTATTTAGGAATATTAAAGTTTAAATATTCTTGTTGTTTAAATTTAGTATAAATTTTACTAAAAAATGAAAGTTTACCACAGTTTTCATCTTTTATCTTAGATAGTTCAAATATAATTTTATTTTGGTAGAAATCTTCTAGTTTCTGTTTGAAATTACTATTACAATGCTTGTTTAAGGGTATTCCAATATATTTCATTAATTCAGATAGTTTATTAGACCATGAATTTTGTCCACTTCAAAAGCAGCCTTGAGAATTTCATGTGGACCACAAGACCGTTCACCAATATCACTGAGACGCACATAGTATTTATACATAAGTTGATAACATTTAATGCTAATGGGTAAAGTGCCCAATTCACACGGCACTGCTAGATTGGAAGACTTTCCATGAACCCCAAGTATGTTTTTGAATATGGAATTTTGTGTTTTTTCTAATTTACTTTTGTCTAATGCTCCAAAATTTGGTTTGAATTCTGATATCCATACTTCTGATCCATAAGTTAAAATAGGAATTATCATTGAATTAAAAAGCTGGAGCCAAGTCTTAACAGACAAATTTTCACTATATGGTAGTTTGACTTCAATGCAAAATATGCTTTTTTAGCTTTATCTGAGAGGCTTGACACTGCCTGTATAAATTTTCCAGAGCTATGAAAATCAACTAAATATTTATAACAATCAACAATTTCAATTGCATTAGAACTGTAATAAAAGTGAAAGTTTTCTTTATTTACTTTATTTTTAGAGAAAATTATAATTTTTGTTTTCTTAAGGTTCACGTCCAGTTTCCATTCAGTACTATATTTTTGTAAAGAATCAAGAGAGTTCTGGAGACCATCTGCAGATTCTGATATCAATAATAAATCATCAGCATATAATAAATGGTTCACTTTTTGACCGTTTAAATTAACTGCACTAGTTGAGTTTGTATCTAAGTATTTTCCTATGTCATCAACAAATATATTAAATAAAGTTGGACT
Source organism: Mytilus galloprovincialis (assembly GCF_965363235.1). Classification (NCBI taxonomy): domain Eukaryota; kingdom Metazoa; phylum Mollusca; class Bivalvia; order Mytilida; family Mytilidae; genus Mytilus; species Mytilus galloprovincialis. The sequence continues at coordinate 53,369,823 of NC_134841.1, forward strand.
TAAACTGTCTCCTTGTTTGACTCCCTGATTAGCAAAAAAAGGCTTAGTAAAAATATTTTGATATTTACATGAATATAAGGTATTAGAGTACATGTCATGAAGTATATTATAAAATTTGCCTTGTATTCTTTTATTTTGTAATTTTAAGAATAGAGCTGATCTCCAGACACTGTCAAAAGCCTTTTTAAAATCTACAAAACACACATATAGTTTCTTTTTACATTTAAACAAATTTTTGTTTATTATTGTTTTTAAAATAAAGACATGATCTACAGTTCTGTAATTTTTTCTAAAACCACCTTGATTTGAAGATAATAAATTTTGTGTTTCAAGAAAATCACTAAGTCGTTTTTGTAAAATGGAGGTAAAGACTTTACCAAGACATCTTGTTATGCTATATACCTCAATAGTTCCCACAATCAGATGGGTCACCAGATTTATAAATTGATGTCAATAGAGAAATGTTCCAAATTTTGGGAAATTTTTCTGAGTTAAGTATCTTATTAAAAAGTTTTGTCAAAAGTAAAACTAGAGTGTTTGACCCCACCTTTAGAAATTCATTGATTATCAGATCAGGACCTCCAGATTTTCCCTTTTTTAACTTCTTAATGCAGTCTTTGATTTCTTTACATGTAATAGGGACATAATAAGGGATGTATTAGTAAAGTTGTGGTTTTTGTTCTCTATATTTTGATTTGTATCAGTTTTATCATTATCACTTGAAGCAAGCAAATTTTTATAATGAATCTCCCATTCTTTGGCAGAAATAGCAGGCTCACAGTTATTATTCTTTTTTTTGTAATTATTAATGCTTCCCCAAAATTCTTTGGTGTTCTTTGGGTTTATCTCATTTATTTGTTTTATCAAGGAATGAAAAAAATCCTTTTTCAATTTATTTTTCAATTTATTGTACATGTGTACTCTCTTTTACAGTTGCAATAAGTCAATCTTAAGGTAGATGGGGTGTCTAAATTATAATCCATAGAATGTTTTAATAATTTGCCAAAATGTAGTTCATATCCTGCTTGTTTAAAAACATTAATAAAAAGAATGGGTCACCCGACTTATTTTCACACTACAGGTTGTGCAAAATTGTCAAGATTTTGTATAGATTATGCATGGAAAACCCAATTTTCCGCCATAAAACGCAAACCACACCATAGAATTTTGAGATAAAATATGAGAAGATAGCTCCAATATTATGCTTTCAGATAAGAAAAAGAAAAAATGGGGTCACCGAACTCGTTTTCTTGCTACATGTAAAAATGGGTAAATTCCTAACACATTCTATTGTAAAAGTAACACTATCTGAATTATCTGCCCTTGTATTTGAGTTGCCTCCCCTTATTTGACAAAGTTTGAAAAAAATGAATCAAACAAAAAAAATCTTTTTATTGTAAAATACAATTATAAATATGATCAAACATGGCATTTACTATATTATAATGAAAATTCTCACACATGAATTACCTTCTACTCTAAAAATTTGCACATTTCATCAAAGATCTAGACCTTGTTTTCTAGTATTTCAAAATCCAAGATGGAGAAAGACACCCTATCTACCTTAATGCATTATTATTAGGGGCTTTAGCTAATCTATTTCCAAGGGAACGAACTTTTTTTTGTAAGGAGTAAGCAATCATTTGACATCCATACTTTTTTAGGTTTTGCCTTTTTTGTATGTCTTTGCATTATGGACTTTTTTTTAAATTTGCTTTAAAAGAAACTGATTTTTTTGCAGCCTCTAAATAGATTTCATTAGTTTTGGTCACTAAGAAGTCAATATCATTAAAATTATTATCATCAATTAGTTTATTATACCCCACGCAACGAAGTTGCGGAGGGTATAATGTTTTTGACCCGTCCGTCCGTCAGTCCTGTTTCTTGTCATCGCAACTCCTCTCAAACCACACAACAGAATTTCACGAAACCTTTTCAGATAATAAGGACATACTATGTAGTTGTGCATATCGACGGGAAATTGCGATTCAATTTTTTTTCTAGGAGTTACGCCCCTTTGAACTTATTTACTTTAATGTACTACTGCAACAGTTTGTCATCGCAACTCCTCTGAAACCACACAACAGAATTTCACGAAACCTTTTCAGATAATAAAGACATACTATGTAGTTGTGCATATCGACGGGAAATTGCGATTCAATTTTTTTTCTAGGAGTTACGCCCCTTTGAACTTATTTACTTAATGTACTACTGCAACAGTTTGTCATCGCAACTCCTCTCAAACCACACAACAGAATTTCACGAAATCTTTTTATATGAAAAGGACATATTATGTAGTTGTGCATATCGACGGGAAATTACGATTCAATTTTATTTCTAGGAGTTACGCCCCTTTGAACTTATTTGCTTCAATGTACTACTGCAACAGTTTGTCATCGCAACTCCTCTGAAACTACACAACAGAATTTCATGAAACCTTTTCAGATAATAAGGACATACTATGTAGTTGTGCATATCGACGGGAAATTACGATTCAATTTTATTTCTAGGAGTTATGCCCCTTTGAACTTATTTGCTTCAATGTACTTCTGCAACAGTTTGTCATCTCAACTCCTCTGAAAACACACAACAGAATTTCATGAAATTTTGTAGATAATAAGGACATACTATGTAGATGTGTATATTGACAGGAAATTATTATTCAATATTTTTTCTTATACAATTTTTTTTTCTTATACTTATTTAATTTCTCCAATGACAATGTGGGGACGTGGGGTATGTGAGCGTGCTCACTAAGGTTCTTTAATTTAAAGATAGAATGTCTTCTACACTGTTTTCTTCTAATAAAGCATCAATATAAATGTCCTTGCTCTGATCCGTCCATTTAAAAGTACCAGGAAGGACCATAGTTCTTCCTTATCTATTTCTTTAGAATTTTTATAATTAAAAATATTCAATGCTATTAAACAATGATCTGATAGATCAGTAGGTGGTTTTACCATAAAGTTATTGATGGTATAAAATAAATTCTGTGATGTCAACATATAATCTACTGTGCTCTTACCATTACTATTATAAAATGTAAAGTAGCCAAGTGAGTCACCAAGGAATCTTCCATTCACAAATCTCATTTGAGAGGACTTACAGATATTTACTAGTAAATTCCCATGTAAATTGTTTTTTTGATCTAATTGATTTCTTTCTAAGGGTAGATCAGGTGTATAATCTTCCGGTACTGGACAGTCTGTAAAATTGTCATTAACACCATCATTTTGAATAAAGTCATTTAACCCTCCTGTGCGTGTGTTAAAATCACCACTTAAAATCACCTCACCTTTCGATAAGAAAAAAGAAATATCATTTTCCATTTTTGTGAATGTCATTTCAGAAATATCTTTATTAATATATGGTTTGATGTAGGTAAAACAAAGAAAAATGTTTTTCTCCAACTTGAGAAAGTTCCATCTATTTTCAACCATATTGAGAAGTTGTTCTGTTTTATTTCAGAAATAACATTTTTAGCTCTGACACCTGGCCCGAAGGGCCAAGTGAGCTTTTCTCATCACTTGGCGTCCGGCGTCCGGCGTCGTTAACTTTTACAAAAATCTTCTCCTCTGAAACTGCTGGGCCAAATTAAACCAAACTTGGCCATAATCATTATTAGGGTATCTAGTTTAAAAATTGTGTCCGGTGACCTGCCCAACCTTCCAAGATGGCCGCCATGGCTAAAAATAGAACATAGGGGTAAAATGCAGTTTTTGGCTTATAACTCAAAAACCAAAGCATTTAGAGCAAATCTGACATGGGTAAAATTGTTCATCAGGTCAAGATCTATCTGCCCTGAAATTTTCAGATGAATCGGACAACCCGTTGTTGGGTTGCTGCCCCTGAATTGGTAATTTTAAGGAAATTTTGCTGTTTTTGGTTATTATCTTGAATATTATTATAGATAGAGATAAACTGTAAACAGCAATAATGTTCAGCAAAGTAAGATTTACAAATAAGTCAACATGACCGAAATGGTCAGTTGACCCGTTTAAGAGTTATTGCCCTTTATAGTCAATTTTTAACCATTTTTCGTAAATCTTAGTAATCTTTTACAAAAATCTTCTCCTCTGAAACAACTGGGCCAAATTAAACCAAACTTGGCCACAACTATCATTTGGGTATCTAGTTTAAAAAATGTGTGGCGTGACCCACCCACCCAACCAAGATGGCCGCAACAGCTTAAAATAGAACATAGGGGTAAAATGCAGTTTTTGGCTTATAACTCAAAAACCAAAGCATTTAGAGCAAATCTGACATGAGTAAAATTGTTCATCAGGTCAAGATCTATCTGCCCTGAAATTTTCAGATGAATCGGACAACCCGTTGTTGGGTTGCTGCCCCTGAATTGGTAATTTTAAGGAAATTTTGCTGTTTTTGGTTATTATCTTGAATATTATTATAGATAGAGATAAACTGTAAACAGCAATAATGTTCAGCAAAGTAAGATTTACGAATAAGTCAACATGACTGAAATGGTCAGTTGACCCATTTAGGAGTTATTGCCCTTTATAGTCAATTTTTTACCATTTTTCGTAAATCTTAGTAATGTTTTACAAAAATCTTCTCCTCTGAAACTACTGGGCCAAGTTAATTATAGATAGAGATAATTGTAAGCAGCTAGAATATTCAGTAAATTAAGATGTACAAACACATCACCATCACCAAAACACAATTTTGTCATGAATCAATCTGCGTCCTTTGTTTAATATTCACATAGACCAAGGTGAGCGACACAGGCTCTTTAGAGCCTCTAGTTAAATTTGGCTTTTATAAATATAAGCATGTCACCTTAACTATATAGGGAGATGTAAATCCTGGAAGATTTCCTGGAGACTCTCTCAACATTGTTTCTGCAAAACAAACTATATCATATTTACAAACATTTTCAATAAACAAATCATCTTGAAATTTGTCTTCATTTAAACTATGAATATTCCAATAGGCAATATTCATATAGCAAGTAAAAAATCTATCTATTTTCAAAGGACATGGGGAAAGGGAAATAACTCAATTATTATTACTTTAAAGATCTTTTTGGTTAATTAAAAAATATATGCAGGGGCATATATATTTGTAAAATCATTGATATGTGTAATGTTAATTTTTCTTAAAAATTTCTTTCAGTTATCAAAATTATATATAAATTTATAAGTTTCTTTTACTTTAACTTGAAACACCAAAATGAGATTCAAACATGGAACAAGGGTAGAAATTCTAAATTTTTGTTTCTTGAAATGTATGCTAATTTCATGTATCATAAACATTGTTAGCAATATGTATGTAATAGTGCCTAAACTATGTAGTAACCATATACTTTTAAAAAGTGTATAATACAATATACATGTTATTAAGCAACTTAAATAAATAAAAATAATACATGTGATATGAAAAATGACATGTTATGATCTTTTTATCACATGCTTCAACAATGGAGAAAAATAACAGATTAGCATATCGATCCTTTTACATGGTTCTTAAATACTAAAGGAGTTTAAAGAGTGAAAAGTTCACGGACGTTGGACCTGAAATGTAGTACATTCGATTTGAAATCTTGAATCATATTCTATCATATGCATCAATAGAGAAGAAAAACAGCAGTATGAAATATTTTAATATGGAAGATACCAAAAATAATTAAACAATATACATAATGAACACTGTTTGAAAAAGACAACATTTTTAAAGTAACTTTCTACATTATGTTTGAAACTTTTAAAAATGCATTTATTTTATCGCATGTTTGTTGTTTTTTTTTGTGTGTTGCTTTTCATTTTACACAATTTATACTTTCCAGTATCCAAATAACTGTTTTGTACCCTGTTTTGTAATGTTTTTCACTGAAAACGAACCATTGAGGTGTATTTTCTGGAATTTGCAGAGTATCACCAGAATTCCATGTGATTAAACTTTGCGGAAAGGCATGTGATATAAGACGAAGCATGTGATAAAATCTTCATATCAGCCCACTAAGTGCCAATTTGAAAAATATGTATTTTACATGAACTAAGTGCTATTATCATACGGTAAAAATCATATGTTATTTAGTCTAAGTATATGATAAATATATATACATGTATGTATAGACATCTATTTCTACATTTATGTGTATGCCATAAAACACTTTTTATAATCTCAAATATTTAGAGGTTATGATTCAGTGCTCCATTAGTCTTTTTGGTTTCTATTAAAACTTTAAACAGTTTATTTAATTTTCAAAAGTAATTCATTTTAATGGGTTTAATAATAAAGAATAGATTTTTTTTTTAGAATATTTGGGGATTTTAAAAAAATGTAGTTATCAGATCTTAATTCAGATGTTATATTATTGACAGGAAATAATTTACTTTCTAGACTTACAGTTATATTAATACATAAATTTTCCGGCAAAATAATAAAAATATTTTACTTTATCACTTTTTTCAGTTATTACCTAATGTGTCAGCCTGGAAGTTTAATAAAGCCAAGCTCCATACAAATGATGTTGGATGTGGTGTCAGCCTGGAAGTTCAATAAAGCCAAGCTCCATACAAATGATGTTGGATGTGGTGTCAGCCTGGAAATTCAATAAGGCCAAGCTCCATACAAATGATGTTGGATGTGGTGTCAGCATGGAAGTTCAATAAGGCCAAGCACCATACAAATGATGTTGGATAAGATAAGATAAGATAATTTTATTAACAAATCATGGTGCCCAAAATTTGAGCTATACAATAAAATGAATTACAAAATAAAGCACAGAAAATGATTAGAATGATTGAAATACATTTAGACTAAAAAAAACTATAATAAAAACCATGAATACACATTCACACTAATTAACCTGATATAAACCAAGTTATTGACAAAACAGTTATTATGGGTGCCACTGTGACCTGGAGAAATTACATAATCTTTATAGTTCTAGGTCTATGGGAGACAACTCCTGATCGATTTTATTACCTATATATCTATATATATCTTTTTCTTTTATTTTTTTTCAAACAACAATGATATTTTCTATGATTTTCTTTTGTTCTTCAAAAAGGGAATGCAAAAAATTAGATAAGTTTGAAGTAACAAACAAATCTTCTGATGAAAGAATCCAAATAAATTTCATTTCATCAGATAATCTTGAAAATTTGAAAATTTAGAATTTAAATTAGACAGATGTTGATATCTAGTGTTGGATGTGGTAAGGCAGTTGTACAGGAAAAAAACCCAACTAGGAACAGGGTAGATAATGAAAAACTGGAACATTTTATTGATTACATACTGTCATCTAATATTATAAAGGATTTGCCTTATGGTACAAAGACCATGAAACTTTCTCTAGGAGAGATTGTTAAGTCCCAAACCTCACAAGACAGGCCATTCATTAGGAGGCGGTACCCAGTACTTTTACCCTCCTATGCTATTGACAAGTACCGCCCAAATGTAGGAATTTTTATATAAGATATTCATGGAATAAATTGAAAAGTACCACCTAGAAATGTGGAAAGTACCAGGCAACATGAAAGATAATGAAACGGCCCTGATAAGAAGCTTAGCACCATCTTCACTGATAAGGCCAACTAAAATTAATTAGTAGATTTTCATCCAGATTTAAAAAAAAAAAATGGGGCAGGTGGGAGGATTTTATCTTTTTTATTTTATTTCATATGAAATATGGTATATGAGAACATGCATGCATGGACTACTTATGTGTCTTTGTGGTTGATCTTCGAATTCCCAGTACCATTAGTAAAATGTTTCATTTAAATGTCAAAATTGTTTCTCAAATTATAAAATATTTAATGGTTTTAAGTAATGACAATTCCTTGCATGATGCTTGGATGTAGATGAGCTAGAAAGTAAACTGAATCAATAATATATATACATATCTATAAGACTCACATTGACATCCAACATCCAGTCTTTACTAATAATTCTTTTTAATCATTTACTCTATTTTGACTATTATTTGAGACTGTTTACTGACCTCCAGATGTCTTTCAATTACATTAAGTTTTGCATTGGACTGATTGCTGTTCATGTAATATCTGACAATGTGGCTTTGTTCATAGTTGAAGGCTGTACAGTGACCTTTGGTTGTACATTCAGTTTTGCATTGGACTGATTGCTGTTCATGTAATATCTGACAATGTGGCTTTGCTCTTAGTTGAAGGCTGTACAGTGACCTTTGGTTGTACATTCAGTTTTGCATTGGACTGATTGCTGTACATGTAATATCTGACAACGTGGAATGTGAGTAACAGCTATTCGCCAACGTTCAAATAAATTAGATGTAAGCAATTATAGACCACCATACAGCCTCCTACAATGAGAAAACCCCATAGTGGCATACTGCATAATCCACTGTAAACGAACATTTATAGCTGACTATGTGTAAGATATTGGCTTTACTCATAGTTGAAGGCTGTACAGTGACCTTTAGTTGTTAGTCTCTCTGTCATTTGGTCTCTTGTAGAGAGTTGTCTCGTTGGCAATCATACCACATCTCCTTTTTTATATGTACATTTATGTAACCTGTTCATAATGCGATACAATTTATATTGATAAGATCCATTTAAAAAAAAAGACATGGTGATTATTTTCATAGGATTGATAGTCATGATAGTGGTAAAATGTATAAGGACTGAAATAAGATCAAATATATATATATATATTTCTGCCCAACAGTTTTATGATAAATCAGTTGCAGTAGGTTGTTTAAGGTAGCAGCATTATTAACATTGCATATCTTTTTGGGGTCTGCAATCAATATAATGCTGTAATTATACCCCCGCTTTAAAAAAGGGGGGGTATACTGTTTTACCTCTGTCTGTCCGTCCGTCCGTCAGTCCATCAGTCCGTCAGTCCGTCCGTCAGTCAGTCCGTCCCATGAAACTTTCGTCACATTTTTCTCAGGAACTGCACATCCACCCTTTCTGTAATTTGGTATCAACATTTATATATGTCAGCCATACCGTGTGATGCGTTTTCAGATTCATCACTTGACAACTTCCTGTTTACCGAACACTTGTATGATTTTACACATGATAGCCAAGTTGAAAATTTTCGTCACATTTTTCTCAGGAACTACAATACAAGGATTTCTGAAATTTGGTTTCAGGATTTATATAAGTCAGCTATACCGTGTGATGCGTTTTCAGATTCATCACTCGACAACTTCCTGTTTACCGAACACTTGCATATTTTTACACTATTAATATTATCCACTTGCGGCGGGGGTATCATCAGTGAGCAGTAGCTCGCAGTTTCACTTGTTTGAATTTGATTCACAATAACTAATTTGAATCAGATAAATTTCGAAATATTTGACGTCCAAATGTAAAGTCTTACACAAATTGCATTGCACGTCAAATATGTGTCACTCTTGGATCGATCAGCGTGACCTTTCAACATTATCAATTTCTACAATAACCCACATTTCCTTATTGGTTTTTATGATGTCAATGGAAGAATTAAGTTCCTGCGGAAATGTCATGTGTTAAACAGGATAGACCAAATAGAATTTTAGGTTGATGTTGTGTTTAAACAGTTAAGGCCATAGTTGTTTTTTTATTTGTTTTGCGTCCGCGTGCGGGTAGGTTTTCGGCCAATTTGTGTCAAAAACAAACACAAACTTTTTTTTGTTCGTCAGTAGAAAATCCGTATTTTCCGGGTTTTTCCAGCCGTGTTTTTGTGTATTCTTATACTCAAATCTATTTTGCGCTTTAAATAACAAGTACGCTCCTTATTTAAAGCGTTTAAGCTATCTTGACTTCGATACATGTGACAGCAGAAATGGCCAGTATAAATGTGCCGGCAAGCGAGATCGTTTGTGTTTGAAATATAAAAAAAAAAAAAAAAAAAAAAAAAAGATCGTTTGTGTTTCACTTTTCAAAGATAAAAGGATCGTTCTGGCTCCATATGCCTTTCCGCTCGCCGGCACAGAAACTTTTTCTCAGATCCTAGAGAGCCTTTACGTAGCCAGCATAAGAGACACGTTAAATACAAGATTCAATGAACCTATCACCATAGGGGATAAAACTCTGATAAAATGTTATGTTTCATCTAGCTCAAACGGGGAAAAAATTGAAATGAATACATCTCTCAAGGCTATAGATGCTGTTAAAATGTTTGGTGCATATGTAAGCTTTGAGCTGACTGACAAGTTTTGATTTATTTGTTTTAAATTTTGTTTTAAGAATTGTTTTCAATTAATAAAACATTTGAATGTATCAGAGCTTTTATTTAATATTAAGATTCACTAAATTTGATATTGAAAAGATCAACCAATTTCACTGTAATGGTTCTTCCTTGGTACAGGTCTTACAGCAGGCGTTCCTTACTTGCTTGAAGCAAGAGTTACCTCCCATTTGCACAGTTATCTTATTTTATAATTGAAATAAATTTTTATACTTTTTTAAATGAAAAATAGTAGTTTTTGCAAATATTTCTAATAAATTTCTTTAAATGATATCTACTGTCTGATAAAATAGGATAAATTAGTATGTACATTTTTAATTCCACAAGATATTAAGATATAAAACATAATTTCATTAGTTTATTTTCTGAAAAAAAAGTATGCAGAACAAAATATTAATATATTGCCAAAAAGTTTACATAAAGTATTCCAATTATAGGAAGATAACTCTGCAAATGGGAGATAATTCATGCTTAAAGCATTATTGATTTGATACAGGGAATTATTGATTATACATAGGTTTTAATACAACATGACACATCTCAGATCAAAACATGTCTCTTCTCAAAGGCTTCAGTATAAATGGGAAATGTTTGAAATACCAAGGCCATTTCTCAGAATATAGTCATATCAAGTTTGTACATTGCTAAATTTCCTGTTTGTCATGTTTGCTCTTTCACTTAGATATGACAGTATTGATCTAAAGTCACTGTTAATCAGTCCAGACTCTTGTGTTATTTTCTTTGTGTGTGTTTTTTTTCCTTGCTGTCTGGTAGGTTTTCTCAGAATCAGTTGACGCAAAACAAAGAAAAAAACAGACACGGCCTAAATAAATTATTAATGTTAACTATATATATTTAGATTGGTTTTGAATTTGTTCCTTTTTCAGACCACTCTAAGTGATATACATTAACTCGACACTGAATCCAAAACAAACCTATGGCATCAGATAATTTGTATTGTTATGTCAAAATATTATGGGAACCTGTGTGATGTCCAGTATTGCAGTAATTATGGCAGACAAATATCAATATGGTGCATAGGAAAACATAATATAACACCTCATTTATTTAAGATGCAAATATATGAAAGCTGAAATCATATCCTTAATCATATGATACATAAACTGAAGTGGAGAGTAACAATTTTTGATAAAAATTCCCTGTTGGAGATTTAATGATGGAGTATAAATATTTCATCGAGCTTAGTTGATTCTTAAAATGAGGGGTGGTAACTGCAATGGAAAAATTTGAGTCGTCTGCAACGTTAAAATGTTTTACCTGGATGGAAAAGTTTGGAATTCTGACCTATTTGGTCAAATGAAAATATCTTTTTATTGTCTCCTCGGAGACGATATTAAGAATTGAACGATGGACAGTCAGTGCGTGAATGCTTCTTACTACCTGATTGGAAGATATTTCAAAATGTGAATAATCAAAGTTTATTGATTGGTTAGGACAATCCAAACCTAGTAAATGTCCTTCAGTCCCGTAGAGTATTGGATTTGTCCTCTCTATTTTAGCAATTAGATTTTGCATGGTCATTAGTAATCATGCATATTCATGATATTGGTACACAGGTAACTTTTATCTATAAATGGTCGATTCTTTTGGAGTTTCGTAAACAACAACGTTAAACGATATATACTACTTCATAACGTGTGAGGTAAAATTTGTTGATTGATGCACGTGGCTATTCTAAATGAACTAATCTACAAAGCGAGAAAACTTTCCATTTTCATCAGCTAAGAGACGGCTAGCCCTTTTTTGAAAGGCTAATACTTGTGTTACTATTGTTGTTAACCATATTGTGACAAGTTCTTCATACCACGGGGGCATAAGCAAGTGTAAAATTAACTTGCATGTCATGTTTTGCGCCTGTCCCAAGTCAGGAGCCTCTGGCCTTTGTTAGTCTTGTATTATTTTAACTTTTAGTTTCTTGTGTACAATTTGTAGTTTAGTATGATATAGTATGGCGTTCATTATCACTGAACTAGTATATATATTTGTTTAGGGGCCAGCTGAAGGATGCCTCCGGGTGCTGGAATTTCTCGCTGCATTGAAGACCTGTTGGTGACCTTCTGCTCTATGGTCGGGTTGTTGTCTCTTTGACACATTCCCCATTTCCATTCTCAATTTTATTTTACATGTATAAGGAATCGTACAGGATTTTCAAACTTTTAAATAAATATCTCTGATTTGCAACCACAGTATACTATATATAGTAAACATAAAAAAAAGTGGAGAAATGCTGTCTTCAGTTCTACATCTACATGGCCGGATGGGTAATCCGTAAAGAGTCGGTTGACACATTACAGGAATGTGTTAAAATTAAAGTTATGTCATTCAAAATGTGCTCTGTGAAAATCATATGTACAGGTGCCAGTGCAGATAAAAACAGTTGGAATATACCTACTTATAATTTATTTTTCTTTCTAAGCGATGGTTTGTAGTTGCCATAAACTTTTATTAATTGGTACAAATGTATGCAACACAAGTGTTAAATAGTACAGAATAAAATTGAAACACAAACCCTATTACTTTCAACACTGTTTGTGTTTTAACTTAAAGCAAGATCCAAATATGATTATGATGTTAAACATAAACTTAACCAAAAAGAAGTTGTATTGAGACAGAGGGTGATTGCTGTCAACAAAAAAAACAACAGCCATGTGTAAATCTAAGGTCTTGCTATGATAATAATGTTTGTTGACTTTTTTTTTAGCTCAATCTGAGACTGTTATAGTAAGGGGGAGCATAGTAGTCTCAGGCTCAATATACAGTCATAAATCTAACAAGTTCGTGCTTGTGTCAATTTCTTTAATCCAGTCATGTTTTTTGTACCAATTTGTTCCACGATACTTGCGCTTTGGAAATCAGACATAGTCCAAATTTCCTGACATAAAGTCATTGTATAAATAAAAAGAATGATCTAATCTAATATCTAATCATTTGTCACATACTGCAAATTGCGTTCTTGGACACAGCCTTTTACTTGTAACCCAAATATTTCATGCCCTTCTCGTGATCAATCTCTTTCCTTGGTAGATGATGTTGTCATCTTTAACCAGCAGAATATGTCGACTTAATCATTTTCGTAAGATTACTCGAAGAAATACAAAACCGAAATTGGACACAGGAAGGTTTGAATGAAACGAAAGTATGATCAATGGTTACTGGTAACGGACATGAAAAAAGTCCAGAAATCGTAAATTTTTAAAAATAAAAAAAATTGGGGTGGGCAGGGAAGAAAACCTATCAATTAATTTTAATTGGCCTAACCCAGTACATACAATATTGTGAAACAGAAGATATCAAACCATTAGGTATAATAGAATATTAACTGTTACAATTGGTCTTAGCTCACCGGGTAAAAATTATTATTTGAACTTCTACATGTAAAAAAATTATTTTGTGGCTAAAATGGAATACTAGGTGTATAATTCTTTAATGAATACAAGACAATATGAAGAGATAATCATGCATGGTGATTACCCCTGAAAATTGGATAATTTAGACCATATTTTTCGAAATTTGCAAATGTTTTAATTTTACTAATCAGAGATATAACGACACAAGATGAAAATTAAGTTGTACCTCTATATGATAACCTCATGAAAATATTTAGTTGACCGCTATATGATAACCACATGAACATTAATTTTATCTTCCTCCAACTTAAAATTGGATTTTTGAGATAAATTTACACCTCATTTTACAGGTACCTCAACATTATACAAGATTTTAAATGATCGTTCTGCATCTGTATGAAAATGTACAGAGGGATTAGACTACTATGTGGCTGAAAGGGGAATATCTTTCCTAGACCTGGAAAACAGAAAAATTAGAGACCACTGATGAGAGAAAGAAAGAGATGATTTCATGTCTTCTAAAGTAGTGGTAAAAGCTATCTAAAGTCAGACTTTAAGGTAATATATAGAGTATGCACATATAAACCAGAATATTTAGAACAATGATATTGGAAATTTGTGGAAAAAAACATGAATGGCTAATAAATCAGAACATGGGCAATATGTTTCTCATAACTTCATATTGAACTAAGATTTATTCATGGCAAGCCATTGTTCTTTCTATTTCAACTTTATGATATCTCATATGATATAAAAGATATACCATATAATATGTAAGATATACCATATAATATGTAAGATATCTCATATAATATGTAAGATATCTCGTATAATATGTAGGATATCTCGTATATGATTTATAAAATTCATATATCTCAATTAATATAGTTTTTATGCCCCACCTACGATAGTAGAGGGGCATTATGTTTTCTGGTCTGTCCGTCCGTCTGTTCGTTTGTCCGTTCGTTCGTCCGTTCGTTCGTCCGTCTGTCCCGCTTCAGGTTAAAGTTTTTGGTCAAGGTAGTTTTTGATGAAGTTGAAGTCCAATCAACTTGAAACTTAGTATACATGTGCCCTATGATATGATCTTTCTAATTTAAATGCCAAATTATAGTTTTGACCCCAATTTTACGGTTCACTGAACATAGAAAATGATAGTGCAAATTTCAGGTTAAAGTTTTTGGTCAAGGTAGTTTTTGATAAAGTAGAAGTCCAATCAACTTGAAACTTAGTATACATGTTCCCTTTGATAAGATCATTCTAATTTTAATGCCAAATTAGAGAATTTATTCCAATTTCACGGTCCACTTAACATAGAAAATGATAGTGCGAGTGGGGCATCCGTGTACTGTAGACACATTCTTGTTATGAGATACATTGTATTAATTTTATAAAATAAATTATTTATCACTTTATAAGATAAATACTTCTTAATACTTCAAATACTTCAAATTGCACAATATTGCACAATAGATTTGTAAGATCTTGACATTTATTTTGTGTCAAAAATTTTATAACAATCCAATTTCAGAGCTGTATCAAGCTTGAATGTTGTGTACATACTTGCCCCGACTGTTCAGGGTTCGACCTCTGCCGTCGTATAAAGCTGTGCCCTGCGGAGCACCTGGTTTAGAATTAGGAGAACAAAGATGCAGTACTTTTTCGGGTACTATACATGTTTTTCCTACTGTAAAATAATTAATTAGAACATGATTGCATAATTATGTTGTTATGATTTAGAATGCCATTTTATTGAGAGAGGTTTTCCTTTTTTTTTTTAGGTCAAGTGAGCTTTTCTCATCACTTGGCGTCCATCGTCCGTCGACATCCAGCGTCTGTAAACTTTTACAAAAATCTTCTCTGAAACTACTGGGCCAACTTGGCCACAATTATCATTGGGGTATCTAGTTTAAAAAATGTTTCTGGTGACCTGGCCAACTAACCAAGATGGCCGCCATGGCTAAAAATAGAACATAGGGGTAAAATGTAGATTTTGGCTTATAACTCTGAAACCAAAGCATTTAGAGCAAATCTGACATGGGGTGAAATTGTTTATCAGGTCAAAATCTATCTGCCCTGAAATTTTCAGATGAAAAGGGTTGTTGGGTTGCTGCCCCTGAATTGGTAATTTTGAGGAAAATTTTGCCATATTTGGTTATTATCTTGAATATTATTATAGATAGAGATAAACTGTAAACAGTAATAATGTCAATGAAAGTAAGAGCTACAAATAAGTCAATATGACCAAAGTGGTCAATTGACCCCTTATGGAGTTATTGCTCTTTATAGTAAATTTTTAATAATTTAAATTTTCCACTGTCACTTCTGGGCCAAGTTCATTATAGGTAAAGATAATTGTAAGCAGCAAGATTGTTCAGTAAAGTAAGATCTACAAATGCATCACCGACATCAAAACACAATATTGTCATGAATCCTTCTGTGTCCTTTTCTTTAATATGCACATAGTGAAATGTGCTTAAAGTATTACAACTTTTTATTTATTAATCTTCCATTAGGTTGAGTCAGCTGGTGATAGCATTACAGACTGGAAAGCCCATTTAATGAGATCACGAAACCAAAAAGATGCAAGGTTAGATCTTGTACGAGATTTGAAAGATGGACAAGTATTAGTGACCTGTGATTTGGCAATGAAGATGTTGTCAAGAAAATATAGGGAGGGTCAAACCGACTGGTTTGCAAAGAGAGGCAATTGAACTAGCACATTTCCTTGTCAGTTTTTAAAGAACAGGGATGCATCAAAAACTTCACACATGTGCATATATTTTCAGCTCAGGTATGAATTCTATATTTCTACTTGCTAAAATACCATTTAATTCACTCACCAATTTTTATACGACCGCAAAAATTTTAATTTTTTGGTCGTATATTGCTATCACGGCGTCGTCGTCGTCGTCCGAATACTTTTAGTTTTCGCACTCTAACTTTAGTAAAAGTGAATAGAAATCAATGAAATTTTAACACAAGGTTTATGACCACAAAAGGAAGGTTGGGATTGATTTTGGGAGTTTTTGTCCCAACATTTTAGGAATTAGGGGCCAAAAAGGGCCCAAATAAGCATTTTCTTGGTTTTCGCACTATAACTTTAGTTTAAGTGAATAGAAATCTATGAAATTTTGACACAAGGTTTATGACCACAAAAGGAAGGTTGTAATTGATTTTGGGAGTTTTTTTCCAACAGTTTAGGAATTAAGGGCCAAAAAAGGGCCCAAATAAGCATTATTTTTGGTTTTCGCACAATAACTTTAGTATAAGTAAATAAAAATCAATGAAATTTTAACACAAGGTTTATGACCACAAAAGGAAGGTTGGGATTGATTTTTTGGAGTTGTGGTCACAACAGTTTATGAAATTTGGGGCCAAAAAGGGGCCCAAATAAGCATTATTTTTTGTTTTTGCACCATAACTTTAGTATAAGTAAATAGAAATCTATGAAATTTAAACACAAGGTTTATGACCATAAAAGGAAGGTTGGGTTTGATTTTGGGAGTTTTGGTCCTAACAGTTTAGGAATAAGGGGCCCAAAGGGTCCAAAATTGAACTTTGTGTGATTTCATCAAAAATTGAATAATTGGGGTTCTTTGATATGCCGAATCTAACTATGTATGTAGATTCTTAATTTTTGGTCCCGTTTTCAAATTGGTCTACATTAAGGTCCAAAGGGTCCAAAATTAAACTTAGTTTGATTTTAACAAAAATTGAATCCTTGGGGTTCTTTGATATACTGAATTTAAAAATGTACTTAGATTTTTAATTATTGGCCTAGTTTTCAAGTTGGTCCAAATGGGGGTCCAAAATTAAACTTTGTTTGATTTCATCAAAAATTGAATAAATGGGTTCTTTGATATGCCAAATCTAACTGTGTATGTAGATTCTTAATTTTTGGTCCAGTTTTCAAATTGGTCTACATTAAGGTCCAAAGGGTCCAAAATTAAACTAAGTTTGATTTTAACAAAAATTAAATTCTTGGGCTTATTTGATATGCTTTATCTAAATATGTACTTTGATTTTTGATTATGGGCCCAGTTTTCAAGTTGGTCCAAATCAGGATTCCATATCAAGTATTGTGCAATAGCAAGAAATTTTCAATTGCACAGTATTGCACAATAGCAAGAAATATCTAATTGCACAATATTGTGCAATAGCAATTAATTTTCAATTGGAGTTATCTTTCTTTGTATAGAATAGTAGTTGATAATATATGTTGGAAATTTGCCAGACATGACTATGATGTCATTTTCTATTTGTATTTGCCAATAACTTTATGTAAATAACTTCATTGGAAATTTGCCAATATAAAATGTTGCTGATGAAGCTTTTTTTCCTTATCTTATCTAAAATGTTTTTAGATAATGTATGTTGGACATTTGCCAGACATGACTATGATGTCATTTTCTATTTTTATTTGCCAATAACTTTATGTAAATAACTTCATTGGAAATTTGCCAATATAAAATGTTGCTGATGAAGTTTTTTTTTATTGTTTTATACAATAAACAATGTATATTCACTTTTACTACCAACCAATCTTTACCATTCAGTGATAACAAGCACTTTATTTTACATTTTAATATTTTATTATGTATTTAAAAGAGTAGTTATTGTTGCAAACTCCATTAGAAATTTGAATTGATATCAGTTTTGGAAAAAGGGAAACGGGGATGTGAAAAAAAGGGGGGGTTTAAATTTTTCTCATTTCAGATTTCATAAATAAAAAGAAAATTTCTTCAAACATTTTTTTGAGAGGATTAATATTCAACAGCATAGTGAATTGCTCAAAGGCAAAAAAAAACTTTTAAGTTCATAAGACCACATTCATTCTGTGTCAGAAACCTATGCTGTGTCAACTATTTAATTTTAGATTTAAAAAGTTTGAAGAAGAAATCTTTAATTGATTTGTAAAATCTTGACATTTGTTTTGTGTAAAAAAAAAAAACCCATGTAATGTCAAAAATTTGATCACAATCCAAATTCAGAGCTGTATCACGCTTGAATGTTTTGTCCATACTTGCCCCAACTGTTCAGGGTTCGACCTCTGCGGTCGTATAAAGCTGCGCCCTTCGGAGCACCTGGTTTATGTTACTTTTAGAATATTGTGATAAGAACATGTTGTCACTAGCATATATCAAACTATATAGTAAATATGCATAAAACAACATGTCAACTCACATACAGTGAAACAAGAAAGAAAAAATTGCATTGCAACAACCCTTTTATTATTTTTTTGTGGATCAGAAAGTACCTGCATGGAAGCCTTCAACAAAAAGAAACAAAAAGAAAGCACCAATAGCAAACATAGCTCTAAACCTATGCCTTTTTTACTCACAGATGAAGGGCTTTTAACAAATTATAGAATAACTAATAAGATATGTTTACAAACTCTTTAGTCAAATACAGAACAGTTGCGCTACAACAATTACAAGATAAAGGAGTAGGTTCAGTTAGACCCTTATTTGGCCCAAAATATAGCAGTTTTACAAAATTGTTAAAATGTAACCTTTGAGTTATTTTCTGGAAACTATAATACCTCTGCTACATTAATATGGGCTGCTTGTGACATTATAATGCACATATATCGGGTACTTGCATCATTAAGTCGTGCTAAATTACTGAAATCTTCACAATTTAAGCATTTTAGTTAAATTTTAGACGGTTTCCGTCTTTAATAAATGAAAGTGGCCGCATTCGTGTTTATTCTTGATATTGAAATGTAAGTTGTGTTTGATGATAATACATAACATATATAAAGGTCGAGGATGAACACGGATGCGGCCACTTTCATTTTTGACAAAAACCATCTGAAAAGTGACAGTTTTTGGCATATTTGATAGATTTCTCATATTTAAGCTAGAATCGGAGTGTTTTTATTGAGTAAATTAGTTAAAACCTTTCACTAAAAATAATTGAATCAATTAAAATAGACACTTAAGTGTTTAAAAAGTGTCCAAAATCTTTCGTCAAATTATCTTGAAATTTGAGGCCAAAACTGGCCCTTACCGGACCTACTCCTTTGTAGGAAATAATTGTCAGGAAGTAGAAAGAATTTACATATATGTGCACAAGTGTTGCAAAGAAAAACAGAAACAAAGTTTGAAAACAAACATTTTTTGCATATTTGTTGTTTCAAATTTAAGTTAAGAAATATGTGTCTTGTTATATTATCATTTGTCTTATTAAGTCAACTTTTTGTTATTCAGATATCTCAAGATTCCCCTATAACATCATCTCTGATCAAAGATACTGTTGCTGGTCTTCATACCTTGATACCAGATATTAAAGAAATCCACATATATTCAGACAATGCAGGATGCTATAAGAACACATTAATGATGGCTTCACTCAGAAGAGATGTTGGCAATAAACTCAAATTGAACAACTTTTCATAAGCTCAGGATGGCAAAGGTATGATCTGCAGCATTTATTATATACACTTGACAAAAAAATGCATATAATAAATTCACCATTGAGTATTTTATTTTGTTTCAAAACTTAACATTATGAGGACCGCTCACAAAAGATTGGCAAAATGTAAAATGAATTTCTTTACAAATTAAAGTTGAAAAGATGACACTGTCTACAAATTTTTGTGCAGATACTAAATTAATTTGCTTAATAGTTGCATTTTGTTTCTTTATTTTAAGGCAATGTGATCGTAGAGCCTCCCATTTTAAGTCAGTTATCAAGCAATACATAAATGAAGGTCATGATGTTACTTCAGCTGAAGAAATCAAGTAGTATGTATATATAGTAAATTTGTAAATATTTCCAGTAATCTTGATATCTCATAATTTTTTATATGACCGCAAAACAACTTAATAGTTTTCTACTTTCTAGACAATAACTTGTGTTTAAGTGTATGGTGCTCTTTAAAATTGTACTACAAGGTTCTATTTTACAAAGTTTATATTTTTTTCAAATTTCATATATTTTAAAAGTTTCAAGAACAAATCTTCAACAGTTATTGCACAATAGATTTGTTAAATCTTTGTCCACATTTATTTTGTGTCAGAAACCTATAATATATCAACAATTTGATCACAATCTAAATTCACAGTATCAAGCTTGAATTGTGTTCCCAAATTTGCCCCAAATAATTAGGATTTGATCTCTGCAGCCGTTTTAGGCTGTGCTCAGGGAAGCATTTTATTAGCATTTAAAATGAAATTGTTTTGTATGATAATTTTTTGCATGCAAAAAGAAATTGTTTAGTGTGATAAATTTTAGCATGCAAAAAGAAATTGTTTAAAGTAAATAGACTTCATCAGTCCTTTAAACCATGAATTGATGGACAAACTTCAGTGACAAAACAGTGTTTTAAATAGTTTTGTGATTTCTCTTTTCCTGTATTTGTGTCTGTTTAGACATATACTTTAAATGGTACTGTACAGACACAAGTCGATGCTGACTTTGTTATGAAATTATGAAGTTATATCGTAAAATAAAAACCCAACTAATGTATTTTGTGTCGTATATAAAATGTGTTTTCAATACATGTATCAACAAGGTATATTTTTTAGGCCATAGATGCAAGACAAAATGGTCAATTTATAGTTATAGTTGTGGACACAGTAACTGTTATCGATGGTGAAAAGAACAATATGAAATCAATTCCAGGAATTACCCAACTTCATAATTTCCAGTTTGTGTCTGATGGATTGAGAGTATGGAAAGCTTACATAGGAAAATAGGAAAAGGTAAAGGGCTCTGTGAATTACATAAAGATACTTTCTCATATACCAGTATAAATAAGAAGATATGGTATGAATGTCAATGAGACAACTATCCATCTAAGTCACAATGTATGAAAAGTTAACAATTATAGACCTGTCAAAGTATATCATACTTTATCAGTAGAAGTTTTAAGAAGTATTTATAATTCAACCCAATAATTTGATCACTTTAACCTTGAAACAACTCAAGCTTTTGCAGCAATACTCTGTCCGTCCATCTGTCCCTCACTAAGCCATTACAAGTCATAAAAATGAAAACTAAGTATATATAGTGTGACCAATATTTTCTGCATGAAAGACTTGATGACTTTGATAAGTGTTTCATTCATATCTAAGGGTACGTTATCATTTAGCTCCTATTTGTAGAAAAAATAATTATTTTATTTATTTTAGGACAACTTATTCCTTGGAAATCACTTGGGTCTCAACCAAAGCCAGCTGAACGTCTCGTGAAATTGAACTGGACAAATGTGAAAACTGTCAGCAGATCTTAGAATACTGAAGGTAAGGAACCCTAAATAATAATGTTGTATTCAGCTGTTATAATTAAGAAAATGTTAAATCATATAAGGAAAATATTTCAAACTGGATGAAATAAGCATAAAATTATTATACTGAATGTCAATAGCTATATTTTAGATAAATGTCATGATTGAAAATGAAACCTCAGTGCATTTAAGTACTTTATTAAATTTGTAAAATGACTCTAGAATTAAGGCATAGTATGATTGTCCTAAAGATTGCTTCATCAAATCATTTAGCTCTAATGAGACATTGGATAACCACCTTCTGCTGGGAGATTGTAACTACGTACAAGTCATTTCTGTGCATGACTAGGCTAAAACTATGTGTGACACAGAAGTAAATTTCATTGATACCCAATCAGTGTCAATACCATCAGACTCAATTGTAGGAGAAAGTGGGCTGCGTCAGGGTTTGGCACTTAAAACCAAGAAATGATACCCAGTCAGTGTCAATACCATCAATTGTAGGAGAAAGTTGGCTACGTCAGGGTTGAGCACTTAAAACGAAGAAAAAAAGAGTAATTTTCAGTGAGGCTCAGTGGAAATACATGCACGATAGGTTCTATGCAAGAAAAAGAACTGGCAGCTGCATAGGAAATGAGAAATATGAATGAAGAAGATCAGCACCTATTCAATGTTGATGAAATTATTATTTAATTTTAGGCTGACTTTTTAGAAGAACACAGAAGAGTTTTAGAATCTAGGTTACAACCAGTGATCCGAGAAATCACAGACATTAGGGCAAGAACAAGAGAAGAGTTAGAAAGCTTGTATCGTAAAATTGTCTCAGTTGTTTTATTAAGATCTGGCCTTGGGAGCCCTACATATATAGCTGTAGTAAGGGAGGCAACTGCAGATCTTCAGAGTGTCTTCCCACAAACAGAATTGGGAACTGTCATGTCTCTGAAAAAGCGTGACAAAGAAAGACAACTCCTGGAATTGACAATGATTGTGACTGGTATTAGACTGTTCAATAAGGAATGTGGTAAAGGAGGAGAAGAAATTGATGATTGTAAGTTTTATGTTCAAATTATTTTAGCAAATTTCACAAGATTTTAGACAATAAATGTAAAAGTTCAAAAAATGTACTTTGAAATTCTGAATTCAAGAAAATGGAGACAAAGCATGATAACTTAGAGATAAATTTTGTCTGATCCCATGGTTATTTTAAACAGCAACATTTAGCACCATTTTTAAAAGAAATATTGAATCAGCAGAGCTCCAGATAAGAATTCACAAATTGGGTTTTTTACCCACCATTTTCTTATATAATTGGGTGATAAAGTTTTTTGATTGCATTATCAATTCCAATTCACCCCTCATGTTAATATCAAATTGGGTTTTTCACCACCAAACTCCTTAATGTATTGGGTTTTTTTATCAACACAATATTGAATATTTAGGCAATATCAACCCCAGATTTTTTTTCCATCTTAAATATGTTTCTTTCTTTGTTTAGCTGTTTTATTTGGTTTAGGGTTAGGGTTAGGGTTATTTGCTAGCTGTTTTATTTGGTTTATTGACTGAGAAGCAATTGTAGGTTTAATTTGTGTTCCGTTTCAAACCTTCTGCCAGTTTTGTATTTTCTCATATAAACTGTAAAAAAACGGATATGTGTATTCACAGGCACTCGTCTTATACCTTTATATAATAAATTCTGAGACCAGTGCCTGTGTGTGTATTCATTAATTAACTGTAAATGAAAACAAAGAGTATATAAACTCTAATTATACTTGAATGTTTTTGTTTTATTCCAATTTTCATAAATCTGGGTTTAGTTGTCTTTTATTAGAACTTTTGGTTTCTGATGCTTTATGATCATGTCAAAATTAATTTGGCCTTTCACTTTTTCCAACTGATTTCATTTTTGAGGAAACCCTGCTTTTATTAGCAATGTTCTCGTTAAGGTACGTACACACGCCTGTGTGTTCGATGGACGCTTTCCTAAAAACACTGACTGAGTCTTGTTATCATCATAACTTTCCCTAAGCTTTTCAAAAGAAGCAGAAAACATGCTTCTATTCAATAATTTTTACCGGACATTCACTTTTGTTTTAATTCAATGTATGTAATGATAAATCCCAAGCAATGCGAAAAAAATATGACTTCATGACACACGCTAATTGGATAAACGCCGAGAAGATCGAAATGTTTTCAAAAACACGTGTACCTATTGAGCAACGGAAAACTCTAACAGGGACCCATTTCAGCTACTTGATGCAGGGATCTATTTTTAGAACGAAAGGAAATTTCCAATTATAAATATTATAAAAATAGTTTAAAATTGTAAACAGATAAGGGTAAATAACGCAAATGGTAGCCAATAAAAGGGTTGAGAACTCATGGTTTTGGAATATAATTGGGTTTTCCTTTGAATTAATTGGGTTATTGAACCCTGCAATGGGCAATTGCATTGGGTTTTTATACGCCCGTCGTCTTTTAGACGGGACGTATTATGGTATACCGTTGTCCGTCCGTCCGTCTGTCCGTCCGTCGTCCACACTTCGGACAATAACTCAAAAACACTTTCACCAATTTCCATGAAACTTAAGTGAATTGTTTATATCTATTGACGTAAGCTCCCTTTCGTATTTTTTTAATTTCAGATTTTAAGTTTTGGATTTATGGGGCTTTATTCATCAAAAAGGGGGGATTTTCAACACTTCGGACAATAACTCAAAAAGGCTTTCACCAATGTCCTTGAAACTTTGGTGAATTGTTTATATCTATTGATGTAAGCTCCCTTTCAATTTTTATAAATTTCAGATTTTAAGTTTTGGATTTATGGGGCTTTATTCATAAAAAAGGGGGATTTTCAACACTTCGGACAATAACTCAAAAAGACTTTCACCAATGTCCATGAAACTTTGGTGAATTGTTTATATCTATTGATGTAAGCTCCCTTTCAATTTTTATAAATTTCAGATTTTAAGTTTTGGATTTATGGGGCTTTATTCATAAAAAAAAGGGGGATTTTCAACACTTGGGACAATAACTCAAAAAGTCTTTCACCAATGTCCATGAAACTTTGGTGAATTGTTTATATCTATTGATGTAAGCTCCCTTTCAATTTTTATAAATTTCAGATTTTACATTTCCGTGTTATGAATTTTTATGCTTAAAAAAGGGGGGATTTTCCAATTTTGGGACAATAACTAACTCTTTCACAAAATTTTATGCAACTTTGATAAATTGTTTATATCTCATAAGCTCCCTTTCCATTTTTATAAATTTTAGATTTTACGTTTTCTTAAGTAATGAATTTTTATACTTAAAAAAGGGGGATTTTATGAAACTTTGGTGAATATATTAATGTAACATCCCTTTTGATTTGTATATATATTTCTAGTTGATCATATAAATTCATTTAAAGCATAAAAGACAAGTTAAAATAGCAACGGGCGTATCATGCGCTAAAGCGCAGCCCTTTATTTATTATTTGTATTGCGTGATCACGCAAATACGCAGCTTATCTGGAGCTCTGAATCAGGCTACTGAACTTTTAAAGAATCAGTTTTCTTGAAATTATAAACAGTAAGTCTTATTATAAAATGATAGTAGCATCTGTTCAACATTGATATGATTCATCACATTTTTATTAGTTTTTAACTGACATGGCATCTTTTGTCTTTCTATTGTACCAGCCATTTTAGATAAAGCAGTACCTGCCACAACACAGAATGTAGATTCAGAAATCCACCCACATTGTGTGCTGCCAATAAATATACAGGTAACTGTGTTTTGCTGAATTCTTGTTTCAGCACTGTACTACATAGAGAATTGATGATGGACAAATGAACATGGGAGACAACTCATGATTATCTTGTGTGACATTGGTTTCATTTGAAAGTTTAGGTTAAAAGGTAACCTTGTCCTTTTAGATATGGCTGCTTTGAAGATGGGACACTTTATGAATGAAAGCGGACATCAGTTTCTACTACCATTTTCTTTTATCTTAACCATCTAATCAGACTTAATTGTCTAGAATATTTGAAAGTTTTATGTTTATTGTTTTAAAAATGTATATATAAAATTATCATAATTCCACTTGATACATAATATACAGTTACAGCATCAACTAATGTTACTGCATTTTTGTAGATTTGATAGAAAAGATGCATTCTGGTGAATCAAATGAAGGTCCATCCACCCAGTTGTTAAAGGAATCACTGATAAATACAAGACAACATGAGGCTTTCCTTAGAGTTATATTAGTAAGTAGATTTGAATTGATATTCAGCATCTATATCATATCAAGACATCTGATTCTATTATGTTGGCAGGGAAAAAACAAAGGGTGGCTGCTTAAATATAGTTCAATACCCTGTAGAATAAATATTTTTTTGAAAAAAGCAACACTTTTATTGTGCTTTGAGAAAGTCAATTAGTTTATGATCTAAAATATGTTATATAAAAAAAATATTACAGAAAATAACAAAAATAGAATTGATTTGGTAGTATGCTGTGTCTAATAGACAAGAAAATGCATTTAATCATACTATAAATCAGTCTATATCAGTAGATAAGCTTGAGTTGATGCATGATTGATGTTGGTTATAATTAATCGGTTTTCTTGGTCCTCAAACGCTTTATGCTCTGTATTTGTAAGATAATATATATAGAATACAAGTAAATTTTAAAACAATGACAGCGACAAAGTCAGTATTGCACCGTAGTAACTGATCAGCATATCATTTTACACTGACATAACAAAGACTTTTTAGGTTACAAACTTAACATTCAAATTGGTATATTTGTACGTAATCTGTATAAGAAATACTAAGATTAGACTGATTTTCTCTTGATATTTGTCAAAGAGTTACTGCAATTTAAATTATTTATTTGTAATTTTAGAATGATGTTATTAGCTGTGCTCATCAAGTTGAATCACTAGAAAAGCATTTAGCAACTAGAATGGAGCAGCTACAAGCCACAGTGCAATCAAAAACGGCTGTGCCTACCGCTTAAGTTTATGTACCGTATTTATTCTAATAAACGCCCCGGGAGCGAAGACAATTTCCGAAAGGGGGGTGTCAATTAGAGAAACGAATTTCGTACCTTACTTCATTGACCTTTACCTGAATTTTGTTGAAACTGACTAGTAACATACACGTGTTTCTTATTGTCTCCATAATCTATAAATAGCGTTTATCTGTAATGTGACTCATCAAATAATTTGTTAAAATTTTCGAATGAACAAGCGTGCACATCAATGGAACATAATTTCAACAGTGTACTGTGTAACTGACAGATCTATTTTTGGAACTTGTACACACTGTGTTGGATTATCGGAGTGGATTAAAACATGGGCATTATTGATTTTTCGTTTCATGTTTCTGAGTGACCGGGTCGATGTCTTTGCAATATTGTAATGGGTTAGTTTCAATTTTATTTGTTTAACTACAAAATGGGGGTGTTTATTAGAAGTCAAAAGTTCTGAATGCACGATTTTCGGTAGGGGCTTTAAATAGAATAAATACGGTAAGTATTCATCCACAAACACACATGTAGTCCACAATAAAATGTATTTTTATTGAATAAAAAACAATCAAAACATTGTTAAGTTAGAAGAATGGGAATTAAGATCTAAATCCGGCTCGAAATGTGGAAATAAAGGTCAAAATACTAATAAACAAATATGTCCTGATAACATCAAGTCAAGTGATGTCATAAAAATACATCAAACTTTTACATACTTTATCTAGAATGGTAAAAAAATCATATTTTGAAAAATAGTTTCTTGATTTTCTTTGAATGTGACTTGCATTTATCCTGTATAAATTACATGGTAATAAACATCATTTAAAACTTGATTGCACAGTGGAAATTATGTCTAGCTCCTTCAAATTTATATACATGAATTATTCAATTGTTTTAATTTGTTTTTTTGCCTGACCATACATGCTATACATGTACCTTTTTCGAAATATTTAACATTTGCAAGCAGCATCAAATACCTCAATGCAAAACTCCCACTTAGCTGACCATTGAAGACATTTAATTTATCTTGCTTTATTTTACAGCCTCAGTTCATTCATCTGTCACAGTTGTGGAGTGGTTTTCAAGATGAGATGGTATTACTCAGTGTTCTTAGAAATATATTGGCTAGTCTGGAACCATTTACAAGGGTAGGTATCCATTGAATTAGTCACTCAGAAATATAGTCCCTTAACCCTTTAACCCCCAATCCCGCCTGTAGGCGTGATGGCGACAACCATTATTTGATGGCCCGTATGACCCTCTATACTTTTTTTGAATTGCCCCAACTGAACTGTCATGATAGCAGGGACTTCAACCAAGCAGTTCATGGTCCATCAACTCTTCTCAGATGTCTGTTCATGAAAATTTGGCACTTTGAAAGCCATTTAAGAGTTCAAAATCAGAAAAACATGAAAAGTAGCCAAAATCAGGTGGGGGTGGGCATCTTTTGATGGCCACTACGTAACTGGAAGTGACTGTTGGTAAAAACTATTATCATATATGCATGCATACTAAGGTGGTATAGGAACACAACGAGGTATAATATGGCCAATAGGAATCTAGTCTGTAAAATCTAGGTCACCGTTTTGTCAAAAATCCATAAAAACGGACATTTAGGCAGACCTGACTTGACAATAATAATTCCCAAGCAAGACACTGAAGTCCAATATACTCCCAGCTAGCATGAATGGACTACTGTAACTATAGGGTAATACTTGAATATTTTACAAGTAAATGGGGGAAAAATACATCCTATATCCCAAATATCAGTCAATGTATCTGACCAAATAATTTTCCAATATGAAAAGTCAATATGTATATTAGAAGAATACAAAACAATGCTTTGCAGCAGGATTTACATCAACATTATCAATATAATTGTGACAGGGGAGATAATCTATCTTTTTCAGTCAAAGGGAGAGAAAATTAATCCTAGTGATTTTAAAGATTTGGATTGGTTGTTTCCAGATACAACAAAGCATTTTAACAAATTACCACTGCAATATAGGGTAAGTTATTTCACAATATTATAATTGATTTATTAAAATAAAAATATATAAACAAGAATGGTATCTTCTTAGATCTTTAAATGTCAAAAGTTCATAGTTTTCTTTTTGTATTGATATGGTCAGAGAGTAAATAAAATTTATTCTAATATGACAGCCTATTATCGTCAACCAGTATAATCACAATATATCTACCTTTAGTGAAAACGCAGTAATACACAAAAACAGCTGTTCCGCGTTACGACCAACTTATTTGTACAAGCTGCCAGATATTCTAAATTTTTGACATCAAAACCCCCAGTTTACGTAGGCTAAGATTCAGATACAATATTATTTATCTCTATTCTACAGCAAAATAAACAAATCAGTCCATTTCTATTTATTTTTCATGGTAAAATATTCATAAAACGAAAATTCCACGAAATGATGTTATTGTCTTGGCATGGCAACGAAACAAGGTGAAGTCACAAGTATGGTTTTCGTAAACAAAAAATTAAATGTAAATACCGCAGGGTTTAAAGCTTCTTGTATGCCTCAGAACGAATAAAATTACATTGAAAGAAAATATATAATCATTGAATAATATAATATTACTCATATTATCAAAATTGGGTAAAACGGAACAGCCAAAATAGTATCGTATGTATAGGCCTTTCATTGCTAACAAAATTACCAAATTTGTCCTATTAGAATTGTATGTATAGGGCTTTGATGGCTAATATTCTAATAGCAATACCCTTCAGATGTATTTGTGTGTAAAATTAAGAAATAATTCATGGCAGCCGTAGATCTGTTTTCATTTAACCATGGATTGGGCATTTATATTCGTTTATTTTACCCTGAGACTTAGTGAGGGGTGAAATACGAATATAAATGCCCAACTCATGGTTAAATGAAAACCAATCTATGGCTGCCATGAATTATTTCTTAATTTTACACCATATACATCTGAAGGGTATTGCTATTAGAATATTACAAAAAGTAAATAGGTACAAAATTAAAAAGGAACAGAATTTTGACTTGACCCATGGTATACTAAAAGGATTACTTTGTTATAAATGGTGATTGAGGCAGTAGCAGCTACTTGATTTATGCAAATTAGAAGTTTAGAGGTCAGTTTGCAGCATTCCAACATGTACATTAGTGCATGCAACTTATCACAAACTTTAAAAATTTTGTCTTTTCTAATAATGTTTAGAACAATGGAAAAAATAACAAGAGACAATGACTATCATTATTGAGATTCAAGCTGGGATAATGAGGATCGAGGCTTAACTGAAAAATTTTCCTAGGAACCTTGACATTAAAGGGAAAATTCGCGATTTTTTACTTATGGTTTAAATATGTTCATTATGACATAATATATATATTCACAAAGTTTTATTGCTATATGTGCAGTAATAAAGGAGAAATTCAATAATTAATGAAAAAATATTAACAACTTCCTGTAAGTCGTGACGTTTTCTCCTGGTTTTTGCATGCCGGGATTTAAAATACAATCATTAAAAGTCTTGGTTTTTAATCATATTTTAACGTAATCGTAAGCGCGCCGATGACTTATGCTTTATCTAATAACCAGCCGATAATAAGAAGATAAAACGCACAGACGTGCAATTGTACACATTCATGAGATAAATTTTCTATGTTCAACGTATATATTCGAATTATTTTTTTAGACAACACATAAAGTTATCAATTTATTTTTAATTAATGCATTTTCGGACTGACAAGGTGAACAAATTAAAGTACAATAATCTGTAAAGACAATATGTTGGTGTACTCTTATTGACCTTTTACTGTCTCTGCTATGACTAGGTTTATACGATGTGTGTATTCACGGTTCTGTGGCAATACTCGTAGATGGCTTGTTGAAAGGTAAATTGTTATTTGCACTTCGGTATTTAACCACGCCTCTAGGGCACACCTTGCCAGGTGTGACTGTCTTTTCGGATCAGTGGATTATAAAACAAGGGAGCATTTAATACATACATTTAAAATACATATTCAAGTTGGTGACAAATGAAAATAGATCGCCGTGGAATAATTTAATTATATTTGGTGCTATTATTTATTTGAATTCAAATAAATTAATTTACTAAGAAATAAACAATTTTCGGTTAAAGACGGGAAACTAACTTTGATAATTCAATTAACTTTTACTCACATATTTTTTCTCTTATGATTTGTGCGTGATTGTTTCTATAGGACAGTGTACATGTATAAATGGTCCAAAAATTAATCATATAATCATAACTAAAAATGTCTTGTTCGGAGAATGATAGTACTAACAGTGGTTCCAGTCTGTCAAGAGAGGCAGATTTTGACGAGTATGGTCAATTAGGGTACGCACTAGAGCCAGGGTATACCGAAGAAGAGCTCAATGAAATGGAAGCTGCAGAAAGTTCCCGAAATCAAGTTATCCTTAGCAACCCTCGCCAGTTGAACA
The DNA here is from genome assembly GCF_965363235.1 of Mytilus galloprovincialis. Taxonomy (NCBI): domain Eukaryota; kingdom Metazoa; phylum Mollusca; class Bivalvia; order Mytilida; family Mytilidae; genus Mytilus; species Mytilus galloprovincialis. The sequence goes on from NC_134841.1 coordinate 53,401,074, forward strand.
CAGATTGGTGTTCGTGTACTAAATGCATAGTTATGCCGTTATTGAAGGAATGTCTTTGTTGCCACGAATTTACTCTCTTTGATGGTAATATTGAATTGGGTGAATGCATTAGTGACAATATGGATTTCAGAACAGTTTGTCTGAACCCGGTTGTTTTTCAAACCAGCTATATTCAATTCAAAATATTTTATTGTTCAAGTATCAAATGTACATTTAAACAAAGGGATTGGACAAAAGGCAGCTATATAAGTTTTTTGAGGTACAAGCGCCACAGAGGGAGAGCTCCAGACGTACTAACTCACAGCCAAAGCCGACTAATGGCTTATCGTCAGTTTGTTTGTTGGGTTAGAAAAGGGCAACCACTTGGCAAGAGAAACAGAGCTTGTGTTGTTAACATTATTAGGGAAGCATTTCCGTCACAAGATGGTGTTTATGAAGGCTTCAAAGAATGTGAAAGTGACACGTCAGACTCGGAATAGTTGTAAAATAGACATATGTTTGATTTGAGGCTCAAAGTATTCTTTTGTATATGTATAGATAAAATATATATGTCTGCTTTAATTCTTTCATGTTCACATTTAGTTGACTTATACAATATACTTTTACTATTGGTCACTGTTGAAGGCCATACCGTGACTTATATAGCTGCTTAAGTCCACTTTATTTCGGTACGTGTCTCCCAAGAAAACAAACCACCGTTTGAATGGTTTTACACTAGTAATTTTGGGGCCCTTTATAGCTTGTTGTTCGGTGTGAGCCAAGGCTCAGTGTTGAAGGTCGTACTTTAACCTATAATGGTTTACTTTTTAAATTGTTATTTGTATGGAGAGTTGTCTCATTGGCACTCACACCACATCTTCCTATATCTACTCACAACTTCTTATTTAATCAAATGACAAATCTTTTTGCGAAAGTTTGGTATGCAAAAGTACTAAGTTATAAATGGGTGTCTTGCAATATCAAAGTGATAATCTATTTGTCAGATCTCTTATATCTTTTGACGAAATCAAACCATCATGGTATATTCTGCATTTGTATAGACCGAAGTATTATTAAACCTATCTTTTTATTGTTTTCTGCCCATGTCTGCTCATCGCCAGAAATAAAGTATCTCACACGAAAAAATGGTATTAATTCCAGAGTCAAAATTTAAAGAACTTATTTTCCATGTTTTCTGGTATTGTACGAAAGAGAATTGACCTAACAAAAGAATTGCTATCTCAGGCTGTTAGTAACACATGTAGAGCAGTGGGTCGTTGTTGGACATATAAATCTTAGAAAGTGTATCATCTGTTAAATTTGCAGGTCACTGAAAGGGGAAGTCCCATACGGAAGTAGGTGTTGAGGATGATTTTTTTTTTATATCCAGTGACACATATTACATGCGTATTCTTGAACGTTTGATACATCATTTACTCTCAAATTGCAAAAACGAAAACTTCCACTTGTATTTATAGTATTTGTATTTTTATCCATCTGATGAGTTAAGGTTTTTTCTACTGATTTGTATAGTTCGTTCATATGTTGTACTGTGACACCACTGTCCAAGGTTATGGGAGGGTTGGGATCCCACTAACGTGATACCCCTAAAGCGGACAAGCAGTTTATTCTTTAAATTGCTGTCATTGAATATCAAGAAAGAAAATAAATCCCGAAATTGATTTGAAACTTTAATACTCAATAGTTTTCCTAGAAAATATTCACATCCCTTGGGGATTATTTGTAGTGTACGTCCAGTTGTATATATATTACATGAATGTCGGAACAATTGTGATGATGACGAATTTCTTCCTTTATTCGAGAACAATCTAATTGATATATAAATCTGTGATTTAACTATGTTCATAACTTCGATCTGTATTTAAATCAAATTGGTTCTCTGCTTCTTCTTCTTCTTTTGGTATACAATAGTCTATCGAATTCGTTGATTACATACTGTTCAGTCTGTTGGCATACGTGGACTAGTCTATTTACAAAACTTTTACCCCAATTTACACAAAATGTATGTTTCTTATGTTCAATGTATACATGTATATATTTTAAATTGCGCTATAGTTCCGTAACTTTCTATCCAGGCGTATAAACGAATCGTCGACAAGTGCGTACATTTTTTAAAATCAATATTTCTGGTATGTTCCAGTCTGTCCTTTACTATTGACAACGAGTATATATTACATTTTCCCAAATTAACCCTTGGAAAAAATATGTAAATAGATTTTTATTTCTTCAAATTTTTGTTTTTTATGGTATTATTTATATTTTTATAAATAATGTTCTTTACACCAGAAATGTTGTTTATAAACAAGCGTACGAGTTAAGTAATGACTAGTATATTATATCACTTTCGGACACGCAAGACAGAGATGTATATTATACACCTGATAGTTCAAAATGGAGAGTTATAAGTTATCGGCCGTGTACACTGATCAATATTTACAGAAGTGAAACGATGCATGAACTTGCAAGCCCGACAGGAAATCGCTTGAATACCTGGACGTGTCACCACACACCCCTCACAATACCTTTGGGAGAAATACCTTTAGCCATGCTGGTGATCAGATGAGGGAAGATCCGAATTTATTTGAATAAAGTTTATTACTTAAAAGAATTATGAACAAATTAGATTTTCGAATTTTCACGGAACACTTATTTAAGATTTGAATTTTGACTTTTTAACTAATTCCAATATTAACAGTTTAAAAATAACAGACTATGGTTATTTAAAAAAAATAAGAACATTTTCCGTATCAAGTTAGTTAGTCAGATAAAACAACCGTACGATTGACAAGCTATCAACATGCAATTACGACTACATCGGTTACTGTAGTTTTGGTCCTTTGTGGTTTATAGACATATCGTGATTTTTAATCTTAGAAGATGACAAAATGGCGGAACGCAGAGAATTGATACTCATAATTTAAAATCGATGGTGATCTCTTATCTAGCGGAATAAAACTTTAATATCTATAAATTTGAGAATCTTTATACAGAATGGACATAATATCAATTTTTGATTTTTTTGCGAAGTTTCCCTTTAATTTTCTTGTTTACAAAGGTCATTACTATGTTTATTCATTAACCATGTTAACAGGGTTACTGTGCTTGGGCTTTAGCAAAGTTTGACAGATTACTGTTACCTAGCAACCCAGATATTGATGTACTTAGAAATAAAGATCATTATTATGGATTCAGCAATAAACAAGCAGCAACAGAATTTTCTCAAAACCCAGATGGGTAAGTTTTGTTATGTTACATTTAAGGTTATAGTAAGTTATTCTTAGCAACATTCAATCATCAATTATAGGTTTTATTACAAAACAAGAATCATAGATAGCAAAACAATACAAAATGGATTATCTTTTATTAAGACACAAAGCTAATATATCATTATTACATTATTAAGGATTGATTGTTACTTTTTTAACATCATAGTGGCCATTATTTGGAAGGAAAAAAAGAATTGTGGATATATATCATGTATATTTCTTATCAAAACCAGAATTCAAATATGGTAGCTGAATTTAGCAGTTCCTGATTTACAGATTATATATCAAAATACTATAGTTAAAATGTCTTCAGAAGTCAAATGTAAAACGGTCATGTTCAGGTTATTGCTTGAGTCTATGATTGAATCTTAATGACTTGTTTGATATCTGTTTTAGATTTATTCGTCTGGTAGCTGAATGTGCCAAAAGAAGTCCAGACTTAAAACAGCTATTAAAACTTCATACACAATTTGCCAGTATAACACCTTACTCACAGGTATACATTATAATAGTAATACTTATATGATAATCAAATTGCCACATCAACACTTGTTAAGATAAGTATTTATATTGAGATAAAAAAAAACACAAGATTTTGTCAAATTGAATGACATTAAGAGTCGTTCTCTGTAAGCACCAAAATGACAAGGAAATGGTATGTCATGAAATCAGACAAAACTTGGCTGAATGGTGCATTATAGGCATAAAACAATATTCATATGAAAAAAAATGTTAAAAAAATATGTGTTGCCATGGTAACACATCATATTTAAAAAGACTGTTTTTTTCGATTCAAAATCTGGAGAAATTTTTTTTTTTTTAAACAATCTTAACATAACAAGGAAGTAGTTGTAATTTTATCACTGTTAATACCCTGAAAGGATTATTATAGTTCTGCACAAATTAAAAAAATGAAAGGTTTTACTGTACCAGCCTGTGGAACATCTGGGAAAATACACTAGTTTTCAAATTTAACATTTTCAGCAATTTTCAAAACAAATTAAAAAAAAAATTGGACAACAGATCTGTAGAATTTTTAGGGATAAATCTTGAAGATATTGTTTTCAAGGTATGTTAAATTATAGAGAGGTGATATTTAAAATAAAAAAGTTAAATGCATTGCTTTGGCCCTATATTTGCATATGATTTGTTAAAAAAAATGGTGACGTTTTTGTGATTTGAAATAAATATTCTTTTCAAATGCTGCACTAGAGTACTATTTTTAATGTATTATATAATATAAATAAAAATAAGTATCTTTGTTTACTGCATATAGCTGTCTATAAAGTTCAGCTAGTGCTAACATCAATATTTATTCCAACATAGATATAAAGTTATCTCCCTTGTTAAGAACTCTTCCTATTATGAGGTAACAAATAAACAAGATGTCAGCAGACAACAAGATGTAAACAACCATCACCTTAACTTTATAGTAGATTCAAGGCTTTGTGATCGACAAATAATGATTCAGGGTGATTGAAAATGACTGACTTTCTGCCAGTTAGGATCGTTATCCAAAGAATTTATCAGATGTTCTGAAGACTTTTTCCATTTAAAAACATGTTCATTTGATGACATTATTATTGTGCTTACTGAAGCTGGTATTTTACCACAAAATGTGTTAGCTAATACCTATTCTATTTGTTCGTCACATTTCAATAACTTCCTTAAACTGAATGAAAAGAAAAGAAATAGACTTCTTTGCCTGGTACCATCTCACATTAGTACACATCCAGAAATAGACCACACCCATTCGTCAGAAGTTGTTAGGCACAATGAGAAGAAGAGAAAAAGAAGCAAATGTCTTCACTTTGATGATGTAACAACTTTATTAAAAAAAACTGGTGTTGTTCTGCCAGTAGGAACATGTAAGTCAATGTACTTTTGTATATGGGTGGGTGTGGGGGATATATGTCCAATACATCTAATCGCTATTTATTCCATTCCGGATAAGTTCTAAAATTACACAACTTTTTCATCCAGTTGAAGCTATCTGGGACCCTGTTTAAACAATTCACCATACATGATACTTTTTAATGAGACCTGTTTAAACTACCGTAAATACTTCAAACAAAATATTTTTTTACTTCAATTTTAATTTCGAAAAAAGTGGATAATACTATATCAAAGTTTCTTGATGATCACTTTCTAAAGTTTATTCTCCCTCAGCTCACTACTGATGACCTCCATTTTTCGGCCGGTGACCCCAAACAGGAAGTTGTATAAATGACTGTTTTTCCCGGAATGGACTAAATAGCGATAAGGTGTATTGTAAAACTCATTTTTTAAAGCAAGGGAGGATGCTATGCCTTTGTATCATACAAATATCCAATACCTTGAAGACATATTAAGTTGAACAACAACAAAAAACATACTTAAATCCACAAAGATATTTTAAAGTCGATATTTGTCAGATAACACATTTACTTTATTGAAAAAATAGGCATATTCCACATATATTTTACATAGGTGCCGAAATTACTAAATTAATGGCCGTTTTAACCAGGTGCCGATTTGACTAGAATTACATTTGGATATTCTCAATGGGGACAGGTTCTAGTTTAAGAAAACAGATATTTTTATTCTTCTTTAGTTTAAGTATCCATGCAGTCTTCACAAAGGCCCAGCAGCCCAGGCAAGTAAAATTGTTTTCGGGCCTGTAAATATCATTTCTACAGGCCAACATAATCTAACTAAATTTGTCCCACAATTAAGTCCTGGGTCTGAAGATTTAAAAGTTCATCCTGAAGTCAAAGTATCACAATAAATTATTTTCTTTATTGTGTAAGTTAGTTTCAAATAATCTTTAGGCAGAAATGATTTTTGCTTTTAATAAAGTTGGACCATTTATTTCCAAAATCCCCTTGAACCCTCTCTCCCTTACCTCCTAGAATATCAAAGCCATCAGGCATCTATAGTAAAACTATAACAAATAATGTACACTATGACAAGACTATCACTCCCCTATCACTATTTCTTATGTTAGAGGTCAATGGGTACAGAAACCCAGTAACACAAGAAAGACAATTTGACATTTCAATTACAATTAAAAAAGTAAAAGGGGGTAAAGATTATGGATGAACAAATATAGTAAAAAATCTGTTAAAGTTTTTATAGCTTCCAAACACCTAACAGGTCAATAAGCCAGTAGTGTTGTTTAAATCTAAAGTTACATTCAATTATAACTGAACATATAGCATGTATAGAAACATGATTTATAAATATCAAAGTGAATTAATAATGAAAATCTCACTTGCCACAACTACTCAAACAGAAGTCTAATTTTCATGTACATGATGGCAAAATTTATCAAACATTTTGCATATATATATATGATAATGATGATGGTGTTTTATAAAAATATTTAGACTTGAAGTTTGAAATTATTGTTTTTGAATAAATTCATGTCTGTACTTGAAAAGTGGTTAAGCTCAACTGTATATCAATACAATGCTAGATAATATTTTAGATAAAATATTCTTTATAGTTAACAATATATATTCTACAAACATACACCAGGCAGATTATGTTACTTATAATATTTTGACTTATCTAATTTTACATTTGTAGCTGTCTGTATTAGCTGCAGAAAAGAATTTACAAGAAAAGAACTAGATGAGGATATATATGCATATGAGGAATGCATACCTGTCAACCTCTGAAAATGAAAAGTCAGGTCATGACCTGCATTGAGAAAAAAAATCTCAGGTCATAACGCGTAGGACATTTTGCGGGCTCAATTGAAGAACAAAAATATGTTTATATATAATTTATATAGTCAATATGTATATGAAACAGTTAGAACATGTATACAAGTTTATTTCAGACTATTGTTATATTCCATAGTAGCAGACTTGGCATTCTTTAAAAGAACTGCACTTGGTTTCAGTTCATAGCAATGCAAATGTGTATTCATTTTACAAGAAAGAAGAGCACACAGTGTATCCTTATTAAGATCAGCCCTAAACTCTGTAGCTATTTTCTTTACCAAAGAAAATGCCCTCTCACTGTCTGCATAGCTGTTTGGCAAAACCAGTAATGTTTTAGCAAGTTTTGACAAAACAAAAAATCTTGGCTTGTTTTCAACTACCACTTTGTTATTTTCAACTGAAAGGGCCCTCTTTACTATTTGGGTGGTTTTAGTTTTTCCACAGGAATAACCTGAAGCTATTTCACTGTCAGAGAACATTAATTTACACGGTACGTAGCTCAGGTAAACAATCCTACATTTTGACTTTTGGTTACATTGAAAAAGACCGATAAAACCGAAGGTCGTATTACTTCTAAATACCGGAAACAATTCTGGTCAGAAATCCGGGTGAAACGGGTAATGGTAGAAAAAATCCCGGGACCCGCCGGGTAAAGAAAAACTCCCGGGTGAGAGGTGAAAATAACGGGTGTCACCCGCAAAAAACGGGTGAGTTGACAGGTATGGGAATGTTCATCAAAGGTAACAAAATAAGAGCAGTTTGCAACAAAAATATATAGGATAAATATAATTTTTCAAAAGTTTATATTTGATTTTAGCTTTTTTTTGCAATCATTTTATCTTTACATGTACATGTTGAAGGCCGTACATTAACTTATAATGGTTTGCTTTTATAAATTGTTATTTGGATGGAAGGTTGTCTCAATGGCACTCACACCACATCTTCCTACATCTATATAAATATGTTAAATTGAATATGTCTAGTAAGAATGATTTTATAGATGTCATATACTGATAAAAATCGCATTTATAGTACAGATATGATATTTTAACACATTTAATGAAGCATAATCTTCATCTTTGGTAAAAAGGGTTTTAACTTCTTTCAGACATGTCAGATTTATGTCTGTCTGTCTGTCTGTCTGTCTGTCTGTCTACAGATATGATAATTTAACACATTTAATGTAGCATATTCTTCATCTTTGGTAAAAAGGGTCTTAACTTCTGTCAGACATGTCAGATTTTTGTCTGTCTGTCTGTCAGTCTGACTGTCTGTCTGTCTTTCTGTCTTTCTGTCTTTCTGTTTGTCTGATTGTAGTATTCAAGTATGTTATCTATTTTTAGGTTAAAGACAGTTCAATACATTGTATGGATACTTTGATTGAGAGCCAAAATACAATTGAGACACAAACAGATGGAATTGTAAGTACTACAAAACTTGTATAGTCTTTATGGAAATTTGATTTTATGCTCAATTATGATAGAATAATTCAAATTTGGTATATGGCATATTAGATATGAAAGTGGTCTGTTTAACATACATGTCTATTATTGGAATTTCATCATTTTGATAGTTGTTATAAAAAATTGGTTGGATCAAGATTTCATGTATATAGTTTTATAGATATGTTGATATTTTTTATTTTCACAATTGCAGTCATCATGAGCATATTACCTCTGAAACAAATTTCTGGTGTCAACAACATAATTATTTTTCATTTTGATCTTTTTTAACAGATATTAGTTAACATGTTATAGTTTTATAATATAATAAATTGCTTTGCTGAGCGCGTCCCAATACAACCGCAGATGTTAAACCCTGAACAGTTAGGGGAAATTTGGACACATTATTCAAGCTTAATATACTGTCTAAATTTGGATTGTGATCAAATTTTTTACATAGTATAGGTTTCTGACACAAAAAAAAATGTGAAGATCTAACAAAACGCAATACTGTACATTTAAAGATTCTTCTTGAAAATTTCCAAAATTTTTTTAGAGCCCCTTTAAAAATTAGAACCCAGTGGCCACCCCCCAACTTTTGAATCCCCACTTGGAGTAATTAACCCCACACTGAATCCCAGCCTTTCCTTTGTAGTATGGGACCTTGAAGTACAATTTCAGAGAGATTCATACTCTTAAACACAAATAATTGTCTCGAAACTAGAAAAATGTTTGTTTTTGGCCCTGTTTTATCCCCAATTCCTGTATGAATTGGGCAATTACCTCCTAACCTGATCCACGCCTTCCTTTTGTGATATGGAATCTTGTACATGGTACAATGTCAAAGAGATCCATTATCTTACACACAAGTGATTGTCCAGAAACTACAAAAATGCTTTCCTTTTGTAATATTGAACCTTCTTCTTAGATTTCATAGAGATCATTGACAAACTAAAGTTATTGTTCGTAAACCAACAAAGACGAAGAGGACGATGCAGACAACGAAGCAGACGACCACATCATACCATTATAAGATCCCAAAAATTTGTTTGCGATCGTATAAAAACTCAGGATATAGAGTATCCATCCATAACAAAAAATCAGTAGACACACTATAACAAATAAACACAAAAAGCAAAAGAACAGCACTGCATTGTTGTTATTCATCTAAAATTCACAGTAAGGCCCATCAACAGAATGTGCAAGTTAAAAAAATGTAATCCTCTCAGATTTACTGTTGCCTTGTGCCTTCCCTTACCAAAAAGTGCTAACATGTTGCACATAAGTTGCACATATGATGCTCACGTTAGAAACTAACATGATTGCACACGAGTTTTTTAACATGCAAATTAGGTGAGCATTTTGTGAGCAAAAAATTGCACATATGAAACTAACCTAATTTGCATGTTAAAAACCGTACGTGCAACTGCTCATATAAGCTTTTGTTTCACATGCACATTTTATTAGATTGCTCATATGAGCAGTTGCACACATGAATATTATAGTTGACCAAAACAAAATGGCTGCTTCAAAATAGGAATAGTTTTCAAATTTAAATGAAAATCTTAAATATATAATTCAGTTGAAAATAAAATAACTGATACATCATGTTAAAAGAGTTATTATTTAATTATTGTCAGTTAATTATGATTTTCATATCATTTGGTCTTCATACATGTAGTACTAATTTTGAAGCAACCTGCATATATAATATTCCCATAAAGGACTTAAAATTGTAATATATTTCAAAATCTGACACAAAAATGAACATAATGAAATAGAAATGATATAACTTACAAATAATTAACCACAGCCACACTGGTTTTATCAGATTTCAACAATGTTATTTTCTCCAAATAGCACAATGTAGGACTTAATATTTTTCATATCCATCTCCCTCCAATTATTGCATGCTTTTCATGAATTTGAATTTACAGGAAGTACATGACTGGGCATGTCATTTTGAAAAAGCTCATATGAGCAATGATGTAGGTTAGTTTTAAATGGTTAGAAGAATGGAAAAACTTTTCAAGGTACAAAACTAACATAAAACTAACATGGATGATAAAAGCTCACCTGAGGTTTGAATTGCACACGTGAGCATTATGTTAGATTTTTGTGGGCACATATGAACTACCAAACTGCACATATGAGCAACCTGATTTGCATATAATTCTTACTTGCATCTCATGTGCTTCACATGTGAAACTTATGTGCTTTTGTTAGCAATTTCTGTACGGGTTGTGGTGAATTTAATTTTTATATGATTTACTTACAGACCCATGAGACATGTCAAATGGAGTATGATGGAAGTAATATATTTTCAGATTCAGAAACAATTGAACAGCAATCTACACAGGTATAAAATTTTATAACTCTTTTATGATATCATTTATTGCTCAGTTAAGCTGAATCATTATAACACTGCTTTAATAAAGGGGGTATACTTTTTTACCTCTGTCTGGCCATCTGTCCCTCTGTCCTATGAATATTTTTCATCGCTCCTTTCTCAGGAATTACATAAGAAGGATTTTTGAAATTTGGTTTTAGAGTTTATATATGTCATCTATACCGTTTGATGTGTTTTCAGTTTCATCACTCCACAACTTCCTGCTTACTAAATACTTACATGATTTTACACATGAGTAGCTAACTTGTAAATTTCTGTCATTTTTTTTAAGTTGGGGTTTATTTTTTTTACTTCTGTCTGTCTGTCAGTCCGTCCCTCCATCCCATGAATATTTATCGTCTCATCTGTCTCAGGAACTTAGACCAAAATTTTCTCCTCTAGTCACATTCAATTTGCCATGTCAGAAGTTTTCCCACACATAAGACAACCTGTTGTTGGGTTGCTGCCCATAAATTAGAAATTTTGCAGTGTTTGATCAAGTTGGTTATCAACTTGAATTATCTTTGAAACCTTAACAAAGATCTTCTCCTCTGAAAATACAAATTAAACCACAGTTGGCCTAAAAAAATTAAGTGTATCTAGAGCCTCTATGTTTATGTAAAATGAACATTTTGTGTTGCTCATATACTCATCCTTGTTTATGCATCAAAATAGCTGCTGAATGTTGGGCTTAAAATAAAATTTCTCTTTGTTTTTTCCAGATCCCTACATATAAAATTAGCACTACCCGTGTATGTTATATCTTTTCATAAGAAGAATAATTTCTCTATATATACCTACGCAATAAGAATAATATACAAGTAGGCAACAGGGAACACAGAATTTTTTTATCATCATTTAATTTGTCAACCTAAGCTTAAGTTTTCACAGACTTTTGCTTGACTATTCACCATAGTGAGTTTGTAGATCAGACCTGATACTGAATATCAATATTGATACAATGAGTAAAGAATACTGTATTATTTTACCATTAATTTGTCGTATTTATTTTATGAACCTAAATGATGAACATTTTTTTTACAGGAATCACAGGCCAGTTACCAAAGAGAAGAGGCACTTCAGTATTTAAATCGCTTTTAAGAAGATAATGGCAGCAAAACTATTTCCAGCCTTCCATCAAAGTCCTGGTTTGAACTGTCCAAGAAATCTCAATACTTGTATGTTGATAGACTACAAAATATTATTGACTGTGTCATAGGATGTTTTTTCCCTGATTCCCTGAGAATTTTAGTGATGTCTCACAGCAGATTTTTCTGTCAAACTCAACTGCGAAGGTCTCTTCTGAAGAAAATATCAAACCTCTTGCAATGTTATCAACAATTGCTAAGTTTTACCAGAAATCAGAATCTTGGCAGCATAGAAGACAATTATTATCAATGCTTTCGTTGTTTATGACACACCAAGAAGTATTGCAACTTATCCCTGACTTAACAGAGTTTAAATACTACACTTCCAAAAAACATGGAGAGAAATTTGGCTATGGGCTGCCTGTACCACAGGCAGAAACACACAGACAAAAAATGGATCCAATGAAATTGGACAGCTTCTTGGAATTCATAACATCACCACATATTATCAGAGATTTACCATATGGTGAAAAGAAATTGAAATTATCTGATGGAACAGTTCAAAATGTGCCAAACCTGATTCGATGCATGGGCTCATCAGATATTATTCAACAGTACAAACTATATTGTGAAGAAAACGCTATTATCCCATTAGGTAAGAATAAAATCAAGAAGTTTCTCTTCATGTATTATACATTTATGTACCTATAAAACACCATTAAAGTGCATGTAGGTGATTAGATTTGGTGTTAAATTCAACAAAATAATATTAAACAAGAATAACAACTTTTAAAAACTGTATTTAATTTGGCAACATCATTACACTGCTACATTAATCAGAAGTAATTTCAAAATTCAAAACTAGACTTATCCCAAATACTTTTGATTTTATTCCTAATGGACTAGGTCATGTAGGTGAGTTACTTGAAATTACTTTGTCAACACATTCAATACTGCTTTTTCTAAGGATGATATTTTTGTATGAGAGAATGGTATTATAAATTAAAACAAGTCTATTACAAATGCTTTTTTTAATCATCATTGATCCTTTCTACTAAAATTTATATAAACAAGAATGTGTATACAGATGCCCCATTCATTTTCTATGTTCATTATACTGTGAAATTGGGATCTAAATTATAATTTTGCATAAAAATTAGAACGATTATTACATAGAACATACATGTATAAAAATGAAGATGTGGTATGAATGCCAATGAGACAACTCTCCAAACAGGACAAAATGACACAGAAATTAACAACTAATGGTCACTGTACGGCCTTCAACAATGAGCAAAGCCCATACCGCATATAGTCAGCTATATATAGTAGACTTTAGTTTTATTAAGTCTACTGGATTCAACTTCCTCAAATCTACCATCACCTAAAACTGTAACCAAAAACATTAACTTGAAGCAGGACAAACGGAGGAATGAAAGAACGAAAGAATGGACAGACAAAGGGATGCACAAACATAAAAACATAATGGTCCTAAATGGGGCATATAAATGGGGCATAAAAAGTGTATAATATTTTGATTAAAAATATAAATCTGTTTTAGATTTTTGTAAATGACAGCAATTTCATAGTTTGAAACCAAAAGCTTTCAATTGTTCATGGTCACAAGATATTGATTATCAATGCAAAATTATCCAAATTAGCAATCAATATATTGGTGTTTTTTTTTTCAGGCCATTGACAAGTCAATGAAGAATGTTAGATACAGAATAAAAGTGGTAGACAATATGACAGCAAAACCTAAAAGTGTGGACCGTGTCATTCCATCAATATCAAGTTATTCAAACTTCACCTTTGAGAGGAATGGAATCAGAGTATGGAAGGCATACAATATTGGCCAAGGTATGTGTTATAAATTGACAATTTTCGTGAATGCAGAGGTTGATGAAGATTTAGTTCTATATAATGCTCTGCAATTGAGTTATAGTTTCAAAGAAAGAAATTTTAAATTATATATAAGACTAAATCTTTCATAGAAGTTAATTTCCACCAGTTGCTCTACACCAAAATTACACCTGTTGAAGAATTATCAATCGTGCCTCTGTCCTAAACTTTTGAATTCAAAACTTACTAAAAAATAATGACCAGCAGCTTCATCATGAACTTTAGAACAAAATTGGGCTAAAAGCTAACACTTATACACATGTAGTTTTTAAAAAGATTAATTGTTTATTATACGATTAACTCACACAAACTGAATAAAAGTCCAAAGGACTTATATCGTAAGTTTGTGAGTTAGAGACCCAGTTTACACATCAATAACATCTAGAAAAAATTTGTTTAATCCTTTTAATTCTTCAGTCAAACATACGCCATTATTAATTTAAATTATTTGTTTGACGGCTACTATAATTTACAATCAAAAGCACAATGGCATGTCGTAACTAAGGAGTATGCCGCCATCTTGATTTGCTAAAAAACATAAATGTCCAATAAATGCAACAGAATCTAAAATGAAATATTACCTACCTCAAAAACTCCATTTTAGTTAGATTTTATCCTAATTGAAAATTTTCATTCATGTGACGTACATCATGTTTTGCCATGACGTAAATTCGCCAAATCCTTCATGAAATTTCTTGGAATTGTAATAAAATTTTATTTTTATACATTTTTGAAGCTTTAGGGCATTTTTTTTGGTTTTTTGTTATATATGCATTACAATAGAAACACCTGTTATGCAATTGTTTTATAATCTCAATTTGCTGAAAATCCCAGTATCCTTGCAAAAATATGTACTGCGCATGCATAGATTACAAAAGTAGTTTCGGAAACATGGTTTATCGAAGTGTAAACCAAGAGAAAAATTGACCAATCCAATTCAAGTATTTATAGATATGCAAATGATATTAGAATTATTGTATGATTAAAACAGGTTTTTAAAGAAATTTATTGGTGCATATTTACTAGATTAAATCACCAATTAGCACATACAAGTCTGAATATGTGAGTGAAAGTTTGTTTTTTTTTCTTTCTAGGATGTCTTATTTCAAACATATCTACAGTAGAGTCAATACAACTCCAAGTGATAGAAGATTCAGGTCACATACATTTCCATCAACTGAAACAGAAGATGAATATACCTGAAACAGATTCAGAAGATGTGGTGGTTTGCTCAACTGAGGGTCGCACAAAAACATTTGCAACCAATGAAGAATTAACGAATCACTTATATGGGCGTTTTTCAATAAAAGCGTACATTTCAGACCTAAAAAAAATGGAAAATCAACTTGTCTAAAATTTAATTTCAAGAGTTATTTTGAATACTTCTATAATAGACCTGTTTGTAAACAAAAAGTGCAATCTTAAATATTCTTTAAAATGATATTATTTTCATAATTTGTGTACTGTTTCTTCTAAACACACATATTTTTTTCAATTTTAAATGTTTCCTATAGACATTCCAGTTTGTTTACTTTAAATACTAGAAAAATATCATTTTTTTTCTGAATTGGAAAACCATTTTTATCGATAAAGATTAGACAGTACTTCACATATGAAGGTTCAACTCACGTTACGTAGTGGACATTTTGATGCGTTTCGTAGTGGACAAAAAGTTTCGTAGTAGACATCAACCCTATTATATGTTAATAAAAACATAATAAAAATTACATGAAACTAACCCTTGTTATTTGTTTTGCACGAATATAATTGAAAAAAGATTAAAAAAAGACTCCATGGTAGTGGTAGTGTCCACTACGAAACGTTTTTCTCCCATACTTGTTTCGTAGGGGACCGTTTCGTAAGGGACGTATTCGCATGTTTTATTTTTTCCCCACAATCCCTATATTGCAATAATAACAAGACTGATTGTATTCATCAAAGCATTTATCAAGCTGTAAACTGATATTTTTTTCATAATTTTAAAACCAGATACTGAAGGAGATTTGACCCGTTTCGTAGGGGACATTATCAAAAATACGGTATCACTCTGGTCCATTTGATGTGCTCAATTTTTCTTACCAACAATTTAATTGCCGTTATAAAAGCATCACTTCTTTTGTAAGACCCTAATGTATATATCTCTTGCAAACAAAAATTACATTGATTTTATAAAACTGTTTATTGGCAAATTTTAATGACTTCGTTTCGTAGTGGACATTTTGTGAGGGACACACCTTCTGAAATTAAAAAACCTATATTGAAATGTGTTTATTAGAATATGTTGGCTCTGAACATACTTTTGAATTATTAAAGAACTTATGTAAAGTAAAAAAAACATTTATTTCTTCATTTTTTTACGATATTTTAGAGTATGAATGTTGAACAGGCGGTCTAGGGACATGCCATTTTGGTTGTTTTGGACCATTTAGTAGTCAATATCTTATCAATCCCTCTAAAAATAAACTGTTTCTTTGCTTAAAAATGTTAAATCTAATTCAATGTACTGACTGCACAAAAAATTACTTGCAAAGATCAAACACATTTTTTTAAAGTGGATAGGACAAGAAAATACGTTTTTATTGAAAAACGCCCATATTCAGAAAAATGTACACTTGTATTTGATCAAAAATCTAGTTGCAGCTCTGATATATCCAAAGTCAAATACCTTGAAAAGGTTGCTGAATCAAGTGTTAATAAACAACTAATGATCATGCCATCTGCAACTAAACTATCAACATCTGATTCAGAATTGGACATGGGATGGGCGTTGAAAGAAGAAAGAAAAAATAAGAGGTTTAATAAAAATCAAACAGATTATCTTTATGAAAAATTCAATAAAGGACAAAAAAGTGGTAGAAAAGAAGACCCATACAGTGTGTCTGAAGCAATGTTACTTGAAAAAAATGAAGATGGTTCTAGGCGTTTCCATTATAGTGAAATACTCTCTGTCCAACAAATTACCAGTTAATTTTCCCGGTTATGTAGAAAGTTGAAGCTTGATGAATCCGGTTCTGACGCAGCCAGGGAGGAAACCATCAGCAATTTGACTCAGCAAATCAATTCAGACAATTAACTCTATTTATTGTGTTATATATTGTTATATAAGTTCATTTCTCTGTGAGAGCCTCTACACAGAATTAAAGAGAGCTATTTTTATCCTGTAAAGAACCTCTGTAAGAATTGAAACCAAACTTAAGTGTGTATGTTAATATCAAGGTCTTGATTAATGTATTATAATTATCATCAATTTGATGCTAATCAGAATTCCAAAATGTCAACTCAAAAAATCAAACTCTATATTTTTTTTCCATTATTAATCAATCAATCTAAAGGGGTTAAGGATATTTGCTTGTCATGTTTTAGTATTTTTGTTATATTTTTTAGAAATTCTCTGCTTTTATCCATTTAAATGCCTTGAAAAATTTTGCCCATGGACCCCCATTTTTCTTTTCATAAATCTTTTACATATACAATTATAAGCCATTTGTAAAAGTCTTATACAATCTTATTTATTTTTTAATAGTTGTTGAGAGCTTAAACTGGTCAAGGATAATGCTATGAAAAATCAAGAAAGAACTTTTTCCTGCCAAATTTCAATGGCTAATACTTGGAAAACAAGCACATTGACCCCTATTTTTTTTATTTTTTTTTTATTCATCAATTAATCCCTATTAATTTAGACTAGTGTTATAGAAAGCTCTTTATTTTGAAACTGAACAGCGAACTTTCTTAACATTTAATACAGAATTCCTGTTAACAACTGAGTTATATAATGCAACATTGGTAATTGGTCCTTGGCCAGAAGGTCACATACATTAGTCTGATGCTGTAAAAGAACAGGGTATCCAGGTCTGAATGTTCAATATTATCAATACAGGGCTGATATTGTATACAAAATTCTTGCCCGTTCGAATTTTGTAAAATCAGGAAAAGGGGGAGGGGTGGGTGTGGTTGAGGGTTGGTTGTTGTTGATGAACTGATTTTTTTTGTTTACATGTATTATCTTAATTCATGCATGTTTAAAATAATTTCACACTGTCATGTTGTTTTTAATAATCTTGTGCAAAGCGATATATGATATCTATTGTTTTCATGCTAATAATAGGCTATTTATAGACAAAATTATGTTTCCATGGCAACCACATAAAATGATAAAAACTGAAAAAGTGTTGTCTATTTCTCTCAAAAGGCTGTTCATAAGATTTCTCTTGGAAAGTTTGTCTCAATATTACTCTTATGCAGTTTGGTTATATACTGGTTATGTATCACTGCATGTATGTAGATTTTGTCAAATATCAGGATTTAGAGCAATTTCCAATTAAAAAAAAAAAACTACCAAAAATATCACCTCTCTAATTTTTTAATATTGTGATGATAACTAATGGAACTTCATTGTCAAATAGTTTCAATAAGGTCTGTTGTCCAGTTTTTTGTTGTTAGACTCTTAAAAAAGACTGAAAAATCACTTTTTTAGCTTTATGACAAAAGTGCCAAATGACTACTTTATATGCATGCCACTGCATGTCTAGAATTAGTTTTAATCTTTAATACTTTAGTTATATAAAGTTAAAGTGTGATAGATTTGAACATAATAAGTTTCATTATTGCAAGTTCCGTGTATTTTGCATATGAAGTGCTGAAAATCTGAAAAAATCATGTTTTTCCAATGAAAAATGGCTCAAAATGAGGGTAATCAGTTTCCATGGCAACCAGATTTTTTTTCCCACTTTTTTTATTTTTTCCACAATAAGACATCTTAAAGAAGTCTTGATACAAAATTTCATTAAAATCTGTGACTATGCGTTTCTTGCTTTTTCCAAATACTTTGATATTTATAGAGAATGAAAATAGTTAACTAATAATTCATATTTCAAAGAAAAGTTTCATATTTCTATGAACGCCTGATAGAATGGGTCACACTTATTCTGTAACATGCATGTTAGAAGACATATAAACATATAAGTACTGTAAATTCAGAAATTATTGCTTTTATCATTGTGAAAAATGCAACAGGGTTATAATAATTTAAACTCACATTTAAAAAAATTAACTCTATCAATTAAGGTAGCACAATAAAAAGATTTTTTCACTCCCAATCAGACAACTTTGAACTGATGTAATTCATTTCATCCTTCTTTATATTTCATAAATGAGGTACCAAAAGAAAGAAGAAAGATTAATCTTTCAAATTGTGATAATTTCATTATGACATAATTATTACATAATCAATTGTTATGTAATTAGTTGCTATAGTGTCCACACTTGAATGAATTTAGCATCTTTGTTCTTCATAGCATCCCAAAATATTTTATAGATTCTTGTACAACACAGCTTGACCTCCAAAACTGTGTCTCAGATTTCCAAAAACATCAGTAGAACACATTTTATACCCAATTGAATTAAGTGATCTCTTATGAATTGATGTTGCAGACTTCATTGAAGATTTATGAGAGAATGAAATACAATAGGAAAAATCTGAGACACAGTTTTGGAGGTCAAACTGTGTTGTGCAAGAATCTATAAAATATTTTGGGATGCTATGAATAACAAAGAAGCTAAATTCATTCAAGTATGGACATCACAATATAGCAACTAATTACATAACAATTAATTATGTAATAATTATGTCATAATGAAATTATCCCAATTTGAAAGATAAATCATTCTTCTTTCTTTTGGTACCTCATTTATAAAATTTAAAGAAGGATGAGTGGAATTACATCAGTTTAAAGATGTCTGATTGGGGATGAAAAATCTTTGTAATGTGCTACCTTAAACAGGATTTTTCTTAATATTGCAAAAATTACAAAATCGCAATAATAAATGTATACAATAATATCTGAATTTACAGTAGCTTTCATCCTTAAACCTTCAAAAAAAATATTAAGGAATACAATCACCAAAATTTATAATAAATATTAAAGTTAAAATATATATTTTTATGCCCCACCTACGATAGTAGAGGGGCATTATGTTTTCTGGTCTGTTCCTCCGTCCGTCTGTTCGTTTGTCCTGCTTGAGGTTAAAGTTTTTGGTCAAGGTAGTTTTTGATGGAGCTGAAGTCAAATTAACTTGAAACTTAGTACACATGTTCCTTATGATAGGATCTTTCTAATTTTAAAGCCAAATAAGACTTTTGACCCCAATTTCACGGTCCACTGAATATAGAAAATGAAAGTGCAAGGTTCAGGTTAAAGTTTTTGGTCAAGGTAGTTTCTGATGAAGTTGAAGTCCAATCAACCTG
Source organism: Mytilus galloprovincialis (assembly GCF_965363235.1). Lineage (NCBI taxonomy): Eukaryota > Metazoa > Mollusca > Bivalvia > Mytilida > Mytilidae > Mytilus > Mytilus galloprovincialis. The sequence goes on from NC_134841.1 coordinate 53,421,115, forward strand.
AAACTTAGTACACATGTTCCCTATGGTATGATCTTTCTAATTTTAAAGCCAAATTAGATTTTTTTTCTAATTTCATGGTCCATTGAACATGGAAAATGATAGTGCGAGTGGGGCATCCGTGTATTATGGACACATTCTTGTTCATAGTAATTTTGAACATTAAAAACCTACAGTATTAGTTAAATGTCAATATTAACAGACTGTTGAAAACTTGAAGGTATGACTTCCTGAAAAAGTATCTGGTATCTATTAGGTCGTTCAAATCTGGTTTAAAAATTGATCTTGATTCCAAATTTTACCTTTTCTAAACAAAGATCTATACCTTATGTCATATAAATCAAAGAAAGAAAATATAACTGTTAAAACTAGGTAATATTCCCGATTCTATTATAGGGCGAAGATGCTGGTCGGATGATAGAGAAACCAATCCCAAAGTGTGACAGTCTGGCACACAGACAGACACACATTTCATGGAGACAAATATTGTCAAATCTTATGAATGGAATGAAGGGGAACTTTGGCGGAAAGCAATTAAACTGGTGAGGAACAAATCATGAACTAAGAACAGAACGAGTTCCAAATATTACAATTTTTTTTTATTTGTAGTATGATCTTGAAATAATTTACTTAAAAATGAATATGTGTGGTAAAAGTCAGTGGGACAGTAGACCAACAAGCACATCCACCAAACACTAGAGGTTCCATACAGTCTTTTCCAAAGGCACAAATGATTTCTAGAAGCTTTTGGTACTTTTTTGTTGGTTTAAGCTGTAATACAACATGGTAAAAATTTACATATGAAAGATTGGGTATACATGTATAAAAGGCGATGCAGATATGCCAATAAGATGACTATCAAATAGCCCAATAAAACCACAAAATGGACATTACAATATACACCAAAAATGTCATTATGCATTTATTGTTTGTTTTATTTCAGGCTAACCTGTGAACAAGAATAACCCACTTTACAAAGTAATCTGAGTAATATAAGAAGAGACACAGCCATTCAAGTCTGGCCTTCAAAGTATGTATATGCAAACATAAGAATAATAATGCTTCTTTATTAGTTTTTAACCAATATTTTATCATTTAAAAATTTGATAGTGGTTAGTTATATTCACAGTATTGAAGTCTAATAGAGAAGTAAAAATATTATTTAAATGTTTTTGATAAAGCTATGCAAATGCAACTTTTGAAATGTACTATTATTGACCTGTAGATTTTCAAAAAGCTTGTCTGTTTCTTTATTTTGTAACATACAGTACCTGGCCAAAAGTATTTGTCACCTGCATTTTTTTGCTATATATTCATACAAAAACACTTTTTTTCAAAAAAATATTTTGAGGGCATTTATGGTTGGATTTTGATCAACAAGGCCTTAAAAGACATAGGATTGTCTAAATTATGTTTATTTATTTAGTAATAGTTTTGTCTTCAGTTGTTTTTGTTTTCTCTTGATGTGAACACATACAATAAATTTTTGTAATTTAATTTGGTTGAATATATAGCGAATTTCTGAACAGAAAATAATATTTGTGTTTATCTTGTGAAAAAAATGAAAATGATAAAAAAAAAATATATATATAACCAAACAAATAAATAAACCTGTGACAATTCTGCTTTTATTGGTACCAAATTGCTTAAAATCAAACCAAAAATGACCCCAAATTATTTTTGAAAAAATGTAGTTTTATATACAATATAAAGTGAAAAATCCCAAGTGACGAATACTTATGGCCACACTCTGTATATTGCTAAATTGTAGCTAAAAAGGTTTTCTATTGAAGTGAGAGAAAATAAAAGAGAAAAATAATACCTTATTGTAATGATATACAAGTTTAAATTTTCTTTTCGAGTTATATATTTGAGAACCCTTTACCAACAGAAAAGAAAGTAGCAGAGTTCTTTCAAATATTGAGTTCACGTATTTCATTCATTCGGTACATTTGATTTTGTTTCAATACATGGATTAAAGTAGCATTGACAACATTCCTCTTTTTCTTCTTCCAGAGATCATACAACACAGACCAAGACAGATTCCTACACAAATGTACCCCAGTCAACTTCCAAGCATGGACCGAAGCTCATGAACCTGTCAATCAATCCTTGCCGTCACCTGTTTTCACCAGTTCTCATTCACTGCTGGATTGTAACAGTTACTGGTATAAGGTAGATAACTCTTACTCCATTTATTCAAGATTCCCTGGGAAATAAGCCTGAACTATTTTTTTTAAGGAAGTGACATAATGAGATCATTAGATGGAACGCTGGATCAGCTGATTGAGAATTATGATGAAGAAAATGAACTTTAAAAAGAAATGCAGAAGAACCCCATACACAAAGATTGTTAATTATACAATCTAAATGTAAATTCCACAACAAAACTTTCAACAACAATTTGATCTGGTGCCTTATTTAATATAGAAGCCCCTTGTTTCTGGTGTTTTTCACAAATTTTGTTAAGATGTACACGTCTAAATAAATAATAATATTCTGTGATGGCAACTAATTTACCAATAACTTTTTAATCTTCTCTGAAGCCTTCAAAAACTATTTATACAAATGGAAGGGAAAATACAAACAAAATGAAATAATATAAATATAATATACAGGTCTGAAAGTTATATAAAACTTCACTCACCTTGGAACAGAAACTCCTGTACACACACATGTATAGTAATTATAACTTCTACATTGCCTTGACAAAATTCCCTAAATCAATCCATTGAGGGACTGCACTTCAGAATAATAAATAGATGTTAACACATAAAACTGAATAAGCATGTACTTGGATCTTCACCACTCATGAGACCATCATACTCGTAAACACCCCTTAGTATCTACATTTATTGCTTTATTAATTAAGAAATAATTGATTTAAGCTATACTATGTTGTATTTTTAAAACCACAATAAAGTATAGCTTGCATCAATTATTTCGATTCTGAATAGGACAATTAAGGTAATTTCTATGTTTGATAAGTATAAGTGTAAAAGCGATTGTGTAGACTCTTCCAGGAACCTCCCTTTTTTGTTTGTAAAGAAGCAAATGGATGGCACTGTGATTTTTCAGAGGGAGGAGTTTAAACAGCTAGCATGAACGGTTGTCGTTTCTAGGTCTAATATGTCAATTTCGGAGTGCAACACATTACAATTATAATAAATGAATTAGTAAGATCATGTGTACTACCATTTAAGAATTTAGAGTGTTTTAAAGTTAAGGAAATATATTAAGTGCATGACAATTTGATAAATTCATTATTTTGAAGTAGTCAATATACGCATGTGCAAACAAATTTTATTGGATTTAGAGCAGGTTTGTTCACAAAGCGAAAAATGCACGTCATATTAGAATACAAAATGTTTCTGATTTAAAATGTCTTTAGAATAAATAACTTTTATCATGTTTATGAAAACAGATGTTTTGTCTTGCAAACTGAGCAATTGAAAATTGTCATTTATGTTTATGTTAACAGACAACACCCTGGACAAAAACAAAACTAAACATTATTAAAGACATACGGAGAAGACAATCTTAAAGCAAGTCACACTTACTCCTCCTAAAATGAAGAGTAAACACTTTTATCTTACCTCCTATACATTCTAGGAATATGATTGGTTAAAAGTGTCTGTGTGGAGACCATGTATATTTCATATTAGGTTAGAAAGGAGGCGGGGCTTATTATTTTATACATGGTAAGTAGTGGTGTTATGTCCCTTTATATTCCATATTTGGTAAGAAGGGAGGCGGGGCTTATTTCATCCACGTTTAGTAGTGGTGTTACATCCCTTTATAAAAACAAAACGGTACTGAGAAAAAATCTTAAAGGTTTCAACAGAAGAAGAAATTGATGAATAAGATGGAAATACATTTTTAAAACACATTTAAACCTAACAAGTCTTCATAGTTGGCATCTGTTTTGGTGGCATCAATGGAAGTAGTTTCTTAATGCTAACAGTATTGAAGACTTGCTCATTTTGATATCTTTGATAGGTCACTAGTCTAAATTTTACACGTAATACTGTATATATGAGGTCAGTAAGTTTCATATGGGGATTTGAGCTTCACTCTCATGATCCCATATGAAATTTACTGACCCGGTATTAGGTCACTAGCACACTATGTAACTAAAAGTATCAGCTGTTGTGATGATGAAGTAAAGACCTGTCAATAAGTTATATCGCAATCAATTTAATCAAAAGCATCAATAGAACAGGTCTAGAAATTCAAATTAAATTCTGCCATGGAACATCATTGTTTATTATCAACAGGCACTGTAATGCCATGTTTATCTACCTCTAGTCTGTTTCCCTGCCGTTATTGAAATTCTTAACAATACCGTCTGGTATGGGCTAATTTTTCTATTTCAAACAGCCAATTTTGGAGCATGCACATTCACACTGATCGTTTAAATTGTTCGCTTCGAAGGGGCCTCGGTGGCTGAGTGGTCTAAGTAGCTACTACTGTAATCACTAGCCAGTGAACACTGAGGTTGTGAGTTCCAATCTTAATTGACTAGGATTGTCAGTTTTCCTATCAAAGGTAGGTGGTTTTCTCCGGACACTCCAGCTTCCTCCACCAATAAAAACTGGCCGCAACGAAATAGCCAAAAAGTGGTGCTTGAAAGTGGCGTTTAAACACCAAAAATCAAATCAAATCAATCAAATCGAAGATGTGAGAGCTGGACAGAAAGCCCTGAAACTGTTGACTGAAGTAATTTTGAGTTGCCCAAATTGAAAATAAGAAACATACATATCATCTGAACGATATCATTCAGTTTTTGAATATGAAAATTCTATATTCTCAGATGGGCAAGCTTTTGAAGTGGTCAATTTGTCCATTGTTTATGTTTTACCATGAAAATTGTAAATATTAGCTATGAAAATCTTCACTTTCCAGTTCATTTAATTTTAAAGATAAGGAAATGTAGTTTTATTGCCAATGAGACAACTCTCAACCAGAAATCAAAAGATGTGATATAGTAGCAACTATTGGTCACTGTATGGCCATTAACAATGAGCCAAACCAATACTTCATATTAAATTACTGTAGCAATTAGAGCCTTGGTGTAGTGGTTAGTGCATTGGACTACTAACACAAAGGTTCCTGGTTCGATTCCCATTCGGGATGAAAATTTCAGGAACTCAATTTTCGGCTCTCCCTTGACACCATCTGAGAGTATGGTCGTGAGGAAATGATGATAGTCCGTCGGAAGGGGACGATAAAAGGCTGATAAAAGATATTTCAATTTAAATGACCAAAAATAGCTTTTTTGCACCACAGGGAGATAATGTGGAGATTTTCAATGTATACACATTTTTAAAGTCACCTGTGGCCAAACTGAATAGATTTTTTGGGTTCATTTTTGTATCATATCATAAAGTGATAACTAATAATGGAAAAACAAATGTTTAATTTTTTGCTGAATTTTTTGTACCCGCAAGCCTCCTTAACTAGATTGAAACCCTATTTACTTGGTTCAAACATGTAAAAAAAAAAATATAAATTAAGCATAAATTTAAACTTTTTTTTTTATAGATGGAAAGGTAACAGCAGAGAAAAGTGGACGACCATTAGGAAGTGTAGAGCCAAAAACATTGACTGCCCTAGCGTGGCTTCAGGATTTTGCAAACTCTTATGCCGGTTTTATGCCAGACAGTAAGCAGCTTCATCTACCTTGTTGTTTAACAAAATCTTCAGTTTACAGTACAATGGTCAGTGAATTGGAGGCACCAACTTCACAATGTATATCACTGTCTCATTTCCTTCTTGTATGGAGAACAGAACTACGCCATATTGCAATACCAAGAGTAAGTCATGAAGTTATAATTGGAACTGTATTTTATCCATAGAAATGTACAAATTCATTATTGCCCAGGCAAACTATGTTTCCATAAAAAAATTATTTCAAGATATATGCAAACACAAGCTTGTTATTTTAAAACAGAGTAGCGAACATAAAATGAAAATTAAAACTTTTTTGTTAAATTTAACTGACTTGGACCTTAATGTTCTTTTGAAAAAGGGGGATATGGATGATTTTTTATGATGATGGTCATTGGGAATTTGTTATGAAACCCGTCATATTAGTTTTTTCTTATTATAGATAAAGGAGTAGGTTCAGTAAGACCCCTTTTTGGCCCCAAAATATAGCAGTTTTACAAAATTGTGAAAATGTAATCTTTTAGCTATTTACTGGAAAGTAGAATGATTGTGCTTCACAAATATGGGCTGTTTTTGACAATACAATGCACAAATATCGGGTACTAGCATCATAAAGTCATGCTAAATTACTGAAATCTTCACAATTTTAGCATTTTAGCTAAATTTTTGACGGTTTCCATCCTAAATGAAAGTGGCCGCATTCGTGTTCATTCATAATATTGAAATCTAAGTTGTATTTGATGATAATACATAACATATATAAAGGTTGAGGATGAACACGGATGCGGCCACTTTCATTTTTGACAAAAACCATCTGAAAAGTGACGGTTTTTGGCATATTTGATAGATTTTTCATATTTAAGCTTAAATCGGACCGTTTTTAATTACTAAATCAGTCAAAATCTTTCACATACACGAATTAAATCAATTGAAATATACACTTAAGTGTTTAAAAAGTGTTCAAAATCTTTCTTTAGATGAACCTAAAATTTGAGGCCAAAATCGGCCCTTACCGGACCTACTCCTTTGTATCTCCAAATTCATGCAAATCATTTGATATTTTACTTATAATATTTTGCAGAGATCAAGATTTTCAGAATGTAATACTTGTGTTCTTCTGAAAAATGAAATAGAATCTACAAGGAATAAGGAGGTACGGAAGCAGCTGATGCAGCAACGTGATACGCATCTTAAACAACAGAAGTAAGTTACTGTTCATTCTTTGAAATATCTTATCATAGGTACGCCTGATTAAATTTATTAGGTATACAGGTTTAAAGCACCAAATATTAAATACCCCCCCCCAAAAAAAATATAATAAATAATAATAAATAAATAGATAATTAAATAGATAAATAAACAGAAAAAAAAAAATGAAAAGCTTCTTGATTCCTGCTAACCAATCTTTTCACATTAGTTCTCTAACTTCAGTTTGCATCAACCTAATCTTATGGAACTTATACACAAATGTTTTTAACACAAAACACTGATCAAGTTTGAAATTTGGTAAAAATTGGTTTCATCTGTTCTGAAGTTATGCCCATTTACACATGGAAAAAATATTAAAATTCTTGTTTCCAATCTCCAACTTTAGTTAGTCTCAACCAAATGCCATGAAGCTTACACACAATGCTTATTACCACAAAACAATATCATTGGTTTCTGGAAAACAACTTTAGTTGACATTAATGGATCTTATTTGAAATATTATAAGAAGGTTCATACCACAAAAGGAAGGTTGGGGTTGATTTTGGGGATGATGGTCCAAAAAGTTTAGGAATTGGGGGCCCAAAACAGGATAATAACTTGTGTATAAATATTTTGATTGCTCTGAAATTGTTCCACAATGTTTTATACCTCAAGTAGAAGGTTTGTATTCATTTAAGGGGTTATGGTGCCAACACTTTAGGAATTAAAGAGGGGCCAAAAATGAACATTTTTGTAATTTCTGGGCAATAACTTGTATGTAAGTGTATGAATCTGTCTTATATTGTACCACAAGGTTCCATATCACAAAAGGAAAGCCCAGGATTGAGTTTGGGGGTTATTGCCCCATTCATGAAGGAGCAAAGCATTTTATTTCTTTATATAGTTATAGGAAGATGTGGTGTGAGTGCCAATGAGACAACTCTCCATCCAAATAACAGTTTAAAAAAGTGAACCATTATAGGTCAATGTACGGCCTTCAACACTAAGCCTTGGCTAACACCAAACAACTAGCCTGGCATCCGGGCCCAATCTAGCTGTGCGTCGCAACAAGATTAGCCAGGACCCCAGGCTAACCGAACAACAAGTTATAAAGGGCCCCAAAATTACTAGTGTAAAATTTTATGTTTTTATTTCTATTAATTTTATATTTCAGATCTGAAAGAGAAAAGTACTACAAACATGCCATGAAGGCCAGGAGGAATCCTGATAAGTACCTATCTATTATCATGGACGCAATGGACCAAGCAAAGACTATGATTCCACATTTAACAGCAACACCAAAGTTTGCAGACGGAATGTGGAAGCTTAAAACCCATCTTCTTGGTGCCATTGTTCATGGGATAGGTGCTTATGGATTTTTTGACATATTCCAATGGCCTCATGGCAGTAACTTAACCGTTTCAACTTTAATGAATATTCACTTCATGATGAAGGACTCGTTACCTGAAGTGCTATACCTTCAGATGGATAACTGTGGGAGGGAGAACAAAAACCGGTATGATTATTATATTAAGAATAGTGACAAATACAATGCACAAATAGAAATCTCTAAAATTCACCATTGTCTTATTTTGATGTACCTATTTCATAGAAATGAAACTGATTTTGTAATAATTAACTGCTTTAAATAATTCCAGGATTCATAGTTATGAAAATTTTTGAGCTGTTTGATTTTTAAACAATATTGCAACAAGCATATTGTAAATATTCAATCTTCTAAGTTCTTAAAACAATTGGGAATCCAGAATTTGTCATAAATGGGGGACAGCGACGATCATACTTTATTGACTACCTAAAAAAATGTTAACCTTTTAAAGTTTTTATGTCTATTATTTAGCATCAAACAATTTTTTCAGATATCTGATGTCTTTCCTGGCCTTCTTAGTGGAACTGAAGGTATTCAGGAAAATAAAATTAAGTTTCCTTATGGTGGGCCACACTCATGAAGACATAGATCAAATGTTTTCAAGGTAAAGTATAATCTATATATAAGAGTTGAAAAGTATATATTTTTTTTAAAACTTTTTAAAGTCATGACTGTAAAGGTCACATGATGTGTGAGTTAACAAGTAAGGCATCTACAAGACATATTAACTAACATAAATGTAGATGTTCATCTTTGTTAACATCTGTAACACCTAGCTACATTCCTCATCTGTATCAAAGATGTCCACATTATAGTTCATATTATATATTCAATTGACTGCATAATACAATGAAACTTATATTCCAAAGTTTAGCACTATTCAACAGCATACTGAATTGCTCAAAGCAATAAAAACATTTTAAGTTCATTAGACCACATTCATTCTGTGTCAGAAACCTATGCTGTGTCAACTATTTAATCACAATCCAAATTCAGAGCTGTATCCAGTTTGAATGTTGTGTCTTAACTAGCCCCAACTGTTCAGGGTTAGACATCTGCGGTCGTATAAAGCTGTGCCCTGCAGAGCATCTGGTAGATATAGGTTACTACTAATTTATCAATAAATAAAAGCTAGCCATGAATATTATTTGCAGACAAAACAACAAAACACACACTTTCCTATCAAATTACTATAGTATTAATGAATGGGTGTTTTTATAATGGGCCTGTTATATGTCCAAGGTCTGTAATAATGGTCGAAGAAGTCTGTAATGGCCTGAGGCAACGCCGAGGGCTATTACAGACATCCGAGGCCATTATTACTGACCGAGGACATATAACAGGCCCATTATAAAAACACCCATTCATTAATACTATAGTAATGAATAATACAGGGCCATTATAAAAACACCCATTTCTTAATACATTTATTAACCAACTGAACAAAAGTTTATGTGTTGCTGCTAACTTGATGTACTGTCTTACTCTTTTAATGACAGTTTAGTTTGAACAAAATAATTTGCACTTCACCATTATAAAGCTTTAAAGATACCAAATATCCAAGATATTAAGTTGAAAGAGATATGTGTTAAAAAACAAGATGAACAGTGATCCCTTTATATGGTTCTTTAATGTTGGTTGCTGGTTACAAAATTAAATAAAATACAAAAAGGTATTATACTCTTTACAACTTAGTTTTATTAACATTATTAAAAACCCTAACAGGGCTTAATACAAACAAACTGGGCATTAATACAGGGCCATTACAGAAAAACAGGGCCATTACACAAAAAACAGGGCCATTACAGAAAAACAGGGCCATTACAGAAAAAACAGGGCCATTACAGAAAAACAGGACCATTACAGAAAATATGTAGTTTTTAATGAACAGTCACTTTTGGCAATAATGCACTTTTGGTTGGTTAATAAATATAATTATCTCCACTTGATTTTCAAATGACCTTTTTATACAATTTTAAATCTGTTCTAAAACACTTGAACTTTTTAAAATTCACATTTTTTAGGGTTTCTGTTTTATATTGAATGATAGGTGTGAAATTAATTTAAACTAGATGTTTTTCCAACATTTACAAGAAAAAGACTCCAGACCTACTTCGTATGTTATATATACATGGCTCATTTTGAATTCTTTATAATTTTTTTTCAATTTTAGGTTTTCCATTTGGTTAAATCACAATAGTTGTAAAACCATGGATTCACTAATGAATGGATTTCAAAACTGCTATAACCCCAAACCAACCAGTATCAAAACGTGCCAAGTATACAACTATTCAGAATGGATTACTCCCTACCTTGCACCAATGAGTGGGCATTCCACACACCATGTGTATAAGTTTAAACTAGAAAATGGCAAAACAAAAATGGTCTTCAAAGAATGGACAACTACAAAGGTAATACATTGTTAATATATTATTCACTAGATCCTGGAATATATACTTGAATCTTTTTCCTTCAGGCTCACCAGATATTTAACAGTGATAAAGTCAGTATCAAGAACAAAAGTCCTTTATTTTATATATACAAGGCATTTAAAAATTTTGTGACTTGTTTTGTGTCACACATAAATTCAATGTTCTTGGCTCAATTACTATTTATCAATTTTAAATTTAATTTCCAAGATGAATTTCTGTGTAGGAAACTGTCAATTGGTTATACATGAAATAAATTTAAAAAAAATTAGATGTGGTCTATAAATAACCACTAAAAAAAAAAAGTTCACAATTTAAAATGTTTCTTTGTCATTCATTAGCTCGAAAGCCTTTTACTGTAAACTAATTGAAGTATGAAATATCTTTCACTGGTATTATATTTGTCAGCTTAAAATAATTGATGATTACTTTTCATGTTTTAATCTTAATTATAGGCTTGGAGAGAATGTGAGGGCAGTGATAGATATCCCCTATTAAGGCTGCCCACTACTCAACCAAAACTATTACAACCTAATTTCCAAGATTTGGACAAAGTGGAAAGCTCAATCTTGGGAGCAAGGAAATTTATAGATAAAGAAGATATGATATGGTGGGAGAGATTTTTCCAGGAAAAACATAATGAAGGTAAGGCCTGGTAATTCAGAGTTATTATTATTTATGCACAAACTATTTGTAGACCTGCAGTTTATGACTGTTGTCTTTTATTTAGAATTTCCTTTTCCTTATATTTTCCTTTACTTGAGTAAAACAGAGCTGAAAAGAAATTCTAACTTGCTTCCAAGGATGTTTGCTATTTGAATGTATAAGTTCATGGTAAATTTTTATATCTAATAAAAAAATAATAAAAATGATAGGTCAACAGGCATTTTCTCATGCTACAGGTTGTGACAAAATGACACATTTTGTATTGCTTATACAGGAAAAAACATAAGCTAAACTAAATAATAGAATTGTAAAATAAAATGCTCTGAGAATATTTAAAAAAAGGCGGGTAACCAGGTGTTTTTCCAGCTGAACTAATAGCAAAATTCCAGGAAGATTCCTTCAGAAAATGCACTATTTTAGAGTTACCTTCCCTTAAAATGTAAATTCAAAAACAATCAAAAAAGAGCAAAAGATAATCTTTACATGATGTAGATATGAATATTTATGAATTATAATCCTATAAATGAGTTCTTTTAAATGCTTATTCACATTCATCAGCTGTATTCCTGCATCAAAATTTTTGAAAATCTGGAACTTATTATTTTTTAAATCGAAGAATGAGAAGGACACCTATACCTTAAGTAGTAATTGTATGCCTAATTTTGGTACATCAAATTTAAACTAGGCCTAAAATAAAATTTCATTTGTTTGGCATTGCCGCCCGACCCACTGAAAAACTTGCCGCCCAAATAATTTTATTTGCGTTTCAGAAATTTATTTTTTTTTTTATTTAAAAAAAAATCGAAATTGTGCCGGAATTCGTTCGTATCCGCCTAGTTTGTTCCTGGCTTAACTTATTTCAAATCACGATCTTAAAAGCGCTTGCCTTACACTATATTGGGAGCAAACATTTAAATGACATGGAATAGAAAAAGTCTGCCAAAAGTAATGTCAAAGAGGCCGGCAGGGGAAAGCATCTCCCTATGCTGCAATGCATTGGTTAAGGGAGATGGATTTTATCAAAAATCAAATTTTCAGCTATTCTTTGAAAGAAACGTTCTGAGAGACCTTGTAGAGGACTCAAATTTTATCTTTTGTAAAGCAGAAACAGATGATTTCTGCTTGACTTTGTCGCTTCATGAGATAGAAGTTTTTTCACCGGGACATCACAGAACAAATATGCGTGGCTTTTTACATTTGTTGAACTTATTAAATATTTGAAATTTATCATTGACAAATTTTCCCTTGAACCAGAGAACAAAGTATCTACTATAGTCAGAACCACAATGATGCATTCAAGATAATTATGGCTGTAAGCATCAAAGCTTAAAGACCAAAATGGTCCCAGATTTACAGGTTTATAGTAGTTTTGTACCAGTAGATGCTAGCCTGGTACAAAACATACATATTTTAAAGACTAGCATCTTGTGTCAATTGAAGTACTTCCCACTTTTCTTGCCTTTCTTCTTAACATGAATAAGATAATTCTTAAAACATAAGAGATACTGACAGAAACATATTTATAAATGTATCTAGTGTACTAGTGATGAATAAAATCCCCTCCTTTTCCACAATTCAAAGGGCTCATTAATTTATCTGTATTCATGTAATGCATGTCCAGATTTCTGTTCATCAAACGCTTTACAACCCATAATTTATTTATCTGCAAAATTTGTCTGTCCTGCTTCATATTTCCATTTTGAATTTATCATACATTTTAAACCTAGCCCTGAAAAACCTTGCACTTGGATAATATTAGTATAAACACCATGTCTATTTGTGCCAACCTTCCAAATTTTTAATATTTTGTTATCCTAATTTGGTACAGATCCTTTATCCTCAAAACTTATCAGGGGCAGTAGGCGTGTTTGTATGGTAGTTCGTCACACCTTACTGCTTACATGTATGATTACTAGCCTCTAGGTATTGGTTTGAGCCCTAGTTGGACAGTTGAAAAATTAAGGTTTGATTTTCATGTCATATGTGATAAGGTTAGTAATTTCCTCCCGCAAGTTGGCTTTTTCCTTCAAGTACATGTACTTAGGTTTAGTACGCCACTAAAACCGACTGCCATGAAATTACCCATATGGTGTAGAAAGTGATGTTTATAAAACCAAAGCAAACAATCAAAGTTTTAAATCTTTGTCCATTTGTACAAGGAGCCGTAGTGGTTGAGCCATTTAACTTGTGGTAATTTTACCAAACTGTGACCCACTGCTGTGACCACAACTTCAAGATGTGACATCAGGCCTCTGTTCAACGGGCAGTCCCACAATAAAAGTTCAATTTTCAAGTCATACATTTTATATGGTTAATTTGTCAGTTTCCTGCCTCAGTTCTGTTTTTTTTCTGGGTACTTTGGTTAACTCTGCCAATAAAACTGACTGTCTTGCATGAAATTATCCATATGATGTAGAATGTGACATTGACGGTTGACCCCTTTCAAAGAAACAACCAGCATGTACACACTGCAATGCTTTAGACAACATTGATCTAGAGACTTCATGATTTACCTGTATAAAGCTTTTAAATGAAAAAAAAAAAAAAAAAAAAAACCCTACCTACCTACCCACCTGCTGATAGTGTGGGTCGGCAATGCCAAACCAACAATTTTTTAAGGGTGGCCCTAGTTATGCAAAATTTATTTCAAATATTTAATGTTTGCAGAACTGGAATATGAAGATGATGACTCGAGTTTTAAACTATTTGAATTGGCCCGATTTGTGGCGCAAAGACCACTTCCTGATATAACAACATTTTCAGTGCCAGAGATAGTAGTGAACAGAGATGTCATGCCACCTGTAAGTTGAACTCTTCATAAATTCCTCAACATTGCTATAGTTTGCAATAAATGAAGATTACATATGAAATATATGAATATTATGACACTTTATTTTACTTTGTTGGTACACGAACTTGAAATAAATATATACAAAAGGAGTAGTTTTGATAAGGCCCTTAAATAGCTCTCTTTTTTACACTAAATTTCAAATTTGGATTTATTGACCACTATCACAATGAATAATAGCTAAAATAGTGACAAGGTACAAACGACGCCTTTTTGTTGAAAATTGAAGTTCTTGTGTTCTGCTGATGACGTCATAAACAGTAATTATTTTTATTGTCCATGAAAAATCAATAAAAATTAGTAAATTTTATCTGTTTTTTGGACAAGAAACCTAAAGCACATATGTAGACAAAATTGATTTTTGAAAAAAATGTTTGTAATGACATTTTACATGTTAAACCTTGAATATCTAGTTTCTTGACACCTGCACTCTATGTTTACTGGTCCTAAATTTGGTTAAAATCTGGACAATTTTGTCAAATTTCCTCAAAATCACTTACTTTTTACCTATTTAGGATGAAAAAATCATCATTTTCGAATAAAACTTTGACACAAATAGTTCTATTTAACTTTCTCACATGTCTTTATGACAACTTAAACATTTTTTACCTCTTACCATTGAACTTAAAATCAGGGTCAATTCTGTATACATCATGCATTATACCATTCTTTTTGATTATTTGGTAAATACATGTACAGTAAATTAAGACAACTCAATAGATATTCATTAAAAAATAAAATATATCAAGTACATTGAATCAAACAAATATTACAAATATTCATATGTTTTATTATCTTATAATAAATGTATCAACCATGCACTTCAACTGGTTGCTCATCCTTTTTAGGTTATCCTTGGGAAGAAAACAAAGCCTGCCAAGTCTCAACCAATCATAATGGAGGAAGGTCTCAAGGCAGATGATTTTGTTTTAACAAATGTGGAAAAGTACAGCGATGAGTGGCCACAAATTGGAAAAGTAATTTCAATTTGTGGTCACAATATACATATACTATGGTATAAGGGCAGTAAGCCTACAAGCTGGTCTCCATGCACAGTGCCTATTTCAGGACAAAGAAGAAAGAGGGAGCCTTTCACTGAAACAGTAACAAGAGACCAAATTTGGAAAAGTGGTTTCGAATTAACCAACAATGGACACTTACCAAAATCTGTCAAGGATGCCATTGACAGATATTGAATAAAATATTTATTTTAACAGATAGAATGCACTTTATTATTTTAAAAAAGTTTATGAATAGCAGCTAATTATATAAAAGAGCCTAGAAGTTATTAAAGAGACCAACCATAATTTGCAATCATAAATAAATGATGATTATATGAATAAAAGGTGATGTGGGAAAGGAGTCAATAAGACAGCAACATCTGTTATGAAAAAAACTTATCATTTACCACAAACACTTCATAGCAGCTGTACTATTAAAAGACACTTAGTATTTATGGAAAGCACATTGAAAATAAAGTAGCAAACCATAGAAGGTGATTTAAATTCCTGTATTTGTTTCACTTGTGTACAATATGAAATTTTCACCCATCCAAAGTGGTAAATTCAATTTTTCATTCATTGGGTCCCCAGTATACTTTTTATAGAACTTTTCACACTATAAGTTAAATAGTTAATCTGATGCAGGTGAACTGAATTAAGATGTGGTAAGATTGCTAATTAGACAACTCTCCCCCAGACAACAGATGTCATAGAATTTAAAAACTATAGGTCATCCTTCAACAATGAACAAAAACAAACTTGATCAATTCCAGAAAGAAAGTATAAGCTTTCTTGCTGTTCTATCTTTAATTAAAAAAAAAGTCAGGAGTGTAGTCAGGTCAAACTGTAACAAACAAAAAATGGTGCTAATGTATTAAGTATCTCGGTTTTGGATATGCGCTTAAAGTAACAGACTCAATATATGAATTATGGTTGGGTCACATATCTGTCAGAATATTTTTATTATCCACTGAAATTTAATCTTCAGAAATTTATTTAGACTGATAAAATCAGTCTACCTCCATAACACTGACACATTTCTTCATCCTCATTCAGAATTTGTAGTTGAAAAAGCTAACTGCATATATGTAAACATTTAAATGAAAAAGATGACAATCAAAATGAATAGTAATAAAATCAATTTTGATCTTAAAGGATAACCTCTGTATTGGCTTCTATAGTAGATAGTAGGTGACATAGTTTAATAAATTTACATCTGGCTCATTTGCTGACGTCATCATGGAATCTTTGGTCCTCTAATTGGAGCAGTATGCTATAATTTGAAGTTTTCAGTGATGGATTATTAATTTACATATCTTAAGGTTCTATTATCACATTCATTTTTTTGTACTACCAATCTGGATCTACAAAAAATGCAATCATTGTTCAAAGTATTATTTTTGATAATGTTGAATGAAGTGTTACCATTCCAGAATGGTCGATGTAGTGTTACCATTCCAGAATGGTCGATGTAGTGTTACCATTCCAGAATGGTCGATGTAGTGTTACCATTCCAGAATGGTCGATGTAGTGTTACCATTCCAGAATGGTCGATGTAGTGTTACCATTCCAGAATGGTCAATGTAGTGTTACCATTCCAGAATGGTCAATGTAGTGTCACAGTGTTGTGACCATACATACATGATCACGGGTTTAACCACACATACATAACATGATCACAGTGGTGTGACCATACATACATGATCACAGGTGTGTAACCATACATACATGATCACAAAATAGTTTGTGGCCAATGAAAGGCCTTTTTTTAAGAAGAAAACTAATGACAATGCTACAGTAACATCCCATGATCCCATGATCTAAACCTTTCCATTTATAGAATTTTTAATAAACTCTTAATCTAAAAAATTCGCTGTTTAATATAAGTTGCAAAACTTGTTGCCCAATCCACTATAAATAAATATGTTTAAACTAAATTGCTGTACTTTATATAGTCATGCAATGTTTTAATAAATTTTAACCTTTTTCTACAATTTATTAATATTCAGATTAATAACCTCCAACTTCTGGAGGGATTAGACAATAATGCACCTCAGAAAGCATGGCAAGATGCCAGTCCAGTTGACTTTATGACAACTAGTGAAGAGCAGGTTGAAATTAAGTTATCATATATCCAAATGATATGTAAAGTAATTAGTAGATTTATACCAAGTCTAAGTTTTATGAGAGAGGTTGTTCTCCAGGTTATGAAAGGAGATCATTCCAAATTATTGACAGTTGAACTATGCAGAATGTTCTTATGAATTCATATAAGTTTTACATGCATTACATAAATAGTATACATATTTTTTTTGTGGGGCCAGCTGAAGTACAATATGGGAGTTTCTCGCAATATTGAAGACCCATTGGTGGCCTTCGGCTGTTGTCTGCTCTTCGGTCGGGTTGTTGTCTCTTTGACACATTCCCCATTTCCTTTCTCAATTTTATTAACAAGAATAAAGCAGATTATTAATAATTTTCATCAAATTTTAAGAAAAAACAGTTATACCACTTGAAACAAAACCCTTGAATGAACAGAAGTATGAAGATGTGAAAATTTTGGAGCATTATGAAAATGTTATTGATGAACTTCATCAGAAGGCCAATGTTCAGTGGCGGATTCAGAGGGGGTGTAGAGGGCTGAGCATGACAACCATGACACCTTCAAAGCCAAACAGATTGAGCAAGAACGTGTTGACTTCTATTTCACAATTCCAAGAAACAGAAAGTTATACTCTACTACGCTCTATTGAAGAAAAAAAATTCCACAGCAATATTATTTACCGAAATTATGTCTAACCCCAAACGCCCTAGTCTATTTTAAAATAACATAGCTGATAATGATCCCCAGTCAGTATAAGCTTTAGATAGATTTAAAGTTTAAGGTATGAACCATTTGTTTGAGGAGGCAGTCAGAGATATTTAAGAGAAAAAATCTGAATGACTTTTGCCTGAAAACATAAAATCTTGTCCACTTTTTAGCTCACCTGCCCCAAAGGGCCAAGTGAGCTTATGCCATCACTTGGCGTCCGTCGTCGTCCGTCGTCTGTTGTCGTAAACTATTTCAAGAATCTTCTCCTCTAAAACTACTAGGCCAAATACTTCCAAACTTTAACTGAATGTTCCTTAGGGTATCTAGTTTATAAATTGTATCCGAAGTTTTGATCTATCAACAAAAATGGTCGCCATTGCTAAAAATAGAACATAGGGGTCAAATGCAGTTTTTGGCTTATATCTAAAAAACAAAAGCATTTAGAGCAAATCTGACATGGGGTAAAAATGTTCATTAGGTCAAGATCTATCAGCCCTGAAATTTTCAGATGAATCAAACAACCCATTTGTTGGGTTGCTGCCACTTAATTGGTAATTTTAAGGAAATTTTGCAGTTTTTGGTCATTATCTTGAATATTATTATAGATAAAGATAAACTGTAAACAGCAAAGTAAGATCTACAAATAAGTTAATATGACCAAAATTGTCAATTGACCCCTTAAGGAGTTATTGTTCTTTAATGACAATTTTTCACAATTTGTTCATCATATTTGCTAACTTTAAAAAATCTTCTCCTCTAAAACTACTCAACCAAATTCAACCAAACTTCAACTGAATGATCAGTAGGGTGTATAAAATAAAGTTTGTGTTTTATTTTCTATTTCGTCGAAAAACATGGCCGTCATGGCTAAAAATAGAACACAGGGTAAAATGCAGTTTTTCAAGAATCTTCTCTGATGAAACTACTAGGCCAAATACTTCCAAACTTTAACTGAATGTTCCTTAGGGTATCTAGTTTATAAATTGTATCCAAAGTTTTGATCTATCAACAAACATGGTCGCCAGCCTTTAAAGACAATTTTACACAATTTGTTCATCATATTTGTTAACTTTCAAAAATCTTCTTCTCTGAAAGTACTGAACCAATTGCAGGTAAACTTATGCTAAATGATTCTAAGGGTATCTTGTATAAAGTTTGTGTTTTGTAAAAAAACATGGCCACCATGGCTAAAAATAGAACATAGGTTAAAATGCAGTTTTTGACTTGTATTTCAAAAACTAAAGCATTTAGAGCAAATATGTTGAGGAGTTAAAGTGTGTGTTAGGTCAAGATCTATCAGCCCTGAAATTTTCAGACAAATCGATACTCATTGTGGGGTTGTTGCCACTTAATTGGTAATTTTAAGCAAATATTGCAGTTTTTGGTTATTATCTTGAATATTATTATAGATAGAGATAAACTGTAAACAACAAAAATGTTTATCAAAGTAAGATCTACAAATAAGTTTAATGACTAAAAATGCCAGTTGACGCCTTAAGGAGTTATTGCCCTTTAATGATAATTTTACACAATTTTTCATTGTTTGCTAACTTAAAAAAAATCTTTTTCTCTTAAACTACTGAACCAATTTCACTTTAACTTAAAACTTAACTTGTATTAATTTGTGTTTTTTATATCCCCCAAAAAACAAAGTTTTGGGGAAGTATATAGGAATTACCCTGTACGTCCGTCTGTCTGTCCATATGTCTCGTAAACGCAACTCCTCCTTAATGGATGGACCAATATTAATGAAACTTCACACAGTTGTAGTACACAACCTGAGGATGTGCATGAAGGAAAATATTTCTGGTCGGAATTATTTTAAGGGAGATAATTGATTTTACTTAGTTAAATATAGCTATAAATGGCAACAAGTCTGTAAGCGCAACTACTCCTAAACAGATTAATCAATATTGATGAAACTTTACACAGTTTTTGTACACAACCTGTAGATGTGATTCAGATGTGCATGAAGGAAGATATTTCTGGTAAGATTTTTTTTCAAGGGAGATAAGCACAACTCCTCCTAAATGACTGTACCAATATTAATTAAACTTTACACAGATCCAGTACATGACCAGAGAATGTGCATAAAGGAAGATATTCTTGGTCTGAAATATTTGAAGGGAGATAATTAACTTAGGCAGCAACCATTTGATTTTCTGGGGGGGGGCTATGCTTTTTTTTTCTGTACAAACTTTTTTTTTCGCCTGCGGCGAAAAACAATCTTTTTTTTTCGCGAGAAGTCGAAAACAATTTTTTTCTTTCAATTTTAGCATTACATATAGTGGCAGCTGGGGGTGAAACAAACAATTTTTTTTTCTCAGAATCAAAAACAAATTATTTTTTTCTCCAAAAACTGGAAACGAACTTTTTTTTCCAAAAAAAACCATAGCCCCCCCCAGAAAATCAAATGGTTGCTGCCTTAATTTATATAGATTTAGTTATTTTTTGGGTTTCTACACACTGACTTAAAATATGCAAAGAGAGATAACTCTAATTATTATTAATTTTAAATGTTCTTTCATTTCCTTTTACTTCAAGAAAAATAGCCAATGTTGCTAGGGGTAAAATGCATTATTTTTGCCTGTGAAGAAAATATGACAGATACAAAGAATGTTTGAATGGCATATTTTAACACACACTGAAAAGCAAAAATAATCATTGATGAATGATTTAAACAAAAATATTGAAGGTGAGCGATTCAGGCTCTTGAGAGCCTCTTGTTGCTATTAGAAACGAAAATTTCCAACAGAATTATAAAGCATTAAATGAACATGATGAATAAAAAACGGGCCCTTTTTTGGGCTGGGGGTTTGCATGTCTGACTGGAATGTTATTTGACCGATCTGATATATTGAATACTTTTTTCAAGACCAGACTGAAACCTGTCTGCTTGGTGTTGCCTTTATGTCTCTTTTTGGCGACTGTTGTTTATAAATTCGTTGTCATTTCAGACTAATTCGTAGCCTTTGGTTAATTTAGAACCCCTCACTTCCCTTAATATTGTATGGTGAAACATATCAACAAAACATTTGGATAAAAAATGCTTGTTTGTTTTTTTCATCTCGTGTCGGTCGTATTGTAAATTTCATCGAATAGCCCGGCGTATATCTTCTTGCAACAAGAATTCTGTGAGGTTATGCCAACTTAACATACAACAATCGAGAATTATTTACGGACACATCAAATATATATCAGTACATAGCTTTGAACCCATACTTATGATAGACAAATGATAGAGAGAATACAGCATCAAAAGTGTCCAACCCTTACACTTTACAGCAACAATAAAATATGCATGCCCATAGTCAGGAACCGTTTAAAAAGTGCATTTTATGCTAAGTTATTTTATGTTTTTTAGCCCAAAAACTTTAAGCCTCGCTCTGCTCGGCGATCTTTAAATACTTCCCCCCCCCCTTTCCAAAATCCTGGATCTGCCCCTGATGTTGATCTTAAAGATGAAGATTGTTTCCATATTGGTATGTTTACAGTAGTCCTAGTTAATCACTCATTATTGAGAAAGTATGAATAAGTTTCTTCCTAATTTCTTTAATTTTTTTTTGCAGGTTGTCCATGTAATGCTGATTTTTTTAGTAGTTAAAAGAACATTTTCCAAGAGAAATTGGTGCATAAATTGGTCTGGGATTAACTTATGGCTAATTAGAAAGATATTTTCAACTCTGCAATATTTATGATTTCCAGATTTTTGGTTTGTGTAATTGGGAAGGAATAGCCAATAATAGGATTTGGAGGATGGATTTATAGCATGTTATGTAAAACTATGGTGATTTTATTCAGTTCTGTCAATAGACTCAGCTACTTGACAAGGTGTTTTTTTATTACCTTGCCATTTTAGCTTAATCTGTTGTAGAGCATTTGTTTCAACAAAGTATAAAAGATGTCTGGTTTCTTCATAAAAAGATGATGATCAGTTGACAGGTGAGCGGTTTTCTGGAGCCAAGAGAGTAAGAGCTAGGACAGACAACATACAAGACAAGTTTGGACATCTTCATCCAATAAAATTTGAATTTTTTACATCTTCTCATGAATTTTCCAAAAGCATTCAACTATTTCTTGTTTGATAATAGCAGCATCCAGGTAGTATTCAGTAAGAATAATTATTGTCAAAAATATACAAAATATATATCTATTTTCTGGTATGTTGTTTCTTTCCATATATTAATGGATATGGTATTGACTAATGTTTGATTGATTAACATCTAGTTAAAAAGTATGTCATGCATGTTCATGGTTCAGATAAGTTAACATGAATAAAATTGAGAAAGGAAATGGGGAATGTGTCAAAGCGACAACAACTCGACCATAGAGCAGACAACAGCCAAAGGCCACCAATCGGTCTTCAATGTAGCGAGAAAGTCCCACACCTTTAGGCGTCCTTCAGCTGGCCCCTTAAAAATATGTATACTAGTACAGTGAAAATGGACGTCATACTAAACTCCAAATTATACACAAGAAACTAAAATTAAAAATCATACAAGACTAACAAAGGCCAGAGGCTCCTAAATGAAATTTGTTTGACTAATTTCAAATATCTGACATTTTAATAGGTAATTTTGGCATTATCTGTTAATTAAATGCTACTATAGCATGTATAGTTCAACATGAGAAATAATATAACCCATCAGGAAAAAAAATTATTTACAAAAATGGCACTTGCTGTAACAAAATATGTCAATTTATACCTTTTAATAAGTTTTTATGAACTATTTGCATTGCATTATAACTATATTGTGCTATTTTATTATAAAGGAAGTTGGAACTATAAGAAGAATAAAGAGGACAAACTTTTAAAGAAGATTTAACTCTGCATATGATGCTGACAGGGATTTTATTGTGAGCTTCACTGATGCACATATCATAGAAATGGTTTTGGAATATTTTGGAATGGAAAGGATACACTCAAATCAAACAAGACATATCCCTCCTGAGTTTATAACAGATGAAGGAAAGAAAACGTGGATTTACTTGAAAATAGGTTAAAAAATATTAATACTGTTTATAAAAAAAATGAAAGGATTGTTGATGAAATTTTCATTCAGTATTTATATAAAAATGTATTGAGATACTGCTTTTTCTTTTTTTCATTTCTTTAATGATAATGACAAACATATCTTATCATATATGATTTCAAAATTTTATCTGATCCTATTCATTGCATTCAGAAAAACTTTTTTTTTTTTTAATAATCTATGCAAAAATGGGCAATTGGATAAATCTTATACATTTAAAAATAACAAAACGACCCATACTTTTTAGTATGTTTAAAGAAAAATTAGGCTGAAATCTACATTTTTTGCAAAGTATAGATGAACCACCTTAATTGTTATTTTGGTTTAATTTGTATCACACAATTTGAATTGCAGTTATCTCCCTTGTACCACAAAGAATGTTATTTCTTTCATGCAACAATTTAATTCTATTCAAGAAATGGCATATGAGTTTATTACATATTTTCAAGAGACTTATTGGATGAATATTTGTTCAAGCCACAGTCAGCGTTTCATTATAGTACTACTGGTATCCATGATTCCAGAGAACCTCATCACCAAGATGTTATTGGTAAACCATAGTAATATGTAAATTTGCAAAACAAAAAGTTAAAATAATAGTAATAAAGGAATAAAGTGAAAATAGTGAAAATTGGATAAATGCATTCAAACTGAAAAGTCATTGTACTTGTTATAAAATATAACACTCTAACATTGAATTAGACAGAAAAATATTACATATGTATGTTGTGTACAAGTTGCGATTGTGTACAGGTTATAACATGTACAAAATATTTGTACAAAGCAAAAATACAAGTTATAACATGTACAAAAGTACCTCGTAGACGTTATTTCCTGTACAAAATATTGCTTAAAAATGGTACAAAATTTGAAATGAAAAAATGTTTCTATTACAACACTTGCCATTAATCTCAATAATATTTTCAGCATTTTATTTTATAGTCCATTCATGTTAGTGTGTTTTGTATGATTGGTAATCTCATGTAGGTCTTTGTTGAAGATTTTGTTTGGCCAGAATATTTGCGCCATCTTCCTCAGACCTCTGTTATTGAAGCTGGAGCCATAAAGGAGTACAGATAATACACAGCTTTTGTAGAGTCTGAGCTTGGTCTTCTCTGAAAAGACTTGTTTTCAAGATGTCACCTAGTATAAAGAATGCTGATCTAGCTTTTCCTAATCTGATCTTTATGTCTTCCAGCACCACCTTCTGTAATCATACACCATCCTTGGTAACTAAGTGAGTCTAAAGCTACGAGTTGTGTCTCTTCTACAAATATGACAGGCAGTCTCTCTGTGTTGATGTACATTAATCTTGTCTTTTTGTCATTGATTGTAAGTGCACTCATTTTAGCTTTTTTTTTCTAGCCTTTTTGTTTTCTCCTGCATATTGTTTACAGTATGGTGGTAATCATCAGCTAGTCTGTATCCACAAGCGTGGTACATAGTGTCAATCTCAGTGACAGAATTCAATACTGACATAATTACTGAGCTTACTAAGTCATACATGTATATGACCTGATCTTAAAGTTTGTTTATGGTAGACCATACAGGCCATTTATGTGTAATGTAGAAGAATGATAGTGTTCTGTAACTCAAGGTGTCACATGTCTCTGTCGTGAAGCAACTGTAATAAGAGAGTATGATTTTTCTCACAAAATCATCTTTGTCTCCAACAGTACCCCTGTGTTGTGTTACAAGGGAAGTACTTCCTTAGCTCAAACATTTACAGATGAAATAATCTTATATATCTTATATACATACATAACTTCCTTTCCTCGTTAGTTTTAATCTAGCGTCGTAATACAGTACATGATATATAAGACATGAGGATGGAATAGTTGCAGATATATATATAAGTCTGAAAATTACACCAAACAGTGTTAGAGTTAGATTTTCTGATGACAATATATATATATATATATATAAGTACGTCTGAGTCAGTGACAACTCTACAACAGATGTATCCATCGGATCGCCATCAATGATGGTGATAGAACCAAAAATTTGCGAAAGCAAATTTACAGATCTAACATTGTTGGGTTGATCAACCCAACAATGTTAGATCTGTAAATTTACTATATATATATATATATATATATATAATATATGGAATGTTGGTTTCATTTAATATCATTTCAACTATTACTTTTACCTGTTTGCCTTCTATCATTTTTGCTTTCAGTATTTCAGCTGCTTTTAACACACCTTATAATAAATATTGGCCTCATTTAAAGGTAACATGTTACATGAATTTAAATTTCCCTTTTTATTGTTGATTCAATCTTTGATAAGGCATCATCTTTTCTGGATGTTTAATAACTGCTGCAATAGAAATAGAATTACAAAATTAAAAACATTAAAAAGAAACCTTGTGAGAAAAAAGAAGTTTTAGACAATGAATTAATTTAAGTTTGAAATGAAACTGTTATTTTAATCCTGTTCTGTTTAGTCAGCTTCCATGATTTGTATGTCTGTGAGCTTGGATAACAATGGTTGCACAACAATGGATAAAACATAGTGCAGAAAAATCAAACATAAAATCTGACACAATGTGTAAACCAGTCAGGACTGGGGCCATTACATTGCAATGTAATACATTACATTACAATTACTTTGTGATTCTTCCATTACAATTGCAATTACAATTACATTTTTTCTCACATGTAATGCATTACATTACAATTACTTTGCCTGTGTAATGCATTACATTACACATTACTTTTTCAATATAAAAACTAAAAACATTTCAAACAAGAATGTGTCCATAGTACACGGATGCCCCACTCGCACTATCATTTTCTATGTTCAGTGGACCGTGAAAATTGGGGTCAAACCTTTAATTTGGAATTAAAATTAGAAAAATCATATCATAGGGAACATGTGTACTAAGTTTCAAGTTGATGTAACTTTAACTTCATCAAAAACTACCTTGACCAAAAACTTTAACCTGAACTTCGCACTATCATTTTCTATGTTCAGTGGACCACGAAATTGGGGTCAAAACTATAATTTGGCATTAAAATTAGAAAGATCATATCATGGGGAACATGTGTACTAAGTTTCAAGTTGATTGGACTTCAACTTCTTCAAAGACTACCTTAACCAAAAACTTTAACCTGAAGTGAACGGATGCACAGACGGACGCACAGACGGACGAACGGAGGCACAGACCAGAAAACATAATGCCCCTCTACTATCGTAGGTGGGACATAAAAACAGATTTTTATAAGAAATTGATAAATATTACAGGGGTATATATATATATGAAGATATATATACAGTGTTAGTGACATAGACTTCAAAGACTGGTTAATCAATATGTCCATTGAACTTTATAATCATAAGAGGTTCAAAAGTGATGTCATTAAGAGAACAGCGATCAGTTCTGTACACCTTTCTGGCAATACTAAAAAGCCTTTCTACAGCAGCTGATGTGTGTGAAATGGCTAAATACTTGATAGCTGTATTAGCCAAAAAAGAAAGGCACACTGAATTTGACTTCCATCATTCCAGTGCATTTATTGAAATTTCTTCACATGGCTCAGACAAGTAGATGTCAACATCATGTACTGCACCATACCTGTGTCTATACTCTTTGATGGAGTAGTAGG
The DNA here is from genome assembly GCF_965363235.1 of Mytilus galloprovincialis. Classification (NCBI taxonomy): domain Eukaryota; kingdom Metazoa; phylum Mollusca; class Bivalvia; order Mytilida; family Mytilidae; genus Mytilus; species Mytilus galloprovincialis. Next base: position 53,447,757 of record NC_134841.1, read on the forward strand.
AGGCATTTTCAAGATTCTTAGGTGGTGGAAAAAAATAAATAAATTATCATATAATTTTGTTTCTTACATTGATCACTTAATCATTAAGACATCATTAAGGGATTTCAAAGGAATATAATAAATGTGTCATTAAAGGATTATCTTTTGAAATGCTTAAGGGCTCTGTGAGGACAAACATAAGTTGAGAAGATTTGATTGCAATAAAAACATTTTGATTTTAATTAGGTGAAATAACAACACAGACAGGACCCAAACCACAGTTTGGTTTAAAAATGTTGTTTGACATATTTAATCTTTCACTGAAATACATGTAAGGTGTCTATAGAATTATGAAAATTTCATCTTCATATTTTTTCCATTCATCTATACAGTTTTGTTTGATAAATTTTTATAAGATTTTTCATTGAACACCAAAATATTCCTAATATCATTTTAAACAAATATCAGAAACCAAAATCAAGACTTGATAATTTTTACCATTTTATATTTATTACCTTAATACTTTCTTTTGTTTTTGTTAATTTTCTTTTTATTATACAATATTCTTTAATTTTATGTATATTACCAATTTGTAATGAAAAGTAATGTACTGTAATGGAGGCATTACATCAATTTTTAACTAAAGTAATCATTACATTACATGTAATTGTAATGCAAAAAATGTGCATTACAAATTACTTTGCATTACATCCAAAAAATGTAATATTACAATGCATTACAATTACAAATTACCATTACCCCAGGCCTGAAACCAGTGCAGATGCTTAAATTTGGTCTTCTTTTCTTCACAACAAACACAAACAAGTACAACATGCAAGAATATTAGAAATCTGATAAAATAAGAAGATAATAACTAATATATAAACAAACTCTTCAAATTTTAACCTGATTTGTACAAGGAGAATGGTACTGGGCTACTGGCTGCTTTGTGTCATGTATTGTCAAGTGTCTCTGACATTCTATAACACCCTGCCCCACACCATTTCAAGTTACAGTATATCTGAGTTAAGAAATAATTGATGCAAGCTATACTTTATTTTAATTTTAACATGGGTAGGCATTTTATTCGTGATTATTTTGCCCGAGCGATAGTGAGGGCGAAAATAACCTGTTTCTGTTTGGCAATTCCATACACTGTTATGCTTCAGGTTTTTTTTATAGCCATGGAATGTATACTATTAACCATTATCCATTTCACAAATAGGCTTCAATCGTTATTATTTATTAGAAATTAAGGGGATTCATCCTTTAAAAAGTTTTCCTGGATATATACAAGACATAAACATTGTTTAAAAAGCAGCCTGCTAATCATCTGCAACAGAGTTCATTATTGCAACCCATATGCAATACCTACTGATGAGTCCTAATTGCATATGAACAAAAACACATTTTTTAAATTTTTTTATTTCAGCATTTAGAAGGGACGAAACTCACAAGGCCTGACTGACGCAAAATGAATTCTCTTTTATGATTCAGTGAAGTATATTTTGACACAATATAATTAATCATTCTAGATTATTTTCACTCAAAAGTTTAAATTTATATAGTTGTGATAATGTCAACATGGCCTTGGGAGTCTAGGTGTTATATGAAGCAGCAACCTTGATGTCAAGTATTGTATGATCATTATATGATCGACCAAACATGAACATACTATAATCAAATCAAATGCAGATTATATATATCATAAACCAGCATATTAACTATGTAATCATTCACGCATCGGTGACCAACTGACAAAAAAAATATTCTTTTGACCCTATAATTTATGTCTCTTTAATGACCCAAAAGTTATGTCTCTTTATAATTGGATAAATTGCTAATTATTCTGTTTCCATTCTCTAACATAAGTTTCCCTTAACCAAATATTATTCAGGAGTCGATTTCACAAAAAAACTTACTACTAACATTGCTTGTAATTTTGGTTAATCTATTCCCAAGTTAGAACATCTTTTTTAAGCAATACAAAGTTTTGTAAACAGATCATTTTATGACTATTTTGACCTAAGTATTACTACTGGGCATGTGATTATAAATATTACTGAGAATATTAAACCATGCCTTTTTAGAATAAATCATTACAGTTGACAAATACTACCATCTACTCTTCCCAGTATCAAAATACTTTACATTCAATAAACTCATCATAGATACCAGGACTAAATTTTGTATATACGCCAGAAATGCGTTTCGTCTACAAAAGCCTCATCAGTGACGCTCCAATCCAAAAAGTTAAAAGGGGCAAATAAAGTACGAAGTTGAAGAGCAGTACAGACCGAAATTTTAAAAAGTTTTGCCAAATACAGCTAAGGTAATCTATGCCTGAGGTAGAAAAACCTTATCTCATTACAATACATCATTAAAATAGAATAATATGGCAGATTGTTATGTGAGACAACTTTTCTGATCAACACACATATATATATATATATATACAAAATAAGAAGATGTAGTATGATTGGCAATGAGACAACTCTCAACGAGACCAAAATGACACAGAAATTAACAACTATAGGTAACCGTATGGCCTTCACAAATGAGCAAAGCCCATACCACATAGTCCGCTATAAAAGACCCTGAAATGACAATGTAAAATTAATTGCAATTAAGGCAATACAATACAGATCAAGTATGAATTTTGGTAACATCTTATTTACAGTCCAAAAGTTATGTCTCTTTATAATTGGATAAATTGCTAATTATTCTGTTTCCATTCTCTAACATAAGTTTCCCTTAACCAAATATTATTCAGGAGTCGATTTCACAAAAAAACTTACGACTAACATTGCTTGTAAGTATACTGAATTGTTCATAACTTACGATCAATCTTGGTCTTAAGTTTTTTTGTGAAATCGACTCCAGACTTATTACCAAACAACTCACATCACAAGTACAAATTTAAGTAGCATCACCTATACTGTTCTTCAGTTATTTAAGTAGCATCACTTATACTGTTCTTCAGTTATTTAAGTAGCATCACTTATACTGTTCTTCAGTTATTTAAGTAGCATCACTTATACTGTTCTTCAGTTATTTAAGTAGCATCACTTATACTGTTCTTCAGTTATTTAAGTAGCATCACTTATACTGTTCTTCAGTTATTTAAGTAGCATCACTTGTACTGTTCTTCAGTTATTTCCTTTATAATTTTATATGATATACAAGAGCATGCATAATCTGTGTCCAAAGGATACAAAACAATTATATATTATATTACTCCTTCAGTGAGACAAGATTACCCCATTTCAAGACCTATAAATTTACAGATGTTGAAACCACAATTATAAAAAAGATTATTTAATCTGTAAACCTGCTTACAATACCAAGGTAAATAGGTCACTAAAAGATCAAAGAGGAGTCATGATATCAGCATAAAACATGTATTTTTATTCAGTACTATGTATGTATGTTGTTGGTTTTTTTTATTGACTTTGTACTAAACAGTTGCATTAATGCAGAAATTCACTTCTATTTACAAAAAAAAGTATCAAATATATGAGTATTCAATTATAAACTACCGAGACAATTAACTGCAATATCATTTAAGGAGGCTCGAGGGTCTAAAAATTTGAAGAAAAAAATAAACAATTATTTTTCATTACAAATTTTATTGATTACCTTTATTAGTTGTTACTTTTTCATTTTGTACAAAAATCAATAAATAAATCAATTTGTGTTGGCCTCAGATCATGACTTTTACAATGTATATATCAGTGAAAAAACTCCAAATTATCTCCCTTTGGTGCAAAAATGCCAATTTTTGGCATTAAAATTGAAATATCTTTTTTAACCCCTCAATGACCTATATTTTTTAGTATTATTTTCAAACAAGCTGTACTTAAACTAAACTTTTGTAAAATTTAAGCGATTTCTGTAATTTAGTTCTTTTTTTATTTGGATGTTACATATTTTTTCTCCTATTATATATAGTTCAACAGAAAAAAGGAACTTTACAAAAATGTATGCTTCTTTCCAAGGCAGATTGTTAGCGTAAATGAACGGTGACCCCATCTTTTTATTTTATTTTCTTATTAAGTATAAGATAAAGTTCATTTGTAGAAAAATATAGCGAAATACTACATTGAAATAAAATTTTGATTTAGACCCGCGAGCCACCTTAATGTGTTTTTTCAAATCTGTTTTTGAAGATCTTATAGCCATATGTGCTACCTACTGAAGAGTCCTGAGTACAAATGGTCTTTTATTAATGTTTATTTACAGGACGAAACTTGCAAGGCCAAACATACTCCCAAAACCCCAAAATTTAATACTAGTTTTTAAAATCAATTTACCAATTACAAGGATCATTTGTATCTCCATCTTAATATAAATAAAAACTCAAAATCCTGCACTGCTTTCCATGTTTGAAATTCATGTTTACTAAATTACTACCCCTACAGAAAATCATTTGATATTCAATTTAAATAATGTCAACAAGGCCTTGGAAGTCTAGGTACAACAGAATTAAAAATAAAAGGATATAACTAAAAAAAAAAAAAAAAAAAGAGTATATATACTGTACTACTCAACTGACCTATCAATATATATATATTCATGAAAGCAACAACTATGGAACATGCTTCATCAGAGAAAACCTTAAATAAAAAATTACTATCCACACTTATCAGTGTCCATACTTGTTCTTACAACAACAAAAAAAGAAAAAAAATTATTTGACTTGCATATACTTTTCAAGAAAATGATTATAACAATGTTTTTGAATAATTCCACATTACGATTATTCCTTTCTTTGGTTGCAGAATAATGAAAAGATTTTTTACTAAAATTTGTATTTGGTCTTGGAACAAATAGATCATTATCAGAGACATATCGTAAGTTATGGCGTTGCACATCATCAATATTTAGCATTGCTAAGTAATCAGGTGATACTCTTGCATTAGCATAAAAATATCCCTTTGAGAAGGTTCATTCTAAATTTTGTAATTAATGCAGTATTAGGACTAAAAAATACAGCCACTAACATAGGTGCTAGATCAGAATTGGGTAGATTTACTTTGGACTCCTATATAAAAACTCAAACACTTATGTATTTTTATGCCCCACCTACGATAGTAGAGGGGCATTATGTTTTCTGGTCTGTGCGTCCGTTCGTTCGTTCGTTCGTTCGTCCGTTCGTTCGTCCGTTCGTTCGTTCGTCCGTCTGTCCCGCTTCAGGTTAAAGTTTTTGGTCGAGGTAGTTTTTGATGAAGTTGAAGTCCAATCGACTTCAAACTTGGTACACATGTTCCCTATGATATGATCTTTCTAATTTTAATGCCAAATTAGAGATTTTACCCCAATTTCACGGTCCACTGAACATAGAAAATGATAGTGCGAGTGGGGCATTCGTGTACTGAGGACACATTCTTGTTATAGAATAAATTGTAATGATACAAGTGTGGACACAGATCAGTATGGATAGTACGTTTGAATGTTTGACAGTGTTTTCTGATTAAAAAAAAAAAAAAAGGCCTCTGGTTTCCCCATAGGGTTCTATGTTGAACTGTTGTGCCCAGTGACAGCCAACTTGTACCAAACACTGAACATAACTGTCTTATATTCAAATTTGCGTTTTACTGCTCAATATATATAAGAAGATGTGGTATGAGTGCCAATGAGACAACTCTCCATCCATGTCGCATTTTCTAAAAGTAAACAATTATCAGGAACAAAATCAAGACTGTCATGTAGGAGACACTACTTTAAATCAGTTCTGACCGTCCATAGATTTTATTTAGCTAGACATTGCTTATAAGGGAACACAGCTGTAACTGAGTGTGCTCCAACGCTGGAGAGATTTACGTAAAGAAGTGAAATATACATGTTCCTTTATCTGAACAAAAGTTTTTTCAACTTTATTAAACCCAAACACTGACAAACCATGTTTTGTTACATCTATTTTAGAGATTTTTGTCTCTTTTGCCATAACATCTTAAGAAATGACTTCGGATTTTTAGCGCATTTCAAGTTTGCAATTGCGCTGCTACACTAAAAATTATATTTTTAACTAAATAATTCCCTGAAAAAGAACAGTTTTCTAAGCCCTTCTTTTTGAAAATATTCTTCAAAAATCAAAGAAAAACAAATGTTTTTTCAACAGAAAAAATACATGTCATTAGAGTCGACTTGACTCTAAAACGATAATGATAGCAGTTTGATGCACAGTAAATCACATTGCTGGTTATCTGAGGATTAATTTGAGACCTTTACCACATCTGTACCATTGTGTACGTCAGCAAATGGCGATGAACCAAGTTTCTGAAATGCCCCCAAAATATCTTAAATTTGCTTCACTGGTTAAACAAAACTGTGTACTACATATAGTTCAGTAATAATGGATGTCTCTGAAATAAAAGTTACATTTAATATAGCAGATGATTTTTGCACCCCCGGCAGCGAGATTCGAACACGCGACCTTTCTTTCTTGGGATAGTTCAGCATGACCCCGTACCACTGGCAACGTCTCGAAAATTTTGAAATTGAAGTACTTAACTCTACTACTCATAATCGAAAAAAAAATTAAGAAGATCCTATTCCAGTTTGATTTCTTTAAGAAATTATGTGTTCAGATGATATATTTTTGTTGCTAAATGCATGATTTTTACGCAAATATAGGAAGAATCAACTCCTTAGTCTGTCATTTTCCCATTGAAATATACATGTTCCTTTATCCAAGGCCTTGTATAGTAAGATCTAACTATATAAATCCTTGCTTTATCTGAACAAAATTGTTTTCAACTGTATCATACCCCAACACTGACGAAACCATGTTTTGTTACATCTACATGATCTATTTCAACTTTGCCAAAAATATTCAGGATATTTTAGTGATTTTTTGTCTCTTTTACCATACTACATCTTTAAGAAATGACTTCGGATTTTTAGCGCATTTCAAGTTTGCGATTGCGCTGGTACACTAAAAATTAAATTTTTAACTAGTGTACATGTTATACCTATTAATTTGATACTATTCTTCAAAATCTCACTTCACAATTATTGAAAAGTCATTATTCCCCTAAAAAGCACAGTTTTCTAAGCCCTTCTTTTTGAAACTATTCTTCCAAATTCAAAGAAAAATAAATGGTTTCAACAGAAAAGTCATTAGAGTCGACTTGACTCTAAACCGATAATGATAAAAGTTTGATGCACAGTAAATCACATTGCTGGTTATCTGAAGATTAATTTGAGCCCTTAACCACATCTGTTCGTCAGCAGATGGCGATGAAACAAGTCTTTGAAATGCCCCCAAAATATCTTAAAATTTGCCTCACTGGTTAAACAAAACTGTGTACTATAGTTTGAAGTGATAATGGATGTCTCCGAAATAAAAGTTACATTTAATATTGGAGATGATTTTTGCACCCCCGGCAGCGAGATTCGAACACGCGACCTTTCTTCCTTGGGATAGTTCAACATACCCCTGTACCACTGGCAACGTCTCGAAAATGTGGAAATTTAAGTACTTAAGTCTACTACTCATAATTGAAAAAAACAAATTAAGAAGATCCTATCCCAGTTTGATTTCTTTAAGAAATTATGTGTTCAGATGATACATTTTTGTTGCTTAATGCATGATTTTTACGCAAATATAGGAAGAATCAACACCTTAGTCTGTCATTTTCCCATTGAAATATACATATATATATGTTCCTTTATCTGAACAAAAGTGTTTTCAACTGTATTATACCCCAACACTGACGCAACCATGTTTTGTTACATCTACATGATCTATTTCAACTTTGCCAAAAATATTCAGGATATTTTAGTGATTTTTTGTCTCTTTTACCATACTACATCTTTAAGAAATGACTTCGGATTTTTAGCGCATTTCAAGTTTGCGATTGCGCTGGTACACTAAAAATTAAATTTTTAACTAGTGTACATGTTATACCTATTAATTTGATACTATTCTTCAAAATCTCACTTCACAATTATTGAAAAGTCATTATTCCCCTAAAAAGCACAGTTTTCTAAGCCCTTCTTTTTGAAACTATTCTTCCAAATTCAAAGAAAAATAAATGGTTTCAACAGAAAAGTCATTAGAGTCGACTTGACTCTAAACCGATAATGATAAAAGTTTGATGCACAGTAAATCACATTGCTGGTTATCTGAAGATTAATTTGAGCCCTTAACCACATCTGTACGTCAGCAGATGGCGATGAAACAAGTCTTTGAAATGCCCCCAAAATATCTTAAAATTTGCCTCACTGGTTAAACAAAACTGTGTACTATAGTTTGAAGTGATAATGGATGTCTACGAAATAAAAGTTACATTTAATAATGGAGATGATTTTTGCACCCCCGGCAGCGAGATTCGAACACGCGACTTTTCTTCCTTGGGATAGTTCAGCATACCCCTGTACCACTGGTAACGTTTCGAAAATGTGGAAATTTAAGTACTTAAGTCTACTACTCATAATTGAAAAAAAAAAAATTAAGAAGATCCTATCCCAGTTTGATTTCTTTAAGAAATTATGTGTTCAGATGATATATTTTGTTCCTAAATGCATGATTTTTACGCAAATATAGGAAGAATCAACACCTTAGTCTGTCATTTTCCCATTGAAATATACATATGTTCCTTTATGAGGCTTGTATAGGGTATATTGGGATACGGGATATTTGCCATTTTAATTTTAAGGATATGGGATATTTGTCCTAATAGTAAATGGGATATGGGATATTGATGCATTTATAAGGATATTGAATTTTTAACATGAAAAAAATAAATAAATGGAATTTAAAAGTTAAGTACAGAAATATTTACATCTCACTTGATAAAATTGCTCAAAAAAGTTTGATATTAAAGGTCATTTTAGTGCTTTGTTGATTTTAATTAAGAATTGAATGCTTCTTTTTGTAAATTTATTGGGGTGTAAAAGCGTTGACCGAAGTACATTTTGTATGAAGCGCGGAAGCGCTTCATTCAGTAGTAAAAATGTACGCACGGTCAACGCTTTTACAACCCTATAAAAGAAGCATTCAATACTTAGAATTAAGTTTTTTAGCTATGATCACGAAAACAAGAATTTTATATATTTTATTATTTAATTCACCTGTGCACTTTATTGTTGGAGCACGTGTTATCATGAGTGAAAAGTTGTATTGAGCAATGCAACTGCTTACGGAATAACACGTGATGTGCAGTTAGCCAATCAGAATAAAATATTATAATGAAACATACATCTAATGTAATTATTTGAGTTTATGGTCGTTTTATTTAAAAGTCATCCAAACCTAAGCGAAAAGTATTGATCTCTTTTCGATATTTATATGCTCATATGTACTGATAATTTTAAAAGTATTTGTTTTGCTTTCCATACTTCGTTCCTTATTGTTAATTTTCCTTTTTTGGATGGTGATGTTCCTTTGGCACTATCTTACGGTGTTTGTATATTACAACTCCTCCGCTATGCCCGTGTCTGTTGTAACGTTTTGGATTTTAATGAAAGAAATCTATGTATTACTGGTAAATTATTAAGTCCGGGATTTCGTTACCATAAATCACTTAAAATCTTTACTAAATTCTAGCTTTGGTTTTGAAGTTTGGTTTTACCTGTAGAAAACTTATTTCAAACGGGATAGCACATCCTCATTTTTACGGAGATGTTGTTTACCGTGCCATTGGATGCTGGATGTGTAATGATTGATAATTTAGCCTCAGATGCATTACTTTTTATTAGTTGTAATTGGCTTTGAACTAGCTGTCAGTAACTGCGAGTACTCTCAGATCTGTACTTGGTGTCTTTTTGTTGATGGGATGTACAAGTACTCGGTCACGTCCACTCTCTGTTTTTGTTAGATGTATTTCTATTTGTATCCATCTGATGAGTTAAGCCTTTTTCAACTGATTTGTATAGTTTGTTCTTATGTTGTACTGTTGCACAACTGTCCCAGGTTAAGGGGAGGGTTAGGATCCCGCTAACATGTTTATCCTCGCCACATTCTGTATGTATGTGCCTGTCCAAAGTCAGGAGTCTTTAATTCAGTGGTTGTCGTTTGTTGCTGTGTTACATATTTGTTTTTTGTTCATTTTTTTATACATAAATTAGGCTGTTAGTTTTCTCGTTTGAATTGTTCTACATTTGTCATTTCAGGACCTTTTATAGCTAACTATGCGGTATGAGCTTTACTCATTGTTGACGGTCGTACGGTGACCTATAGTTGTTAATTTCTGTGTCACATGGTCTCTTGTGAAGAGTTGTTTCATTGGCAATCATACCATATCTTTTTTATATTATATGCTCATATGCATTGATAATTTTCTTGAAATAATCATAGATTTTTGTTAGATGTATCCATCTGATGAGTTACTTTTATACCACTGTCCCAGGTTAGGAGGATGGTTGGGATCCCGCTAACATGTTTAACCCCGCCACATTATTTATGTATGTGCCTGTACCAAGTTAGGAGCCTGTAATTCAGTGGTTGTCGTTTGTTTATGTGTTACATATTTGTTTTTCGTTCATTTTTTTTACATAAATAAGGCCGTTAGTTTTCTCGTTTGAATTGTTTTATATTGTCTTATCGGGACCTATTATAGCTGACTTTGCGGTATGGGCTTTGCTCATTGTCGAAGGCCGTACGGTGACCTATAGTTGTTAATGTCTGTGTCATTTTGGTCTTTTGTGGATAGTTGTCTCATTGGCAATCATACCACATCTTTTTTATAAGCCTTATTGTTGTCAATGTTTTTATTTGTTTTGATGCTTTATATGATTACAGGATATTTTCTAGTGTTTTACCCCTTATTTTTTACGTGGCGAGGATCTTCAGAGGTCTCCACGTTTCACAGATTGCGCTGATGTGCAACGGCTGTTTTGCCAGACAAGCTAGGGCCGAGGGACGTCAGAGCACGTCCCATATCAAAAAGTAGATATTTCGCCGTATAAACTATGTTAATAACGAATAATTACTAAATAATCAATGTAAATTAATATATGTTCTTCGATTACTGGTGTTGTGAGGAAGGAAATTAAAAAAAAAGTAACAAAAATATTGGGATCTATGTAATTCATAAAGTTCAAGATCACAGAGTCAAATGTAGTGTTATTTCTTTGCAAAACAAGGGCTGTGCAAATTTTGCCTGCTGTAAAAATATTGCAACATGTAAGTGTAATGTAGGTACATTAGCAGAAAGCTTTCTTGTGTTAAATTTTGAGTTATTGAACTTGCATGCTAAATATCCACTTTTTGATATGGACGTGCTCTGACGTCCCACAGTCTCAGCTTGTCTGGCAAAACAGCCGTTGGATGTCAGAGCAATCTCGGACAAGAGACAGGGTTGAGTCCTTCTGTTCTTTCCAACATAGGTTAACGTGTAGGATGAAGTTTCTTATTAATAAAAGAAGAATGCTATCAAAATGAAATTTTACAGTCATATGCATCCCGGTTTGAACAATTAAAAAAAAAGTCTGAAATTAGACCCCTTACACTAAATTTATCGTTTAAGATCACATAAAAAGAGATTGTTATACAAGGCTCTAAGATGGAACACTTCATCTTTTGGACACATATATTCTTATTTAACACTGGAAGTATGTACTGTAAATTTCCTTTAACACAGTTTGTTTTACCAGTCAAAATTGTTGACGCTGTGATGATGAGGAAAAAAATGGGCTTGGGAATGAATTTATAATGATTTTTTGGGATATTTCAAAATAGTTTTAGGGATATGGGATATTTGTAAAAAATATTTATTGGGATATTAGGGGTAAACGTTATAGGGATACGGGATATTGGGATAAAAACTTAATGGGATATGGGATATTGATACCCCCCCTAAACAAGCCTCCTTTATCTGAACAAAAGTAGTATATATCTCTATCTATAATAATATTCAAGATAACAAAAAAACAGCAAAATTTCCTCAAAATTACCAATTAAGGGGCAGCAACCTAACAACCAATTATCTGATGACTTCAATAATCTTCTCAAACATACACAAATGTGTGAATGACGTATACATTCTTTTACAGTTATCCCACGCAGTCATTTTATGCAGCCACAGTAGAAGTTACCTGAAAAAAATTCAGATTCTTAGGCAGCAACCATTTGATTTTCTGGGGGGGCTATGTTTTTTTTTTCTGGACAAATTTTCAACAGCAACTATAAAGGACCCCAAAAATGGCTAGTGTTAAACCATTCAAACTGGAAAACCAACATTTCAATCTATATAAAAATCGAGAAATGAGAAACACTTATGATTTATGAACCACATCAACAAGCAATGAACATCAGGTTCCTGACTATAGACACAAATAGGTGCTTTTAAAAAAATTCAGGTCAATTTAGATTTTTGTAGAGGCTGCGACTTTGTTACATAAGGCTTGACATATGGATAGTGATCTAGTGGCCGTGGCGTTAGCTCAATTCTTAAAAAGCTTTATATTTTAGAAGGTGGTAGACCTGGAGGCTTCATACTTTATATACAGATGCTTCATGTTACTAAGTTTCCATCTGTCATATGTCCATAGTCCTTAACCTCATTTTCATGGTTCAGTGACTACTTAAAAAAAGACATTTTTAATGTTAATTACTCTCTTATTATGAGTAATAGGATATATGTGGTATGTGCGTACCTTGCAAGGTCTTTATGCCCGTCAGACAGTTTTCACTCGACCTCATTTCATGGGTCAGTTAACATTAGTTTAAGTTTTGGTGGTCAAGTCCATATGTCAGATACTATAAACAATAGGTCTTTTATATTTGGTGTATGGAATGATTGTAACATTGTGTAAGGTGTACATATCTAGCCGACAGGTGTCATCTGACCTTGACCTCATTTTTATGGTTCAGTGGTCAAAGTTAAGTATTTGAGGGTTTTTTTTCTTTCTAATACTATATGCAATAGGTCCAACTATATTTGGTGCATAGAAATAATTTATGATACACATGTCAATCTCCAAGGTTTAATTTGACCTTGACCTTATTTTCACGGTTCATTGCTCTGTGTTTGGATATGTTTTTCTTATACTAAAAGCAATAGGTCAACTATAATTGTTTTATGGAAGAATTGTAAGCTGTACATGTCTGCCTGGCATGGTTCATCTGACCTTGACCTCATTTTTATGTTTCATTGAACAATGCTTAGTTTTTGTGGTTAAGTCTGTTTCTTAGAAACTATAATTAAGCAATAGGTCAACTATACTTTTGTATTATGATATTTAGTGTATTGAATGATTGTGAGGTGTACATGTATTTCTTCTTTGGTTTATATGACCTTGACCTCATTTTCTTGGATCATGTTAAGTTTATGTGATAGTTGTAGTGAAGCTTTATATTTAAGATTATCAACATAATCAATGATTAGTAAAGAAGGCGAGACATTTCAGTGTGTGTACAATAAGAGTTGCAGCTTGCCTTTAAAAGTGGTATTTCTTTGATTGCTGGATGATAATTATAGTCTCACTTGACCCAATCCTTTGAAATAATTCAAATTGTACACAATATTGTGGATCATCAATGCAGTTTAAGGTCTATTTTTCGGGGGGGGGGTTGTTAAATGGCGGAAACTGAAAACGAAAAAATAAAGAATTTTAACATCCTTTCTTTCGGGTTATTTTTATCTACATACTAATAATAGGCAAGTTTCATATTGTTAAGCACATGTTTACAAGAAAGAAAAACACTTACAGAGAAATAAATTCAAAATAAAAGATTTTAAAAAGCATATTGTATTGAAATAATTAGGAGATCGTGAGACTTTGTTTTTGAAATATTTGATAAGCTCATGCGAACGTTGTTCATGCGATTGAATTTAGTATGTTCGACTTCTTATTTTAAAAAAAAGTTCGATCAATGTCAAAAAGATAGTAACTCAGCAATAAATATGGCATAAACAGATGGACATTGATTCTAGGTTGTAAAGTAATATTTTTGCTTTTCATCGTTTTTTCTTTGTTTCTTTTTTTAATTGTCTTGAATCAAGATTTGTGATGTGGTGTATCTTAATGAGTTGTCTTGCATTGATGATTTTCGTTGTATCTTTTCTTGAATAATGGAAAGAAAACGTAAAAGAAATACAATGGAACAATGATGTATTGACAACAACCGATAAGGAAATCCGGGAACAAGAATAGAAACTTGAATATACTTATTTTTTATGTAAAAAGTTAGACATATATATGTCTCTGGTAAAAATTAACAAAATCACTCTTCATACAAAGCCTTTCTTACCCCATTACAATACTGAAATATGCTACTTAGTATCATACATCTAGAATTTAAAATCAATATATACGAATAGATGTGAAACAAGTGGCAGAAAATTTGAAGCCTACGTGGATGATGCGATTTGCAGAGTGCACTCACCAAGTTGGTCGTAGTCATGTCCTATGGTTTTCAAAATCAAATTTGTCCACACTGTTGTAAATATCCTGCCGCTTAATTCTTCTCTGAAAGTTTAATCCATCTCATATAGCCATGAATTTTATTTCATAATATTACAATTAAAAATAGTTTCACTCTTTCAGTATGCTGTTTTTCTATAGTTGACAACATTTAAAGATACATGTAGACAAAAAATACCAAAGGGACATTTAACTCAGAAGTAGAAAATAAATCGACAACGCCATGACTTCAAAAAACACAAAAAGATAAACAGACAAACAGACACACAATAGTACACACAAAACACAACATATAAACTAAAGGCTGAGCAACACGAACCCCACCAAAAACTGGGTGATCTCAGGTGCTTTGTAAGTGTAAACCGATCCAGCTTCACATGTGACACCCGTTAACATGAATTCATATTCATTCACACCAAAGGAATGTTGAAATTTGAAGGATACTTTTATTTATATTGTTAGTTTTTAAAGATGTTGGTGCACTACTATGTGTTTTACATATCTCACATGCACTCTTAATCTGCTCTATGGTTAAGTTGTTGTCTTTTTGACACATTCCCTATTTCCATTCTCAACTTTACTTAAACTTAAGTTATTCTCTGGAAACTCAAATGTGTCTTCAGACAATGCCGACCTCGACAAAATACAAATATATAAAAATAAAGCAAACATTTTAAATTTAACAGCACAATATCAAAGACCAGATGACACAGATTCCTTTTGATGAGCTGTTACGTTAGTCTCTTCATGAGGGGGTCAAACTAGATTTGAATCCATTGGAAATCTGGTGTGTTTATTCTTTAGGTTCATACATTTTGTTAAAGTCAGGTAAATCTTTCAATCAGGCAATTTTTGATCAAGTATTCATTGGAAATTACTCTTTCTTATCCATTTAAAACAACCAGTTTTGGTCATACAAAGAAGAACAAGCAAATATATGATAGTTTTGTATTTATTTATAGCCATTCCAACTATAAAAAAAACTTACATATAAATCAACTTAGCCACAACTCAACATAATGTAATGTGTAATTAAATCATACAACAGGTTAACAAAACCATTAAAAAACAAACAAATGACTTAGCAACTCTAGAAAGGTTTATATAAATAAGGTCAAACAGAACCAAAACATTATTTTCATCAAACAGAACCTGTTTAATTTGCAATCATGTTTTTTTTTACTTTCTTTTAACTAGAACCATAAAATACCAATGCAAGATCTTATTTTGTGAATCAATCTGACGATAGAATAAGAGACCCTGCATATGAGAGAGCATTAACTACCAGTACCAAAAAATATCCAAGTTCTAGTCAAACAAAAAAACTAAAATAGTATATAAAAATACAAGAAATTAATATTTGGACGGATGATGATAACTATAAATGAAGACACCTTTAAACAATACTCTTGTTATTAAATATCATAACAGTACTTATTTCTACTTTATTTTACATTATGTTTTACCTCAGGGAATCTGTTTCCTTCATGAAGATTTATTTTTTCATATACTTAAGGTATGGACACACCATTTTAAACTAAGTGCTTTAGACATTTTTGTTGAAACAAATACAACAATTTCACTTGGATTAAAAAATTAGGAATTTGGACACAAACAGGTGACTTATAAAATTTGGACATAAACAGTTGACTTATAAAAATCCTCTTATATACAATTATTCAAAAAAAATCTGCAGGCAACAAATATTGTTTTAATAGACATTATAAATATCCAATTGTTAGCACTATCCCAATGTTTTTGAGCTTATTAATGTAAACACAAATATTCAAACTTTCCATATGTTACTTTAAAAATAAAAACATAGATGTTAGTTGAAACAGTGGCAAGATTGAACCCAAATTACTGACATTTCACAGAATAAAATCAATAATAAAACTAACAGAGGTGTACGGAAAGACCTGAAACATAACAAAATATGAAGAGAAAAAAATAAAATAAGTGGTCCTTTCATAAAGCGTTACCAAATTATTTGACTTGTACAAAATATTAAGAAAAACATATACTACTTTTTTTTTTTTTAAATCATTCACTTACATGACCAGTACACAAAATCAAGAAAAACATCTGTGTTTATATATTATGAATTAAAACATTGATAAAGTTTTGGGCCAACAAGGAATGTCACTTTTTCAAAAAAATATCATTTATCAAGATTTGTTTATTTAATAGTGTATAGAATGGTTCTATTCTCAGGTTACAGGTATGTAAACAAAAAAATTAGTAACACTAATGGAAATGCCCATTTCTACAATTTTTTATTACAGTTTTTTTCTTATTCAATCCACAAGTAAAACTCATCTGACAGTCACTTGATTGCTTTAAGGGCAGGTTCTACATAACAGTAACCTGTATCTTACAATAAAGCACTACCAATTTTCTAAAATGGTCCAGAAAAAAAACCTTTCATATAAAAGTTTTAAGTAATTGTAAATGTGTCTAAGCTGAACCCTTTATTTACCAGAAATCAGTCTGAAGTTTTGTAACGTTTAAGCTGAACCCTTTCCTTACCAGAAATCAGTCTGAAGTTTTGTAACATCTAAGCTGAACCCTTTCTTTACCAGAAATCAGTCTGAAGTTTTGTAACGTCAAAGCTGAACCCTTTCTTTACCAGAAATCAGTCTGAAGTTTTGTAACAAGACTAACAATTAACTATTGATTATAATTAACCCATTGTAAAGCTAAAAAATGTTTACTCTGAACAAATCTTTAGGACAAAAGGGTTTCACTTACACAGATTTCTCTGGATTCCATTATTCATGATATTCATTACATGTGGGGAATCATTGTGTTATGAACTATTAAATTCTTTTTTGCAGACCTTGCTCATAACAAATCAATGCTAAATTCAATACTTTTTAGATGCAAGGTTAAGATAAGGGTTGAAAAAATATCTACAATTAACTAACAATATGGGTCACTTAATTGAAAAACAGGGTTGCAATTTAGTTTAATTCTTTATTTGATACATTTCTAGAATATAAACCAAAGTATACAAAGTAAATAAAGACAAAGCAAGAAATACACAAAAATTGGTCATTTCCAAACAAATCACAGTATTTGTACAGTAGGTATTAAAACATATTAATAGCAAATAAACAATACATGTACATCAAAATTGAAAGTATCACAGTTACGCTTCATTGAATATAAACTTTATCATAATAATATAAACTAAATGCTATATCACAGCCTCATATAAGAATGATTTTGAAGGAGTTTCTATTTCTATATGGTTATATCATACAAAAAAAGTCTTCAATTTGTAAAACATTTCTTATCCACATAATGATTATTTGTATTTTGCATATCAATGAACTTCATAGTTCCAGTGAGAAATAAGCTAAAGGCAAATACTGGAAAAAATCAGAATAACCATGTGATAACATGGAAATTTACATAAGCACTAAATTTTCTTGTATTAATAAAGATAAAAATAAGACCTGAGTGATAAATAAATATTATATTCAGAAAAGTTTCCATCTTGATTTGCTCAAGATTTACACAAATGTCGCACAAGAATTTGCGATGCAACTGCAAATTGCTATAAATGCATAGAAGTCAAAAAGATCATTGTCACATTTATGTTTTATTTCCCTACACACATTTTTCAATAACTGAAATTTGTGAAAACAAAATGATCTAGATCTGACCAATACAATTTTAAGGATGTACTTAGGTGAGGTTTTGGAATAAGTGTCAAATGATCGGATTCCTTGGTGTTTTTCCATACGATACAAGGTAAAATATTTTGCCCCATAACACCAATTCATCTTTTAACATAATACTTAATAGTTCATAAAAGGTCATTTGGCAAAATTTAGGCAGATTCTTAATTTTCTTTCTTTTGATTTGAGACCCAAATAATACCAATGCAAATATAAGGTAAAAGTCAGAGTCAGCCTTTTCCCGTCATATTTTATAAATCAAATATCTCGAAAAGGAGCTCCATGACCTATCAATATGTTTAGCTTATTTTGATCCTTTACAAATACTCTTCCAGCTTAAAGTATCAATTTTGAATTCTTAATTTATTTGATTTTACCTCAGCTCGCCTAAGTATATCCTTAATCTATATATTTATTCAAAGGAACTTCAGAACACAAAATTCCCATCATTTGATGTTTTTCCTCTATTTTACTGCATTATACAGTATTTAGTGAACATTTTTTCAAAAACAGTAGCTGGTATCAGCAGTTTTGTAAAAATTTAACTTTGCTAGCAAACATATAAGGTATCACTATGGATTACTTATATCATACATTTATATAAAATACATATTAATGTCACTTTCCATTGAACTTAGCTAGCATGGCATATACACATTATATTAACAATTGTAACAATATCCTATCATTTCACAAATTTTTTCGTGAAACTGGGTAATGGCCGTGATGGATTTAAGTTCCCATTGTGTAAAGGAGAGTTTGGTAATGGATCAAGTTTTTGGTGACTGCCATTCAGATTTGGCGAGCTTGAATGTTTCATGGGTAGATTCTTTTCCCCTTTCTTTGGTTTCTGAAATCAGAGAAAAGACAGATGATAAATGATCAAAGAATTATTTGTTCAGTAAATACCAAACATTTCTTTTAATAATCTGGACACAACTTTATTTGGATCACTCCTCATCATTTGGTAAAACAAACTTTGAGACTGTTACTAATTTGAAATGTCAGATATAATATAAATATAACAAGAATGTGTCCTCAGTACACGAATGCCCCACTCGCACTATCATTTTCCATGTTCAGTGGACCGTGAAATTGGGGTAAAAACTCTAATTTGGCATTAAAATTAGAAAGATCATATCATAGGGGACATGTGTACTAAGTTTGAAGTCGATTGGACTTAAACTTCATCAAAAACTACCTTGACCAAAAACTTTAACCTGAAGCGGGACAGACGGACGGACGAACGAACGGACAGACGGACGGACGGACGCACAGACCAGAAAACATAATGCCCCTCTACTATCGTAGGTGGGGCATAATATCGTAGGTGGGGCATAAAAATACTTAAACTATCACATTTCCATGTTCAGTGAACTGCAAAATCAGTGTCGAATTATGTTGGTATTTGAGAGTCACTAATAAGTCTAACAGGAAGCTTTATACATTTTTTTATGATAAAAGAGATGATTTTTCATTTCCTATCATTAATTATCCATTTTTAGATGGTGACGCTCCCTTGTCACCAACTTATGGTGTTTATATATCTCAACTTGTACGATTCGTTCGTGAATGTAACAATGTATCAGATTTTAGTGAGAGAAATTTATGTATTACTGAAAAATTATTACACCAGGGTTTTCGATATCACAAACTAGTCAAAACATTTACTAAATTTACCAATGATGATTGTGGTCAAGTTTGGTTTAATTTGGCCAAGTAGTTTCAGAGGAGAAGAATTTTGTAAAATTTAACGACGACGGAGATGGACGCCAAGTGATGACAAAATGCTCACTTGAATGGCTAGATGAGCTAAAAAAGAAAGTAACAACACACTAGCTTACCTTTTGTTGCAATGGGTTCATCACTCCTACATTGGGAGTTGTGTTGAATACTTTGTTGAAATTAGTTTCTCTGTTGACTAGTTCCATTTGGTAGTACCGTTTCTCATCCTGGAAAAATGATTAATACAATTTTGTAATTACAGTCAAACCTGTATTTAGAGACCACACAAGTAAGAAGGCAAAAATGGTCTCTTAATGCAGGTAGTTTTTAACACAAAGTTGGTCATCAAGTGCAAAAGTCAATTTTGACAATTTTTCATTCTATTTCTTGACCCCAAAGACTGAGGGATGGTACCAGCGAACTAGTTTAACCCCACCACATAAGTTGTGGTAGTTTGATGTTAATTTGTTAAGGTCCAATCTCCAAGAATAACATGCCCGCACAGTGGATGTGTCACAGTGAATTTCAGTTTCCTGACTTTTCCTCTGAAGTCTGATTTGTGTTACATGATCAATTGTTCACCCTAAAAATGACTAAGACTTATACAAATTTCCTAAGTCAGATGCATATAGTTCACTTGTTGTCCTTGGTTCATGTCTGTTATAATTGTTTTGTTATAAATTAGGCTGTTTGTTTTCTCGAATTGTTTTTCTTCATATTTTTCATGTGAGGGACTTTTCCAGCTGACTATACAGTTTTGGTTTTTTCTTATTGTTGAAGGCTGTATGGTTGCCTATAATTGCTTACATCCACTTCATTTGAACTTTGGTGGATAGTTTATTATACCAAAACCTTATTTTTAAATGGGTAGGTTTGTGTGTACAGCCAACTGTTTCCCCTTCCACACTTAGACTACAGGTACCAAGTCTGGTAAAACTTACAATTAATTGTTTCATTCTCTGTTCCTTTTCAATGATTGAATGTCTTAGTTGCTCTATCAATTCAAGATCCTCTGGTCTCGATTCCCTATTACGATACCTCTCTGATGCTTCTTGTAAACTGAAAAAATATATATATAATTAAACCATTAAAAAGTGTTTCAAAATAATAATATAATTAAACCTATAAAAAGTGTTTCAAAATAATAATATAATTAAACCTATAAAAAGTGTTTCAAAATAATAATATAATTAAACCTATAAAAAGTGTTTCAAAATAATCTGAATTAAAAATAAAAATTAATTAAGAATGCTTCATGCTAGCCAAAAGTCTGATGCCACCAGCCTTTAATAAACAGTTTCGCAGAGAAAGAGATGGACAGTAGATTTAATGAGATAAGTGTGAATCTAAAAAACACTTGTAAATAACAGTTAAGATCAGTTCACCTAGACAAATTATGTCATAAACAGTGATCAATTTAAATGTCAAGTAACAGATAACAGGAATCCCTTTTTCAAAAAAAACGTTAACAGCATTGCAAATTTAAACAGAACAGATAACAGACAGTGGGTTGAAAACAGTTAACAGTTTAATTTTATCTCAAATAACAGTTAACCCTTTCGCCGATGAGTCCCGGTTTACCGGGATTCACGCTTCAGACAGCTGACGATGAGTCCCGTTTTACCGGGATCGGAATACCTCTTTTATATTTCCCGCTCAAAACAGTGCAAACATGAGTTATCTTTCTTTGATGAATACCCGGATGAAAGTGTAAACATGGCGCTTCCGTTTGTTGATAACCGTGTCAAAATCAGACGAAATTTACGGAATTTACGAGAATTTGAAATGAGGGAACATTTTTTTTGAAAGAATATGGAAGAATTGAAGCCAAACTAGTATACTTTTTTGACATAAAATGTCGTTTTATATACAAAACACTTGGAATGGACATCGTTCAGTGTGAGGAATTTGTACAGCCTCATAAAATTTTTCAAAATTTTGCTGTTTTGGGTTAAAAAATTACGATTTGGGGTCTAAGAGCAGAATTTTGAGAATTTCACTTAGATAATGCCGAAAATTTGAAAATTTGAATATTTTATGAAGAAAAAATTATCAAAACATGAACAAAACTGTGAACATGGTGTTAGTGAATGAAATAAATACACAAATAACTATAAACAAGTTTTTATTGACATTTATTATGAAGGTCTCCCACTTGAGTAAAAGTAGCCAGGGAAGCCATCGTCTCAGAGTAGCTTCTGTCTGGGCAGCAATCGGTGAAAGGGTTAACAACACCTTAAAAAAGACCAAAACAGGTTAACATAAAAAGATATTGAGACCAGACAAGTCTACAAATTTTCAATATCTAAAATTATTATTTTATAGTCTTTTAGAGTCTTCCATACTTACGCTATCTGTGTTTCTGAGATTTTATCTTTGAGTATTTCTTGAGCTTCAGTAAAATCTTCCATCATTTGCTCAATCTCTTTGTTGTGGTCAGTTTTCACATTCTCTAAATCATTCTTAAACTGTTTGGTCATAACTTCTTCTTTTTTCCTGTTCAAAATGTAAAGAATTATTAATGATAATTGTTCTTCCACAGAAAATTTGCCTTTCATAACTTATTGTGTAGATTAATAATAAATTTATGTCAAAAATTTGCCCTGCAAACTCAACAATATTGTTTATTTGAAAAGCTGTCATATTCAGCAATTTAAGGGCATTAAATGGCAAACATAAATTATTCTAAGCATCATTTTTTTTATATTTATGTTTTGATGGCAAAAAGTTTCCCTTACAACCTTTTTCTCCCATGAAGATTTATTTCTCATTTCACACTAAAGAGTGTGATATATGGATAAGTTATAACAGAAATGTGTTAAATGAGTTTCAATGGTCACAGTATAATACTTTTCCCTTGTAGCAACAGACATTTGTGTTTTCTTGAATAACATACAAAACACGAATGTAGGACAGAAAGTCACAGGTCAAAAAGTCACAGGATAAAAAGTCACAATTCAGTTTTGAGATCATTTTTCTTTGGACAAGAAAGTTTTATTTTGAAAATATTTTTTTGGGTATTTTTCTTAAAGTTTACACTCATGTTCCATCTAAAAGATTCCTGATGCCACTAGAGATCTTAAGCATTGAAAACATCTCATCTTTATGTTTGACAACAGAATGACAACAGAATAATAAAGTCAAACTATTAAGGTGCAAAAGAGAAGAAGAATGTTTTGTGGTATTTTCTATTTTAATAAAATATCATTTTTGCCATAAAATAAATAGGTTTGATAACACCTGTCAATATTTAATTTCAATAATAAACTTGCCAAATGTGTATCTATCATATATTAAAATTAAATAACTTGAGTTGATATCAAGCAATGAATATCAATAGAATTTACCATTGCCAATAAAGCTAAAAAGCTGGAAATTTGAAAGTCATTTCAATCTGAATTCAAGAACAAAGCAACATGATGTATTTAGCAAAATTACAAAACACATGGACTTCTATGACTGAACTAGTGATGAAGATTATAGACTTTTTAGTTTATCTTGATCTGATATTTTTAATACAATTATATTAACTTATGTGCTATTTTCTATTATAGCATTATCTTTGCATTTTCTAAAAAAATTGTTATAATAAAATTAAAGAAATGACATTAAGCACTATATTTTGAAAAATTACAGTAATCAGTACAGAAAGATATCAAGTATCTATACAATACAGCTGATAAAGACAATTTCAATCTTTATTGATAAATAACAAATTTTAAAAACTTCTTAAAACAATACAGCTGATAAAAATTCAATTTCTATCTTTATTGATAAGTACATGTAACAAATTTTAAATACTTCTTAGGGGTCATCCATAATTGTCAACCAATTTTCAAAGTGTACAAAATGTACACTTAGGGGAGAGGATTAAAATTCAACATTTTTAAAAGTCACTTTTTTTTAATTTCTGGATTTTATTCCTTTCAGCAGGGTTCGGTTTTTTTATTACCGTGATGAAGCCATTTATCATCTATTCATTTGAAAATAATGTGAAATTGTACATTAAAACTAGCCTGTTTTAAAATATATGTGATACAGATTATGATGGCTCACAGTCAGATATGTTTCAGTTTATTTTCAATGCAAATGTCTATATTAAACTGAACTATAATAGACAGGATCTTCTTTTTTATTAAGAATGATTGATTCTTGTCTTGAAATCCGACAATGTTTAATGTACACTTTTTGAGGGAGGGTGTGGGGTCAGTAAAAGTGTATGTTTTGTACACTTTGGAAAATGGTTGACAATTTTGGATGACCCCTCAAACAAGAATGTGTCCATAGTTAATGGATGCCCCACTCGCAAGATAATTTTCTATGTTCAATGGGCTGTGAAATTGGAGGTAAATACTCTTATTTGGCATTAAAATTGGAAAGATCATATCATAGGAAACATGTGTACTAAGTTTCAAGTTGATTGGACTTCAACTTCATCAAAAACTACCTTGACCAAAAACTTTAACCTGATCGATAGAACAGACGAACGAATGGATGCACAGAACATAAAAAAATAATTTTCTAGATGTAATTGTTAATGAACCAGTATGATTATGTTTTCCAGTCCCTGGATAAGTGCAAGATTCAGGTTTATGGCATGTGTAATTCAATTTTTAATTCTAAATATTATTTTTCCTCAGCAAGAAATACTACTGTAAATTCAGAACTTATTGTGTGCATTTATTATTGTGATTTTGTCATTTTAAACTTAAATGCGATTTTAATTTTTTACGATTTTGAGAAAAATCCTGTTTAATTCATATAAAAGATTTCAAAATGCGAGTTTAAATTATTGGGTTTGCAACTCTATAGCATTTTTCGCAATAATAAAAACCTCGCATTAATTTCTGAATTTACAGTATATATTTTATACAGTTATCTTGTCAACAAGAGTGTATGTTGGTGTTGAGTCTGCTGACCCCACTGAATCTGTGTCTGCAATCCAAAAAATGGCAGAGTTTGAAACAGTTAAAGGTACCTACTTGATTTGAAGATTAGCATCACTTCTAACTTTGAGTATTTCCTTCCCTTTTCCCTCCAACTCTCTAAGTAATCTTTCAATATTGTCTTTCAGATCATGTATTTCATCTTTAAGGTTGTTTATATGTCTTTCTCTATGGCCTATTTCACTTTGTAACTCTTCAGTTTTCATTTGATGATCTTTGTCCTAAATACACAGAATTAATTAATACATTAAGATTTTTTAACACAGAACACCTCTTTATGTTATTTTGTGAATCCTTTCTTTTGTTGTTTTTGGAATAGAATCACAAGTTTGTAATTTTTTTTTTAATTTGTGGTTCAGATCTTGCACATCTTTAAAAACCAATAATAATTGTGCATTACTTAGGGTAATTTTTTTTATATTTAACAAGAAATCCACAAAAAAAATTCAACTCTATACTTATTCTCCTAGTACGAATGTATGAAGTATAAGGCAGTGATTGGCATTCCAAACAAGTGGCTCGTAAGAGTTTGGATCGTTCACCTGATTTTTTTTAGCTCAATTCATTCATCAATCATGATTTATATTTTTGAGTTAAAATGTATATCGGTGTTTGCTTAAAAATGCTACTTTTTTTTGTTTTGGTCATATATGCCTCAATATAAATATCTAAGTTATGTTCTTAGTGCTTAAGAGATGAAATGTAACAAGCATTCTGTGAGTATTGCATGGCAATAAATAATCCACTACCGGTTAACAATCATTGTATTGGAACAAAATTCTAAGTTGATCTATAACTTGTCATAGTGTAAACTAAATCAAGTCAATATCTTCAAGCATGACAAATAAAAGTGTTGAAAACTGATTATTACAGTAAATTTTCTGAGTCAAAGAACCATAACTCTGTTGAAAATCATCAGATCTCAACAAAATTTGAATTTGATCTGCAATTTGTCATGATAAAACTATATACCGGTACCAATTTTCAAATCAATATTTTCAAGCATGACGGAAAAAGTTGACAACTTTTTATTTAAGTTCAAGGACCATACCTCTGAAAAAAATCATCAGACTGAAACAAAATCCGATCTTCATCTGTAACTTGTCAGGATAAAACTATATACCAATTTTCAAATCAATATCCTCAAGTATGATGAAAAAAAAGTGTAGGAAATTTGTTATTTGAGGGAATTTTTTAAGCCAAAAACCCATACCTCTCAAAAAAACATGCTTTGCGTTATTCCATGTGTCAGAGTGTTATTGTAATGTAATGAAATTCTTTGTCAGTAGAAAATAAAGCCAAACCTTCTGCCTTGAAATTTCTATTGATCTCTCCAACTCTATCCTAGCTGTGTGCATCTGTGAAGCATGGCTTTTTTCTACTTCATCTACAAACTGCTGATGCTGAGCGGATAGTTCATCTCTTACATTAGCTAAAATTAATATACCAATATTACATAACACTGATTCATCTAAATGACCTTCATTCTGCCTTTTTTTTATACAACAAGGTTACAAGCGTTCCTTATTTCATCTAAATTTCTTCTTACTTTGTGTCATTAAAATAATATGTATATCATTGTAACTAAGACTACAATCACAGGTTCCTGTAATGAAATATCAGATTTTTTAGGTGTAGTCAAATTTCCTGTCTTCTAAAAGGTTCTTATTTTTACTTTTTGCCCATTTTGTTAACAATGTGAATCCATAAATGGTACAAGAAATTGCAATCAAAATTTCTGGATTTCATTTTTAAAAAGAACAAATACATTCTTACTTGCATCGTATAAATTACAAAGTAAAGTAATACCTTTACATGGAAATTAACACCCTCATAAGATTTGCATAAGATAGTGTTAATAGAATAGATCCTTCAAATATAAACTTAAATGACTGTCCCTAAAACATAAATGCTTAGCAAACAATTTACAATTATTTTGATCTTAAGATATCTATTTTAAATTTCATTGAGTTGTATTGCTGTCTTTAAAGATTTGTCATACCTATTTTTTCATTGTGTTTCTTTGACTGTGTTTCCAGATCAGCAAGACGTTTATCTTCTGCTTCTGACTTTACACCTTCTACAGCTGCTTTATGAGCTGTCAAATGAACTTGCATATCTTCCATATGTGCTGACTTCATTTTTCTCTCTAATTCCTGAAATAAAGGTCATAAATAAGTTTATAAATTTTTTATAACTATTTTTTAGTTATGTTTGAAATAATAAATGGGGAATGTGACCATAGGAGACATATGATGCCCCTGCTTGCATATAATGTATAAAGGGAGATAACTCAAGAAGGGGGGGGGGGGGGGCATAAAAACAGCACTTGTTTTGCTTTTTATTGTCAGGATGTTATCTTGATGATTTATTCAATATGTGGTGTTTGTTCTCAGGAAAGCAACCTTCCAGATTTTAATCAATAACTTATAAGAATTGCAATTCTGTCCCAAACAATTCTTTTAATAAAATGCTTGGCTGAGCACAGCCTGATACGCCTGCAGTAGTCGAACCCTGAACAGTTGGTGCAAGTTTGGACACAATATTCGAGGTTGCATGGTACGGTCTGAATTTGGATTGTCATCAAATTTTTGACATAATATATAAAATACAAAAATGTAAATGTGTTGAAAGATCTTAAACGTTTAAAATGGGTAGAAATATTTGTATTAATTTTCAATTGAAGATTTCTTGCTATAAGTATTGCTCAATAATGTGCAATTGAAAATTTCTTGCTATTGTGCAATACTGTGCAATTGAAGATTTCCTGCTATTGCACAATACTTTATATAATAATTTACACATCATATTTGGTGTGTATCTCCTGCCATATCAGTATTTTTTGCTTTGATATACAAATAAGAAATATAAATCAATGCAAAAATGGAAAATTTATATATATAAAAAAAAAAAATTATGAAGAAAAAAAAATTCACCCCCAAACCCCCATTTATTTTTAAGCCCCCTTTCAGAAATCACCCACAAACTCAATCCCAACTTTCCCTGTGTTGTGATACCTTGCATTGCAATTTTAGAGTGATCCATTCACTTAAACACAAGTTATTGTCTGGAAACTAGAAAATTGCTTGTTTATTGCCCTTAATTCCTGAACCTTCAAGGTAATTACCCCCAAACTAAATCCCAGCCTCCTCTTTTGATATGGAACCTTGTTGTACAATTTTGGAAAGATCCATACACTCAAACAAATTATTGTCTGGAAACTAGAAAAATGCTCATTTTGACCCCTTCTGGGCCCCTAATTCCTTATTGTTGGGACCATAATCCCTAAAATCGATCCAAACCTTCCTTTTAGGGTTTCAAACCTTGTGTTTAAGTTAAACTAATGTTATTGTCCAGAAACCAAGAGTCTTCGGACGACACTGACAACAAGGACAACATGATACCAATATACAACCACAAATTTTTTTTGCGGTTGTATATAAATGATTTTGATATATCTATCACTAAACCATTTAGTTTGAATTTCCAAGAAAATAACTTGCTTTAAGCAAGCATTTAGACAGGTAAATGACCTAGTATTTTAAACAATGACTCTTACCTCAGCATCTTCATTTTTCTGCCTCAGTAACTTTTCTTTTTCTTGTTCATGCGAGGACTCAATAAGTTTGACGTTTTGTGAGTATTCATCTTGAGCCTCTACCATCTTCCTCTCTAGTTTTCTTTTCTCTTCTTCAGCCTCCTTCCTCAATCTCTCTATTTCCTCAGCTGATTCAGAGTAACTCTTTGATATTTTACTTTCCATACTGGCCATCTGTTAGAGGAAATTAAGATTAAGAATTGGGGTTTCTACAATTTTTTGTTGCTTATACCTAGACATGGTCCATGTAATTCTTGATTTTTATATATACATGAATGCATTAATGTAGAATCAAAATAACTTTCCAAGTTATCATAACAATTTGACCTCATTATTAATTATGTTCTAAAAAAAATATTTGATGAGTACTTATTGAAGAAATGAATTTATAACAAGCAATAAGGAATGTTATATTAAACTCGATGATGACCGCATATTTATCATGTTTATAGCTTGGTTAAATAACTGAACATAATTAAGGTAATGGAAATCAACGCGACAGCAATACAACGGAATACCCTCAGGGTCATTGGCTGACACTCAACAACTTCACAGGTAAACGTGGCGTCTTCAACTTCAAATATTGATTTGTACCATATGACTTTGCTCCCCCAATTCTTTTAAATCTCTTACATTCTTGTAGAATTTTCAATTAAACACTTAACCCACTCAGAATTCTAGTTTGCTAACAAACTTTCCTGAAACTAGAGTATTTATATTGCCCAATGAGTTAAAAAAAAAATAGGTACATTTGTATCTTACCAGACAAAAACTAACTTAACAGTCCAATTTAACGGTTTACCTGTTTCTGCATCTCAGCAATGATTTTTTCCAACCCAGCTTTGCCTGCTTTCATTTCCTCATCTTTAAGTTTTGACAATTGCTGCAAAGCAGCTTTTCTTTCGTCATCCTTCTGCTGTGTGATGTCATGTTTTAATCTAGATGATTCAGTTCTAAAATGATAAAAGAAAAAAAACCTTAAAATTCTACATTGAGTTCAAAAATAGCACAGAAAAGCTGATTGAAGATGAAGTTTACAATATCATCTCCTTGGCCAAATATTCAGCCTTTTTTTTTTAGAGACATGAGAAGTAAGTCTAAATAAAATAAATGTTTATTAATTACAGAAAATAGATTTTTTTCTTCAATTTTACTATAAGAAAGATGAAATATTATGATTGACATTAAGATTATGGTTTTTCAGTGATATTTTTAAGAGCAGAGTAATTGTAAAATGTCATGCATGGTGACCTAATAGTCTATTTGTAATTATATATATAAATGTAAAGGGTTTACATCTACCTGTGCCAATAATTTTATGAATAAAAGAACAACCAAAAATCATAAATAAACAAAGTCTTCAAAAATAGAGTATGGCTATCACAATTCATCTTATCACTATTTGTCCGCCATTAGGCCACCCTTAAAAAATTGTTTGTTTGGCATTGCCGACCCACAATATCAGCAGGTGGGTAGGTAGGTAGGATTTTTTTTTTTTTTTTTTTTACATTTAAAAGCCTTATACATGTAAATCATGAAGTCTCCAGATCAATGTTGTCTAAAGCATTGCAGCATTGTTGTGTGTACATGCTGGTGGTTTCTTTGAAAGGGGTCAACAATCAATTTCACATTCTACATCATATGGATAATTTCACGTAAGACTTTCAGTTTTATTGGCAAAGTTAACCAAAGTACCCAGAAAAAAACACAGAACTGAGGCAGGAAACTGACAAATTAACCATATAAAATGTATGACGTGAAAATTGAACTTTTATTGTGGGACTGCCCATTGAACAGAGGCCTGATGTCACATCTTGAAGTTGTGGTCACAGTTTGGTAAAATTACCATAAGTTAAATGGCTCAACCACTACGGCTCCTTGTACAAATGGACAAAGATTAAAAACTTTGCTTTGGTTTTATAAACATCACTTTCTACACCATATGGGTAATTTCATGGCAGTCAGTTTTAGTGCCGTACTAAACCGTAGTACTTGAAGGAAAATGCCAACCTGTGGGAGGAAACTGACTAACCTTATCACATCCGACATGAAAATCAAACCTTAATTTTGCAACTGCCCAACTAGGGCTCAAACCAATACCTGGAGGCTAGTAATCATACATGTAAGGTGTGACGAACTACCATACAAACATGCCTACTTCCCCTGATAAGTTTTGAGGATAAAGGATCTGTTCCAAATTAGGATAGCAAAATATTAAAAATTTGGAAGGTTGGCACAAATAGACATGGTGTTTATACTAATATTATCCAAGTGCAAGGTTTTTCAGGGATAGGTTTAAAACGTATGATAAATTCAAAATGGAAATATGCAGCAGGACAGACAATTTTTGCAGATAAATAAACTATGGGTTGTAATGCTTGTTTGATGAACAGAAATCTGGACATGCATTACATGAATACAGATAAATTAATGAGCCCTTAGAATTGTGGAAAAGGAGGGGATTTTATTCATCACTAGTACACTGGATACATTTATAAATATGTTTCTGTCAGTATCTTTTGTGTTTTAAGAATTATCTTATTCATGTTAAGAAGAAAGGCAAGAAAAGGGGGAAGTACTACAATTGACACAAGATGCTAGTCTTTAAAATATGTATGTTTTGTTCCAGGCTAGCATCTACTAGTACAAAACTACTATAAACCTGTAAATCATTATGGTCTTTAAGCTTTGGTGCTTACAGCCATAATTATCTTGAATGCATCATTGTGGTTCTGACTATAGTAGATACTTTGTTCTCTGGTTCAAGGGAAAATTTGTCAATGATAAATTTCAAATATTTAATAAGTTCAACAAATGTAAGAGCCACGCATATTTGTTCTGTGATGTCACGGTGAAAAACTTCTATCTCATGAAGCGACAAAGTCAAGCAGAAATCATCTGTTTCTGCTTTACAAAAGATAAAATTGAGTCCTCTACAAGGTCTCTCAGAACGTTTCTTTCAAAGAATAGCTGAAATTTGAATTTTGATAAAATCCATCTCCCTTAACAAATGCATTGCAGCATAGGGAGATGCCTTCCCCTGCCAGCCTCTTTGACATTACTTTTGGCAGACTTTTTCTATTCCATGTCATTTAAATGTTTGCTCCCAATACAGTGTAAGGCAAGCGCTTTTAAGATCATGATTTGAAATAAGTAAAGCCAGGAACAAACTCGGCGGATACGATCAATTTCCGGCACAATTTCGATTTTTTTAAATAAAAAAAAAAAAATTTCTGAAACGCAAATAAAATTATTTGGGCGGCAAGTTTTTCAGTGGGTCGGGCGGCAATGCCAAACAAATGAAATTTTATTTTTGGCCTTACTTGACATCACACAGGTTACCAGTAAAATTTTGACTTCATAATACAAAATATCTGACGCCACAATGGAAAAGCGATTGTTGTAGAACGTCAATAGTTCAAGCAGGCAGATTCTCGGATTGAAATATGGATATCAGTCTTGTTCCAGTCAATTACAAACACCCCAAAAAAAACTTGATATATCTGTAATTTTGTTTAGGTTATTTTAAAAGTACTTAGTAAATCATTATCTTAGCATTCCAGTTTCCTCCAAACTCATCTCAAAACAGAAAGACTTTAAGGTGTAAAACTTAAAGAATTTGAGAAAAATGACATCAGACAAACTGCTATTTTTAAAATTGAGCATTTATATTTTAAGATTGTTGTAATTCACTGTGTAAAGCTAGAAATTATGTACTTAAATGAATCTGAAAATGCATAACATAAAGCATGATACTAAATTTCAGAATCTCTGAATGGCAGTTCCTGTGAAAATGCTACCAAAATATTATGGGGCAGACATAAACTGATTTACCTCCCTATTTGATTGGTGGTATGATACATAATTTAACTTTTACTTGTGGATTCATTTTTTTTTTTACATATAACAAATAACAGAAAAGAATCAATTTTTAATCAGGTTTCATTTACACTTCTTGACTTCGTTTCCTTAAAAAAAGTTATCCATAAATAAGGGATCTCCAATATTATAAGATGAAATTTTATTTTCTAGGTAAGAAAGCGATATGAGATGCATGTAAATGAGATACAAGTAACACTTTCACAAGGAACAGCTTTCAAAGGTATTCTTCATCAACACTATCTTGAATATCTTGCCTTTAACTGTGCATGCTCACCTTAATGTTTCTGACCATTTACCCTCCAAATCCTTTGATAACTTATCTAGTTGATTTTGTAGATCTATTTTGGCTTCTTTCATTTTGCTGTCATACATGGCTCGTAATTTTTCAAGTTCAGCCTGAAATTATACAATTTTCATAAGACTATTTCACAACATATATAAAGCAACTAATTGATGTTACATTGAAAATTATTAACATTTGCATATTTTATATTCAGGCCTTTACAATAATTTTTTTTTAACTTGCCCAATAGGACAAGTACATACCAAAACTTATTTGTCGGAATGGAATTGTAACTTGTCCAAAAAAACGCACCTTTATATTAGCCTTTTTTGCATTTAAAGTTGATTCAATGAACAAGGCAACATTTAAAAATATGTTTGTTTCCCCTGGATTTCACAGGAGGGTAGGTAGGTAGGTAAAAAACAAAATCTCCAGCAGTTTTTACTATTGTAAATTTCCATGACCACATACATTGTACAAAGCCTTATACAAAATGATTTGCTCTTCTTTTATTTTAAGTTGAAAATTTGAAGTTTGACAGTAATATTCAAATAAAGTGGACTAAACAATGCTAAATGCATGTATGCAATATGATGTTATATCTTTTCAAACATGAAAGTACCAGGGATAGCATTATTTATAGTCATAGATATTCACAATAAAGCGTCACACAAATTATCAACCCTGGTCATTGGGCCTTTCAAACCATAATCCAAATTTCTTTATGAAGTAAACAGCATACACAATTCAACATGTCCATCCAAAAATTCTGGATCCTTGGCAATGACTCACCTTATAAGTTGCAGCATCATTTTTGGCCGTTCGAAGTTCATTCCTCGTCTTCTCCAGTTCTGTTTGAAGCTGCGTTGAAGCATCTTTTAGACTGTTAATCTTACTGGATGCAGATCCCAGACCAGCCTCACTATCTTGTAGTATAGCATTCAATCTTGCAACCTAGAAGAGATATTATTTTAGAATGTAATATTATTTAAAAAAAAAAAAAAACGTTTGTTCCTAAACTAGTAATGCTAGTATTTCACTGACATCACAAATTCCACAAAAATGTTAATTCAAATTATTTCTTTCTTCAAAATATTTTATAAACCTTTTTCCTTAAAAAATTAGGCAAGCAAATTCAAAAAGTTACTATAACACACAAAATGACCTGAAATTAGCTCTATATTATTCCCCCCCTAAATAATTACTTTCTACTCTCTACTTTTAAAAATTGCACAGTGGTATTCAATATAAATCTGTTTCGTATATCATTCTTAGAGACCTACCATTAAAAATCCTCATATTTCATATACTGTGATTTGAATAGGTGCACATAACATAATCACCAAGACATATATGATGCTACTTTTTTTTAAAATACAATGTTGCAGAAAAATCTGATATTGTTTGTAAAACATTTATGTTCACTGTAAAATGCAAATTATAGTCGTGAATAAAGAAAATCCATCAAATTCAGCATAATAAAACAGTTCCAAATTTAATTATTGTGATCTATCTTATATTTGGTGTGATCTTCCATTCTAATAACCCTAAGCCGAAAACTTATCCATACAATGTTAATAAAAAACAAACCGTTCTGCTTGTCTGAATAAATAGATCATTATATATATATAGTTATATTATAATAGTCATTTATAAATAGATCAGATCATTATATGTTAATATAGCCATATAAGTATTTTTCCAGCCTATTTAAATTATTCCATAGCTATAGTCCTAGTAATGGACTTCTGGTCATATGTTAAATCTTTTATAAATTATAACTTGCTGAAATCGTACAGAATTTTTTCTATTACATGTATTTAAAAAAATTGTTAATTATTATGTTTTGACTTATTCATGCATATACTATTACAGATTTATGATTACTGGTTTTAATAAAAGAGGGTACAGTAGTTTTTGTTTGTTAGTTAATTTTGAGTGTAAAACCTCATTGCAAGACTATTGTAATGATTTTCAGTTGTACATCAAATATT
Source organism: Mytilus galloprovincialis (assembly GCF_965363235.1). Taxonomy (NCBI): domain Eukaryota; kingdom Metazoa; phylum Mollusca; class Bivalvia; order Mytilida; family Mytilidae; genus Mytilus; species Mytilus galloprovincialis. Next base: position 53,482,223 of record NC_134841.1, read on the forward strand.
GTAAATATAAAGTGAAGCCAAAACAAATAAAAAATTTCTAAGAACAACTTTATTCTTTTTTAGACTGAAGCCGTTAGTTCAGTTGTTAAAATACAGCTTTCACTCAACACAAAAGAATCTGCTACTAGTTAAATTCTTATAAGGATGTTTAGTAACTTAAAAGATGCTTTACTTTCATTTGAACACTAAGATTGTAAGTCCTACCTCTTTTTCAGAATTTTCTAATCTAACTGTTAATTCTGATTTTATCCTCTCATATTCATCTTTCAGTTTATCTTTTTCAGATATCAGATGTGTGGTGTCATCTGTGTATTTCTTCATCAATTGCTGAAAATAGTAAAAAAAGCCCATATAATAATTGAAAGTTACAAAATTTATTCTTAAGAGATTTTGTAAAAAATCTACTGATTCCATAGTTCATTACCCCAATTAAATTCACTTAGGACCATGATAACTTTTTTATTATATCTATGCATAATTAAAGTAACTTTTAAAAAATTGAGTATGATAAAATTAAGAATGGAAATGGGGATTGTGTCAAAGAGACAATAACTCGACCAAAGAGCAGAAAACAGCTGAGGGCCACCAATGGATCTTCAATCAACACAGCCAGAAATTCCTGTATCCGGAGGCGGGCTTAATCTGGCCCCTAAACAAAATGTGTACAAGTTCAATGAAAATGAACGTCACACCAAACTCCAAAACATAAAAATGAACTAAAATTAAGAAACATACAAGACCAACTAGGGTCAGAGGCTCCTGACTTGGGAAAGGCACAAAAATGCGGCGGGGTTAAACAAAAATTGTGACCTTTTCACCAAAGCATGGAATACTTAATAAATTTTCATATATATTTTTCCATCCCATAAATTCAAGGATCTCCATAGATCAAAATTTAACGATGTGATAACATTCACCTGACAAAACCATATGTCTAAGGCGTGTTGTGATAGAAAGTATATTATTCCTCCATTTCTATGTAAGGAATGGTGAACAGACTAATATATTGCTTATTATATTTATTACATCATAGAATAATCAATATTTTCAGTAATTGTCATTTTTAACAATTTCCATGCCAAGCTTGCATGACTGTCCTTCAGGTCTCAGGTTATTATTTTGCTATATTGCAGGGCTCACACTACTTCAGAATTATAGGGAGAAGTGACTTCTCTTTTTGAAACTGATAGGGAGAAGTGGTAAGATTTGAAAGAGAAGTGCTCATTCGCGCGGTGCAATACAATGTTTGGATTTTACAATAGTATAAAGGGCCATATGTAAATAATGTTCTTTTTATATTGTTCAATTCATATCTGAGTAAAAAAAATTACAATTAAAGTAACATTTGAAATTAAAAGTTGTTTAAGTTTTACTCAGGTTCTAATTGTGAGAAACTACCAACTAAATATCTAGCACTAAAAAAAAAAAATTATTTAAAAAAATGTAAAGAAATTATAATATATCAATTACAATTTAATTAAAAATTATCTTGTGTATGACATTCAGTGTTTCTCATAAAAAAATATAAAAGTTATTAAGCTGGGCCAGAATATATTGATATTAGTATAATAGTCTCAGAGTTAAGCACCTTTAATCAATAGTTTGAAACAATCCATAAAAAATATAGGGAATTATATACACCAATCAATTAGATGTTACCAAAAGTCTCTTAATGCGTGTGGAATGTGTAATTTTCCCCTTTGGGATCAATATTCTTCTGTCAGCTGTTCCATCCGTGCGTCCGTAGTAATTATTGTAAAAGTACGGATTTCGGTCATAGCTGGTCCGGTTCAGATCCGGAGTTTAGAAATCGGTCAATGGCGGACGAATGCAAGAAAATTTACAAAAATAAACGATGTTTGACAAGTTATTTGGAAAGGAACATGACGTTTTTAATGCAATAAATGGATTAAAAATTTACTGGAGGCAACTTTTATCACGTTTAAATGAAGTAACAAACTTATGTTGCCGCCGAATTTGAGGTTGATGTACGTTTTCGAGTAACAAGCACCGGAACTTGCAGAAATGCACGAAGTGATAAAAAGTTGTATTTTTATCAAATAACCTGCTACACACTACGAAGACAATGCTTAAACCTCTTTTCTAAAGATAATGAATCGTTTATGTCTGAATTTCTTTAATTATCAATAAAAAATTGATGTTTCATCAACTTGGTAAAAATTGAAAATGTACGATGACGGAAGCCACTGAAAGCGACTATCGTCAAGAACAGGGCGACTTGTTTTCGCTTTTGGGGGACGGGGAAAGATAAGTGACGGTCGGGAAGGCGACTTCTTCGCCCAAGTCGCCTGGTAGCGTGAGCCCTGTTAATTGGTAATTGTTCAGTGCTTAAAAATCTGGGTTTCATTTTTTTCACTGTCAAATTCAGAAGTCATGAACAAGTAAAGAGAATTTAACGCATCAATATGAAGTTTTGTACCCGTTTCGTAAAACAGATTTGGAGGGCAAACGTTTACAACTTTAATGGTTTTAATGAATTCAAATTGCAATTTTCATATTAAAAGAAATCTATGCAATATACATTTTTCTCTTCTTGAATTTTAATTACGGAATTACGATACCAAATTTCTTCAGATTATCAAGTTGCAGATAGTAGTCATGTATTTACTTTAAAACTTGTAAAAGTGATTCAATATTTCGATAATTATTCAACTCCTATTATTTGGCATGAAATTATGTTATGTTTTAGGTCTTCTTTAATACTCGTTGAAAAATGGGGTGTTGATTGCATACAATTTACTTTGTAATTCGGTTTTAAATTTATTATTTAACCTAAATTTTCATCAGCATTTGCTAAAACGTAAAATCCTCAATTGTGGTCAAGTGTTCCCCTGTCAGGCGTGGGGATTAACCTGTACAAGTTATTAGCGATCATTAGCCGGATTTCACCAACAGCTTTAAAACTTTAGTACTAAAGAGTTCACAAGTACACAAGTTAAGGTCCTCAGGAAAACACGTCACCCTACCTTGACACACTATTCTGACTATGAGCTACCCAGTATTTGATCAGACTCCTAAATGTCATGTACTTGCTGAGGAAGCAGAAAATACCAAGTTATTGTCTTTGATGTGACTTGTCTCAGATTTACCCCAAAATTTGCAATTGAATAAGCATGCTGCCATTAGACCAATGAGGCAGTTGCAATTTATATCAAAGCTTATAAGATACACCATGTATATGCATATTTTGAAAATTTATTTTATTGTGGAGCTTAATACCAAATAGTGGAAAGTCAAAACCACCAAATGTAGGAATAATAAACAAAACAGAAGTTGCAAACATTTTCCGAGGAACAGGCTATGCAAATTTCTTTATTTTCAACTTAAATTTCTCAAATATTAAAATCAGCCTTGTAAAATCTGAATGGCCAACTTGGTTTATCGTATTCTACAGGGCCCATTGTTCTTAAAAAAAGTAATATCTACCCAAAGAACAGAGAAATAATTTGTTATCATTTTGTTTGTATCCTCCAAAACACTCTGTTGAACAATTACCTGTTTACATTCTGACAAGTAATTCTCTGCCTTTTGTTTTTGTTCAGACATTTCGATATCTGTTGACTTTTTCAGATCTAACATTTCTCTTGCATGTTTCTCTGCCAGTTCTTTGATCTGTTTTTCAGATTTTTCTACTTGTGTCTGTATTTCTCTTTCATAACGCGTGACTAATGTCTCCTTTTCTATAGACAGATCCTCCAATGACTGAAAAATTCAATTGAAAAAAAATATTAATAATATTATAATTTATATATAGATCAATTCTGTATTCAACAAAATTAAGATTTATTTTATAGATATTTTAAAAGTAGTTTTGACAAGTATTAATTCATAACAAAACTAGAAACTAGAAACAATACAAGAACATATTTTATTGTATAGCAATATAATATTTGAAAGTAAAACATTGGTTTAAACTAAGATTTTGACGTTGATGACGTCATGAATTTTGAAGATTCATTGCACTAGTGCAATATTGGAATTTATTGCACACTAACTTTTTGTTACTTTCTGTGGGAAATATTATATTGCTATACAATAAAATAAGTTCTTGTATTGTTTCTAGTTCTATAAAACAGAAAATGAAAAAGCTTGTTGACAAAAGATACAACAAGGAAAAGCCATTATGGTATTCAAGACATTTACTTTAGCATGTGTTTACTTGTTTATATTCATTAATGTAATTTTTGAATACTGTAAATTCAGAAATTTAGTGTGGTTTTACTACGGGCTGTTCCAAAAATAAATGTATGGGAGTATTTCATTACAAACCTGTTCAAGAGATCTTAGTTGTGACAACTTTTCTTCGGACAATGAATCTTTTTCACTTTCAAGTGTTTTTCTCTCTGATTCTAGCCATGAAAGTCTGTCCTTTAAACGACTTATTTCCTTTTGTAAATCTGCAATCTTTGATGTTTTCTGAATATTTGTACCTTCTAATTCTCCAATTTGACCTACATATAAAAAATAATTTTTAAATATTAATAAATTATCAATCTGAAAATTATATTTTCCAGACATCATACAAATTAAGTTAATACCATGAAAACTGGATTGACTTCTAGTCATTCTGGGCAAGGATTATATTTGCCAGTCATGACCTAAACTAAAAGCTATTTGGCCTCAATGGCAGATTTGGATTTAGGACAATTTTTACAGCGGATGACTGTGTTGAATATATATGCAAGTAAAAAACCATTTTTATCTATATGCACTTGTACAGAAAAAATTGTGTTAAAGCATGCAGAAGAATATCTCAAAAACAATTGCAATCTCCTATATGTGTTCCGAATGTTCAAAGCTGAAAGGTGGTGGATATGTTTTTTACCTGTGCAACTGAAAATTGTATTTTATGTGGTGGAGGCATAACATTGAGAAGATTCAAGTTTATAAGTGTTCCCAAACATTTCTTACTGGCCAGAAACTATTATTTTACATTCAGAAACGTCAATTCCTACATTTTAAAATTAACATATTTACAAGACTTTATAATTATTATAATGTTGTTTTGCTTTATGGCTTCTCTGTTCCAGCATTTCATAGCCCGGTATGGTCATCTTGAACAACAGAAAAGACCTTCAGGGCACATGACTTACATGTACTGTAATTACACTATTAAAAACATATGTTTTCCAACTACAAGTTTTTTTTATGTGTCTAAACCAAATTTTGCAAATACTTGTACTACATGTAGTCAGAATGTTTGACTAATCTGGGGCATCAGACTAGTATGTAGCTAACGGTACAGAATGGCCAACAAAAATCCAGAAAAAACATGTCAAAAGCAGTAATTTAGTGTGCTAGCCAGATTGTGATTCCCATTTTAAGCTTAAGAAAACCTACCAGATTTGGTGAGTAGGTCTTTGGCTTGTTCTTGACATCTTTCTTTTGTTACCATTAAATCTGATTCTAATTCTTTTAACTTTGTCATTGCTTCTGAAGCTTTCTGTTTGGCATCTTTCAGCTAAAACACATTTAAGTGATAATAAATTTGATGAAATATACATGTACATGTACACATCTAAAACTATTTGTTTAATCTGGTAACAATTTCTGCCAAAACCTGTATTCCCCCGATGATCCAAAAACACATGTACTATTATGTACACATGTATGAATAATTTTTTTTAGAACCGACTTACACATGTGTAAAATCAACATCTTTACATTTTCAATGGCTAGGGGAACAGTACATGTTATATACATGTATATTAGCTATACAGCCTGACCTATGTGTCATGTACATGCTCAAGTATAATTGTCTAGCAAAATCCAATACAAATTTTAATGTGTCATTGTGGTTGTGTCTGATCACATTACAAGTAAACAACTTTACAATATTAATGGCTTAAAATTCTTGCATTTTCAAGGTAGGCAGGATTTTTCTATGTAATTGACTTTAAATAGAAAATCACGGTGAAGAGTCTTTTGTTTTCTTTGCGGTTGTTGAGCATGTTGAGTTACTGTTTCATTGATGTTTGTATCATTACATCCTTTAGTTGACATTCATAAATATAACCCTATAATCATGATAATTATAATTGATTAAGCATTTTTTCAAACATTTGAATGATGGATATATAACATTACTGACAGATGTATTCTATTATGGTCACTGCTTTTTTCATATAAATTAAGATCCAGGTGGAGGTTAGAGGTGTAAAGAAAGTACAAATGTCTGATCAGAAATAACATAGTAATAACATACCCATGACCCCAAGAATTTTACTGAAATTGCTACACTGTAACTGAATTTATATAACGTACACATGATACATGTAGGTTAGAAAAATGTACATGTGCACTCATACATTTATTTTGACTAAAAGAACCATAGATAAAGAGCAAAAGATAAAAAAAAAAATATGGCTTTTACTATGTTTCTCATGTTTACAAACCTGTTGTTGCAATGCAGAAGAATTTTCATCCTTATCATTTAAACTTGATTCTAAATCTGCAAGTTGCTTTTTATATTTTTCTGTTTCATCTTCACTTAAAGATAATTGTTCAACTAAACTGTCAATTCTTTTTTTCATTTCATTTTGTTGTACTGCAAATTCCTTTTTCAATCGCTCTTGTTCTTCTCGTAAAGCAGCTGATAATTGTTCTTGATTCATGTCTTTAGAATTTTTAATAGCAGCTAATTCCTTTTCATAAAATGCCTGAGCTTTGCTCAATTTTTGTTCATAGTCTTCTGATGATTTGTTTTTGTCTGCGTTTAACTGTTCAATTTTTGAATTTAATTCCTCAACTTCACTTTTGTATTTGTTTTCGACCTTTGCCACCTCATTTAACCAATCACTGTTTTGACCCCGATGAAACTGTCTTACATCCTCCATTTCTTTTTCATGTGCTTTTTTCAAGTCTTGTAAACTTTTCTCTTTTTCTGAATCAACCTCTTTTTTCCATGCATCAAATTTAGCTAATTGGTCTTCAAAGTCTTTCTTTGCCAATAAAACATCATGCGACACTGATAGCATTTTTTCTGAATTTTCTTTCTTTAATTTCATCTCTCTGTCGTCAGCTTGACGTTTAAATGATTCAAATTGTTGCATAGAATCTTTTTTGTGTTTTTCATGTTCGAAAAGTGCGTTCTCTAGATGAGTGATTTTCCTTCTGTAGTCAATGTCCTCATCCAGTTTCCGTTTGAAAACCATAATTTTATCTTTTGTTTCAGACAAAATTTTTTGCATTTCTTCTTCGTGTTGGTCCTTAAGACTCTGAATTGCACCGTCATGTTCATCATTCTTGGTGTTAAGGGCATAAATGACCTAGAAAAAAGTTATTGAATGTTACAATACATGTAATTGAAGATTTAAAATCATAATAAAAACATAAGTGCCTGCCATTCTTATTTCATTGTAGGACAGACAGACAGACTTGTCCACCTTGTCAGACCCTTGGCCTTCCCCTTTAAGTGAGACCCAAATATGTTTTTTAATAAAGTTGAATCAGTTCATTATTATTGAAAGCCAAGTTCTCAAATAGTTAATACATGAATGGAAAATACCTGTCATATCCCATACATAATACAGAGACTTTGAAGGAAATTGATAGCAAACACAACAAAAACCATTGTTTGATATAAATGTGCATGTTTTGCCATTTCTCAATCATACCTAAAACACTTTTTTATACTAAATTACTGGGAAAACCAGGAACTAATATTATTATACTATAATACAGCCTCATGACCAACATCAGCAATGAATAGTTCTAAAAATAAAACAATAACTTCCAGTGTTCTCCCCAGGATTTTTGGATAGCGCTGTGGTAAGCGCGTGATTTTCGACAATTCTCAGTAACTTTGTCGCGGCGCGCGGTTGGTTTGTAATTGATTTGTTATGTGTTTTTCTTATATAATGCTATTGATGTTTTCTCTTGTAATGATGTCCTCATCATGCTCATGGAAGTTACCCCTTTGTTTGCTAATGTTATTGTCTGGATATAGACATGATAGAAGAAAAGTCTTTTTGTCTCCATTGTAAATACATATAATCCTCATATCATCTGTCTATAAAACCCAAGGAGAAGTCTTTTCCATGGTGGGTCTATACCAGACTGCCTAGATGTGAAGATTTCTTATCACTAACAGGTGATGTTGCAGAACATGTAGGACCAACAATAAAGTCATTGTCAGCTTCTGTGAGAAAGTTTTCTATGACAAGATTGGTATTTTTTACATTTACTTTTATTAACATTTCTAGCAAAGTACAACTTTTCAATAAAAATGAGTATAGTATTTCAAAGGAAGAAATGAAATTGACCTTTTAATAATATTCAAATCTTATCAAAGACTTGCTTAAAAAAAGGCTAACCTATTCCAATTATGAATATGAAAGAAATCCTTTAAAAATATTTTAAAGAGATTTTTTTATTTCAAAGGTGAATTACCAATCAAATACATTATGTATGCCAATTGAAACAACTACCACCTTTAAAGGTTTTGTTTGATAATTTTATAAACATTTGAATACATGCCACCAGATAAGTTTGTCAAGATTTGACAATACTTCTTTTAGGTCTTTCCCTCCCAAATTATCTCCCTTACTGGCTGACATAACTTCCTGTTTACACCTGTGTCTTTTTTTTTTAGCATTAAATACTATTCCTTATCCAAGCCATCCTCTGTTTACATTAAATTTAAAGCAATATTTAATTAAGATATATTGATGATTGGTTGACAAATATCGATATTATATATATATTTACACAAAATTTTCGTTTTGTTTTATTCCCTTATCCATTTGAAAAAGAGCCATGTATGGTCAAGTAATCGTAAAATACGGGCTTATAATGAATCCCTTGATAACAGGGATGCTTCTTTCAAGCAATACAGGTTCGACAGTTCGGTTGTAAACGCAAAAAAAGTAATGATATAATCGTAGATGGTTCAAAAAATGGTCGAGACAACGTTGTCAGAGAAGGGGGTAAAACTTCCCTTATATAATATAGAAATGAACTTTTCAGCACCCGAGACATGTATTATATGTCTCTGTTAGCACTGTCCGTTCCTTTCATACGTTTCGGGATCTTTATAAAGCTAAAAAATGTAGCAGTGTTCTGTTAACCTTACGACGTTTAACTTGGCTTCACCCAAGCTGGACATCGAGAAAGTGAATTTCTCAAGTCTAGTATCAGCTTGGGGTTTGTTTTTCTAATCATATCCTCTTAATTGTTTTCATAGGGTAAAATTCATTACTGTAGAATTGCTGATTAAACAGGTATTAGTTCGATTGGGTGATAATTAATACTTCAAAGACTAGCTCATTGAAGCCAGTTTGATCGTTGTTAAAATCAGTGTTTGTTCAAAGTTCGTTAAACAAGTTTGTGAATGTCGTTGGGAAATGCGGTCAATTTATTTGTTCTCATTTCATTCATATATGCCTCTATATATTCATTAAATAGATCACTGGGGTACAACTGATATCCGTAACTGCAGTTACGTATATCCCAAGATGGCAGACGATGTTTCAGGTAAATATTTCTTTTGTCGATTTTGCAATAAATATGCATCATTCTTCGGTATTTCGTGTCTTTTTTAACGTATTACTAAATTTGAAACGGGAATATTGACGTGTTTTGTCATAGTTAAGCCGCCTAAGAGAGAAATCAGCAATCCAAAAAAACGCGATGATAAGGGTAACTGATAAAAATTTATTGACGTTGATATGCGTAACTGGAAATATTGATATCCGTAACTGATTATTTTCTAAACAATTATCATTCTCGTTTGAAATTAAATAATAGTCTGTCGTTATCGCGATCGGTATCAGAAATGTTTCCAAAGTCTTTACAAACATTGTGAGAAAATATATTGACCATGTGACCAATTCTGTATTTTTATATAGCCAACAGCATGCCTAGTGAGTTTGAAGATGGATCTTTGGTTGTGGTAAGTATACAAATATTGCCGATTTATTTATATTCAAAATAGGTGCGGAAGTGTAAAATGTTTGATCATAAAATGAGGTGTTATAAATAACATGATACGGAAAGGGACATGTGTAAAATACGTACTGTTTCGTTATAATTGCCGAGAATTAAAGACTCTACATTTCCTATTCGCAACAGTTAGAAACAGTCAGAACTCAGAAATTATTGGTTTGAAAAATTATTTTTCATGTTATGTTAAAAAGGGAATAAAATAAATCCATATATCATAAAAATGTAAAAGGAAGCTTTTTGAAAAGATAGAAATTGGCACATCATTGTCATATATAGATATTGGACAAAAGTGAGTTCCCTCTCCACAAATGTCCTATCATTTCACATGGAAATGATATTTTTCAAAAACAAATATTGCCAATTTGTTGCATGACTGATTTTGTTGAAAATACTTCAAGCTCTAGAAATGTGTAACGGTTAGTAATACTGTTCCAAGTTTGAACGCATTTTGACTTATGTTTTTTTTTACATATTTGAAGTATTTTATATAGTGAATTGCAATAATTTCTCCATGTTTTTAAATATTTGAAGGATGTGTCACTTATCTCTGTTCATGGTAAATATTTAAATATCGAAGCCACGATGAAACGAAAGGATATGGTTTAATATTAATGGAAATCCCGAATTCATTGAAAATAACGCATTTGGAAAGAATTTTATTCATCATTTGTTCAAAATAAGAAATAAATATATCTTCATGGCTTTTGATAAACAAACCATTCACTTAGAATTTGAAAAAAGTTTTCTCTTAAGGATCGATCATTTTACTTGAAAGATGTTATATTATTTTACCGAAAATATTAACCCCAGTGTTGATGAGATTGGTACAAGGTTATTTTCGTGCAACGTATTTTGACATTTTTATTTCATGTGAAGCCGTGAAAAGGTTCGTTATTCACCGTGTTTCGTGAAATCCGTAAAAAGAGCAGTTCAAGCATTTTTAAATTTTCGTTCATCGTGAAATTGCAATTTTATTTCGCGTTCTTCCGTGCACATATCCACTTGACGACCCCTCGTTAATGTAATTAAAGTTAAATGATCGATCTTCTTTAAGTTTATTGAACATTGCATGCTGTTAATTGATTTTGTGTTATTTAAATGAGTTATTTTAGGAAACAGTTCTAGATACATATATTTTATTATACAACCGTCGAAGATATTCTTGTATGAATTTATGTATTTAAAATTGTGTCAACATTTTTGTTAATGTCCAGTGGCAAGTTAAATCCATATTCAGAACGCTGAGTGTGTTTTTGCAATAGTCGAAGAGGGGGCTTTGGTTGATTGTATAGGGATTCATTGGAGCAAGACTGGGGCGGACCCCCTCTTATGGCAGTCAGTGCCCTCCCCCTTTATGAAAATTGCTGAATCCGCAACTGTAAGGGCAATTATTCGGCCATCCTTAGCACACACATTATCATTCTCCTTTAACAAAAAACTTTATCGTTTTTTGTGGTCAGTGTTAAACTGATAAACTGAGATTTTTTTCAAAAACTATTGAATTCAAACAGGGGAAGAATTAAAGGCCAGGGAGTCGTCCCCCCCCCTTCTCCCCTAAAAAGGTGGTTGATTATATTTGGATTCAATGGATCGTGACTGGAGTGGGCCCACTCTTATGCCACTCAGTACCCCACCCCGTCCCTTTTATTTCTGGATCCGCAACTGAATAATTATTATTATAACGGCAATTATCCGACCATCCGTATCACACACATTATCAAATCGACTCTCTTTATGCAAATTAAAAGGTAAGCTCTGCCCGGTCAGTTGATAAAATTTTGTATAAAAATTATTTATATAATTATACAAACATTTTTAATTATGTTGATTTAACTTTTTATTTCGTGGAGATTTTGTACTCAATTCATTTTTCTTAATTTTTGCTTTTTATATTCGATTGATGTTTTTTTTTATTTTAACATTTACTATACATATTTTTTTGTTTTTGATTGGCAAACTTCGTTGGTAACTAAAGAAGCATTTACTTTTTATGGATAAGTTGTTTGTAGAACACGATTAATAGTTAAAGGGGCATAAATGTTAACCCTTGTCCGACCGTCCGTACGTCCCGATCTTGGTTAGGCTATGTGTTTAGGTCCGTTTTTTTTAGGATACTAAACATGATATATCATTGGTACCTGGTCAGCAGAGAGACATTGGATTCACTTTAGATATGGTCAGTTTAACCTTTTTGAAAATAATAAATGACTGGTTAAGTTTTGCGTTTAGGACAATATCTTAGAAACTGGATAAAGTAAAGCAGTGGTATCTGGCCTGTGGATTGTTCTTTGGTAGTATAACATGGTTCACTATTACTAAGGTCACTGTAACCTACATTCAGACACACACTACTTTGGTTAAATTTTACATTAATTCAATTTTCCTGGATACTGTTTCTAGTCAGTGGCTGGGTCTTTGATATGACTACAGGTTTCATTATCAATAAGGGCGCTCTGACTTTTATTTATGTATCAATTACTCTGGTATGATGTTTGTATGGAAATCAATATGAAACCCATTGGGGAATTTTATGTTCCATAGACAAACTTTCTAGTTTGGAATATATTTTAGAATTAAATATAACTAGTTTATAATCGCTCCTATATTTTAGAACAAAGTACTGCAGCTGTCGATGGGTCCATCCTGGTTTTGACAACACCACAGGCAAAAAGCACACCTAACTTGATAGATTCTTCAGGTATTGTAACTTTGGTGGTTATATGCACCTTTGTAAAGTTTGTAAATGAATGATTACCCCTCTTAGTTTATCTAATTTGCTTTGAATTCTTCTAGCCTTCACAAGTATAACTTTGCTGTATCCTAGAATGACACTATGCTCCCTTGATCAAGTATCACCACATGAACTACATGATTTGTGAAATGTATCATAGTTATCAATTTCTAAACAGAAAACATATAATCTTTCCTTTTATTTTACAGCTAAATATGTGTGTGACATCTGTGGTAAACATTACCGGTCCAAACAGGGGATGTTGGACCATATGAAGAGAGAGCATGGGACACCAAATTTCACCTGCACCCAGTGCCAAAAAAAAATTATATCCCGCACTTTGTTCCGGTCCCACCTCCTTAACCATTCAAAGGTATTATTCAAGGAAAACAATATTTTATAGCACAATTTATCCCAAAGATAAGATACCTTGTAGGTCCTTAAATAAATACCGGTCTCTAAAATGAAAATGCATTAACAAAACAGAAAAGTTCGGCAAATATTTATTGACCAACTTAGTAAAACAATTGTAACAACATTCATTTTGATGACATTACATGAAGGAAACAAATACCTACGAAATAACCCAAAAGACGTATACTCTATGGGAAACGACTGAAAGAGTCAAATAACAAAAATACCGAGCTCCAAGGAAAATTCTAAATAGAAGGCCCTTTATCAAATGGCAAGCAACTCTCATATTTCTGACTTGGTACCGGCATTTTCTTATGTAGAAAATGGTCGATTAAACCTGGTTCAAAAGGTAGCTTAACCAATCACTTGTACGGCAGTCGAATAGTCGGAATAGACACTTCCAGGAACACACACACATAGTTTAGCAATTTTGTACAAATGTTTAAGAATGAACACTTATCATGAATATTCGTATATTGTGATTTCAGATCGACTTTAAAACGGCCATTTAACTAAGAAAATTTAACTTCTCAAACACAATTAAATTCTTTCTTATTACCGCATATGTATGTTGGCCACATTTCTCCTTTTTTTCAGAATGATTTTCTTTTTTATTTCAGGACAAACAGTACAAATGTGGAGATTGTTCAAAGCAGTATGTGCATAACAAGGATTTGGTCAACCACATAAATGCAAAGCACAGCGACACCATTTATAAATGTGACACCTGTCAGCTAAAATTTTCATATAAAAAAACTCTGTTTCAGCACTGCCAGGCAGCACACGGTAACAAAACCTATGTGTGTATCATGTGTGATGCCAATTTTCGATATAGGTCGAACTATAGAAGACATCAAAAAAATGTACATCAAATGTAAATTGATAAAAATAATACACTGATAACAAAATTACTTGGCTTTTTTTATTTTTTAATCACAGGGTGCATTATTTTTTGTTGAGATGTTAGATGTCTGTTAAATCATCATCTTTCAAACCAAATCTTTTGTGCGCTAAAATACGTTCCTCGTTAGTCCTGTGATATAACCTTGCACCCTCTGCACCTCTACCGGGAGCACCAAATTCTGAAATAATACCCTTTTTCCTATTTAGACAACTACTCTCCCTCTCCATTTTGTCAAAGAAATGAGATCTGAAACCAAAGAAAGTCTTTAGTAGTTACATTTACTTCTAGTCTTCCAATCTTAGAAAGATTCTCTAAAACTTCTGGAAGCAGCTGAAAAAAATCGCTGTTCGTCGTCTGTGACTCTGTTTCGTTCGTTACTTCTTCTCTTTGCTTTGATATTGATTCTTTTTGTTTTGATGGTCTTTTATAGCTTATCTTTTTCTGATGAATATCGATGTACGGTTTACATCCATCGTCTATCTTTCTTTTAATTTCTGAAATCTTAATGCCATAGTGGAGAGATCTGTATGCCTGACGTCCAGTGGAATCATCCAGCACTTTCAATCTGACACTAAAATTGCTAGGTCCAGCATGGTTTCTTATTGTATGTTCTAGAATATCCTGAGCAACTGAAGATGTTCTGTTACAGACGTAACACATAAATTCATCTGAAAAAAACCATAAAAATTGCTTTTATGTCGTCCATTTATCTATATTTCAAAAGGGATTTTGCCTTCCTATTTTTTAGCAGATATTGTTATATATGTAATATATGTAGATGTAGCCGTTATGTGCAACTATATTTTGTTTTGTTTGTAAAATTTAACGCTTGCCGCCAGTCTTCAGTCTGTTGCTCTGCCATAGCTTGATCAAATAAGGTTTGGTTGGCAACAAATATTACACAAATCGCTTATAATGAAGCGATGAACACGGATGTGTCGAGACCAATTAAAGGCCTGTCAACAAGTTAGTAAAATATATCAGATTTCACGGTTATTTTTTCGAATGCATTTGGATTGTAAGTCCTTGAATTGGTATTTTCTAACATTGTGATATTATTGTGAGTATACATTTTTTCCGTTTCCGATATTTGTTTATTTTTTGACGATTTTATGACAGTTTTATTTCCAAAAATTGATTTTCCGAACCATTTAATCGAGGATAATGAACAACGTAGAAACAACAAGCTTATAGATACAGTTACGGATATCCTTTTCTAAACGTTTATCACAGTTACGGTTATCCATTTTTTCAGTTACCCTTATCATCGCGTTTTTTTGGATTGCTGATTTCTGTCTCAAACGACAGAACTATGAAAAAAAACGGCAGTAGCTCCATTTCAAATTTAGTAATACGTTTAAAAAGACATAAAATACCAAAAAATGATGCATATTTATTACAAAATCGACAAAAGAAATATTTACCTGAAACATCGTCTGCCATCTTGGGATATACGTAACTGCAGTTACGGATATCAGTTTTACCCCAGTGATAGATGTCAATGTTGAAATCTTTGTTTATTTTGATCTCTCAACGACGCCATTTTGTAAAATTTATTAGACTGGTCCCGCGGAGTTACTTTAATACAACGGAAATAATTCTTTCAAAAATCGTTAACCAGTCAATCACGTGACCCGAAAAGAAAAATAAGCGGGAAATTTTAAAAAATACGAAAAAAAATATAGCGACTCGGTTGAACGGGATAGCGACGCGGTCAGTGCAATAGGACAGCGGGAAATTGAAATAGCGCTGAAAATCGCGGCGCTAAAACGGCCTGGGGAGAACACTGACTTCAAGTACTGAATTTCAAAATTTTCAAATTAATAAGACAAACAGGCTGTTCATCTTTCATGTCTATCTGTGATGGAATGAATTCTTCACATACATGTATCTCTTTAATTTAGACAATAAAAATTTAATACTTTTACAGAGAAACCTTGTTTGAAAAACTAATAAAACAGAAATAAACTTTGGTAGGGGGGCCAATATTCAATCCTTATCTCAGAAAATAAAATGTTTCGCTGAGTGCAGCCTGATACGACTGCAGAGGTTGAACTATTAACAGTTGGGGCAAATTTGGACAATATTCAAACTTGATACTGTCTGAATTTGGATTGTGATCAAATTTTTGACATAATATAGGTTCCTGATACAAAACAAATTTCAAGATCTTACAAATTTATTGCGCAATACTGTGCAATTAAAGATTTCTTCTAGAAACTTTTCAAAAATTTGAAATTTGAAAAATTTTGAAAAAAAAATTGAACCCCTTAAAAAGATTAAAACCCAACAAACTTTATGAATCCCCCCTTGGAGCAATTACCCCCACACTTGATCCCGGCCTTTTTATTTTGTAGTATGGAACCTTGTAGTACAATTTCAGAGAGATCCATACACTTAAACACAAGTTATTGTCTGGAAACTAGAAAAAAAATCCCAGCCTTCCTTTAGTGATACGAGTGGTACAAGTTTGCATACATGTAGGTTTGAGTTTGTTTTTAGTGGTACGAGTTGACATTGGTACGAGTCTGTATTGGTACGAGATAACTATAAATTGTATACCAGTACAGAAAAATTAAAATATTCATTCTATAATTTATGCACACAGCTCATAGTTAAACATCTATCCTCATGTTATGTGTTTTCGTACCAACAACAATTTTCACTGCTTACGGTTTTCTCTGTTTTTATTTACGTGTGTGCTCAAATTTTAAAAGCATGTTCTGTCATTTTTTTAAGGTATTTAGATTTTTGTCAAGGCTGGCTAAGATTTTTTACTGTTTCCGATTATTTTGCGATTTTAGTATGTCAAAAAACAGAATCATATTTTTTCGTATGAAGTAAAAACTGGATCAGGAAATAAATAGAAAACCCGGAAATGAGTATTTTTCTAAAGTCATTTCTAAAGTCATGGTTCTGGTAATTGCTTGAATCACAAAAAAAACAGTATTTATTCTTTTTAGTACTAAAGCTCACTAAGTCATGGTTCTGGTAATTGCTTGAATCACAAAAAAAACCCAGTATTTATTCTTTTCAGTACTAAAGCTCACTAAGTCTTGAGAATAGTTTTTAGTTGATGTTTCATGTGCTGAAATTGTAACATAATGATTTTTTTTCAGATTGGCACTGGGGTTCTACAAAATACATTATTGGGGAATTTAAGATGCAATTTACCAGATTTATGATTATATGTGAAAAGCTAATCTAATTAATCTTTATGTTTTATTATACATGTTATATATATATATATATATATATAAAGAATTCTCAATATAACCTTGAATAAATGGAGTTTGAAGAACCATTTAAGTGGGTCTCATTTGGGTCTAAGCAAGATGCGGGATTGACGATTTTTTGTAAGTGTTGACACTTGAAAGTTAAATTATTGTGCCGTGAAAACGGGAAATGAAGTCTAGCGGGACACGGGAAATTAAAAAAAATGAAAATTGCTTACTTACATAGTGTAAGCAGGATACAGGAACATGACAAAACAGTAAGCCGGATCTGGGATCAGAACCCCCCCCCCCCCAATGAGATCCCCATTTAATATAAGAACCCTGTTAATTTTATCTCGCTGGTTTGTAATTAAAATGGCCAAAAAAACACATGACAGTCACATGTCTTGAAGATCCAGTGTCTGACAGGCAAAGAACATATCTGTAATTTTATATAAACTTTATAATAAAGTTAATACACCTTATCACAATTTGTCCGCCATTACTGAAAATCACACAGGTTCCCGTAAAATTTTGACGTCTTAAAACAAAATATCTGACGCCGCAATGGGCCATGGGTGATTGTTGTATGCGTCAAAAACTCAAGCGGCCGGGTCAGCTGGGATTTATAGTGATAGGGTGTATTATGAGGCGGCTTATAGAAGTTATCAACTTAATGATCACCGCAATAATCCAGGTCGGTAAAATATTCCAAAAATAATGTCAACCCACAGGCTAAAATTTGTCGTACGTGTGTGGATAGTAAACCCCACATTGACAGAAACAAGTGCCTGTGTCAAATGTGTAAAAAAATCCACCCTTTTTAACGAAGTTGTGTTTTAAAGGAAAAGTACAAATGTGAGGAACCTTTGTGAGCTGAGCAATTTTCTTTGACATCTTGAGATGCATGTCATTTGTAACCTCCACATCCTTCTGTGGATTTGCAGGTAGAGTTCCATATTTTCCATTTTGGTAATAGTTGAACGACATTTTGGCACTGGCCGCCATGATGAAAATTCGGTTGATGAAATAGTTCTTAGTAACATTACCTGTAAAATCTTTTGATTTTTTTTATATTTTATAAATATTCACAAAAAACAAGTATGAACAACGAATGTGACTAGAACCATCATTTTTAGTGGTTATTAACATTTTAATTCTTCTGTTATTGTCATTGTCCACATATTCATACGCTAAAAATAAGTTCTAAAGTTTACGTGTTGCTAAGCAATACAATAGTATTACATATAAAATACACACACACTTTATGTTATCATAGACACAATTTTATTGTTTAGTTCATATTAATTGGCTTAAAAACTGCTTGATCTTTTCTGTATCTATTTTATAAATCAAGCATAACGCGTCAAAATCAACAGACAGGTGCCCTTATCGGAACTCTTTTGGTGTTTTCCATAAAAATTCGGGGACATTCGATAATAATTGGCTTTATCGTAGGAAATAAAAATGTGTTCTCATTCTGTTTTACGCTTGAATAGTATCTTGACACTTCCTCCCATTCAAACGTTTTCCTCATCAACTAATTGCATCAACAAAGTTGCATGTGCTCCCATTCCCATCAGATTGTCCAGAACTTTGCAATATATCTTAGGATATAGTAATATTTTGAAATTTGTTTTGTGAATAGTTGTACAGTAATAGATGAGGTAATGACTGGTTATAGCCGTTTACACTGTTATATGTCAATAACTTTAACAAGATAAACTGAAAAGGAAAGTAGTAATCTTTCGGTTTCCTAAAAATTATATATGGCGGGAAAGAATGGCCATTTTTGTAAAGCATGGACCATTTCAAGGCATTTGACTTTCTTTGCAGGGAGGTGGTGGGAAAAAGGGAGGGGGGTATATCAAGCCAGATTTCCCCCATCACATGGCTCATGCAAACAGAGCAAGAACATTATTTCAGTCAATCCAAAGCAAGAATTTTTTTTCAACATTTGGAAATACACAGGAATTCTTCGAAGTTATAGGACATTATAGATCATTATAAGCTTTCTCCTTTGAATTGTTTTACATTGTCATTTTGGGGCCTTTTATAGCTGACTTAATAATGCGGTTTGGGCTTTTGTTTTTTATTTTCAATTTATTGCATGAAATCTACAAAAGCATGTTTTAACTGTATCAGTACTTAGGCAACAACCATTTTCTTATCTGGAGGGGGCTGGAATTTTTTTGAAAAAAATATTTTGATGGCCTAGCTGACCGAAAAAAAATTATATTTTGCACTGAAGCTGAAAAAAAATTTATGCTGTCACCTGCTTGAAAATTTTTGTTTTGCACTGCTGAATTTGAGAATGGTGAAACAAACAACAGACGAGACAGTGAAACAGCAGATTATAAACATCTGTCAAGTATACAGATTAAGCTAAGATTTTCTATTTATAGATCTTTATACCTTATCACTTTTTGTATGTTCCTATAATAGTGTTTGATCCAGAAATATTTATAAGAATTCCAAATCTCCCGCATATATATGTTACTACTGTAAGACCATACTTAAAACTGCAACTATTATAAACATGAAATGGTCATTTTATAACAGGAATAAATACGGTATCATAAGCAGTCTTTTAAGATAGCCCTGATTGTGTATGACACAGACTTGTATACTGGTAGTATTTTCCGTTTGTATCATTCTTTATACCACTTTTTTCAATGGAATGTCAATTATCATAGTTGGAAACAGTGGATTTTATAAGTTGGAGCTACCTACTATTTGCCATTACATATGGCAATGGTGGCCACTTCAATTGCAGTATTAAAATTTAAGGATACCTGTATGACGGACTCCGAGAATATCATAATGTAGAAAGTGGGCTAAAAAAACCAACTGAGACAACAGCCAATGCCAGGATTTAGACGAGCCATGCACTTTACATTTTACATCAATTAAAAAATTAAAATGAATTTTATGTTAATTTTATGGTTTTGTGAAAAAAAAATTTGCTTTCCTTCTCATAAGAAAAAAAATATTTTGTTGGAGGAAGGTTCTGAAAAAAAAATTATGAACACAACAAAAATCCCAGGCCCCCCCCAGATAAGAAAATGGTTGTTGCCTTAGTATTTGTAAATATTTAAAGTATTTCAGGAACAACAAGACAAGAAAAGATAAAGCCTTGTTTTTTTTCTAGATCTCAAAAACATCCAAATCTTTTGTTTAGGAATCAATTGATTAAGCTGCATGCTCCAGGTGTAACTAACCATAGCTGAATACATGTAATGTTCATTTCCATCATGTCCATTGACAATTTCTATTTATTGAATTTATAAATGCCCAGGTGATTAAGTGATTCAACTCATCTTTATTGTCATCTCATAATTGATGATCTATGTATGACACATGTATGAATTGGTGAACAAAGGAATTGTTTTCATGTGAGTTGAGCATTAAACTGGACTTGAAATTTATTAATAGCTGGATTTTTTAACTAATACATTGTATAAGCACATGCTATCATAGATATATGTTATCATATGCAGAAGGTTCACTTTTGTAGATTTCATACCATGAATTGAAAAGGAAAAATAAAGTCCCTGTAAACTGTTTTTTTTACACCCCAGAAGACTGGAGTGTTCTCTAAAAACAGGGAATACCCCACTTTTCCTGACTTAATTCCAACCTGGGGCCTGGTTTTCGAAAGTATCTTATGACTAAGACATGTCTTATGATGGTCTTAGGACATGTCATAGTCTTAAGACATGTTTTCGAAAGTGTCCTAAGTTACCATTTGTCATAACTTTTGTCGTAAACTTAAGACTCTCGCGACATGACTTATGATGGTCTAATGATTGTCAACTAAAATTTAAATGACTTTTCATGACTTCTTTGCATGATTTCATATTAATTGCAATAAAAATATTTGTTGTTTCTCAGTTAGCTAAATAGTAAAGATTTTATCACTACGTGAATTAGAATTTGAATCTCCTGTGTCAGATATACAATTTGGAATTCTTTTCTAACTTATGGTTTTGTACAAAAGATATACATATTATTCCGTTCCTAGTATATTTAATAGTAAGTTGTATTAACGTATGCGCACGGACATTTCGTTCAAGATTAATCATAATTATATTACTAACTTAATTTAAACAAATTATCGACTTATATTTCAATTCCTTTTTGTATAAGATTTCATGTTCATTAATATTATCATGAAAAAAATAAAATAATTCGTAGTAATAATTAATATGTTTATACTTTTCATTTTTATTCTTATATTTGATACTTTTTAACCATTATTTAAAATAATAGAAAATAATGTTCACTTATGACAGTCATAAGAGCATCATAGCTATGACTCTATGACAGTCATGAATAAGAGCATCATAGCTATGACTCTCTTAAGACAGCTTTGATTTACATCCTATGACATATCATATGATAGTCATAAGATGATCATAAAATATGTCCTAAGATATATCTTATGACATATCTTGTGATACTTTCGAAAACCTGGCTACAACTGTAGCTTCTTCATCTGTTGATTTTTTATAATAGTTTATTTTGACACTTCCATTTTTGTAGAAACTTAAACAGATACATATTTCTTACTTCAGATATTTTAAATATGGATAGCTAAAAGTAGGATTATCAAAAATAAATTGTAATATATTTGTTTTTGTATGTTCAAAGACAGTAATTATACTTAAGGTAACATTCTAATATAATTTTGTATTCAACTGGTCATTTTTTCCTATTTTTGATACTTGAATATATTTTAGGAGCACAAATTTGTAATATGCTAAATCAGGGGAGGTAACTCCGAAATTAATTAAAAACATGTTTACATCTGCTTGTCGCTGACAAGTTGAGATGGACGGCGCTTCTGTGAAGACATAGTTGTATTTTGATGACTAAAATTCTATTCTAAAGTAATAAAAGTCTTCATTTATCTCTTCCATTGTGACTTGGAGATTGAAAATGCCTATCCAAGCTTAAAAAAATCGCTGACACATTCATCAAATTTATGACAAAAAGGTACATTGTCTTAATTAAATTACCTAGTTATTATCACCTTTGAAGTCTTATCCACAATAATTTATTGTAATGACATGATTAACTTCATTACCTGGGGCAATAACTAGGTGTCATATATGTAATTTAACTTCTGATAACAGGGCTTTCCATTGAAGCCGGTAGCCGGCGGAAATCCGCCGCTTACGGTGGCTTCAAGTGCCGGCTACTTCACTGCCAAAAATGTAAATTCAAAAAAAGAAAAATATATCTTTTTTCAAATGTTTACAGGCAGCCGAGAGACGTATATTGTCGCAAAGTCGCGGTCACGATAAACAAGAAAGAAAAGTCAATGTTTACCTTGGGCTAAATATAGTTCACATGAATTCAGGTCACTGATTGGTTGTCTATTTAAAGTCAGAATGCATCGTTTCTTTTCAAAGATAACAAGAGAGACGTTCCGGTGGTCATTGAACGATAACAATAGAGACGTTCCGATGGTCATTAACTCGTTGGCTTTTTTTTGGCTTTTAAAACGTGAAGACAATCAGATAGGATGACAATCTTATGTTATGGAATAATATTAGTCAAATTAAAGAAAGTGTAGTAGATCATATTGTTCAGAATCTGCAAAACAGTATCTTTTGAAGTTCATTTTTCAAAGCCCACGTGGTGTTCAGAGAATCAAGGTCAAAAACGAAAGTAGAATATTGTCGACTCGACCTCAAATAAATAACATTTCCAAATGATTTATGTATCCGACTTATTTTTAAATACGCGTAACAGTCTTTAGAGAGAAAAGGGGGGTCATTTGTTTACAAATGCACGTAGTTATGCAAAATAAATCGATCAAGATTTCTAACAAACCGGATGATTATTTAAATAAAACTCCTTTAAAAGTAAATGAATTTTAAGCATAAGGTAATGAAAATAAAAAACTGACATAAAAAAAGAAATGAAATTTCTTCGAGTTTTTTTTTCTTTTTTTCTTTAATTTCATACATAAAAAATGGTCATTTGAAAGATTAAATTAGGTGCCAGGAGATTGCAAGAATGCAGGATTTTGCTCTATTATAGCTTCTGCATATAAAAGCTTACAGCTTGGTGGGCGTCCGGCTTCGCCGAACGCATGTTATAGCCGCCTATAATTTTAATTCAGCCTTCTACTTCCATTTCCATGGAAAGCCCTGTGATAAGATATCGATGAAATAAAAAGCAATTTTACCAAAATGGCACAAGGGTTTTTCGGAAAAGGCGTCAAGGCAGAAGGGCGCTGCTGAGGGCACACAGGGCGCGGCGCCCTTCTATTTTGGGCTAACGAGACCACTGGTTTATATGACCTTGAACTCAATTTCTTGGATCATGTTGAGTTTTTTTGATAGTTGTAGTAAAGCTTTATATTTAGGACTATCAACAAAAAATGTGAGACATTTGATTTTAGCCTGTGCACTGTTGTTTTCTCTCCTTTATAATAACTATTAACATCACTAGGTTGATCATGTTGATACCACTGCTAATGGATTACCTTAGCTGTATTTGGCACAACCTTTTGGTGAAAGAAACAATTAAGTTGCTAAAAATAAATTGTTTTTGCAAAAAGAGGTGGCGAAAAAATTAATTGAGCCAGGGGAAACCCTGGTTGGATCAATATCTGAAACACAACCCCATGCATATTATGTCCTTCCTTTACCAAAGACAGGCAAAATATATCAAAAGGACATTTTTACATAGAAGTTTAAAATAAACTACTGGTAACCAGAATTTTGAAATATTTTGATAATTTCAGGTCTATTTCATCAATGTGGTTTATTTGTAAAATTTACAAATTTAGCATTAAACAAGCTATTATTTGAACTTGGAATTATTTTTAATTATGGTATTTGCATTATTTCTTCTGCTTGAATTTTTTAATAAACTCCATTTTGATTCTGAACTTATGTTCTGTGTTGCACACAACACAGTCTATTACAAAGTCGATATTACATTTTCAATAGAATGTACTGTGCCGTGCACAACACTATCTATACAAAATACATTGTATGGAAAGTGTTATGAACCGCTCAAAACAAAAATGAACATGGAATTTATTAAAAATTTCAAGCACAAGAAATTTTGCAAATTCCATAATTAATAATAATTCCAAGTTCAAATAATAGCCTGTTATTAGTACAATATTAAAAAAACAAACACTCAAATTGCACTGAAGGCTAGCAGCTCTAAATTTATGCCTTCACAAATATATACATGATACAAAGTTAACATTATTAAAAGAGATCAGACATCAAGTGAAAACATGTGTGTTAGGTCCTTAATTATAAACTCAATGTTATTTTTTTTTTTAGCTTTGAACATGGATTCATGGGATCCAAGAAGAGATGACTTTGATGACAAAAAGTTCAACTCATATGACAGAGGACCAGGAAGAAACATCAGAAAAAATCAGGATAAGAAGTATGTGACAGTAATTACAGAGTTGGAGTCTGGTTTTTATATGACTGCAAAAAAACTTTGTGGTCTATATTGGTATCACGTCGTCATTGTTGTCTGAAGACAGTTGGTTTTCGGACAATAACTTAAGTATAAGTGAATAGAAATCTATTAAATTTAAACACAAGGTTTATAACCACAAAAGGAAGGTTGATTTTGCGGATTATGGTCCTATTAGTTAAAGAATATTGGGCCAAAAAGAGGCCATAAAAGGCATTTTTCTAGTTTCCAGACTTGTGTCAGAAAGCTATTCTGAGTCAAATATTGAATCACAATCCAAATTCAGAGCTGTATCGAGCTTGAGTGTTGTGTCCATACTTGCCCCAACCAAGGGTCCGGAAACGGTCATATATGCCAGTCATGACCGATTTGGAAACTCAAAAGTCCTAAATGAATCATTGGGATTTAGGTCAAATTTTATTTTTCAACAGAAATAATTTCGGTTATTTCTTTAAGATCGCCATTTTGAACACATTTTTGTTTTTGTTATCGATTTTATGTAATTACTTGGCTATTAATCACAAGCTCCGAACAAATTTTATAAAGAAATTAAAATTCCATACCATCTCTTCATAATTTAATTACTTTTCAGCTAAGACAATTGTCAATTATGATTTAAAAATAAATTAAAACTTGATTTAATTTACGTAGAAAAAAAGTATTTTTTTCACTACTAATACACATGCTTTGTTTAGTATGTAATACGCATGCCTGAAATTCTCTTCCGCAGATTAGACACTAAATCGTAAATTTAAAATGATTTCATACTAAATATAGCAAGTGCAACTATTTTGATTAAAATATTCTCACACTTTTAAAGGTAAAATATTAAAAAGCTGATGATTTCCTGTGAATTTGATAAACAAAACTAATCCCGGAAATGAGTCCGGAATTGTTCGTTTTAGTATTGTCGCATTACATCCGGTTTGAATTTCGACTTCAGAATCGAAAAAAACGTAAGCAATGACTGAGAAAATAATCATTTTGAGTCATTAAAATCATATTTATTTTTAAACTGTTGCCTTCCCTTAAATGCTCTTGATCGATGTTAGGAAAATGGAAGGATAAATCGTGAAGTAAATGCTATAGATGCAACAGTGAAACAAGTTCAATGATGCTACGAGTATGAGCATACTCGTGCAGTAATGAGATTTTTACAATCTTTTTTTGAAAAGGGCACCAACATTTAAGTTATATGAAAATGACCGAAATTAGGTGAAAAAATTTCCGGATCCTTGGCCCCAACTGTTCAGGGTTTGACCTCTGCGTTTGAATCAAGGTGCACCCTGTGGAGTATTTTATTCAATTATCATAAGCATAAGGTCAATTATATTTTATGTATAAAAAAATTGTAAGGTGTATATGTCTGTCTGACAGCATTTATTGGACCTGAGTTTTCGTGATGCTTTTAGTTAAACTTTTATCTTTAAGACTTTCAATATAAAATAAATAGTCAGTAAAGCAGGCAAGGCATTTCAGTGAGTGCACTCTTGTTAAACCTTAATCTGTCAATTAATTTTGCAGAGAAGGAGTCCAATTGTATATTACAGGCATACCTAAAGAACTGTCAGATGTAAGTATTTTGGATTACAATCGGTTGTAAAAAAAAAAGTACTGATTTTGTTTGATGTTTGCTACTTTTAGTCTGAAAAATGCAAAGATATATTATCCTAGAACACAGTTATTTCGTAGTGCATTTGTTTTGGACAAATAACGCAAATTAAAAAAATCACACCTGGTCTATTCGAAAAAGAATTTTACAGTGTATTGCACTACTTTTGGGACAAATTATATCAGAATTATAGAAATGTTTATCGGCTCTAACTCACAACATGAATAATTCTGATGAAGTTATAACTGATTTTGCCGAAAGTTAAAATGATTTGATGTATGCTGTCGTGTAACATACCCAGCTGAAACATTTTTTTTGAAGAAAATATATCGTTAATGCCTTGAAGTATAGTAAACAACAGATTTGATTTTATTCTGAGGATTTTATAACAGTCCGCGGAAAAATGAAAATAAAAGTAAGAAGCACTACTTTTATTTTTATTCTGAAATCAGGAAAGGTGCAGTCTGCGGATCTCGTTAAACATAATAAAAAAAAGTTGGGCCTAAAGAATGCATGTGAAAAGTTCAGCAATTTTGACTGAAAATTATTATTTCATGAAATCCTGTCTTACCAATTGTCTTTATTAATCTTATTTTATTGATGCTGAAATTTGAGAATCACTTGCCTATTTTGCTATCTATTTTAAAGGATGGTCTATCAAACCTGTTTAGTAGAGCTGGTAACGTATTACATGCTAAGATGATGGTATCTAAACGAACTGACTTAAAGAGCACCTTTGGGTAAGTTTATATGAATAGTGTTTTGAAAGCAAAGGACAAGGTATTATAAGCATCTGGTTGGTTATTATCTTAAATATTTTTAGTATTCAATCATATCTAATATCTAATAATATTTAGTATGAATAACTATTGATTTTGATTTTTAACCTTATGTTACATGATATAAAAAACAAAATTAAATACAGGTGAGCGACACCAGCTCTCGAGAGCGTCTAGTTTAAGTATGCACTGCTTCACGAAATGTGTATTGAATAATAACCAAAAAAATATATCTTCCTTGTATTTATTTATCTAATGTTTCTTTATTATATTTTTAATACTCCCACTTTTACGTGGAGTGTTATAATAACACTAGTTCTGTAACTGAATGTAGATTTATTTGAAAGGGTAGGCTTTCTAGTTTGAATTTCTGTAAAATGTTGGATTGATTTAAATGTAATCTGGCGTCAGAACATAGAATATATTGCCTCAATTCTATCCTTTATTCTTTCCCGGAAGAAGACAGACTGACCCTGTTGTCAATCAAAACAAAATTTTGCAACGGAATGCTGGTCATGAGGCACTGAGATTGTACTTGGAAGCTTCAAAACAATGCCTAACATGAACCAGAAGTCCCAAAAGTGGCTATCAAAATTATTAATTAAACAGGACCCCATTTATTTACTATGATTTTCAATGCATTTCATATGACATATGTATTGATTCATATAAATGTTAGTTTGTATCTGTGAACATGGTTAAATGGTGGTTTATATATAAACATATATTAAGAGTTCTGCCCAGCTTTTGTGATTCACTGTTGCAGAATTAAACATCATGGCTAATATTTTCAATAGTGTAAAAAACATGCATTGGTTTACAGCATCCTTAACAGTGGTTAATAATAATATACAACCAATGATGTACATTAGGTGTAGTTCTAGCTTCTATTATTGCAACCACATACATTATAGAAATTTACACACAATTTTAAAACTTTTTTGAAAGGTTTGTGACCATGTCTAATTTGGCTGAAGCAGAAGATGCTATACGTCAGTTGAATAAATTTGAATTGAGAGAACATACCCTAAAAGTTGCTATTGCTATGTCAGATGAGGACAGACAAAGGAGAAGGAATGAAAAACAGGTATTTATGCAAAAAAAAGTCCTGCTAAAAGTTACTGAAGTAGCTCTTACAACACAGATTTTTTTGTAACTGATATGAAAGAATATGCTTTTACCTGTAATATTCAATAGAGAAAAACAACCTGATTTTTTAAAAACTTTTACCGTTCTTGAGTTATGTCCCTTTATAATGTTACATGCAAGAGGGGGCATCATTCCATATTTATTTTATTCATCAGTTTATCAAACAAAAGATTTGTTTCAATAACAACATGTAAAATTTATCACTATATACCCACTTATAACTTTTGAAATATTTTACAGTACTCTTAGTCAATTTGCCACTCGTATGTAAACTGCCAGGAAATTAGAATTTGCCATGGAAAATTGGGTATCTGTACAAACATGAAAATATTGCCTGATTATAAAGATGCAACTGACAGGATAACAGTCCTGAGGAATGCATGTTTAGCCTCACTTATACAGTAGGTGGTGAAATCATATTAATCAGTCTTTATTTCTCCTTATTGCCAGGTGCTACAAAGTGACAGAGAGGTCATGTGCGGCAAGGAAAATGTCACTAGACTTGTGTTATGTTTTATTGTATTAATTAAAGTTTGAAAGAAATAGATAATAATATAAGTTAATGTATTATATTTTAATCAGGACCAAGAAGAATTTCTTAATTCCTTGCCTTCAAGTAGAATGGGTGGTCAATCCAGGTCCAAAGGTTCAGACAGTGACAGTGATAAAGGCTCAGTAAAGGTAAAAACAAAAAGGAAAGCCTTACAATACATTTTTAGAAAAACATGTGTTTTATACGACCACAAATTTTTTTTTGGGTTGGTATAATGCTATGATGTTGTTGTCAAAAGACACATTTGGTTTCCTGACAATAAGCAGGAGTTCAAATAAGCGGTTGTCTGAGGTCAGGGACCTTCCACTTTTGCAACTGGACCTTCGATTTGAAGGAAATTAAAAATTAACTTTGCCAACCTTTTTAACCAAATTTTTTTTCATCTTTATTATTCATGACAGCGATATTCATTTTGTTCAACCTCTAGAATTATACTGATTAAAATGGTATCTGACTGACAAAAACAACATTGAAAAACAATTGATGCCATAAAACCAGAAATGTGGTCATATCAGGCTGTGCTCGGGGAAGCATTTTATTGTAATTTCACCCAACTGAATGCAAGCAGTTGTATTTTTCCCGTAATTATATATTATATGGCATCCTAACGGAGAAAAGGTTTTGCATATTGCTAAATTAGACTTTTACCTTGTATGCATGAACACTTTTTGTCAGATTTCCAGCTTTCAAGACTTCTGTCAGTTATGTAAACATACTGAAATGATACATCAGTAGTTTTCATAATCCCCTGAAAAGGTTTCTAAGCTGATCAAGATTACTAATGCACTTCTGTGAGTTTAGTTATTTGTTTGTGACCTGTCATAATCCTTTTATTTCAAAATTGTAGATTGCTAAGCCTTTTTTTCAAATCGAATTTCCTGTTTCATATACATATCTCAGTAGTAATTTGTGATTTCTGTGTGAATCTTTTATAAATTTAAATCATACCAATGTATGCTTCGTATAGAACATATCATAGAAACACTTTAACAGACGATACTGATTCTGACCCAATTCTGGATGACCGTAAATTGAATTGCAATCATCAGCTTTACCCCAGTGACTTCTTCTGAAATAAAAAAAATTAAAAATAAATTGCATTAAGTACAACATTCTATAGATATCCTTGAATATTCCAAGAAATTTATCAATGAAATATTTACTCAGATATTCAAGTTGCAAAATTACCAACAAAATGCACATGTTAATCTAGTAACTTTTCTAGGAGTATCAACGGTTTCATTGTTGTAGTAATATTTTAAGATTAAAGTTCCCACTGTAAGCATTTTTATTAATTTCATGATCAGAGTCCTTCAATTAAGACCAAAAATAACCACTGTCAAAAAAGTATGTGGATATATAAGCATAATCATAAGTAAAGAGAACACACCTATTAATTGTATTGTTTTATCTTATTTCAGTCTGGAAGAAGAATTGTCTTAACCAATGGACAGCTTGGGTAAATATTTTTCACTGAAATTTTATTCAAAACATTCATAAGGTACAGCTGGTATTACTCTTGAAGGACAAATACAAAAATATTTATCCGATTTTTATTTTAATAAAATGATAGACAGATATTTATTTAAGGGCTTTTCCAGAATTAATTGTATGATGCTAGGGGGAGGAGGGCACTTTTATTAAAATTTGATTGGTGGGGTTATTTAAGAAAGATTGCTTGAACATTTTAATGAAATATCTAATTTAGACTGTATGCATGGTGGGGTCAAATAAAAAGTGCCTTCCTTCCCCCCATACATTTATTTTTGGAAAAGTCCTAAGAGGAGAAGATATATGTAGAATAGACATATTTACACTTGTATGCAAATTTGTCTGCCATTACATAAAATCATATAAGTTCCCATAAACTTTGACATCACACTTTTAAAAATTTGACGTCACAATTAAAAAGTGATAGTTGCTTGACGTCGGAAGGTTATGGACTCATAATTTTTTAACTGCCGAATGGAAACCACTGTTAAGTGAAAGTTTTCAATGTTGGAGCTACAAATGTTCACTCTTATAGCAAACTATTTGTTGAACAAATATGTCAGAGCTAGCCAAAATATTCTGAAATTGAGATATTCTTTCAAATATCCAAATAGGATACTAAAAAAATTAGCAATTAAAAACCATATTTCAAAAGAAACAAAACAAATATTACTAATTTCCATTTAGTTATAATCCAAATATAATTTGATTTTTTTAATATAATCCAAATCTATTTTTTTTTTTTTTTTTTTTTCAGAGGTCACAAACAGATGAATAACCAAGGTATAAGAAATTATGGCAGACAAGGACTTCTTGGCAGTTATTTAGGGACACACATAAAATGTGGTGAGAACAGGGGTTAATGCTGAACTCATAGCATTTAACTTCTGACTGGATATTCTTATATATTTATATTCTATTTATATTATATCTTATATATTTATATTCTATTTATATTCTATTTATATTATATCTTATATATTTATATTCTATTTATATTATATTCTATTTATATTATATCCCTACCAACAAAGTGATAGGGGACTTAAGTTTTGCACTCTGTCCTTCCGTCTGTCAGTCCATCTGTCAATTTAGCAAATCAGTTTTCCAGACTTTTTTTCTTCATGCTTGAAGATAATGACTCGATATTCGTAATTTAGTTTACAACTTGACTAGTTATGAAGCAAGATAGAATTTTATTTTAATACAAAGAAATTTAACCTGTCGGGGACTATGTATTGCCATGCAACACACACAGAATGCTTGTTAGTCACCTACCATTGTAGTTGAAGTGGACTTTAGGTTTGCACTCTGTCCATCTGTCTGTCAGTCCAGCAAATCAGTATTCCAGACTTTTTTTCCTCATGCTTGAGGATATTGATATTTGGTGTGTTGTTTTATCATGACAAATTACATGTCAGGTTTGATTTTCAAAATTTTAGCTGTTCTCCTTGTTCAGTTAAAGCCCTTTCCCTAGAATTAAATTTTTGATGAAAATACTTTTTAATTACTAGATTTCTGTTCAAAGGGAAATAACCAATTTTTTAACTTTCTCTAGAATTAAATTTTTAATGAAATAATTACTAGATTTCTGTTCAAACTCATTTTTTAGTAGATTTGTAAAATACATTGTATTAAGATAAATAACATTTTGAATAATATCCTTTTTGTTAGTATATTTAAATATTTGAGAACAACAGTTTAAGGTTGCAATAGAAAATATCTAAATTTTATATATGACATATGAAAAAAAGGGATTTTCGATAATTGCTGAAAAGAAAATGGTTTAGTTAAAACATCAAAGCTGTGATTAAATACATATTTGAAATAATACACATCTATAACCTATTTGAAATAATACACATCTACAGTTGCAAACTTCCCAGAGTTGCTATCCAGCACTTTGATTTTTGGAAATTATCTGTATTTATCATGTTTATAGTGATAAATAAGTAGGAGTTATATTCCAGGTGGACGAGTGACCCCAAACCCATCATATATGCCTGTTCAACATGGACCATCACAACTCAGTCAAAGATTTAACCAGTTTGATAGAAATGGATTGATGGAGTATGATGGACAGTCTGATTGTGGATCCTATGCTGGTGCAAGAGGACGAGGCCGTGGCGCAAGTCCTCACAATTTTAGGAACAAGAACTCCAGTGGTTATGGGCGTGGGATGCCACAAGGGGACAGAGGATATGGATATGGGGGAAATCCAGGCTATGGGAATCCCTTTGGTGATGGGTATGGGCGTGGCAGCAGGCAACCGAGATACTATAATGATGGAAATTACATGGATTACAGAGGTTTTGGGCGTGGCCAACCTTACCAAGGTGGAGATTATAACAATGGATATGAAGGTTATGGAGGAGGTTATCATGAAGATCATAGCTATAACAATAACAATTATGGATACACATACGAGGATAACTATCATCATAATACACCCAATTATGGAGTTCACAGAAAGGGTAATATGGATTATGGTAAAAGACAAAATATGCATTCAAGCATGGAATCTTTAGCAGGTAAGCATAACTACAGGTAAATTTTGTTGTACTTGAATTCATTTATTTTCATGGATACCAAATTTTGTTGATTGAAGTAAAATTGTATTCGCGTTGGTAGTTGGTTTTATGGTTTTTCCAAAGTCTGTCCATATGTCAATAGAAATGTGTTCTACGTTAAACATTTAAATTCATGTTTTACCTATACCAACAAAATCAAGGAATAATAATGAATCCACAGTAATTTGTCTCTAAATAGTTAATTTTGAGTTGATTCAGCACTGACAGACCAAATGTTTTAAGAATTTAAAAAAATAAATGTATGGGAGGGTTGGAAGGCACTTTTTATTTGACTCCACCATGCATAATTTTTTTAATTAGACATTTCCATTAAATGTTCAAACAATATTACCACCACCCATCCAATTTTGATAACAGTGCCCTCTATCTCCCTCCATACAATTAATTCTGGAAAAGCCATTAGATAGATGTATTGAGACAAAATATGTTGTGTAAAACTGAATGTTGGACAAAGTTATCATTGCATGGTAAGGATAACAACTGCATTAAAACACCAGATGACATAGGTTAATGGTACCTTCAAAGGGCATTCATTTATAGTTCATTTCTCAGTTGAAAAGAGACTTCTAGCAAAAATTTTAACCCTCACAACTAAAACAGTTGCAGATCTCTTCAAATTTGAATTTAAGTTTCAATGCCATGTATGAGTTTGACTGAATTAGAAGAATATGAACCTTTTTTTTATAGAGAGCAGTGTTCTCCCCAGGCCGTTTTATCTTCCTCCCGTGATGCTATAATAATTTCCGCAACGCTATAAGTATTTTTAGGATGTTATTTTTCTTGTTTCTATATCGCTAATCCATGTCCTAAATTTTGAACTTTCATCTAATTACCGCTTATGATCATAAAAAATATATCACCTTTAATTGTAATTCCTTCAAGTCGGACAATAGAGGCTATTTAAAGTGATTGAATAGGTGTTAATTGCCCTATGGGGGATAACTGTTTGGATACGAATACCCCAAACTGACACTTCTGACATTATTAATACCACGTGGTCTGCAATCAAAAATTTCGACAAGGAGAAAATGTAATCAGAAAAGCTGAAAAAAATAGAAATATATGTTTGCAGAATGGAAATTCAAAGAAATAAACAATTTTTTCTCTTTTCAAAAGAGGTTTGGTCGTATCTTTTTATGGCTTTCAAAAATTTACTGTCTTTCTCTTCCTGTACTTCTTGTAAATCGAGAGCGAAAATTTTGATTTTGAGCTAAAAAAAGGTTTGTACTTTCTTTAGAAAGTGGTCAAAATAGACTTTAGTTTATGTTTCATCCATTTGATGCATTTATAAAAACTTCATATTCATTCCCAATCTCTTGTCAAACATTGTTTATTTTCGTATTTTTCATTTTTCATTTTTCGGCGGCCATTGAATATTTTAGTGTAAACTACTAATCGGGACTGGACCAGATATGACAAAAATCCACATTTTAAGATAATAACTACAGATGCACAAATGGAACAGTAGACAGAAAAAATAATACCTAAAGAGAAAACTACGCATTAACAGACTATTTTGTTAGATAACTTTGTTAATTATATATCATTTTGAGTACCATGAACCAATATATTTCATAGACATGATAAAGAAAAGTTTTTGAATTTAAATTTTATTGCTATATAATACTTTCTCTTCTCTTTTTTTCTTTTGATAAGAACCAGTTTTTCCCTAGATGTTTAGTATAATTGTATCTATACAGGTTGCACTATAATAACACATTAGTTTAAACAGTATTTATTAATGAAAAATTGCAAGATAAATATTACAATGTTACATAAAGTTCAAATATGGGATTCGGAAACAAGTTTGGAAAAACTTTTATTAATCCGTCTCTCTCTAAAAATGGTTATAGTGTAATTGTATTCTCAGTAAAGAATTCAACAATATAAACACACAGAATAGGATGGAATAGAATATTTTATTCACCAAATGAGGGCCTAACATATAATACACTTTGTAGTAAACAATAACATATGTAACGTAAAGGAAATAGAGCATCGCCACGACGCGATAAATGACATTGAAAAAAATACAGTTTATTTTTCATTTAACCAAATGTGATGCTATCCAAAATTTCTGGGGAGAACACTGGAGGGGACTTGTAAAAAATACTTCTTGCTGCAGAAATAGCATCTTCATTTTTCATCAGATCTTCTTCAGACTTTTTCAAAGTTTTCCACAGACCAAAACCTCTTGACTAGTTCGATAATCACAAAATAATATCCCATATGATTAACACAAGGTTATATGCCTTCTTCTGGAATAAATAATGAATAGATATAGTTTTGCCTCAACCATGCCATGATAAATCGATCAGTTGTCAAATCTGAAATTTTATCTTACAAAAAAGATCAATGAAGATGGACTGATTCCTGATACTATAGCATTCTAACTGAACTGTAACTGAAATGTGATGTATTCTAATATGAAATTCTTCTTTTTCTTTGGAAACAAAGCTATGTTCCTATTCCATTAAAACATGGGGCTGCATTTGATAGATGTCACAATTGAAATTGTTAGTTGTGTTTTGAACAAAGTCATAAATTAAATCAAATCATTCTGAAAGTAAGTTCACATGTATCTGTTCATTTTAATGCCCCTGCATACATCCCAAAGTTGGTTTCCGTTCTCTAACTTTAGTTTGCCATAACCAAATGTTATGAAAGTTGTACACAATGCTTATAACCATAAAACACAGATCCAGTTTGAATTTTGGTGGCATCACTTTAATCATTCTAAAGGTATGAACCTTTACAAAAAGAAAATTTTTTCGTTTCCTTTCTCTAACTTTATGAACTTAAGCTTGCCTCCATCAAATGTTATGAAACTTATACACGATACTAATTACCACAAAACTCTGATTAATTACAAATTTTGGTAGCGTCACTTTAAACCGTTCTTCAGTTGTGTCCATTTATAATTTTATATGATAAGCAAGTGGGGGCATCATCTGCCTATTATAGTTCTGCCATCAAAGTACAAAAGTTATGAATTTTCCTTTAAAAATCAAAATAATTTTATCATGCCATGCTCTATGCTAATTTTAACAGGGGTTGGCAATAAATTTGTTAACATTTTACACCTCGCTTAACTTCGGTATAAAGATATTGACAAATATTATGTTTACCCATGTTAAAATGAGTGTAGAGCACGGTGTGAAAGAATTATTACACTAAATATACATACATTCAGAGATTATCTAATGATGCTTGTTTTTAACTCAACGTAAAAGCATCAGTGTCAAGTCTTCTCCTTTCTTGTAGTACAAATGTATGAATAATGATATACAAGAATTTTTAAAGAGAAAAACAGTTCATTTGTAGTGTTTTGTTTCTATTTTAGGTCCAAGAAAAGATGTCAAAAGAGCTATAAAAGTGGACCCAAGACCATGTAATGTGTGCTCTACAACAGGTACATGTAGATTTTATTCATTTAGAAGAAATATTTCCAATGAAATAAGAAAATGAAGTTTACAGTACAATGCAGAACACTCTTTTAATCCCTATACTTTACATTTGGTAGACCATTATTTCGTGCACTTGTACATGATCTGTCTGTAGTTTGTAGACAAAATGGCAAACATGATTGATAGCAATAACTTCAGTGTAACATCTAAAATGTAAGTTCCAGGTGAAATGTATCCAAATATATATTGTGGCATACTATTTTAATGTCTGTCATTAAGGATGATTAATGCAATAAATTAACCAGCATTCTGAATTGAATGATAGTAAAATTTTCTTAGAAAATCCAATGTATATGACTTAAGGATGTACACCTCTAAGGAGCCAAAAATTTCTAGA
Source organism: Mytilus galloprovincialis (assembly GCF_965363235.1). NCBI lineage: Eukaryota > Metazoa > Mollusca > Bivalvia > Mytilida > Mytilidae > Mytilus > Mytilus galloprovincialis. Next base: position 53,518,893 of record NC_134841.1, read on the forward strand.
ATTAAACTTTTTTTCTTAACCTGATTTTTGGGTTTATAAGACTGTAACAAAATAATTGGGGAAGAAAATCATATGGTGGTGCACTTCTTTTTTTTGCTACGGCCCTTTGAAAATACCCAATTTTAATGATTTTCCATTTTTCATTGATTTTTACCTATTTTTGGGCTATTATCTTGAAAAAAAATCAGTTTCACAATTAAATTTTTTTTCATACTTTCTATAAAGATGAAGTGGACCAATCTGAATAAATTTTACTGAAAAAAAATTATAGGTAGGTGGTAATATAAAAGTTTTATCATATTTTGACACTTTTTTGTGTAAAATTTACTATGCTGTCAATTTTGTATTTTTGTGATTTTTCTCTGACAGTTTTAAGAACAAAATGCATATTATTTCAACTTTTTTTGTTATAAATGATTGAAAAAAAAAATATCTAATAAATTTGAGAAGACAAAAATGATATGGGATGTACATGGTTCTTGTAAAATAATTTTTTGTACCCCTCACCCATTTTCTCAAAATTTTTGCTAAAAATACAGGCTTGATTGGTCGTAAAATTTGAAAACTGGATTACTCAAAAACCATTCATTGTAAATACACAATTTTTTCACAGAGTTATGTTTGATTATAATATTTTAAAAATTCATTGATATTTTCCACTTGTTTCACATGTTTTGGAAATAATTCAAGAACGAGATTTCAACGAGACTGAAAAGTCAGAAGAATACATCCTTAAAAGGGTAAAGCTGCTATCGTTTATGAAGTTGTCAAAGATATGTAAACAAGAAATTCATTATAATACAATACACAGTGACCAGAACCTACACATTTATTGAATTTGTTAAAAACATCAGCTGTGCACGCACAAGAATATTGGTTAGTTAATCCATTGATTTAAAGTTGTAGCCACATCATTTGCAGCTATTCAAAAGGTCCATATTGTTCTGATACATGTAGGAATTTTGGTAAACATTGTAATAGAATTATGTGTGTAACATACAGGTGTTTCCCAGTGCAGTAGATGTAAGACTCCATACTGTAGTGTAAAATGTCAGAAGTCTGACTGGGAAAGACATAAACAGTTTTGTCAAGACCTAAGGTATATTTTAGTTAATATATATTATGAAATACTACAGTGCTAGCGCTCTTCATTTACGAAAATGTTGAGGAAAGTTTTCAAATCAATTTCGTCACTTAAATTTGAAAAAGTGAAAAAAATATTTTCTCATGAAAATTCTAATCTATCTATACCTGTCCATGTTTTTAACAAGTTTATGACCCTCATCTAATTAACGTTTACAACAGGTGTTACAATTTGTGATTTGAGGTAATCTGCTTATCACCATTGGATGGGTCAGTTATCTATTAATTGATTAACCTCATCCATTATTGACCATCATTATTATTTTTCTCAGTAAAATTGGTCAGACGGCATTTTGATTTCAATATTGCTCAAACGACCACAATTTGCAGTTTGTTTATCATAGTTTTGTCATTAAAAGAAAATGTTTTCTCCCAGGGACTGTTGGCTTTAACATATCAATATATCTCAAACGATTACAATTTTTAAATTGTTTGTCGTAATTTCGTCAATCAAATTTTTGCATATTTCATATAACTTTTCATCAAAAACTTTCAACAATTTTGATTAAAGAGAAAGAACTTTATTAAAAACATCTGAATCTGAATATGGTTTCCTATGATTACATATTATTCCTTTGTTCTGTTTTTACAATTGAATGAGACCCTTCATATTTTCAGGAAACAGAATGAATTTGCTACAAAATTTGAGAACCAGTTCGAAATTGATGTTGGAGAAGAAATTGTAGAGGTATCATTATTTCTATCATCTCTTACATTGTCATCAGTAATTTGAATCATTAAATTTTCAGATTCTATCGATTGACAAATCACCACTTTCATTCAGTCAATGATATTTGATATGCTGTTGCATAAGCAATACAATCAATTGTACTGAATTGCATAATTTGTTCATTTGACAAACTTTCTACTGATCAAAACCATTTATTGATAATTTACATGGCCTGGTTTATTGCAAAGGAAAAAAATGACCTTGAGATATGCTAATATAAAATTTTACACTTGTTATTTTTTTTACTGAAAAACCTGCAAAGAGCCCACTTCTACTGTAAATTCAGAAATTATTGGGTTCATTTATTATAGTGGTTTATGAAAAATGAGCATTCAGATATATAAAGCGAGTTTTCATTATTGTGATGCTCAACCAGTCCCATTACTCACTAGCATTAAACCTTGCAATAATTTTAGAAATTTATTGTATATTGGGGTCAAATGATGGTGTTATTCACTGAAAAATATGCAAGCAGCGTTTAAAGGATGTTAAATGCACAGAAGTACACTTTTATGACAACACTTAAAAATTATTATTGTTGATGACATGGTTTATCATATACAATGATATACAGGTTCATTTTAAATATTTGTAATAGAAACCAGTCTATTTATAGATCACCACCCTGTGTTATTCATCATTCAGGAAATGACAGTGCACTTCAATATTCATAATCATTTTTAACCTCAGACATGTAAAGTTTTTTGGACATTCACCAATGTGCATGTGGATTCCAGCTTTTCTTACTTCATGAATTTCTTTTACTTCCATTAAGGTACAAGACCCAATTAAAGTTGGTTAAATTACATAACGTTTCTGGAAAGTAGGCTATACAAATAACCAAAATCCACAGTAGTACATTACATTTCCCTGAGGGTTATTTAACCCCTGAGTCACTTGCATAGATTTTTGTTTCCAGGAAATTACTGTATTTCCATTCATTTTGTATGACATAAAATTATATATTCCATTACAGCAAATGAAGACAAAAGTAGAACAAAGTACAGGTGGCAAGGTAGACTACAAGACAAGAACCGATTCACAGAAGTCGACAATCAAACAACATGGAGAGAAAAGTCCTAAATCTTCAGATGGTTATTACAGAAATATAATTATTTTTATTAACTTGGACTCGATTAATATTATGCATGCATTTGTTTGATAAGATACATGTATACAGTCTGCCAAAAGTTAAGCGCCACCTATTTTTATTGCATCAAAATTTTTTCATTTAAAAAATCAGTTTAATCCTAAAAAAAAAAAAAAAAATTGTAACAATTTTGCTAACATATACCATAAACAAACCATCAACTTAAGTTTTGTCTCTTATGCAGGTTCTATGCATTTGAATTTTGTGTTCATAGAAATAGTGAAAATTACACAATTTAGTTTCACTGATTTTTTTTTTTAACAACAATTAATCACCCAATATCATAAAAGTCTCTACAAATATTCTTTGGCATGTTTGGCAAATTTAATGTCAATATTTGAGTCAATAGGATGTGTAACCACCTCTCTTACGCTACAGTTCAATATCACAGCATTTAATACTCTGTACAAGCCTTCTGAACTTATCTGAGCAAATATAAACATATCTGGGTGTTGTCTTTTGTGACACACAATAAAAAATAAAGCTAAAGAATTCATCTATTTTCAGTGTTAAGAATTATTGCATATTTTGAATGCAACTTCTCAAGGACTGTTTTGCGTAAAGCACTCATTATTATTAGGATAGATTGCCATCATGTGTAGTTGATCATTTCATACTGTCATTTTGATCAAAATATTTTCTTGGAGTTGTTTGACTTGAGCCATCTATTGGCTATTGTACCACAATGTTATTTCTTAATTACAGCACAGGGGGGATTGGCTTTCAAGTAGCAATCTTGTTTTCAAAATACTGCATAAATCACTTTTATAAAAATTAAGTTAAACCACAATTTTATGATTATTGCCATGACAAAAAGCCAAGAGTTATGCATAGAAGTCCGGAGAGAGATATTAGATCATAGAGTCTTTCTTTCTTGTCAGACATATCTTGTGTATTATTTAACAGCATGTATATTTATACAGGTGGAAAGCAGACGACGTCAAAGTCCCCGCAGAAGCAGGAATCAAAAATGAGCCCAAGAACAGAAGAACCAAGAAGTCCAGTTTTAAAAAAAAGTAGTCTGAAAAAGAGTCCATCAAAGTCAGAAGCTCCAAAGCAGGATATTGACTACTGCACCCTACCACTGAATTCAGAAATAGAGGCAAGAGTTATAAACATTTACGGCATTAATTTCTCCCCGCCATGCTCATCCTATTTAAAACATTACTATACTAAAATCCTTTGTATAATAAATAAAACAAAACTCAAGGTAAAGGTTTAGTTGCTCGCAGTATCTTTTCTTTTCTAGTAAGCAATGTTTAATAACATTATAAACCAACATATTATAAGTACACACACAATTGTCCAATACAATTTAATTGAAGTATGATTAGAGACCAAGAATTTAAGTGATTGTATTCTAAATCCTTCCATGCAATAGCAGGAGAGAACGTCACGACCTACAGGAAGTAGTCAATATATATCAAAAGATATTTTGATTTGAGGTTCTTGATCCGAAAAATTAGGTCAAGGTCATATTTTAAATTTTGATTTTGGCTTATTTTCAATTCTTTTCAAAATCCGTATAAGATATTGACAACATATTTTTACTAAATTGTAAGTTGCGACATGTTGTAACACATGATTTTTGGTTGAAAGGGTAGGCTAACATTAAACTGGAGTTTTCTCCTCTCTTATAATAAAATTTTAAAATTAACAATTTATCTCCCTTTAATATTTAGAAAAAAATGTTTAGAAACCATATATTTTTGGAATCAGTGTACCAAAAGCTATTATTTGACCCTGGATATGATATTTCAAACTGAATTTTCATAGTTCTATATCATAATTGATCTGTATGGTTCAAAGACCTTCAGTTGTTCTCTGAACAATTGGTTTTTAATTGATTATTGATTTTCTTCTTTATTACTGAACATATAGCGATAAAACTTTGTGAATTTGTATTTGATATCACTAGAAGACACCCGCGAAATCGCCGGCATATACAGCTTGTGAACTGTTGTAGGATGATTTTTTGTAAAAGATATTATGTATGAAGAATAACATAAAAGGTATCAAAAGCCCTCTCCCTTTTCCAAAGTCCGATATTTGTTTCCTTTCTGTTAAGGTAGCACAATACAAAGATTTTTTTACTTCCAATCACTAACCTTTAAAATGCTGTAACTTTCTTATGTATGCATAGAAAATAATAAAAGAGGTATATATAGATAGATAAAAGATTACTCTTTTAAATGGTGGCAATATTTTTATTATGCAATCATTATGTAATCAATTATTATGTAATTAGTGGCAAAATCTGGGTACGTTCACTTGAATGAATTTAGCTCTATCATCTCTTTAACTATACAGAAAATTTTAACGGAATCTTAATCAACACATCATGGGCTTCAAAAGGGTGTCTCAGATTGTCTCTATGGTGTTCCATTCTCTCATAAATCTCTAATTAGTGTAAACATCCTAACCACATAAAAGAAGACAATGTTCAATTAGGTGTAAAATTTGTTCTATTCATTCTATCTGAAATCTGAGACACCCTTTTGTAGATAATGGCCATAGGAATAACATATAATAAACTAGGGATACCTATGCAGAAGCTAATTTCATTTGAAAGTGGAAATTTGGTGAAAAATATTTTAGACACAGTTAACATTATAATTGGTTACATAATTGTTGCATAATACTAACATTGCATTTATTTGAAAGAGTGATCTGTTAGCTATCCAAAACTACCACTTTTATAAATTTTCAAGCATTATTAAGAAAGTTACAGCATTTTAAAACTTGGGAGTTGGAGTTATAAAATCTTTGTATTGTGCTACCTTAAATTCAATTATATTCGTGTTTCTGGCCTACGACCACAATTATTCTTTTCCTTTGCTACACTGCTTCTTTTGGTAAAAGTCAAATCAAATTAAAAATTTGCACCGTTTCAAACATGAAATAAATGTAACTGCTTATATATAGACCATTATTAGTCTAAAAAATATGCTTCTATGACAATTCATCAGTGATTTTTTTTTTTGAGAGAGCCTTATTAACACGCCAATGGTAGTATTTGAATCATGTATATACATAAATGACTAATACCGACTAAGGCTAATTTGAGGGGTTGTCGGAGGGGTCCTGATCCCGATATCCCGAGATGCAGAATTTAAAGAAATTCATATCCCGAAATTGAAAAATATATTCTCGGATCCCGTAAGGATCAATCCCAAATCACGCTTAAAAACACCCGATCCCGACACCCCGAAAAAGGTCCTGTCTCCTTTAATCTTTACCTAACTTTCATTTTTGCCAAATCACTATTTTCCCTTTTAACAATAAATTTTCATGCCCCAATTATGGGCATTGTGTTTTCTAGTCTGTGCATCCGTGCGTTTGTTTGTTTTGTTGTCCGTCCGTCCGTCTCGTCTGCCTGTCCCACTTCATTTAAAAAATTTTGGTCGAGGTAGTTTTAGATGAAGTTGAGCATGTTTTACTTATTTTAATATATATGCAAGTGGTATGACCCCTTAAATAGTAAACATTTCAAAGAAAACAGTAACTTGACAGAATCAGGGACTTTCTATACTAACATAGAAATTCCCTGACAGAATATAGAGAGTCTCTATATATTAAAGTAGTATAATCGTAGTTTACATGTAGATAAACGCGAAAAATATTTGTCCCCTCTTAGTAGGTATAATAGTTGTGATTCTTGCGATCTAAACACCCTAATATGGAGAATGCTCTACGATTGGTTGTACTTGTGTCACATGTTTTACTTATTTTAATATATATGCAACTGGTATGAACCCTTAAATAGTAAACATTTTAAAAAAAGTAGACAGAATACAGAGAGTCTCTATATATTAAAGTAGTATAATCGTAGTTTACATGTAGATAAACACGAAAAATAATTGTCATCTCTTAGGGAAGTAAAATAGTTGTGGTTCTTGCGATCTAAACACCATGATATGGAGTACGCTCTGATTGGCTTATCTATTTTTCATTTTTGTTATCTATCATACGATTGGTTGTATTTGTCCATGTTTCAAACCGGAAGTCTTATCTATGACTAAAAGTCAGTCTGATGACGGAATCATATCCGGACTCCTTTTTAGCTCACCTGGCCGAAAGGCCAAGTGAGCTTTTCTCATCACTTGGCGTCCGGCGTCCGTCGTCGTCGTCGTCCTGCGTTAACTTTTACAAAAATCTTCTCCTCTGAAACTACTGGGCCAAATTTAACCAAACTTGGCCACAATCATCATTGGGGTATCTAGTTTAAAAAATGTGTCCGGTGACCCGGCCAACTAACCAAGATGGCCGCCATGGCTAAAAATAGAACATAGGGGTAAAATGCAGTTTTTGGCTTATAACTCAAAAACCAAAGCATTTAGAGCAAATCTGACATGGGGGTAATATTGTTCATCAGGTCAAGATCTATCTGCCCTGAAATTTTCAGATGAATCGGACATTTCGTTGTTGGGTTGCTGCCCCTGAAATGGTAATTTTAAGGAAATTTTGCTGTTTTTGGTTATTATCTTGAATATTATTATAGATAAAGATAAACTGTAAACAGCAATAATGTTCAGCAAAGTAAGATCTACAAATAAGTCAACATGACCAAAATGGTCAGTTGACCACTTTAGGAGTTATTGCCCTTTATAGTCAATTTTTAACCATTTTTCGTAAATCTTAGTAATCTTTTAGAAAAATCTTCTCCTCTGAAACTACTGGGCCAAATTTAACCAAACTTGGCCATAATCATCATTGGGGTATCTAGTTTAAAAAATGTGTCCGGTGACCCGCCCAACCAACCAAGATGGCCGCCATGGCTAAAAATAGAACATGGGGGTAAAATGCAGTTTTTGGCTTATAACTCAAAAACCAAAGCATTTAGAGCAAATCTGACACTAGTAAAATTGTTCATCAGGTCAAGATCTATCTGCCCTGAAATTTTCAGATGAATCGGACATTCCGTTGTTGGGTTGCTGCCCCTGAAATGGTAGTTTTAAAGAAATTTTGCTGTTTTTATACGACCGCAAAATTTGAAAAATTTTTCGTCGTATATTGCTATCACATTGGCGTCTGCGTCGTCGTCGTCGTCCGGCGTCCGAATACTTTTAGTTTTCGCACTCTAACTTTAGTAAAAGTAAATGGAAATCTATGAAATTTTAACACAAGGTTTATGACCACAAAAGGAAGGTTGGTATTGATTTTGGGAGTTTTGGTCCCAACATTTTAGGAATTAGGGGCCAAAAAGGGCCCAAATAAGCATTTTCTTGGTTTTCGCACTATAACTTTAGTTTAAGTGAATAGAAATCTATGAAATTTTGACACAAGGTTTATGACCACAAAAGGAAGGTTGGGATTGATTTTGGGAGTTTTGGTTCCAAGAGTTTAGGAAATAAGGGCCAAAAAAGGGCCCAAATAAGCATTTTCTTGGTTTTCGCACTATAACTTTAGTATAAGTAAATAGAAATCAATGAAATTTTGACACAAGGTTTATGACCACAAAAGGAAGGTTGGGATTGATTTTGGGAGTTTTGGTTCCAAGAGTTTAGGAAATAAGGGCCAAAAAAGGGCCCAAATAAGCATTTTCTTGGTTTTCGCACTATAACTTTAGTATAAGTAAATAGAAATCAATGAAATTTTAACACAAGGTTTATGACCACAATAGGAAGGTTGGGATTGATTTTTGGAGTTGAGGTCACAACAGTTTATGAATTAGGGGCCAAAAAGGGGCCCAAATAAGCATTATTCTTGGTTTTCGCACCATAACTTTAGTATAAGTAAATAGAAATCTATGAAATTTAAACACAAGGTTTATGACCATAAAAGGAAGGTTGGGTTTGATTTTGGGAGTTTTGGTCCTAACAGTTTAAGAATAAGGGGCCCAAAGGGTCCAAAATTGAACTTTATGTGATTTCATCAAAAATTGAATAATTGGGGTTCTTTGATATGCCGAATCTAACTATGTATTTAGATTCTTAATTTTTGGTCCCGTTTTCAAATTGGTCTACATTAAGGTCCAAAGGGTCCAAAATTAAACTTATGATTTTAACAAAAATTGAATCCTTGGGGTTCTTTGATATGCTGAATTTAAAAATGTACTTAGATTTTTAATTATTGGCCTAGTTTTCAAGTTGGTCCAAATGGGGGTCCAAAATTAAACTTTGTTTGATTTCATCAAAAATTGAATAAATGGGTTCTTTGATATGCCAAATCTAACTGTGTATGTAGATTCTTAATTTTTGGTCCAGTTTTCAAATTGGTCTACATTAAGGTCCAAAGGGTCCAAAATTAAAATAAGTTTGATTTTAACAAAAATTAAATTCTTGGGCTTATTTGATATGATTTATCTAAATATGTACTTTGATTTTTGATTATGGGCCCAGTTTTCAAGTTGGTCCAAATCAGGATTCCATATCAAGTATTGTCAATAGCAAGAAATTTTCAATTGCACAGTATTGCACAATAGCAAGAAATATCTAATTGCACAATATTGTGCAATAGCAATTAATTTTCAATTGGAGTTATCTTTCTTTGTATAGAATAGTAGTTGATAATATATGTTGGAAATTTGCCAGACATGACTATGATGTCATTTTCTATTTTTATTTGCCAATAACTTTATGTAAATAACTTCATTGGAAATTTGCCAATATAAAATGTTGCTGATGAAGCTTTTTTTCCTTATCTTATCTAAAATGTTTTTAGATAATGTATGTTGGACATTTGCCAGACATGACTATGATGTCATTATCTATTTTTATTTGCCAATAACTTTATGTAAATAACTTCATTGGAAATTTGCCAATATAAAATGTTGCTGATGAAGTTTTTTTTATTGTTTTATACAATAAACAATGTATATTCACTTTTACTACCAACCAATCTTTACCATTCAGTGATATCAAGCACTTTATTTTACATTTTAATATTTTATGATGTATTTAAAAGAGTAGTTATTGTTGCAAACTCCATTAGAAATTTGAATTGATATCAGTTTTGGAAAAAGGGAAACGGGGATGTGAAAAAAAAGGGGGGGGGGGGTTTAAATTTTTCTCATTTCAGATTTCATAAATAAAAAGAAAATTTCTTCAAACATTTTTTTGAGAGGATTAATATTCAACAGCATATTGAATTGCTCAAAGGCAAAAAAAAACTTTTAAGTTCATTAGACCACATTCGTTCTGTGTCAGAAACCTATGCTGTGTCATGATCAACTATTTAATTTTAGATTTAAAAAGTTTGAAGAAGAAATCTTTAATTGATTTGTAAAATCTTGACATTTGTTTTGTGTAAAAAAAAACCATGTAATGTCAAAAATTTGATCACAATCCAAATTCAGAGCTGTATCACGCTTGAATGTTTTGTCCATACTTGCCCCAACTGTTCAGGGTTCGACCTCTGCGGTCGTATAAAGCTGCGCCCTGCGGAGCACCTGGTTGGTTATTATCTTGAATATTATTATAGATAGAGATAAACTGTAAACAGCAATAATGTTCAGCAAAGTAAGATCTACAAATAAGTCAACATGACCAAAATGGTCAGTTGACCACTTTAGGAGTTATTGCCCTTTATAGTCAATTTTTAACCATTTTTCGTAAATCTTAGTAATCTTTTAGAAAAATCTTCTCCTCTGAAACTACTGGGCCAAATTTAACCAAACTTGGCCATAATCATCATTGGGGTATCTAGTTTAAAAAATGTGTCCGGTGACCCGCCCAACCAACCAAGATGGCCGCCATGGCTAAAAATAGAACATGGGGGTAAAATGCAGTTTTTGGCTTATAACTCAAAAACCAAAGCATTTAGAGCAAATCTGACACTGTAGTAAAATTGTTCATCAGGTCAAGATCTATCTGCCCTGAAATTTTCAGATGAATCGGACATTCCGTTGTTGGGTTGCTGCCCCTGAAATGGTAGTTTTAAAGAAATTTTGCTGTTTTTATACGACCGCAAAATTTGAAAAATTTTTCGTCGTATATTGCTATCACGTTGGCGTCTGCGTCGTCGTCGTCGTCCGGCGTCCGAATACTTTTAGTTTTCGCACTCTAACTTTAGTAAAAGTAAATGGAAATCTATGAAATTTTAACACAAGGTTTATGACCACAAAAGGAAGGTTGGTATTGATTTTGGGAGTTTTGGTCCCAACATTTTAGGAATTAGGGGCCAAAAAGGGCCCAAATAAGCATTTTCTTGGTTTTCGCACTATAACTTTAGTTTAAGTGAATAGAAATCTATGAAATTTTGACACAAGGTTTATGACCACAAAAGGAAGGTTGGGATTGATTTTGGGAGTTTTGGTTCCAAGAGTTTAGGAAATAAGGGCCAAAAAAGGGCCCAAATAAGCATTTTCTTGGTTTTCGCACTATAACTTTAGTATAAGTAAATAGAAATCAATGAAATTTTGACACAAGGTTTATGACTACAAAAGGAAGGTTGGGATTGATTTTGGGAGTTTTGGTTCCAAGAGTTTAGGAAATAAGGGCCAAAAAAGGGCCCAAATAAGCATTTTCTTGGTTTTCGCACTATAACTTTAGTATAAGTAAATAGAAATCAATGAAATTTTAACACAAGGTTTATGACCACAATAGGAAGGTTGGGATTGATTTTTGGAGTTGAGGTCACAACAGTTTATGAATTAGGGGCCAAAAAGGGGCCCAAATAAGCATTATTCTTGGTTTTCGCACCATAACTTTAGTATAAGTAAATAGAAATCTATGAAATTTAAACACAAGGTTTATGACCATAAAAGGAAGGTTGGGTTTGATTTTGGGAGTTTTGGTCCTAACAGTTTAAGAATAAGGGGCCCAAAGGGTCCAAAATTGAACTTTGTGTGATTTCATCAAAAATTGAATAATTGGGGTTCTTTGATATGCCGAATCTAACTATGTATTTAGATTCTTAATTTTTGGTCCCGTTTTCAAATTGGTCTACATTAAGGTCCAAAGGGTCCAAAATTAAACTTATGATTTTAACAAAAATTGAATCCTTGGGGTTCTTTGATATGCTGAATTTAAAAATGTACTTAGATTTTTAATTATTGGCCTAGTTTTCAAGTTGGTCCAAATGGGGGTCCAAAATTAAACTTTGTTTGATTTCATCAAAAATTGAATAAATGGGTTCTTTGATATGCCAAATCTAACTGTGTATGTAGATTCTTAATTTTTGGTCCAGTTTTCAAATTGGTCTACATTAAGGTCCAAAGGGTCCAAAATTAAAATAAGTTTGATTTTAACAAAAATTAAATTCTTGGGCTTATTTGATATGATTTATCTAAATATGTACTTTGATTTTTGATTATGGGCCCAGTTTTCAAGTTGGTCCAAATCAGGATTCCATATCAAGTATTGTCAATAGCAAGAAATTTTCAATTGCACAGTATTGCACAATAGCAAGAAATATCTAATTGCACAATATTGTGCAATAGCAATTAATTTTCAATTGGAGTTATCTTTCTTTGTATAGAATAGTAGTTGATAATATATGTTGGAAATTTGCCAGACATGACTATGATGTCATTTTCTATTTTTATTTGCCAATAACTTTATGTAAATAACTTCATTGGAAATTTGCCAATATAAAATGTTGCTGATGAAGCTTTTTTTCCTTATCTTATCTAAAATGTTTTTAGATAATGTATGTTGGACATTTGCCAGACATGACTATGATGTCATTATCTATTTTTATTTGCCAATAACTTTATGTAAATAACTTCATTGGAAATTTGCCAATATAAAATGTTGCTGATGAAGTTTTTTTTATTGTTTTATACAATAAACAATGTATATTCACTTTTACTACCAACCAATCTTTACCATTCAGTGATATCAAGCACTTTATTTTACATTTTAATATTTTATGATGTATTTAAAAGAGTAGTTATTGTTGCAAACTCCATTAGAAATTTGAATTGATATCAGTTTTGGAAAAAGGGAAACGGGGATGTGAAAAAAAAGGGGGGGGGGGGGTTTAAATTTTTCTCATTTCAGATTTCATAAATAAAAAGAAAATTTCTTCAAACATTTTTTTGAGAGGATTAATATTCAACAGCATATTGAATTGCTCAAAGGCAAAAAAAAACTTTTAAGTTCATTAGACCACATTCGTTCTGTGTCAGAAACCTATGCTGTGTCATGATCAACTATTTAATTTTAGATTTAAAAAGTTTGAAGAAGAAATCTTTAATTGATTTGTAAAATCTTGACATTTGTTTTGTGTAAAAAAAAACCATGTAATGTCAAAAATTTGATCACAATCCAAATTCAGAGCTGTATCACGCTTGAATGTTTTGTCCATACTTGCCCCAACTGTTCAGGGTTCGACCTCTGCGGTCGTATAAAGCTGCGCCCTGCGGAGCACCTGGTTGGTTATTATCTTGAATATTATTATAGATAGAGATAAACTGTAAACAGCAATAATGTTCAGCAAAGTAAGATCTACAAATAAGTCAACATGACCAAAATGGTCAGTTGACCACTTTAGGAGTTATTGCCCTTTATAGTCAATTTTTAACCATTTTTCGTAAATCTTAGTAATCTTTTAGAAAAATCTTCTCCTCTGAAACTACTGGGCCAAATTTAACCAAACTTGGCCATAATCATCATTGGGGTATCTAGTTTAAAAAATGTGTCCGGTGACCCGCCCAACCAACCAAGATGGCCGCCATGGCTAAAAATAGAACATGGGGGTAAAATGCAGTTTTTGGCTTATAACTCAAAAACCAAAGCATTTAGAGCAAATCTGACACTGTAGTAAAATTGTTCATCAGGTCAAGATCTATCTGCCCTGAAATTTTCAGATGAATCGGACATTCCGTTGTTGGGTTGCTGCCCCTGAAATGGTAGTTTTAAAGAAATTTTGCTGTTTTTATACGACCGCAAAATTTGAAAAATTTTTCGTCGTATATTGCTATCACGTTGGCGTCTGCGTCGTCGTCGTCGTCCGGCGTCCGAATACTTTTAGTTTTCGCACTCTAACTTTAGTAAAAGTAAATGGAAATCTATGAAATTTTAACACAAGGTTTATGACCACAAAAGGAAGGTTGGTATTGATTTTGGGAGTTTTGGTCCCAACATTTTAGGAATTAGGGGCCAAAAAGGGCCCAAATAAGCATTTTCTTGGTTTTCGCACTATAACTTTAGTTTAAGTGAATAGAAATCTATGAAATTTTGACACAAGGTTTATGACCACAAAAGGAAGGTTGGGATTGATTTTGGGAGTTTTGGTTCCAAGAGTTTAGGAAATAAGGGCCAAAAAAGGGCCCAAATAAGCATTTTCTTGGTTTTCGCACTATAACTTTAGTATAAGTAAATAGAAATCAATGAAATTTTGACACAAGGTTTATGACTACAAAAGGAAGGTTGGGATTGATTTTGGGAGTTTTGGTTCCAAGAGTTTAGGAAATAAGGGCCAAAAAAGGGCCCAAATAAGCATTTTCTTGGTTTTCGCACTATAACTTTAGTATAAGTAAAAAGAAATCAATGAAATTTTAACACAAGGTTTATGACCACAATAGGAAGGTTGGGATTGATTTTTGGAGTTGAGGTCACAACAGTTTATGAATTAGGGGCCAAAAAGGGGCCCAAATAAGCATTATTCTTGGTTTTCGCACCATAACTTTAGTATAAGTAAATAGAAATCTATGAAATTTAAACACAAGGTTTATGACCATAAAAGGAAGGTTGGGTTTGATTTTGGGAGTTTTGGTCCTAACAGTTTAAGAATAAGGGGCCCAAAGGGTCCAAAATTGAACTTTGTGTGATTTCATCAAAAATTGAATAATTGGGGTTCTTTGATATGCCGAATCTAACTATGTATTTAGATTCTTAATTTTTGGTCCCGTTTTCAAATTGGTCTACATTAAGGTCCAAAGGGTCCAAAATTAAACTTATGATTTTAACAAAAATTGAATCCTTGGGGTTCTTTGATATGCTGAATTTAAAAATGTACTTAGATTTTTAATTATTGGCCTAGTTTTCAAGTTGGTCCAAATGGGGGTCCAAAATTAAACTTTGTTTGATTTCATCAAAAATTGAATAAATGGGTTCTTTGATATGCCAAATCTAACTGTGTATGTAGATTCTTAATTTTTGGTCCAGTTTTCAAATTGGTCTACATTAAGGTCCAAAGGGTCCAAAATTAAAATAAGTTTGATTTTAACAAAAATTAAATTCTTGGGCTTATTTGATATGATTTATCTAAATATGTACTTTGATTTTTGATTATGGGCCCAGTTTTCAAGTTGGTCCAAATCAGGATTCCATATCAAGTATTGTCAATAGCAAGAAATTTTCAATTGCACAGTATTGCACAATAGCAAGAAATATCTAATTGCACAATATTGTGCAATAGCAATTAATTTTCAATTGGAGTTATCTTTCTTTGTATAGAATAGTAGTTGATAATATATGTTGGAAATTTGCCAGACATGACTATGATGTCATTTTCTATTTTTATTTGCCAATAACTTTATGTAAATAACTTCATTGGAAATTTGCCAATATAAAATGTTGCTGATGAAGCTTTTTTTCCTTATCTTATCTAAAATGTTTTTAGATAATGTATGTTGGACATTTGCCAGACATGACTATGATGTCATTATCTATTTTTATTTGCCAATAACTTTATGTAAATAACTTCATTGGAAATTTGCCAATATAAAATGTTGCTGATGAAGTTTTTTTTATTGTTTTATACAATAAACAATGTATATTCACTTTTACTACCAACCAATCTTTACCATTCAGTGATATCAAGCACTTTATTTTACATTTTAATATTTTATGATGTATTTAAAAGAGTAGTTATTGTTGCAAACTCCATTAGAAATTTGAATTGATATCAGTTTTGGAAAAAGGGAAACGGGGATGTGAAAAAAAAGGGGGGGGGGGGTTTAAATTTTTCTCATTTCAGATTTCATAAATAAAAAGAAAATTTCTTCAAACATTTTTTTGAGAGGATTAATATTCAACAGCATATTGAATTGCTCAAAGGCAAAAAAAAACTTTTAAGTTCATTAGACCACATTCGTTCTGTGTCAGAAACCTATGCTGTGTCATGATCAACTATTTAATTTTAGATTTAAAAAGTTTGAAGAAGAAATCTTTAATTGATTTGTAAAATCTTGACATTTGTTTTGTGTAAAAAAAAACCATGTAATGTCAAAAATTTGATCACAATCCAAATTCAGAGCTGTATCACGCTTGAATGTTTTGTCCATACTTGCCCCAACTGTTCAGGGTTCGACCTCTGCGGTCGTATAAAGCTGCGCCCTGCGGAGCACCTGGTTGGTTATTATCTTGAATATTATTATAGATAGAGATAAACTGTAAACAGCAATAATGTTCAGCAAAGTAAGATCTACAAATAAGTCAACATGACCAAAATGGTCAGTTGACCACTTTAGGAGTTATTGCCCTTTATAGTCAATTTTTAACCATTTTTCGTAAATCTTAGTAATCTTTTAGAAAAATCTTCTCCTCTGAAACTACTGGGCCAAATTTAACCAAACTTGGCCATAATCATCATTGGGGTATCTAGTTTAAAAAATGTGTCCGGTGACCCGCCCAACCAACCAAGATGGCCGCCATGGCTAAAAATAGAACATGGGGGTAAAATGCAGTTTTTGGCTTATAACTCAAAAACCAAAGCATTTAGAGCAAATCTGACACTGTAGTAAAATTGTTCATCAGGTCAAGATCTATCTGCCCTGAAATTTTCAGATGAATCGGACATTCCGTTGTTGGGTTGCTGCCCCTGAAATGGTAGTTTTAAAGAAATTTTGCTGTTTTTATACGACCGCAAAATTTGAAAAATTTTTCGTCGTATATTGCTATCACGTTGGCGTCTGCGTCGTCGTCGTCGTCCGGCGTCCGAATACTTTTAGTTTTCGCACTCTAACTTTAGTAAAAGTAAATGGAAATCTATGAAATTTTAACACAAGGTTTATGACCACAAAAGGAAGGTTGGTATTGATTTTGGGAGTTTTGGTCCCAACATTTTAGGAATTAGGGGCCAAAAAGGGCCCAAATAAGCATTTTCTTGGTTTTCGCACTATAACTTTAGTTTAAGTGAATAGAAATCTATGAAATTTTGACACAAGGTTTATGACCACAAAAGGAAGGTTGGGATTGATTTTGGGAGTTTTGGTTCCAAGAGTTTAGGAAATAAGGGCCAAAAAAGGGCCCAAATAAGCATTTTCTTGGTTTTCGCACTATAACTTTAGTATAAGTAAATAGAAATCAATGAAATTTTGACACAAGGTTTATGACCACAAAAGGAAGGTTGGGATTGATTTTGGGAGTTTTGGTTCCAAGAGTTTAGGAAATAAGGGCCAAAAAAGGGCCCAAATAAGCATTTTCTTGGTTTTCGCACTATAACTTTAGTATAAGTAAATAGAAATCAATGAAATTTTAACACAAGGTTTATGACCACAATAGGAAGGTTGGGATTGATTTTTGGAGTTGAGGTCACAACAGTTTATGAATTAGGGGCCAAAAAGGGGCCCAAATAAGCATTATTCTTGGTTTTCGCACCATAACTTTAGTATAAGTAAATAGAAATCTATGAAATATAAACACAAGGTTTATGACCATAAAAGGAAGGTTGGGTTTGATTTTGGGAGTTTTGGTCCTAACAGTTTAAGAATAAGGGGCCCAAAGGGTCCAAAATTGAACTTTGTGTGATTTCATCAAAAATTGAATAATTGGGGTTCTTTGATATGCCGAATCTAACTATGTATTTAGATTCTTAATTTTTGGTCCCGTTTTCAAATTGGTCTACATTAAGGTCCAAAGGGTCCAAAATTAAACTTATGATTTTAACAAAAATTGAATCCTTGGGGTTCTTTGATATGCTGAATTTAAAAATGTACTTAGATTTTTAATTATTGGCCTAGTTTTCAAGTTGGTCCAAATGGGGGTCCAAAATTAAACTTTGTTTGATTTCATCAAAAATTGAATAAATGGGTTCTTTGATATGCCAAATCTAACTGTGTATGTAGATTCTTAATTTTTGGTCCAGTTTTCAAATTGGTCTACATTAAGGTCCAAAGGGTCCAAAATTAAAATAAGTTTGATTTTAACAAAAATTAAATTCTTGGGCTTATTTGATATGATTTATCTAAATATGTACTTTGATTTTTGATTATGGGCCCAGTTTTCAAGTTGGTCCAAATCAGGATTCCATATCAAGTATTGTCAATAGCAAGAAATTTTCAATTGCACAGTATTGCACAATAGCAAGAAATATCTAATTGCACAATATTGTGCAATAGCAATTAATTTTCAATTGGAGTTATCTTTCTTTGTATAGAATAGTAGTTGATAATATATGTTGGAAATTTGCCAGACATGACTATGATGTCATTTTCTATTTTTATTTGCCAATAACTTTATGTAAATAACTTCATTGGAAATTTGCCAATATAAAATGTTGCTGATGAAGCTTTTTTTCCTTATCTTATCTAAAATGTTTTTAGATAATGTATGTTGGACATTTGCCAGACATGACTATGATGTCATTATCTATTTTTATTTGCCAATAACTTTATGTAAATAACTTCATTGGAAATTTGCCAATATAAAATGTTGCTGATGAAGTTTTTTTTATTGTTTTATACAATAAACAATGTATATTCACTTTTACTACCAACCAATCTTTACCATTCAGTGATATCAAGCACTTTATTTTACATTTTAATATTTTATGATGTATTTAAAAGAGTAGTTATTGTTGCAAACTCCATTAGAAATTTGAATTGATATCAGTTTTGGAAAAAGGGAAACGGGGATGTGAAAAAAAGGGGGGGGGGGGTTTAAATTTTTCTCATTTCAGATTTCATAAATAAAAAGAAAATTTCTTCAAACATTTTTTTGAGAGGATTAATATTCAACAGCATATTGAATTGCTCAAAGGCAAAAAAAAACTTTTAAGTTCATTAGACCACATTCGTTCTGTGTCAGAAACCTATGCTGTGTCATGATCAACTATTTAATTTTAGATTTAAAAAGTTTGAAGAAGAAATCTTTAATTGATTTGTAAAATCTTGACATTTGTTTTGTGTAAAAAAAAACCATGTAATGTCAAAAATTTGATCACAATCCAAATTCAGAGCTGTATCACGCTTGAATGTTTTGTCCATACTTGCCCCAACTGTTCAGGGTTCGACCTCTGCGGTCGTATAAAGCTGCGCCCTGCGGAGCACCTGGTTGGTTATTATCTTGAATATTATTATAGATAGAGATAAACTGTAAACAGCAATAATGTTCAGCAAAGTAAGATCTACAAATAAGTCAACATGACCAAAATGGTCAGTTGACCACTTTAGGAGTTATTGCCCTTTATAGTCAATTTTTAACCATTTTTCGTAAATCTTAGTAATCTTTTAGAAAAATCTTCTCCTCTGAAACTACTGGGCCAAATTTAACCAAACTTGGCCATAATCATCATTGGGGTATCTAGTTTAAAAAATATGTCCGGTGACCCGCCCAACCAACCAAGATGGCCGCCATGGCTAAAAGTAGAACATAGGTGTAAAATGCAGTTTTTGACTTATAACTCAAAAACCAAAGCATTTAGAGCAATCTGACATGGGGTAAAATTGTTCATCAGGTCAAGTTCTATCTGCCCTGAAATTTTCAGATGAATCGGACATTTCGTTGTTGGGTTGCTGCCCCTGAAATGGTAATTTTAAGGAAATTTTGCTGTTTTTGGTTATTATCTTGAATATTATTATAGATACAGATAAACTGTACACAGCAATAATGTTCAGCAAAGTAAGATCTTCAAATAAGTCAACATGACCAAAATGGTCAGTTGACCACTTTAGGAGTTATTGCCCTTTATAGTCAATTTTTAACCATTTTTCGTAAATCTTAGTAATCTTTTAGAAAAATCTTCTCCTCTGAAACTACTGGGCCAAATTTAACCAAACTTGGCCATAATCATCATTGGGGTATCTAGTTAAAAAAATGTGTCCGGTAACTTGGCCAACAAACCAAGATGGCCGCCATGGCTAAAAATAGAACATGGGGGTAAAATGCAGTTTTTGGCTTATAACTCAAAAACCAAAGCATTAAGAGCAAATCTGACAGGAAGTAAAATTGTTGATCAGGTCACGATCTATCTGCCCTGGAATTTTCAGATGAATCGGATAATCGGTTGTTAGGTTGCTGCCCCTGAATTGATAATTTTGAGGAAATTTTGCTGTTTTTTTGTTATTATCTTGAATATTATTATAGATAGAGATAAACTGTAAACAACAATAATGTAGAGCAAAGTAAGAACTAAAAATAAGTCAGTATGACCAAAATAGTCAATTGACCCCCTAAGGAGTTATTGCCCTTCATAGTCAATTTTTAACAATTTTCTTAAAATTTGAAGATTTTCAATAACATTTTCCACAGAAAGTACTGTTATAGATAGAGATAATTGTAAGCAGCAAGAATTTTTAGTAAAGTAAGATCTACAAACACATCACCATCACCAAAACACAATTTTGTCATGAATTCATCTGTGTCCATTGTTTAATATTCACATAGACCAAGGTGAGCGACACAGGCTCTTTAGAGCCTCTAGTTTGTCGTTTTTCTCCCAAAATAACTCAGTCTGAATAATCATAAGAATGGATGACAAATGCGACTATGCATGTTACATATAGGACACAAAGGAAGAGAAGCGACACCCAAAATGAGGTCTTCTCTTTAATAGTATAGATAATGAACATATTTTAACTATAAGTAAAAAATCGTTAATTTTCCCTTTAAAAAGGCAAGACATTTCAGCGTGTGCACCCTTGTTGTCTGTGGCAACTAAACAAGTTGATGTCAAATGTAAACATCCGACATTTATTAAAAGGCATCTTGTCAAATTTGATAAATTAAAAAAGAATATTATTATAAATGTGAGTTTTTTAAATTTATTTTTGAAGAAATATCATGTTAATCCATTCCAGAAATCATAATGTTGACTGACATTAGCTACAAGATTATATGCTTGTTGTCATGCAATCAGAACTATTTATACATAATGATTGCATCAGAATATACATTACTGCCAGATTGTGAAGTCTAGGCCTACAGCTTTCCTTTAGGGAAAAATTACAGTGGAATGGCCAAAAAATAATTAAGGACATTAAACATCAATTAAACCATTTAGAAAGTGAATGTCCACTAAATTTGAAGCTTTGTGATAAGCATAAGTGAATTACTTGAATTGTGGTTGGTTTGATAATACCAGAGTTAGGCTTTCCTACATCCACCAACCAAAAAGTATACCAATAGCAATGTACCTCTTCAATCATTTAGAATAAAATGTCATTTATGCCATTTGTTTTAGAAGGATTGCACTCATTTAATGAAATAATTGGACAGACTAAAAAAAATCTTCAACAGTAAAAAACTTCATTGGTTTAAAGATGTACATGAATTAACCTGATTTTTATAGGTGTTACTGGCAGACAATACATCACCAGACCATTTTGCAGTTCAACTTCAGGATGCAGAGATATTAACAGCCGTTGACGAACTGTTGAACAAAATGAATAATGTAAGTTGTAATATAATAATGCTATATATTCAGTAAAATTGGGAAAACTATTTGTAAGAAACTTATAAAAGAAAAAAAATTGTCTTTGTTACAGCAAAAATATTTGAGTATTAAGGATTTTTTATAAAAGTTGCTTTGAAACTGAAAAACAAAATCAGTTTTGTTGAAAAAGCGAGATATAGCAATCCTACATTGTGTGTTATTTTTATTGCAGCGTTATCCACACACTTCTTTTTCTACTTTTAAACATGTACCCTACTGTAAATGGATACATGTTTTGACGGAATAAAATTCGAGGCAATTATCTATCAGTCGTATCTGGTTGCCTAATGTATTTTTTCATACAGTAAATATGAAACAAAAACAATAAATAAGATACAAAAATGGAGGTTACAAGACATATTTTGAACCCTAATATTACAATTTTCAGTCTCGTCTGGAATATATGACCGTTTTGGAAGCCATGCCTCATGGTTAAATAAGAGCTTAATTACACTTTAACAAAGTAGATATACAATTTAGACAGTTTTTTATATTCTTTTGCAAATTGATATTTGATAACTTTCTCTGTTCAACATCTAACAGTTTTACAACACTGGTGGAGAGATTGTACAGTCCCCCAATATTGGGATGGTGTATGCAGCACAGTTTAGTGCTGATAATAACTGGTATAGGGCAAGAGTGGATGCTATCAATGGAGATTCTGTCGCTGTCACATACATTGATTATGGCAATACAGAAAACTTATTAGCAGAGAAACTTCGACTACTATCTATTGATATGACGAGTATGAAGTCTGCAGTAAGTATACCATTTTCCTTCTCTGAGAAAGACGGAGGAACTTATGTTTTTGTCTTTTGTAAGGACTCATTCCAAGAAATTGTCTCCTTAATAAAGTATGTAATTCTACAAAAATCACTTTTACAGCATAATTGGTTTTGAATGCATTAGAAAATAGCTAAAGGTTGTGAAAATTTCATTTGAGTCAATACCAACAATGTTCAGTGTATTTGGTGGGAAGTTTTACTTGAGGAAACTTATCTAATTTTCGTGACAGTTTCAGTTTTTGACTTACAATATCACACTAAAAACAGATGAGACATATCTTCAAGTTCATATCTACAATGTATGTAAAATAAATAACATTTATTATTTTTTATGATAGAGAATTTCCTTGAAATGCAATTCAAAATATACTGCAACTGATTTCATTTAAAAAATGAGATTTAGGCAACGTTTTGGTGGACTATTTTCTGTAGCAAATAGGGACCTTCCTTTGGTCATAAACATGACGTCATGAGAAGCAGACCAAAGAAATATTTCATCAATGCTAAGATTGACTTAATAAAGTTCTGTAAATGTCCAGGGAACAAGTACCTAACATCTATCTACCTTTTGGATTTTTTTCTTATGTTTGCCTCTAAATCATTTTCATATGCCTGTGTATGGGACATATAAGGGTATACTGTTGTCAGTCATTGTCAACTTGTTGGAAAATAACTCGAAGCACATTAACCAATTTGCATGAAACTTAAGTGAATTGTTTATATGCATTGTTGTGAGCTCCTTTTCGCATACCTGCCAACCTTTGAAAATCCCCATGGCTTTTTTAGCTCACCTGGCCTAAAAGGCCAAGTGAGCTTTTCTCATCACTTGGCGTCCGGCGTCCGTCGTCGTTAACTTTTACAAAAATCTTCTCCTCTGAAACTACTTGGCCAAATTAATCCAAACTTGGCCACAATCATCTTTTGGGTTAGTAGTTTGAAAAATGTGTCCGGTGACCCGGCCATCAAACCAAGATGGCCACCATGGCTAAAAATAAAACATGGGGTAAAATGCAGTTTTTGGCTTATAACTCAAAACCCAAAGCATTTAGAGCAAATCTGACATGGGGTAAAATTGTTTATCAGTTTAAGATCTATCTGCCCTAAAATTTTCAGATGAATCGGACAACCCGTTGTTGGGTTGCTGGCCCTGAATTAGTAATTTTAAGGAAATTTTGCTCTTTTTGGTTATTATCTTGAATATTATTATAGATAGAGATAAACAGTAAACAGCAATAATGTTCAGCAAAGTAAGATTTACAAATAAGTCAACATGACTGAAATGGTCAGTTGACCCCTTTAGGAGTTATTGCCCTTTATAGTCAATTTTTATACCCCCGCTTTAAAAAAGGGGGGGTATACTGTTTTACCTCTGTCTGTCAGTCCGTCCGTCCATCAGTCCGTCCGTCCATCAGTCCGTCCGTCCGTCAGTCAGTCAGTCCGTCCCATGAAACTTTCGTCACATTTTTCTCAGGAACTACACATCCACCCTTTCTGTAATTTGGTATCAACATTTATATATGTCAGCCATACTGTGTGATGCGTTTTCAGATTCATCACTTGACAACTTCCTGTTTACCGAACACTTGTCTGATTTTACACATGATAGCCAAGTTGAAAATTTTCGTCACATTTTTCTCAGGAACTACAATACAAGGATTTCTGAAATTTGGTTTCAGGATTTATATAAGTCAGCTATACCGTGTGATGCGTTTTCAGATTCATCACTCGACAACTTCCTGTTTACCGAACACTTGTATGATTTTACACATGATAACCAAGTTGAAAATTTTCGTCACATTTTTCTCAGGAACTACAATACAAGGATTTCTGAAATTTGGTTTCAGGATTTATATAAGTCAGCTATACCGTGTGATGCGTTTTCAGATTCATCACTCGACAACTTCCTGTTTACCGAACACTTGTATGATTTTACACATGATAACCAAGTTAAAAATTTTCGTCACATTTTTCTCAGGAACTACAATACAAGGATTTCTGAAATTTGGTTTCAGGATTTTTATAAGTCAGCTATACCGTGTGATGCGTTTTCAGATTCATCACTCGACAACTTCCTGTTTACCGAACACTTGCATATTTTTACACTATTAATATTATCCACTTGCGGCGGGGGTATCATCAGTGAGCAGTAGCTCGCAGTTTCACTTGTTATCCATTTTTCGTAAATCTTAGTAATCTTTTACAAAAATCTTCTCCTATGAAACTACTTGGCCACAATCATCTTTTGGGTTAGTAGTTTGAAAAATTTGTCCGGTGACCCGGCCATCCAACCAAGATGGCCGCCATGGCTAAAAATAGAACATGGGGTAAAATGCAGTTTTTGGTTTATAACTCAAAACCCAAAGCATTTAGAGCAAATCTGACATGGGGTAAAATTGACCTGTTATCAGGTCAACATTTATCTGCTCTGAAATTTTCAGATGAATCGGACAACCTGTTGTCGGGTTGCTGACCCTGAATTGTTAGTTTTAAGGAAATTTTGCTGTTTTTGGTCATTATCTTGAATATTATTATTGATAGAGATAAAGTGTAAACAACAATAATGTTCAGCAAAGTAAGATTTACAAATAAGTCAACATGACCGAAATGGTCAATTGACCCCCTTAGGAGTTATTGTTCTTTATAGTAAATTTTTAACAATTTTCATAAAATTTGTAAATTTTTACTATCATTTTCCACTGAAACTAATGGGCCAAGTTCATTATAGATAGAGATAATTTTAATCAGCAAGAATGTTCAGTAAAGTAAGATGTACAAACACATCACCATCACCAAAACACAATTTTGTCATGAATCCATCTGCTTCCTTTAATATTCACATAGACCAAGGTGAGCGACACAGGCTCTTTAGAGCCTCTAGTTTTGAGTGGGACAACAATTTCAAAGGTTACAATTTTTTGCGTGTGTTGTTTTGTGGTATAGAAAAATGTAATATCTGCTTGCAAGCCTTATTCTTAATTTGCATGATTTTATTTATTTAATCAGTAGAAAAGATGAACATGTAGCTAGAAAACCAGGATTAATTTTCTTGTGTAAAAATATTAAATGATTGTTGACTTTTCCAATTTAGAATTATGCACAAACATGAAAAAGAAGTAAATTCATGTGATCCTTGTGTTTTTTACAAAAAAATATTTTTTATCACTTGAAATGTACCACTCATAAAAGGGGTAGTCAGTACATTGAGGGGTTGTTCCCAACCTGTTAAATACAAAAATGACAACTCTGTCAACTGTAGGGATTGATATGTTACAACAAGTTTAAGTCAATAACTAAGTAAATAAACTAATATTTGTTATCTTTATGGTAGTACTGCATCATTGAATTTTGTCAATTAGTCAGGCTTTTATTCTTAGCTGTATAAGAACCTCCTTGCAGATTGAAAATTCAACTGCCATGTTCATTATTCTACAATTCTTACTAACACAGAGAAAAACAATACAAGTACAAAATTTAACATGTCTCTATAGTCCATGAGAGAAAAAGTTTTTAGTTTAAACATATTTATTTATAGTGGATTGGGAAACAAGTTACTACAGCTTATATTAAACCTGTTCCACTTTATGGGTGTGAGTGCTGCCTTGTGGCATTATCCTGCTTTTTTTCTCCAAATCTACAAGGGTGTCTTTTACGTGCAAGAGATATTGGTTTCTCTTAACACGGTCCAGCCGTCCCCTTCTGATAGACTATCATCCTTAAACAAGACCATATTCGCAAATGGTGTTGAGAAAGAGCCGAAAATTCTGTTCCTGAAATTTTCTCCCAGGAGCTAGGTCTAGTATATTCAGTGTGTGGAAGGATTGTTAGGTGTACATGTCTAACTGGCAGGTGTCTTGACCTCATTTTCATGGTTCAGTGTTTGTGTTTTGGTCTGCTTTTCTTATACTGTATGCAATAGGTCTATGGTCTACTATATTTGGTGTATGGAATGATTGTAAGGTGCACAGGCCTAGCTGGCAGAACCTGTGTTATCTGACCTTAACCTCATTTTCATTGTTCAGTGGTTAAAGATAAGTTTTTGAGTTTTGGTCTTGTTTTCTAATACTATATGCAATTAGGTCAACTATATTTGGTGTATGGAAATATTTGATGATCTATATGTCAGTCGCACAGGTTTTATTTGACCTTGACCTCATTTTCACAGTTCATTGCTCAGTGTTAAGTTATTGTGTTTTTGTCTGTTTTACTTAAACTATAAGCAATAGCTACAACAAATATAGTTGACCTATAATACGTCAACTATATTTGTTGTATGGAAGAATTGTTAGCCTGGCCTGGTTCATCTGACCTTGACCTCATTTTCATGGTTCATTGGTCAATGTTTAGTTTTCTTGGTTAATTGTTAAGTTTATGTGACAGTTGTAATAAAGCTTTATATTTAGGAATTTCAACATGATATCAATGAAAAGTAAAGAAGACGAGACATTTAAGCGTGTGCACTCTTGGTTTTTAAATTTCTGATATGACATTGAGGAGTTATTGAAAAATGGATGGGCTTATCATGCACTTACAGCACAGTTCTTTATTGCTATCCTCTATTTCTAATTGTATAATTTATTGTATACATTACATTTATATATAACGATTGTTCAGCTCAAACTTATATGGACACTTTAAAAGGTTAGTTTAAAAATATATAAATCTAAACATCAAAATCCACTTTGCCAATATGAATATCTTTGTTTTTCTATCATACTGATCTTTGTTTACAGGCAATTATATGTCAGCTTGATGGTTTACAAGCAGTAGGAGGTTCTTGGAGTAGAAAAGCTATTGACAAATTTAAAACACTAGTAATCCCAGTAATTGTCAGTGGGGTTTTAACCAAAGTCATTGCTTCTTCAGTACATAACAGAATTCATAAGGTCAAAGTTATGGATCATAATGGTGTTGATGTTGGTCAAACCCTGGTTAATGATGGGTTTGCTACAAAGGGAGGTGCAATGGATCTGTCACAAACAAAGAGTGAATTGAGGTAAGAAAAAACAAAATTTCATGAATGAATGAACCAGCTATTCAAAAGAGTTCTAAGGAGAAGATTTATAAACAACTATAGAACACCATACGGTCATCAACAATGAGAAAAACTCAAACCATATAGTAAGCTATAAAAGGCCCTGTGGAACAATTCAAACAAAACTAACGACTGAACGAGTAACGAAGCTTAATACAACAAAACTCAGATCAAGTAAAAATTTGGGTAGTGTCACTTTTACCGTCATTAAGATATGCCCCTATCCTATATAACTTTATATGCAAGCAGGGGCATCATCTGTGTCCCATGGACACATTCCCCATTTATTTTTTGACATATAGGAAGAAGGTGGTATAAGTGCCAATGAGACAACTCTCCATCCAAGTAACAATTTATAAAAGTAAACCATTATAGGTCAAGGTACGGCCTTCAACACGTAGCCTTGGCTTACACTGAACAGCAAGCTATAAAGGGCCCCAAAAATTACTAGTATGAAACCATTCAAACGGGAAAACCAATGGTCTAATCTATATAAAAACAAGAAACAAGAAACCTGTATGAACTACATAAACAGACGACAACTACTGTACATCAGATTCCAGACTTAAGACAGGTGCACACATTTGCTGCTGGATTAAACATTTTAATGGTGCCAAACCTTCTCCCTTTTCTGAAACATTAGTACAACATCACAACATAGAAAGACACAGTATAAAATATCTATTGGAAGGCTTAACTCAATCAAAAAACGCAAATAAATACACAATGAACAAATACATCACCATACGGTCGTCAACAATAACGGTGTCTAATCAGCAATAGCCTGGTATATTTATGACATATGTGAATACAAATTCATGGGAGAAATTAATTAATTAGGATTTCACTAAGGATAAACTTATTCTCGGCCTGACATAATTAGTTCCATGGATGTGCCAATTGTTTGGTAATTGGATGTTCCAGTCCCAATTTGGATGTGCCATCACAATCTTACCCTAAATTATACATGCTTCATCACCAGGCTTAGTCAAGGGTGACTTAGTTTTTATGCCTGTATTTTACCATATTATTATATTTATGTGATAATCAATATTTAGTCCTGTGGATTATGCATTATAGTTAGTGAAATATGTATTTCCAGTAAATGGTAAATCAACTTACAATTTCCAAATGACCAAAAACTGGTTTCCTGACTAGAAATGGATTCTTCTGTTCACTAATCATCTTAGTGATGGAGCACTAAACTTCATATGATTAAGATTATACGTTTTAGGCAGTTATCTTGTGGCTGGGCAGATATTTCTCTGTTACAGGTGGGCACAATTGGTCCATAATGGCTGACCATCCAGACATAAATACACCTATAAAATTGGTTATTGCTGCAACCTTTACAGAGACTTACCCAAATGATATAATTATACCACAGTTTCCATACCACAAAGAGATGGTTAGGATTGGCTTGATGGGGGGGGTTATGGCTCAAACCGTTTGAAATTAGGGGCAATTAAAAGGGGGGATTGGTTTCCTGGTTAATGGGCAATTTAAAAGCAGCGTAACGGAGGAAATCAAAAAATAAATTTGTACAATGTTATACAATGTTGGACTACCTCCCTTTAACTACTTTATAATTATCTATTTAAGACTTTTTATGGTGTATTTAAATGAGTAATTATGGTTGCAAAGTCTATTGGAAATTTGAATTGAGATTATGAGCATATCTTGAGGGAAATATTTTTTTTTGGAAAAGGTGGGGAATCAAAGTTTTTTCCATATCAGATTTCAGAAAATAAACAAAATTTCTTCATATATATTTTTTTTTTGCAAAAAATAGGTTGGGTGGGGTTGGGTTCAATATTCAACAGCATAATGTATTTTTTTTTTTGGGGGGGGGGCAATTGGCAGGCACTGTGTATTAAGTTCTTTGACTACAGTTTTTCTGTGTTAGAAACCTATTGTGAGTCAAATATTTATTTATAATCCAAATTCAGACTTGTATCAAGCTGGAATATTGTGTTCATTATTGCTCCAACTGTTCAGGGTTGGACATCTGCGGTCGTATCCAGCTGCAGCGGATAAGCAATTTATTGTACATTGAAAATATTTTTTTTCAGATCACCAATCATGTCATCAGAACTGAAGAAGGTTGCAGATAGTCTACATGTAGGAAGCAAAGAAAATGTATTGGTCACTGAAAAGAATTCTCCTGTCTTATTTTATGGACAGATTGTACAAGAAGAGATAATTTCAAGATTTTCAACATTTGATCAGGCGCTTGTCATGGAAATGGATAGCTTGAGAGAAATTGTGCAATATAGGTACCTTCATAATGTTTATTACTGTTGATCTTAAATTGAATGAGAAAGTCTTACCATGTACACAATGCTTATTACCACTAAAAACAGATCAAGTTTGAATTTTAGGGTTCCATTCTCTAACTTGAGTTTGCATCAACCAAATTTTGTGAAACTTATATTATACTTATTACAAAAAAATTATGATCGAGTACAAATTCAGTTATGTCCCTTTATAACTTCATATGATGTGCAAGTGGGGGCATCATTTGTGTCCCATGGACACAGTCCCCATTTATTTTAAAAGGTATTACTCCAATTCTTTCCATAGGTTAGTAAGAGTCCGTATGATTATCAACTATCATGATTTTCAAATAATTACACTCGAAGGTGTAAGTAATAATTGGAAACAAATCCAGTCGTAGTTCGCCGCAGTTAATATTTCATTACCTGTTACATAATTAAATAGACACAATTTATAACACTGTATACACACATAATTAAATAGACTCAATTTATTAGGTAAACAGACAGAAAGTCACAGGACATAAAGTCACAAATTTGGTAGGACAAAAAGTCACAAATAATAATTTAACAATTGTTTGAATATATGAGAGAAATATCTTAAAATATTTACTTTTCAATACATATTTTCATATTAAAGTTTAGGAAATGTGTCATTATACTTGAAAAATTAAGATTTATTTAATTTTAATCCTGCAAAAAAAAGATTTCTTTTACACCATGAAGCCATTTAAGTGCCAAGCCACTTTGACATTTTGTTTTTTTAACAATTATTTGATTTACTTTGATATTTTTTTGATAAATTTTGTTTACAAAGTTAAATTTTATACAATAGTTCAAGAGAAATACAAAAATATTTTTGCAGAAATAAGTGTTTTTTATTTAAAGAAAATAGTCAGAAAACATGAATTGTGACTTTTTGTCCTATGACTTTTTGTCTGTGACTTTTTGTCCTATGACTTTTTGTCTGTGACTTTTTGTCCTATGACTTTTTGTCTGTGACTTTTTGTCCTGTGACTTTCTGTCCTACATTCATTTATTACACTGTATACACACATAATTAAATAGACACAATTTATTACACTGTATACACACATAATTAAATAGACACAATTTATTACACTGTATACACACATATTTAAATAGACACCATTTATTACACTGTATACACACATAATTAAATAGACACAATTTATTACACTGTATACACAACATAATTAAATAGACAGAATTTATTACACTGTATACACACATAATTAAATAGACACAATTTATTACACTGTATACACACATTCTTGACCTCAATGGTAGGCCAACAAATGTATTATTTATTATGATCTAAACTATTTTAAAATATTCTGTTGATTTTGCTAGCTAGCTAGCTGAATGAATAATCAGATGTGTGGGGTTCAAAGAAAGGCACCAAAGTTATAACGATATGTATAAATAATGCAAGCAAATTTTATTTCACTCAAAAAATCAGTGTTGTGATCATCTGACATGAGTCAATAATCAAATTCTAATTAATTATTGAAAATTTTCAGAATTTTGGATCGACGAGCAATAAACAAAATTGCATAACTCGTACCTGAGCATTTTCTGCAATAAAATGTATTTGTTAGTTCTACATTTATATCTCATTATATTGCTATTTAACAGTTATTGGAAATACCTCAGAGAAAAGTATTTGAACATTTAAATTATTTAGCCATTTATTTGTCTCCTACTGATGAAGTTAAAGGGCACTTTAGGTTTGCCCTCTACCTGTCTGTCCAACCGTCAGTCCGGCAAATCAGTTTTCCTGTCAGACTTTTTTTCTTCATGCTTATATATTATGATTTGATATTAGGTGTATTGTTTTATCATGACAAGTTACTGGTCAAGTTCGATTTTCAAGATATTAGCTCTTCTCCTTGTTCAGTAAAAAACCCTTTCCCTAGAATAAAATTTTTGATGAAATGCTTATTAATTACTAGATTTCTGTTCAAAGGGAAATAGCTCATTTTTATACGACTGCAAAAAAGCTTTGCATCCGTATATTAGTATCATGTTGTCGTCGTCGTACAAAGAATCTTAATTTTTGGGGTTATGGGCCTAGCGGGGTCAAAATAAGTATTTTTACACAACTGCAAAAAAAATGTGCGATCATATATTGGTAAAATGTATCAGGTCGTCGTCATCGTCTGAAGCACAATAAGTTTAGTATAAGTTAATAGAAATCTATTAGATTTAAACAAGGTTTATGACCACAACAGGAAGGTTGGGATTGATTTTGGGAGTTTTGGTCCTAACAGTTAAGGAATAAGGGGCAAAAGGGTCCAAAATTTAACTTTTTTTTGTTTGATTTCATCAAAAATTGAATTATTGGGGTCTTTGATATGCCAAATCTAACCGTGTATTTAGATTCTTAATTTTTTGGTCTTGTTTTCAAATTGGTCTACATTAAGGTCCAAAGGGTACAAAATTAGACTTAGTTTGATTTTAACAAAATTTGAATTCTTTGGGTTCTTTGATATGCTGAATGTTAATATGTACTTAGATTTTTTATTATGGGCCCAGTTTCCAAGTTGGTCCAATTCGGGGTCCAAAATAAACTTTGTTTGATTTCAACAAAAATTGAATATATGTTTTTGTGATTGCTGAATCTAACCATGTATTTAGATTTTTATGCCATATTTATGGGCATTATGTTTTCTGGTCTGTGTGACCATCTGTTCGATCATCCTTCTATCTGTCCGTCATGCTTCAGGTTAAAGTTTTTGGTAGTTTTTATTACCAACCATCTAATGATGTACGTAACAGCAGTTATGGATATCACATTTACCCCCAGTGATATGCAAACAGTACAGATAAAACCCTAAATAAAAATGGGTTGCAAGTAAAAAGATTTGGTTCTACTTTTAAAAATTAAATATTTGCTTTATTTCAGACCAAAAAGTATTGGAGAAATTGTTTACGCCAAATTCACAGATGGAAAATGGTATAGGGCAGAAATATTGTCTGTTTCTGGCAACGATGCATCTTGTCTATTTCTAGACTATGGAAATAAAGCAACAGTAAACTTCTCATTAATACAGCAAGCTTCACCACTGTGCAAGTCTGTTCCACAGATTGCTGTAAAAATGAAAATTGAAGGTGTATCAGAACCCCAAACATGGACTAAGAATACACTGGATGTGTTTGATGACTTAATAAATATGGATCAGCCTAAATTATTTGAAATGGAAATAAAATCTGTAAATTCTGATATAGTGGAAGTTGATTTTCTGGATGAGAAAGGAAAGTCTGCCTCTGCTTTAATCTGTCAAACAATGGCTAGTGAATCTCCTTTGTCTGTCATAATGACTTCCTCCATTCCAAAGGAAACTTTATCAGTTGATGGAGCTAAAGAGGATATGATGATAACTGAACTGTCAATTTCTTCAAACAGAATATACTTGCAAAAGGCAATACAAGAAAATGCAGAGAGAATTGAAGATATTCGCATGGAAATGACCATGTTTTGCAAGTCAAATTCAAACTCATATCAACCTGTTAAGGGAGAATTGGTTTGTGCTCTGTTTCCAGATGATGGCTTGTGGTATAGAGGTGATGTTTTAGAAGTTCCAGGTGACAATTACAGAGTACAGTTTGTTGATTATGGAAATGAAGCTGTTGTTCATCCAGACGGCATCTGTCAAATCTTGCAGTCGTTTGTTGAACTACCTCGACAAGCTGTATGTTGTACTCTAAAAGGTTTAGTGTTATCAGACTTAAAAGAGAATCAGTTAATTACGTTATCAAATACCGCAATGAATACAATAATAACAGTTGAAGCTCATGACATACAAAATGATGCATATGTTTCCACATTTTACCAAAAAGGAGATGGAACAAGTATTAACAATATGTTGAGGGAAGAAGAGGTACATGCTGCTGCAGAAGAGAGTCATGAAATAATTATGGCCTCTTCTGTTCCAATGGAGACTGTTCCAGTTGATGGTTCCAAAATTGAAGTGCTTATAACAGAATCATTAGATATGAAACATGTTTACATTCAGATATATCAAGAAAAATATCACCAGAATTTACAATTTTTGACACAAAAGTTACAAAGCTACTGTCAATCCAACAATGAACCCTATATGCCTTCCAAAGGTGAACTTGTATGCGCTAAGTTTGATGCTGATGGAATTTGGTACAGAGCTGAAGTTCTGGATATCAGTGGCGATGACTACACAGTACATTTTGTAGATTACGGGAATAAGTCATTTGTCAAATCATCCTCAATCCGTAAGATCAACTGTTCACTTTCTTCAATGTCAAAGCAGTCCATATGCTGCAATATAGTGGGCGTTGATTTGAAGAGTTTATCAGAGGATAAATTGATGCAGTTTGCTACCATGGCAATGCAGGGTAAACCAGTGAAATTGCAAGGTCTTGAGAAGAAAGATGGATATTATGATGTTAAATTATACACAATCAGTGATGAGAATATTAATGCCATGTTTGGGTCAGTAGTGGAAGAAGTTCAACAGTCTGCAGAAACAACCCCACAACTAAGGAATGCTACTGCTGAGGTTATCATGGCTACATCTCTGCCACAATTTGAATTGCCTCTAGATGGTACAAAAATAAGGATGAAATTGTCTGACATTGGAGACTATGAAAATATGTACTTCCAGTCTGATCTTCAGGGGGATCAGCACACACTATCTCAATTGTCATCTCAGATTGGGAGCTTTTGTCAAGATAATCCCCTTCCACATACACCTGTGAAAGGTGAACTTGTATGTGCCTTGTTTTCTGAAGACAGTACTTGGTACAGAGCAGAAGTTTTGAATATATCTGGAGAAGATTATGAACATCGCTTTGTTGATTATGGAAATTGTGAAACAACAAAATACAGTAATATTCGTAAAATTGATGAAACATTGACAGTTATACCAAAATTTGGTGTTTGCTGTAATTTGAAAGGAGTAGATTTAAAAAGTCTACCGGAGGAAATGATACTAGAATGCCTAACACTATTGACAAGTGACACAGTTCAAGTTCAGGCAGTGCAAAAGAATGAAAAATCTTATGATATTGTAGTGTATACATCTAATGGAGAAAATATTAATCAGAAATTTATGTTAATGCCTTCAAATCAAGAGCCAGTTCCTGAAATGTATATGGCATCAGAACTGCCAATGAAGACATTACCATTAGACAGTTCAACAGTGAATATGGTTATTATGGATGCTACTAGTCTGGACACCATTTACTTGCAATATTGTACAGTTGAGGACCAAGAGACAATTATCGATTTGCATAGGGCAATTAACGTGTATTGTCAAGAAAAAGCTTCTCCATATAAACCAAATAAAGGTGAACTTGTCTTTGCTAAATTTGATAGCGGGGATAGCATTGATTGGTATAGAGCAGAGGTATTGGAAATTGTTGGGGACACATTCAAAGTTCGTTATGTAGATTATGGTAATACTTCGGAAGTTAGGTGTGATCAAATTAGTAAAATAAACAAAACATTGGCAACTCCACCATCACAAACTATCTGCTGTCGTCTTCATCAAGTTGACCTGAAAGTGTTTTCACCAGAGAAACTTTTACCTCTAATCAATTTGGTCAGAGAGAATAAACCTTTGCAAGTTCAGGCTGTAAAATTAAAAGAACGATGTTATGATGTGCTATTATTTACAAGTGAAGGGATGAATGTGAATGAACAATTGTTGGTACAAGATACCCCACAACCAATACAATCAATTATTCTAACCAGCAGCCTTTCAAAAACTGTGTTACCTGCAAATGTAGAAATGAATGCCGTGATAACAGAAGTTATGGATGACTGTGTTTTCTATTTACAAGCAAACATTGAAGAAACAAAAATAAGTCTTGACAAAATTTTAGAGCAGTCACACCAATATTGTTCAACTAACAATACTCAATATAAACCTGTGAAAGGAGAGCTTGTGTGTGCTCAGTTTTCAAGTGATAAAGTATGGTATAGAGCTAACGTTGAGGATATAAATGATGGCAAATATCTCGTTCACTACTTAGACTTTGGCAACCAGGAGTTGACCACAGAACAATCAATCAGGAAAATAGATCCATCACTAGCTGTGGATCCAGGTCATTGTGTTAAATGTTGTCTGCATGATGTGCCAAAAAGTGAGGAGGTGAAAAACACACTTAACAGTCTGATGGGAGTTATAGTAAACATTAAAGTCATCAAGGAAGAGAGTAACCTCTATCATATGATTATTATAAACAATGGTATAAATGTTAACCAGCAATTGAAAGGATCTAGCAAGACACCAGGGGCTGGAAGGCCAAAAGTGAGTGAACAGCTACAGAAATCTACATCACCCAAGGGTAAAACAGATGAAGCTAGTCAGGCTCAGCAGTCCTTGCCTTCTAGTGGAGGCAGTAATTACCTGTCATTAAAAGACATATCAAAGACAGAACCAAGTGCCAAGAATCGTTTCCTTATAACTTACGTTGTTGATCCTACTGAGTTCTACTGCCAGATTGCTGATCCCAATGGTAAATATACAATTTCTTGTACAAAAATAAGGAGATGTGATATGATTGCCAATGAGACAACTAAGTTTTGAATCTGATTGGCATGGATTATTAAGTTTTTCTTTCAGCATGTATACTTGGTTGTGTTCAAAGAACATTAAAGTTAAATTTGTTTGTTGGTGATCATACAATCAATAAAACTTTTGATCACTTCCAATTGAAAGAGTAACAATAGTTTTATTAGCAAATCAGATATTTGAACAGGAAGGAAAAGGATTGCTGAATATCCAGTTTGCATGGTTTGTATCTTTATTTACAATAGCTATTAGAGAAAATAGTCTAGGTTTAATGATTTCTATAGGAAATAGTCAAAATGAACCAAATAATAACTTTTATCTGGTGGTTTTTATTTTCTACTTTCTTGGTGCATAACCATTTGCTATTTATGCAGTATTTGAAGACAATCTTTAAACTAGACAAAGTGATGCCTCGTGGTCAACAATGTATTAGTTTGTGATTAAGTCTAGTTAATGATGAACCACAAGTGGTAAGTTATATTTGGTAAGCAGTTATATCAGCATTGGCACATCTCATTTCCATGGAGATTAGTTGGGCCCTGCCCCCTCAGTCATTGTCTATTGACTTTGAAACTTTTGCTTATTTTACATCTACTAGTTTGTGATTAGGTCAGTTTATCATGTTTATGGAGAAACACTAGTGGTAGTTCAATGATATTTGGTATGAAATTTCGCTATATTTACACTATTTGTTTGTGATTAGGTCAGTTCATGGGGAACCATTTAGGGAAGGTAAATGTTAATTGGTATGCAGTTGTATATGAATTACCATTGAGAATGTTTGGCCCTGCCCCCTTAATCTATCAACATTTATTAGTTTGCAATTAGCTCAGTTTAAGATGATCTGCTAATTAATGTTAAGTCAATGATATTTGGTATGCAAATTTATTGGCATTTGCAAGTATCTTTTCCATGGAGATTATATAGCCCTAACCCCTTTTCATGGTTCATTGACTTTGAAACTTTTACATAGATTACAAGTTTATATATATGTTTAGGTTCTTTAAAGGGAACAACTTATGATAAGTCAATGGTATTTAGTATGCAGTAGCTTAAGGCACGTCTCATTTACAAGGAGATTGTTTAGCCATGTACCTCAGTCATGGTTCATTGACTTTGAATATTAACATGACTTATGAAACATGTTAAAGTATTGCATTTATAATTTCAACATTTGCAAAATCAAAATACAAAAGGGTGAGACATATCTCTGGGCCAACAGTTTAAGATATTGATGCTTGTAACATATTTTATTTCCTCATTTTTAAGATGACCTTTTTTGTGCTATCTTTTCCGTACATTTTACTTTTTATATGCCTGTTTACGGTTGAAAGACGTGCATAATGTCAAATCATAAAAATACAAATTGTTCAGTCTTTAAGAAAACTTGTAAGATTTCTGCAGCCACTTTGCTAAATAGGTGCAATTTTGGTGCCGTGACGTTTACTGTATAATTAAAATTATTTTTCAGAAATTCAAAAGTTGGCTACATTAATGCAGGGGATGATGTGCAGATGTGAGATAGAAGATCCTGATCCAAGATTCAGACCCCAGGTTGGGGATCTTGTCTGTGCCTTTTATCCTTGTAAGTTTAATTGATGTGAAATTGACCATTCTGATGCAGGATTCACATTCCTTGTTACAGATCTATGCCTTTTATCCTTGCAATTACTATTTGGTGTGAGAAAGTGCATCCATGCATGAAGTGTGACACCCTCTAGCATACACACACATATGCACAAACACAGAACACCATAGCCACCACTTAATTGCAGGAAAACTGAAGGTGAAAATTTGCAACAGCATAGTGTATTGCACAAAAGCAAAAACTTGAATATAAATTCAAATCATATAACCAATTCTAATTTCTTTGACTACAGTTATTCTGTGTCAGAAACCTAATATGTGTCAAATATTTAATTACAATCCAAAATCAGACCTGTATCAAGTGCTAATATTGTGACCATATTTGCCTTATCTGTTCAGGGTTGGACATCTGAATTTGTATCCAGCTCAGCAAAACTCTTTTTATAATTTATAACTGAAATAACGTTAAAACAATTTTCAACTAAAAATGAATGTGGTTTTTTTTCTGGGAACAGTATATCTAACTGGAAATAAATCTGATAGGCTTTTCAGTATAAAATTGATAAAATCTCTGACTGCACAAGACTTTGCGAGATATATGGATTTTGGTTGCATCTGACTAAAAAACTATCTTAACTGCTCAATATATTAACCACATATTTTCTAATCGTAAATAGATACAAGTTTTATCAATAAGTAGAGATATTTTGTCATATAAAATGACCAAAATAAGTGTGATTTATTTTATGTGAAGGGTTTTAAAATGTTTTTGAATAGACAACTTTCGAGTTCAATGCATTTCCGTCAAAAACTCTGGTTTTAGTGAACGTCATTTGTGCGTTTAGGGGCGTCGTCACTTCCATTCCAATGTTGAGCGAGTGGTTGGAAAACTATAATTCTATATTGTACGAATGATTTGGCAAATTAAATTCTCAAAATTGTCAATCAGCATTGATGTCATTAGGGAATTGTCATTAAGTACCTACAGAACAACCATTATTTCTAGTTTATCCTGCACAATGACGATCACTAAGACGCTTGATGAACGTAAATAGTGCAGGGATACAGGCGACCCCCCTCTATCTGGTAAATGACGTCATAAAGGCGTGTATAATTGACGAGTTTTTTCCGGTGACGGATGAACTCGAAAGTGGTCTATTGGGAATGCATTCAGGGCCATTTTTTTATTTCCCTGTTTGCATCAGAAATAATTAGGAGTATAGCGTGAACATTTTTTACACCTGTCCTTTTTCGGTATCGCATCTTTATTATCTATATCCCTATGATAAAATTTACTATATTTAGGTAGAGTCAAGTACGGTCAATATATATGCTCCTGCTCTATTTGAATATAAGGACTTTGTTAGCTAAATCAATTAATTTTATTTGAAGATATGAATTTTTATGACAAAAGATAAACATTCTTCTTTATGGAATTCTAGTCAAAACAATTAATTCTTTAATGCATGTTTTTGGTCTTACTCTAGACAAATGCTGTCAGTACTGAGGAAGTTATAGAGAAATATGCTTTCTTGTTTATTATTTCAGCGGATGGTAACTGGTATCGAGGAAATGTGGTAGAAGCTTATCAGAACAATACTTATCTCATACATTACTTGGATTTTGGAAATTCTGAATTGTTAGAAGCCAAACAGATCAGGTCTATGCTTCCCGAGTATATTGAGATGCCATTATTGGCATTTAAATGCTCTTTGCCAGGTTAGCTATCTTGAAATTTATGTTCTGTAGAAATTTATTGATGATTTATATGTACAGGTTAAAACAAAGAGTCCACACCCTGAAATGGCTTGCCTGCTTTACTGACCATTGATAGTCCTAAGTATAATGCTTAACTACAAAGATCACATAAACTTAACATGATATTAAACAAAATGAGGTCAAGGCCATATAAACCAAACAAAAAAAAAACTTGTTTGCCTTACAATCATTCCATACACCAAATATAGTTGACCTATAACTTAGTTTCTTTGAAATGAACTTAACCAGGAAAGTCGACTAATGAACCATAAAAATGAAGTAAAGGTCAAATGAACCATGGCAGACAGACATGTACACCTAACAATCAACCTATGCATCAAATATTAACACTGAGCAAAGAAGTGTCAAATAAAACCTGCCAGACTGACATGAACATCATGAAATATTTTCATACACCAAATTTTGTTCACCTATTGCAGATAGTATTAGAAAAAATAATAGAAACTTAATTCAACCAATGAACAATGAAAATGAGGTCAAGATCAGATGACAACTGCCAGTTGGACATTACTCCCTATATTCATTCCATGCACCAAATATAGTAGACCTATTGCTTACAGTATCTTAGATATGAACTTTTCCACAAAAACCTATCCTTAAAATTCAGGATGGAAATGGGAAATGTCTCTTAGACAACAACTGACCATAGAGCAAAACACAGACGAAGGTCACAATGGGTCTTCATCACAGCTAGAAAATCCTGCACTTGGAGGCAGGCTTCAGCTGGCCCCTAAACAAAAATGTGTACTAGTTCATTGAAAATGGACATTATACTTAACTCTAAACATAAAAATGAACTAAAATAAATAAAAAAACAAAACATGCAAGACTAACAAAAGCCATGGGCTCCTGACTTGGGAAAGATTTGGGAAAGCAGAGCTAAATTATTATTTTTTTTAAATAAAATTTTTCCAAAACAGGAGCGAGATTCCCAAGAATTATTATTAAAATTGGTGTGGGGCATTACTAGTTTTGTATATGAATTTTCTAGTCCTGTCTCATTCATTACACTATTTCTACTGTTTTACAGACCTTGTTCCTGTAGGTCCAATTTGGGATACAGCTGCAAAAGAGAAACTGAAGATTTTTCAAGCAGTATCACTAGATGCTGAAATTGTGAGAAGAGAGGGAGAAACATATATAGTTAATCTAGCCCACTCTGAAGAGGAGTCAAAACAGATTATTGATGTGTCAGAACAGCTTATTAATGATGGTCATGCTAAAAAAAAATCGGGCAACAATGCAGGTAATATAAAATTGAATTATAGTTCACATAAATTTTTACAATGAATTTACAATGAATTTACAATGAATATCTACTATACAGTCTGACAAAGACATTCTCTAATGAATCATGTATCAAATCTCTATCATCTATTATAAAATTATGGGTCTCTACATGAAAATAGGGAATGACCAATGCAAATAACATGCAAAGCACAAAACGGTCATCTACTTTTAATTTTCAAGGCTTTCTTAAGAGACGGTCATTTTAACATTATTCACGATCTTTTTGACCCAACCTTTTGCCTTTTACAGCCACACATTACCAGTCATAAAAGTAACCTGATCGTTAAGAACTATCAAAACAGTCAATTAAAAAAAAGCTTAAATTGTCATTGATACCTTTATCTCGCGTTTATTTCGAATATTTTCTTGAAGAAATAATGTAGAAAGAGCTACTTACACTCTTTAATGCTTGCAAACATACACAGAATTTACGTATCTGTCTCTGGTCCATGTTTTACCATTGTCAAGTCATCATCCGGCATATTAGATTTAAAAATGAAAGTAAAGTTTTTGACTCTGTTATTTTGCACAAATAAAGAGTCTAAGGCAGATATAAGTACGCCGATGTTGCCAACTTCAAATGATGCACTGCCAATTTAATAGTTTACATCAGAACTTGGAATTTGATTCAAAGAAAGTTTAATATCGTTTTTTTGGGATGGCCAACTCAACTCGGCAACTGATTACCATAATTGTCTTTTGTTTATTTAGTCTTAAGGGATTAAAATGGGGATAATATATAAAATTAATTAGAATTAATTTTGGAAGCCCTGTTACAGACTTTTCAGCATAAATTCAATGATAAATAAGACCGGCAAGACATGTCAGCATACACACATAATAAATAAGACCGGCAAGACATGTCAGCATACACACTCTTGTTAATAAAAGGATGTTGATACTGAACAGGAAATCAATAGTTTATCGCTTTCTATGTACAAATGTGTGAACAATCATTATTTATATAAATAAATCATCCAAAAAAGACTTCCTAATATTTATTGAGAATAATTTTTGAAAGGGATAATTCTTGTTAGTTCTGAATAAAAAAAAATCAATTATGACTTCTTAAACTTTCTTTCAATAATGAATATTGACAAACGTCTTTATTTCACAGGGCATGTGATCAAAAATGTTTAGTTTTTAATTTATCTTTTCAGATGAGGCTGACATTATCCAACAACAGATAGCAGCTTTACAAGCTCAGCTAGCTTCCATGGGAAAGAAATGAATATTATAGATTAAATCAGTTTTTAAACTTGTTTGTGAACTGGAACAAATACAGTGAAACTGAAGCATACAGCTGTGGAGATGTGGAGGAGAATAAAATCTAAATACACAAAAATGTCTTGTGAAACTGGAGCATACAGCTGTGGAGATGTGGAGGAGAATAAAATCTAAATACACAAAAATGTCTTCAAGAAAAATTATGTCTTGGATTAGAAAATAAAAATTTAAAATTACAAAGCTAGACATTTTCATGTTGCATACAAATTTATGTAAGCCATTATATTTTGTAAATATTTTTAAGAGCATTGTTGCATCACATTTTCGTTATTGATATCTTTATGCATTTGTTATTGTAATCATCATGTACTGGCAGATAGCCATTTTGATTTTTATACGACTGCAAAAAAAAATTTGCGTCTTATAAGGGTATCATGTTGTCATCTGTGTCGACAGAAGACACATTTAGTTCCGGACAATAACTTTAGTTTTAGTGAATGGATCTCTAAATTTTTACCAGAAGGTTCAATACCATTAAAGGAAGGTTCTGATTGGTTTTGAGGGTTATGGTCCCAATAGTTTAGGAATGAGGGGCCAAAAAGGGGACCCAAAATAATTATTTTTGTAGTTTTCAAACAATAACTTGTGTTTAAGTATATGATACACTCTGAAATTTATAAGTAAAAATTGGTTATTGATACGGGGGTGGCCGGCTGCCAATCAGTGTCAGCTCAATAACATGAAAACCCTTTGACAAAATTAAGTTTTGTTCATTTCCTGTGACGAAATGAAGGTTAAGTTCAATTTTCACTATTTTAGCTTTTCTAGTTGTTGAGTTATCACCCTTTTTAATATCTATAAGTGGTACATTTTTGTGATTGAGGTATTTTTTCCTTTGATCAGAAATTGTTAATTGTATACACACAGTTTGATTAAATTAAGCCTTTATATAAACTTTTCACCTGTTTATATGTCCTTTTATCAGTTTACCAAACATATGGTTAATGTCTTATCGTGCAATTATAATTGGAGTGACAGATTTATTTCAACATTTCCTGTTTTTTAAGTGTTGACGATTGATAACTATATAGGAGTAAATATAGTTCAGACATTTATTGTTCATTATAAGACATTTTGAAGATAAATTACAGATAAGTTTTATAGATTTTTAAGACAATGTATTATGATGAATAAAATTTTGAATTTTCTTCTCTTTTCTTTGGTAAAATGTTTGAAGAAATTTGTGGCAAGTTTGTTTGTTATTCTGTAAAAACAAATTTTCTGAATGCTTTATATTTTTGTCGAGCCTTCGACTTTAGTCGAAAAGTGAGACTAAGTGATCCTACATTTCTGTCCACAAATATTCACTCTGTGGTTAACGTTTTTGAAATTTTGATAACTTTCTTAAACTATACTGGATTTCTATCAAGCTTGGACAGAAGCTTGTTTATTATCACAAGATAGTATCCAGAAGTAAATTTTGTAAAAATAAAATTCCATTTTTTCCTTATTTTACTTATAAATGGACTTAGTTTTTTCTGCGGGTAAACACTACATTCACTCTGTGGTTAAAGTTTTTAAGATTTTAATAACTTTCTTAAACTATCCTGGGTTTGTACAAAACTTGGACAGAAGCTTGTCTATGATCATACATAAGATAGTATCCAGAAGTAGATTTAAAAAAAAAAAAAATCATTTTTTCCTTATTTTACTTTTAAATGGACTTAGATTTTCTGCCAGGAAACAACACATTCACTCTGTGGTTAAATTTTGAAAAAAATTAATAACTTTCTTATACTATTTTTAATTTGTACCAAACTTGGACAGA
Organism: Mytilus galloprovincialis; assembly: GCF_965363235.1. NCBI lineage: Eukaryota > Metazoa > Mollusca > Bivalvia > Mytilida > Mytilidae > Mytilus > Mytilus galloprovincialis. Next base: position 53,562,841 of record NC_134841.1, read on the forward strand.
GCTTCTTACAATCAAAAGATAGTATCAAGAGGAATATTTTTTTAAATTTTTTTTAATTTTTTGTTGAGCCTTTAATTTACAGCAAAAGTAGGTGAGACACTGGGTTTCGTGGAACCCTTACAAATTTTATTTTTTTTATCAGGTCAACTCCTTAAAAACTAAGCTTATATTGTCTATTAATTATTTTTTTTTAATATAGATTAGTCTGTCGGTTTTCCCGTTTAAATGGTTTTACGCTAGTAATTTTTGGGCCTTTTATAGCTTGATGTTCGGTGTGAACCTAGGCTCTGTGTTGGAGACTGACCTTGACCTATAATAGTTTACTTTTATTAATTGTGGATGGAGAGTTGTCTCATTGGCATACTACAATTTCCTATATCTATATATTTAGATTTCTCTTTTTGAGCCCAGTTTTTAAGTTGGTCCAAATGGGTGTCCTAAATTAAACTGTGTTTGATTTCAACATAAATTGAATATACACATAAATGCTAAATCTAAACCTGTATTTATTTTCATTATTAGTTAGATAATACCATATTGAGGTCCAATTTAGGGTCCTAAATTAATTTTTTGTTATTTAACAACAATTGAATTCTTGGGTTCTTTGATATGCTGAGTTTAACCATGTTTGAGTGTTGAATCATATGATTTTCATATCTAATTTTAGAGAACTAGTCATCACTGTTGTTGTTATTATATTTTTGATTATTATTTCACAATTGCTTTGCTGAGCGCAGCTGGATACGACCACAGATGTCCAACCCTGAACAGTTTGGGCCACAATATTCACGCCCGATACAGATCTGAATTTGGATTGTAATTAAATTTTTGACGCATAATAGGTTTCTGACACAGAATAACTGCTTTCTATAGAAATATTCCCCCATTTTGAAAGACATCAATCTGTAATATTTCAGATAATTTAAAGAAATAAATGCATTATTTTTTCGATATTCAGTTGTAGTTCTAAGAGCCAAGTTGGTATGCAAAATCTGTGACATGGCCCATTTTATTTTTCCTTGACTATAACTATATTTAAAAAGATTTCTGTTTGCTTCATGTTCTGAAACTTGTACACAATGTTTATTACCACAAAAAACAATTCAAGTTTTAATTTTGGTGGTGTCACTTCAACTGTTCTAGAGTTATGCCCCTTAACAAATGGAAAAATTGCTGATTTTTTGGGTTTCTGTTCTTTACCTTTAGTTTGCCTCAACCAAATGTTATGAAACTTTACACAATGCTTTTTACCACAAAATACAGACCAAGTTTGAATGTTGGAGATGTCACATTTAACCAAACTTGGCCACAATCATCATTGGGATATCTAGTTTAAAAAATGTGTCTGAGACAAATCAGGCAACCTGTTGTTGGGTTGCTGCCCCTGACTTGGTAATTTTAAGAAAATTTTGCAGTTTTTGGTTAACATCTTAAATATTATCTTAGATAGAGATAAACTGTAAACAGCAATTATGTATAGCAAAGTAAGATCTACAAGTCAACTTTATCAAAAATGATTAATTGACCCCTTTAGGAGATTGCTATTTATAATAAATTTTAAACAATTTTTGTAAACTTTTACAAAATATTTTCCTTTGATACTTCTGAGCTAAGTTCATTATAGATAGAGAAAATTGTAAACAGCAAGAATGTTCAGTAAAGTGAGATTAACAAACACATCATCATCACCAAAACACAATTTTATCATGAATTCTATTCTGGTCTATAATTTGTGTCCTTTGTATTATTTGCTGCTTGCACATAGAGCCTCTACTTTCCAGACAATAACGTGTTTAAAAAAAAATTGGATCTTTCTGAAATCATACTACAAGGTTCCATACTACAAAGGAAAGGCTGGGTTTGAGTGCAGGGGTAATTGCTCCAAGGGGGGATTCGAAGAGTTTTGGGAGTTCCAATTTTTTTAACAAAATTTTTCAAATTTCAAATTGTTTTTTAATTTTCAAGAAGAATCTTTAATTGCACAATACTGTGCAATACATTTGTAAGATCTTGACATTTATTTTGTGGCAGAAATCTACATGTATGCTATGTCAAAAATTTGATCAAGCTTGAATATTGTGTCCAAATTTGCCACAACTGTTCAGAGTTCATCCTCTGTGGTCGTATCAGGCTGTGCCCAGTGAAGCATTTTATTATATATGAATTAAGAAAGTCATACTAAATCTGTAAGTAGCAGGAATGAACTTATGTTATAAAAAACTTTTAAAAATTTATATTTTGTTTTGTTTGTCTCTTGCCCTGGTGGGTAGCCCAAATATTCATACACCCCTTTAGTCTGACGCCCCAATAATCCGACAAAGGTTAATTACTGCCACAATAGAAACTCTACTTTATAGAATCATTACTGAAGTGGTATTTGAACTTCTGTTTCTTATACATTGTAGAATAAAAACAAGGAGATGAGGTACCATTGGCAATGAATCAACAATCCACAAAAGCTGTAAACAAAAAAAGTTGGTGTAAGCAATTATAGGCAACCAAGGCCTTCAAGAATGGGAAAAAAAACATACTGTATAGGTTGCACTTTGTAAATACAGTGGTTTCTCAAACCACTCCTCTTTTGGGGAGATATAAAATATTCATAGATAATTAATTAAGGTCTTTCCTTTATCTATAAGGAAAGACCTTACTGTATTTCTTCTGATTATTATTCTTCTTGTTCCGCCAAACTTTGACAAAATTTCCCTCCGTAACCGTAAACCAAGTCGCTTTCATGTTCAAACTTTGTATTGGTTTCATGAATACCTATCCGGAACTCACCCTGTGAGTCGAAATATTTTGTCGGTTCGGAGTAATCCCTCCGAAACCAAAAAACCTTGTTATCGTTCCAACACCGTAACCGTAATAGGTAGAAAAAAAACGAAGGGTGAAATTTGTTCAGGACCAGACCCCGGTTCTTCGTTACATTTGGATCGAAAAGATTCAACGACTCATTGGTAGGGTTATGCCCCTATCAAAATTAACCGGTGTCGGTTGGCCATCAAAACTCAGAAACCGTAAGTCTTAGACACCTAGGATCTTCACCAATCATCATCAATTCATGTATCTTTAAAAAATACCTCAAGGTCAAATTTGTATGTTGACCTTGACCTTTGACCTAACACCTTGTTATGGGATAATCTCAGAAACCATTATAATTACAGAAGTTTTAAATAGTGGAAAATGTTTGGGTCATTATGGCGCAACTTTGTTACATTTTGACCAAAGAGATTTGACCTTTCTATAAGGGGCATAACCCCTGTTTTAGGTTTCTGAAAAGACAAAATCAGCTTTTACTATATAACCAAAGGTCCTAGACCCTTGGGGTCTTCAGTAATGGCATTGGGGACTAATGACCTTGACAAAGGTCAAAAGGTCAAAGGTCATGTCCAAAATAGCGAATTTAGTGTTTTTAACCTTATATAAAGGATTTTTAATGTGTTTTCGAGCTTTTTAAGGTTGACCTTGACCTCTTCAATACATTCTACGTCTGTTGGAACATGTATTTTACATTACAAAAGGAAAGACCTCTCAATTGTTCAAGAACAATTGACAGTTTAATTTTGTTTACATATTTGTTCCCAGTTCTGATCTGTTGGTTGCATCTCATGGAGACATATCTTGGGAATGTTGCCAGAAAATATAAATGTGTATATTGTTTATATTGAAATCTGTGGTAACCCTACAGTTAAGGTACGGATAGTTAAGAAATTTAGTGTTAGTCTAAACTCTTAGAAGTTCAGGGCATATAAACGTTGAAAATATGCTGCACAGCCCTATATTTTAGCCTTTGAAAAAAATAGTAGTGCATATGAACTTTCCATTCTAGGATATTTTTTTTCAAAACTTCATAGTAAAAGTGTTACAGTTTCAGCCGTAAAGGAAGTTTCTATGGGAAAATGCATTGTCAATATTTACAGAAATGCAACCTATAGTTGGTTATGATAAAAGGCCCCAACATTAAAAATTTGGAGAAAAAAAAATGAAAACTCACAGCCTAATTTATAACGGAACAATTAACTGAAAACAAATACATGTACGAAAATGGTTCAATGGAGAGTTGTCTCAGTGGCACTTATACCACATCTTCTTATATCTATGAAAAATCAACAACTACTGAAGTACATACTAGTCCTGACTTGGGACCGGCACAAACAGAATATGGTGGGGTTTAACATGTTTGTGAATGATCATTCAACCATTCATTCCTCTCAGGAGGGACAAAGGTCAGAGAGAAACAATACAAGGTCTGAAAATGTGTAAAAGCACAAACTTTAAAAATCAGTTGAAAAGGGCTTAATTCATCAGATCGATACAAACAAGGACGTATAATTAACATACTTATATACGTCCTTGATACAAAGCATAAAAAAAATCAAACATAAACACATCTGATATGACGGTATTTTCATCCGTTACAACAAAAAGGACACAAATTACAGATTTGAGAGTACTCACAATTATTCAAAGATGAAATTAGTGTTGTATTGGTAACCTTTTAGAATACGTTTATTTATGGGATTGATTATAGGTTTACCTGTATCGTATTTAAATTTCCGGGCTTGGTAAACCACAACACCATTAATTTAAGATGTGCTATTCCGTCTAAATTAAGATTTTTACAGGCACAGTCAAACTTGCAAACCAAATCTTTGATGAAGTATTTAGTAAAGGTTTTAAAGCTTCTGGTGTAGAACTGGAATATTCTCGGAAAAGACACTAATTGCTGTCAGTAATTGATTTATTTAAAGTAAGTTGCTGTGGGTAAATTTTGGTACTTATGTAAAAGAGAATTCTTGATTATTGAACGAACAAATTTTACCATCAAGATAACGGTAAGTGTCTTTGAATAAATTAATTAAGGCAGTGTCTGCATTTACCCGCATGCTGGTTATGTAGCCAAAATTGGCATTCATAGGCTTCACATACCTCTAGTTTTATAATTAAATTTCATCGGAGTGGGAATAAAATGTGAAATAAACCCGGAAATTATCGCAATAAGTGAAAGAATAAAGGTTATTCACAGAGATTTTATGATTTGAAATGATAAAATATCGACTTTGAAAAAAAAGTTCAATACTCCATCCCAAATATGCTTTCATAGAACAAAAATCCCAAACAAAAGCATTGTAAAGGACTACTAAGTTGATTGTAAATTATGTACTGTGTATCATTGTAAGTATGTCGTAAAACGGAAGAGTGCTTTCTTTCACGTCCGCACTTTTATCGTGTATGGCATTTTAAATAAACTTTTACGGATAAATTGAGATTTAATACAGAATTTAGTAAGATTAAAGAATTCTGCAAGTTTCTGGAAAATTGTTCTGCCTAATATTGAGTTAAATACCATGATTGCACAGGGAGGGATGCTTTCAAATACTTTATTTCATTGAAATTGAATTACGACGTCGGCTGAGAGGGAATTGTATATATTGTCCATTACAAATATAGTAACAACACTTTGTACAAATATTATTTTTGAAGACAGAAAAGTTTAAAGATTTTAAACAAAACTATTTGTCACAGTGAGGGTCTGGAATGGGGACAGCCGCGGGGGGGGGGGAGGGGGGTCTTTATTCTTTATTTCTTTGTTCTGCAATTTTTTTGGCCATTCTTGTCTATTCAGTAAGAAATGTGCTTATTCTTTAAATCATTTGAATTTATCACTGCACTACACAAATGAAACCATTTATCAATTATGATTAATATCTGATTGAAACCAAACACGCAAAAATAAAAATATTCTATAATTTCGATATATGGGATAACAAGCAGTATATTAGAGGAAATTAGTTATGATTGATCTTATCTAGTTTGTGGTGTGAGGTAATAGTACTGAGAATCTGAGCATTAAGTTTTATAACATATACAGCAGCATTAGTTATCCGACTTGTAGACGGTAACCTGAAATCTGATAGAGCCTAAAAAATTTGATCACCAGCACTAGATTTTATCATTGATAGCCCAATTTACCTGTCCAACAAAATATAGAAAAAATGCCTATCAATCAATTGTTTTGGAGAATATTAAAAATATATTTAACATTTATTCGTAGTGAGAAAAAAAAATACCCCTCACAAATCTTCCAGACCTGAGCAATACATTGTTATAAGGTTAAATTGGAATGACTTATGGATTTACAAATATGAAACTGAAGACGAAAGAATCACGCCGACGTCAGAGAAGTTATGTTTCTGCAATTCCCTTCAATTGTCCATAAACTTTTGAAATTATATAGAAACTATAAGGTTTCAACTCCATCAGGCCTTCTTTTTTGCATCATTCGTTCCAAATATTCGACTCTAAGCGTAAGTGATCAATCGAGAATAGATCTTTGATTGTATGAAATTTATAATAAGTTGTTTTCTTGTTTTTTTTGCTATTGCAGAGCTTTTTGTTGTCAAAGGTTATTTCGGTGTGAACTCTTTCTCGAACTGTTTTATCATTATTGCAATAATTTCTAACACAATGCAGGAGAAGCAGTGGCGGATCCAGGGGGGGGGGGGTTCCGGGGGTGCGCACCCCCCCCTTTATTTTTGCCGATCAATGCATTTGTATCGGGACATATGTTTTGCACCCCCCCTGCACCCCCCTTTGCCCTGGGTTAGCACCCCCCCCCCCCTTTCGAAAATTCCTGCATCCGCCCCTGAGGAGAAGGATGTAAGGTTATAGTGGACGAAATAGTAAGTCAAGATATGTCAACCGATGATTTCGAATAAACATAATTTGCATGGCTAACATCAATGAACCAGTTCTGATAGGACCAGGTCAACATTTCATCCCTAGTGATCTACTTAAATCAATAATGAATTTGGTATGCAGAAAACGCAGAGTTTAGTTATTTCGTTAATCATTCACTGATCTTCACTCATGTTTAAGACGGAGAGAAGAATTTTTCAAACAAGAAATAAAAAATTCTTCTCTCCGTCTTAAACATGTATGATGAGTGGAATATTTGCCACTGTACGACCAAAAAACAATAAGCAAACTATCATATATCCTCTTAAAATGCAGTAAAACGAGAACTATAGTGACTTTAAAAAATTGTCAAATAATTAATATTTCATAAATCTGTTGGTTAGATATAAACACGTCTCGTCACTCTCCTATTATTTCAAATTTCCGATACATAAAAATTTGGTCGCAAATGCAGTTTTACTGGCGATGCGTAATAAATATGACCATATCCATGATAATTCATGGTAACACAGAATAGCCAACTTATGTACATATTGTTACTGCATGACATTGGTTATGATGAGGAGGAGAAGGGGGATCGAGTAATAGGAGGATATACACTAAACTATAATATTATATGTTGACTTCCATATGAAGGTTTATTTGTTCTTTTCGTTGGGTTACTGTCTTATTGGCGTATAACTTACATATCCTATGTTTAGGTCCTTTTGATTTACTTTAAAATCGGTGTAGGGAAAATCGTAGCTAAAATGGTTATTGGGTATAGAATAATTATCTTTCTTTCCCTCAATGATATGCTTGGATGAAGATGGACCAATGAGCGATGTACACAATCACTTGTTTTTTATACGACCGCAAAAATTGAAATTTTTTTGGTCGTATATTGGTATCACGTTGGCGCCATCGTCGTCGTCGTCCGAATTTTTTTAGTTTTCGCACTATAACTTTAGTTTAAGTAAATAGAAATCTATGAAATTTTGACACAAGGTTTATGACCACAAAAGGAAGGTTGGGATTGATTTTGGGAGTTTTGGTTCCAACAGTTTAGGAATTAGGGGCCATTAAAGGGCCCAAATAAGCATTATTCTTGGTTTTCGCACAATAACTTTAGTATAAGTAAATAGAAATCAATGAAATTTAAACACAAGGTTTATGACCAAAAAAGAAAGGTTTGGATTGATTTTGGGAGTTAAGGTCCCAACAGTTTAGGAATTAGGGGCCAAAAAGGGGCCCAAATAAGCATTATTCTTGGTTTTCGCACCATAACTTTAGTATAAGTAAATAGAAATCTATGAAATTTAAACACAAGGTTTATGACCAAAAAAGAAAGGTTGGGTTTGATTTTGGGAGTTTTGGTCCCAACAGTTTAGGAATTAGGGTTCAAAAAGGGGCCCAAATAAGCATTATTCTTGGTTTTCGCACCATAACTTTAGTATAAGTAAATAGAAATCTATGAAATTTAAACACAAGGTTTATGACCAAAAAAGAAAGGTTGGGTTTGATTTTGGGAGTTTTGGTCCCAACAGTTTAGGAATTAGGGTTCAAAAAGGGGCCCAAATAAGCATTATTCTTGGTTTTCGCACCATAACTTTAGTATAAGTAAATAGAAATCTATGAAATTTAAACACAAGGTTTATGACCATAAAAGAAAGATTGGGTTTGATTTTGGGAGTTTTGGTCCCAACAGTTTAGGAATAAGGGGCCCAAAGGGTCCAAAATTGAACTTTGTTTGATTTTATCAAAAATTGAATAATTGTGGTTCTTTGGTATGCCGAATCTAACTGTGTGTGTAGATTCTTAATCTTTGGTCCCATTTTCAAACTGGTTAACATTAAGGTCCAAAGGGTCCAAAATTAAACTTAGTTTGATTTTAACACAAATTGAATCCTTGGGGTTCTTGGATATGCTGAATCTAAAAATGTACTTAGATTTTTGATTTTTGGCCCAGTTTTCAAGTTGGTCCAAATCGGGGTCAAAAATTAAACTTTGTTTGATTTCATCAAAAATTGAATAATTGGGGTTCTTTGATATGCCAAATCTAACTGTGTATGTAGATTCTTAATTTTTGGTCCCGTTTTCAAATTGGTCTACATTAAAGTCCAAAAGGTTCAAAATTAAACTAAGTTTAATTTTAACAAAAATTGAATTCTTGGGCTTTTTTGATATGCTGAATCTAAACATGTACTTAGATTTTTGATTATGGACCCAGTTTTCAAGTTGGTTCAAATCAGGATCCAAAATTATTATATTAAGTATTGTGCAATAGCAAGAAATTTTCAATTGCACAGTATTCAGCAATAGCAAGAAATCTTCAATTGCACAGTATTGTGCAATAGCAAGAATTTTTCAATTGCACAGTATTGCACAATAGCAAGAAATCTTCAATTGCACAGTATTGTGCAATAGCAAATATTTTCAATTGCACAGTATTGCACAATAGCAAGTAATATCTAATTGCACAAATTGTGCAATAGCAAGAAATTTTCAATTGGAATTATCTTTCTTTGTCCAGAATAGTAGTTGAATCAACTTAAATCATTGTTTTATACAATATACAATGTATATTCACTTTTACTACCAACTGATAAATTAAAACAATCTTTACCATTCAGTGATAACTAGCACTTTATTTTACATTTTAATATTTTATGATGTATTTAGATGAGTAGTTATTGTTGCAAACTCCATTAGAAATTTGAATTGAGATCAGTTTGGGAAAAAGGGAAAGGGGGATGTGAAAAAAATGGGGGGGGGGGTTAATTTTTTCTAATTTCAGATTTCATAAATAAAAAGAAAATTTCTTCAAACATTTTTTTGAGAGGATTAATATTCAACAGCATAGTGAATTGCTCAAAGGCAAAAAATATTTTAAGTTCATTAGACCACATTCATTCTGTGTCAGAAACCTATGATGTGTCAACTATTTAATCACAATCCAAATTTAGAGCTGAATCCAGCTTGAATATTGTGTCCATACTTGCCCCAACCGTTTTGGGTCCAACCTCTGCGGTCGTATAAAGCTGCGCCCTGCGGAGCATCTGGTTATCCATGTGAAGGTCGACTTTCCATATGTAATACATACGAATATTCGATCTTCACATGCATGTGGAGAATGAGTAAACAAAACAAATGTTTCACTTTTCAATCTTTAACTAAATTTTATTAAAATGTAGATGTCTTTAATATTTCGATAAACTACATGTATATTTTAATTAGATTGTCTTTAACTCCCCCCTCCAAATCTGCAGCTCCTCCAACCCCACCCTGTTTTGACACAAACTTTATTAATATCATCCTCATTAGATTCGCTACCAAAATAATTACTTAAAAGGTGTACATATCTTAACAGTCGTAATAACTTCCATTGAGCACGAAAATAATCTAAATCAGATTTTATTTATTTGGATTTTCTACAATACATCTTTTTGTTTGGGGGGAGGGGGGGGGGCAGAAATTACAAAAAAATATTTTTTATCTGGTTTGTTTGTGAAACACTGATTTCAGATTTACATTATAAAATATTTTATGTCCCACACTTTGATTGTAAAATATATCCTGTTTAGCATCAAATCGTCAAAAATTGTTTTTAGTCTCGTTACACTTGTTTTTTTTTTTTTTTTTTTTTTTTTTTTTTTTTTTTTTTTAAAGATTTTTATGGAATAATACCCCAGGGTCCGCCCCTAAGATAAGAGTACTTTTGAAATGTGCAGTATATCTGAGGTAGTTGATTCACACCTTTGCTATGCATTATCCACATTGTAGGACAGTAAAAACAAAGAACTTTTCCTCATGTTATGTGTTAACACATACAGTCTGTAGTTAAATTTTGAAGCATTATTAGAACCATAAACCATCCTGGTTTTTTTTACAGAACTTGAACAGAAATTTCTTCACAATCAAAAGATAAGAGTACTTTTGAACTGTGCAGTATATTTGAAATATCTAGACTATATCTAGAAAACAAATAGCATTTTTTCCTTATTTTTGTTGAGCTTGCGACTAACAGCAAAAGTAGGCGAGACAGTGGGTTCCGCGGAACCCTTGCAATTTTTTTTTAGCGTACTGGTTTAAAGAGTTACAGTTCACAGAAATATATATCACCTGATTTTCAAGGAAGAAATTTAGATAAAAAAAAAGAAGAGATTTATTTGATAACCCAGACATAACCGAATATTCCTAAATTTCAACTCACCCAAAAAATCGCACGTTAAAGTTTATATAAATTTATCAACACACAGTAATGGAAATGCTTTCAAAGGTAAACTCTGTTATACTGCGCGTAATGTTGTGAGTATGTTTTTTTTCTACATTGGCTAGAGGTAGGAGGGGTCGGACAGGGGGACAGGGAGAAAGGAGAGAGGGAGAGGGAATGAGGAGAAAAGGGACAGGAGAAAGGAGAAAAGTGAGACAAAAATATTTATCAAATTTATCAAAACTTATCTGGAAAACTATTATTTTATTAAATTATTTAATTAAAAGCTTCAAGAAAGTGCTAATAAAACGTAAAATAACAAAATTACCTATCTCAGAGGAAAATTAAAAACAAAAAGTCAAATGGCAAAATCAAAAGCTCATACACATCAAACGAATGGATAACCACTCATTTTTTTTTATGTAGAAAATTGTGGATTACACCTGTTTTTATAGCTAGCCAAACCTCCCACTTGTATGACATTCGCATTAAATTTCATTAAATATTAAATTAACCGAAAACAACCTAACGTCAGTTATTCATAACGATCTGTTACATTATACCAAGAAAGTCTTATTACTAACAATTTCCAGGATTGTATTGTGAGTTCGTGCGTGTTTTATAGTTGATTTTGGGTGTTGTTTTTGGGTTTGACTATAACTCGACTTGGTGTAGCGAGAGGCTGGATGAAGCTTTTTGTGATAGTCGGATAACCAGTAGTTTTTAGGCTATTCGTGTTTAGGACTTTATCATACCACAAGGGTTTCAGAAATAGTACCTTTAAATAAAAACACAAAGTTCTGTTCAGCTGGAATTAACAGATCTATTTTAATTATTATAATACAATACTTAACATCAAATTAAAAATACAAATTGAAAATAGTGATAATTAACAAATACAATAAAGTTGTAAATAAATCAAATGACATTGAATAATTTAAGTTTTCCGTTAAATTGATAAAATTTCTATTTTCGAATTACAGTTTAAAAATGTACTTTTAACCATAAATTCTTTCTCAATTAAATTGATTAAGTTACCAAAAAAATGTGGAAAGTCTACTAACCTTTAAATAAAAACACAAAGTTCTGTTCAGCTGGAATTAACAGATAGTATTCCAACTGAACAAACTTGTTTATATAGTCCCGGAGAAATTATCCCATTATTCAAATAAAGTCATAAATGTCGGTACTTAACTTTTGCAACTTTGAAGTGACCGATGCATTACCCTTATTAAAAGTCTTGACTCCCCCAATACACTTAAAAGTAACATGTGTCATGGTGTTTATGTAACATGGTCATTCAGTTATCTGAATGAAGTGTTTATTCACATCATAAACCCCACTGGCTAAATTTGTACATGGTCAATAAAATTTTATACATGGTCATTTATCCGGACAAGTGAAACTAAACTATGATTATATTATACTTCAAACTTTGGAGAACATTTAAAGAAAATCTCTCTATAATAATACTCCCCCACTCCATTTAATTTTGGAGCTCCAAAATTGTAGGAAAAATAAATCAAGAACACAAATAATTGAGATTATTATGTACGATAAAAAAAATGAAGCATATAAAAGAAAACTATATGTTATATTCTTAAAACAAAATTTAAATTGCGCTTTGAAACACATGGAATAAGGCTTATATCTTTTGATGTTATATGTATTAGATGACTGATTGCGTTTTTATTGTTCTTATTCGTGACTTTATATGACCATTTACATGTAGTATTTTATTTATGGCTTTTTTCTCTATTTTATCTAAAAAAAAAAACAAAACAATTTGATCTTAAATATTTTCATTACAAATCTTTTTTTTTTTTTTTTTACTAAAAGAGCGTTGGTGTTTTTATCATTATTAATATTATCGTTTCTCTATTACTTTTGTGGTAAGCCCTCTTTTCTTGGTAGTTTGCTCGAACTCCAAACATACCCGAGTCATTTACTCTCTCTTTGGAGTATGCTCATTTTCCTGGGTATTTTGCTCCGACTGCAGAACTACTGCAAGACATGAGCTCATTTCATATTATATCACTTAAGTCAAATATGTTGTCTGTTTTACCATGGTTAGTTTACTAAAAACCTCTGATTACAGTTAAGATTTCGCATTACATGGATAAGCATTTGCCTATGCTAGAATAATATTATGTTTGCTACAATCAAGGTTTTACATGAAGACTAGCTAGGTCAACATATTTAACAATAATTTAATTAGGTGATCAGCAAAATTAAATTCTTATGATTAAACTAACATTAAATTCTTGCACACAGGAACCATAAAACACATGTTTTACTCAACATTTTTATCGTAATCGCTTTAGAACCATTAAACACTTTAACAATCAACCAAGTTTATAATTATTTTTTTCATGTGCATTTCTCTTTAAATTACTATTTATCTATTAATCTATATTTGTTCCTTATAGGACACTGTACCTTATCTCGACATTTTTTTTAATGAAGACGTTTTATTCTACATAATATCAAGTTTTTTAGTCCTTAAACAACCAACCTCTTCTTATAGATTTTATTTTTTTAATGTACTTTTATCTTTTTAAAGGGTAAAGTTCAAGGCTTTATTTAAAAGTTCTCATATAAACAAGGACATTTCCTCTTTACGTTTAATGAATTTGAACCGCCTGAACTTTAGCTTCTCAGACACATTACATTTCAATATAGTTACTCTAAATTACTTTTTTTTTTTTTTTATATATTTATAAACTAACAATACTTTCTGGTCATCTCATATTTCTTTTTCTTTTTTCTTTTTCATCAATTATCATTATTTAGTATCTTATTTGTTATTAACAGTTTTCCAGATTAAATGATTATTCATCAACACTTTAAATGAAGCTGTTTCAGCACTTATATATCATAATTCATACTAGTATTCCGTTTATCTCAATTTAGACATTTCTTTTCAAATTTACCTTTATCAATGACTCAGTTTTCAATTTAACTTAATTCCTATATATTTTTTTATACACATTTAAATTTACTTTCTATCTTTTTTTTCACCTAATCCTTATTTATCTACTTTAATTTTAACTTTAACTTTTTGTTTGCTATTTAAAATATTTCTTATATTAATGTTAACTTACTTTCTATTTATGACTACAATAATTTTACTATAGAACATACTATATATAAACATATCGTGAAACAAACAGTTAAATTTAAAATCCATTGTTTATAACACAAGTCCAAAATTATGCTCCGTCCTGGTCCATCTTTCTTCTTTTTCCGTACTCCTTTCTCCGCCTCCTTTCTCTGCACTCCTTTTTCTGTTTTCCTTTCATCATTCTTTCTATACTTTCTCTGTTCTCCATTCTCCTTTTTTTTTTTGCCGTTCGTTTTCACAACATATTTTCCACAAATCTTTCTTTTCTAACGTCAAGAACGCTCGTACGCTAAATATTATCTTCTTGGTTGTTTTGGATTTTCTGTTACTTTTAAGCTTCATCCACCGGAAATCGTTTCTTTTCCTCCACCACTTTTTATAGTTGGTTTTGGGTGTTGTTTTTGGGTTTGACTATAACTCGACTTGGTGTAGCGAGAGGCTGGATGAAGCTTTTTGTGATAGTCGGATAACCAGTAGTTTTTAGGCTATTCGTGTTTAGGACTTTATCATACCACAAGGGTTTCAGAAATAGTACCTTTAAATAAAAACACAAAGTTCTGTTCAGCTGGAATTAACAGATCTATTTTAATTATTATAATACAATACTTAACATCAAATTAAAAATACAAATTGAAAATAGTGATAATTAACAAATACAATAAAGTTGTAAATAAATCAAATGACATTGAATAATTTAAGTTTTCCGTTAAATTGATAAAATTTCTATTTTCGAATTACAGTTTAAAAATGTACTTTTAACCATAAATTCTTTCTCAATTAAATTGATTAAGTTACCAAAAAAATGTGGAAAGTCTACTAACCTTTAAATAAAAACACAAAGTTCTGTTCAGCTGGAATTAACAGATAGTATTCCAACTGAACAAACTTGTTTATATAGTCCCGGAGAAATTATCCCATTATTCAAATAAAGTCATAAATGTCGGTACTTAACTTTTGCAACTTTGAAGTGACCGATGCATTACCCTTATTAAAAGTCTTGACTCCCCCAATACACTTAAAAGTAACATGTGTCATGGTGTTTATGTAACATGGTCATTCAGTTATCTGAATGAAGTGTTTATTCACATCATAAACCCCACTGGCTAAATTTGTACATGGTCAATAAAATTTTATACATGGTCATTTATCCGGACAAGTGAAACTAAACTATGATTATATTATACTTCAAACTTTGGAGAACATTTAAAGAAAATCTCTCTATAATACATGTATAGAAACACATGCAACAATCCTTGGTTTTTTTCAGATACATTTTTCAAAGTTTACTGATATGCATGTACAGGACGATACAGTACAATATGAAAAAGAGTTGTGTCTATAAAAGACATTTGTAATGCAGCCATTTTTTAATATAGTATATACTTTGTATGATATAAAGGTTTGGGTTGTGTGCGTAGTTACGTACAAACCTTGCAAACTGTATTCAAAATTACATTTGAAAAGACAAAGTTCAACGTTCTGTCATTCGTGAAAAAATTGTACAGTAAAAACAATTCTGAGAATATATAGTTTACTCGGCAAACCAGTTGCAGTATAAAAGTGCCGCCTTGAAATTGTACACTATAGAAGGAGTAAACAGACTTAGTGCTCTACGATGCCTTTATAAAATAATTTCAAAACAAAATGCCAAATTTAGCAACATGTCGTTTACCGGGAAAAAAGACAATATGCGCATTTTTTATATATTTATTCTAACACCAGGTACATAATGTAAAGTTGAGGCTAAAAAAGACATATAGCAATAGGAAAAAACTCGTTAGAGACGGGCGGTCAAATGGACACGGGTAAATCAATACATGCATGCTCCCGACATTTTGTTGAGGGACCAAAATATATATTAAGCGTATATGATTATGTTCTATTTTACAAGGCATTTGGTGGACAATTTATTTTTTAATAGGCAGTTCATAACTGGGAATCCTCAAGTGTACATCAATTACAACTCAAACAACAAAAACACCCATTCCTACATGCACACAGTGTAAATCAACATGAATCCAAAGATTATGTTAAAATGTTGTTTCTGTTGTTTAAGAAATATTGGTAAACACACATATCTCTTTAAAAAAAATATTCTTGAAGCGTTTTTCTGGGCTTTTCTTTCATCAAAGCACCGATTATTCATTTACTGTTGGCCACTGTTTTTTTAATGAATCATGTGATTGTAAATTTTGACATAATTTGTTTTAAAATGGAATTGAAAGAAAAATATGTAACGAGATCTGAATGATCTAATTTTATTTCGTCCAAACGGGTGCACATTTAAAGTGTTGACATCCCCAAATGTCAAGTCTTTGTTAACTTTTCCCTCATTCCGACGTTGCTGTCAAGTGTAAACTGTGCTTATACGATTACAGTGTTTGCAAGTTATTTTTTAAAATCGGGTTCTGGGTATTTTCCATAAGAGGTATAAGAGGTATTTGTGTTTCCGTGCCTTAGTATGCATATGCCCTGTAGTTTATAATAGTGACCTTTAACAGCAGGATCTCTGGGAAATCGAGAATAAATTTTCCCATAACTAAATATGTTTTTATCGCAAATATGCAAGATTACAGTCAAACCACTTTTGGTGTTTAACCCCCTTACCCGTTTGGGCTTTACGCCTTTTAAGAGAAAGATTAGCAGCAGTTATAATAACGTCTGTCAATTCTAGAGATGCGTTATCAATTGCATTTTAGGAATCTATGGGCTCTAGTTTAAGAATTTGTCAAGTCGCTGCTGAATTTCTGCAGTAAAAAGGGCATCTTTAAAAAGAGATGGTGAATCATCTGACCATATGAAACATGGTAACATTTCATGAGTTTTAACACTATCACAATCAGTTTTTAAACAATATTTAGCAGACAATGGCCACGGGTGTCATTCGGTTTATCGAGAGAAATGATAGTGAAAGAATATCCAACGGCGGTCAAGCATTGAGAGACGATCGTGAAAGTTCTGGTAACGGATCGTGAAAGACATTTAATCGAGAAGACATATGAAAGGTCAGTAAATATTATAATTAAATTAATTACACAGACACATTTACGACAAAATAAAACTGTCTGTCAAAATGGTTCAACATTATGATCAGTATGTGAGAATATCCAGTTTCAAAAGTACATAGTTATTACAAAACGACAAAAGGCAGATTGCTTCTCGACATTTCAATGACATAAAAAATGTAAACAAACACGATTTTTTCACAAATTCGACTAGAGAAACTACTTTTATCAGAATAAGGGTATTGTATTTGAATTAATTAAACGGTTCTCATAGTTATTTTGTATAAATATAATCTGAAACTTGGTAAATAAAGAACTATTTACACAAAATTGATTTTTTGGATCGTGAAAGATCACGTACCGCATTTTTGAAGATCGTGAAAAGGATCGTGAAAGATCTGATGCTACGAAGACGTTCAAATTATTCTTCAATTATATGACAATTGATATTTGTTATTGGTATAGAGAAAGGCTAGATAGGTCAACATCCTCAATAGGTTTAAGCATCTCAAATATTAATATTTTCAGAAAATGAAAAGAAAAAGAAATAACAACTACGGCAATAAGAAAAGACAATGGGTGACAAAACGCCGAAAAAAGCAATCCAGTGAAGTTGAGCCAATGGAAGAGGTTGAAGATGCAGATAACGTTACAGAAGCAACACACGAATATACAAATACATTAAAATTATTATTTGGGCATTTGTGAACATGGTGTTTGTAAAATAGATGGATGATTGTAGGATGAAGCTTTTTATTGTCATGTGAAGTACTCACTTATCACGAGTTATAGGATACCCACATTTTGTATATGGCATCCTATAAACTACATGTCCGTCAGACAGGATTCACCTGACCCTGAATTTGCCTCATTTCATGGATGAAGATTCATTTTAGTGGTCAAGTCCGTATCGAGGATTCGTTAAGCTTTAGGATAACTGTCTGTTGTTATGATTGTAAGGTGTACATTTTCGACTTTTGCAAGGTTTCAACTAACATTGAACTCATTATCATGCATCATTCGGCAATGTTTGTTTTATGTTGTTTGGCTTTTTGAATATATACCTGTATGCTAAAGCGACAAGGTGTTTCGTGTATGGTGTACATGTCTGTCTGCATGTTTCATTGACCATGATGACTTCAATTGTGTTTGATTTATTGAATGATTGTAAGATGTCTATGTCTGGCTGTCGGTCAGGGTTCATATACTTTTGACCTTATGTTCCGAATTAATTGGCCAAGCATAACTTTTACATGTGTCAGTTTCTAAGGTACTGTAAGGATCGGAACACATTTATTTGGTGTACGGGATATTTGTAGAGATCTGTATGGCATGGTTCATCTGATCTTGACCTTTTTTATCAAACATTGACAATCTTAAGCGCATTTGACACTTCTAGTAAAACCTTTGATATTATAGACGTTCAACAAATATACTATCATAAGTAAAGCAAACAAGACATTACAAAATGTTGGTTATCATTCAATTCCAAATTACACATGAAATGTGCTGTTTTTGCTATGATTTTTTGTTTGATGGATAACACTTTGGGTTAAACGTTGCATATCCATATTATTGGCTAACTAGAGTCGATCTGCCTGAAGTGCACTAGACTGATTCACAGAGCTGAATCTTGCTCACTTATTTAAACACGTTACTAGAACACACCCGCGAAATCGCGGGCATATACAGCTTGTGAACTGTTGTAGGATGATTCTTTGTAAAAGATATTATGTATGGATAATTTCACAAAATGTATCAAAAGCCCTCTCCCTAAAGTCCGATATTTGTTTCCTTTCTGTTAAATTCAATTATTCTTCTCCTTTGCTACAATGCTTCTTTTGGTAAAAGTCAAATCAAATTAAAAATTTGCACCGTTTCAAACATGAAATAAATGTAACTTCTTATATATGGACCATTATTAGTCTTATAAAATATGCTTCTAGAACAATCCATCGGTGCTTTTTCTTTGAAGAGCCTTATTAACATTCCAATGGTAGGATATGAATCTTGTATAAATGACCAAGACCGACTAAGGCTAATTTGAGGGGTGGTCGGAGGGGTCCTGATCCCGAAATCCCGGGCTTAAAACAATGAAATCCCGAGATGCAGAATTGAAAGAAATTCATATCACGAAATCCCGAAATCGAAAAATATATTCCAGGATCCCGTAAGGATCAATCCCCAAATCCCGAGCTTAAAAACACCAAATCCCGACGCCTCGAAAAAGGTCCTGCCTCCCTCTAATCTCTACCTTACTTTCATTTTTGCCAAATCACTTTTTTCCCTTTCAACAATAAATTTGTATGTCCCTTTTATGGGTATTATGTTTCTAGTCTGTGCATCCGTGCGTTCGTTCGTTTGGTCGGTTGTCCGTCCGTTTCTCCCGCTTCAGGTTAAAGTTTGTGGTCGAGGTCGACTTTCTATACTAACATAGAAAGTCCCTGACAGAATACAGAGAGTCTCTATATATTAAAGTATTACAATCGTAGTTTACATGTAGATAAACGCGAACAATAATTGTCCTCTCTAAGGAGGTATAATAGTTGTGGTTCTTGCGATCTAAACACCATGATATGAAACACGAAAAATAATTGTCCTCTCTAAAGAGGTATAATAGGTGTGATTCTTGCGATCTAAACACCATGATATAGAGAACGCTCTGAATCGCTTATTTATTTTTCATTTTTGTTATCTATCGTACGATTGGTTGTACTTGTGTCACATGTTTTACTTATTTTGATAGATATGCAACTGGTAAGACCCCTTAAACAGTAAACATTTCAAAGAAAACAGTAGACAGAATACAGACAGTCTCTATATTTAAAGTAATATAATCGTAATTTACATGTAGATAAACGCGAAAAAATAATTGTCCTCTATAAGGAGGTATAATAGTTGGGGTTCTTGCGATCTAAACACCATGTTATGGAGAACGCTCTAATTGGCTTATTTATTTTTCATTTTTGTAATCTATCGTACGATTGGTTGTATTTGTGCATGTTTCAAACCGGAAGTCTTATCCATGACTAAAATTTAGTCTGATGACGGAATCATATCCGGACTCCTTTTTTTGTCGTTTTTCTCCCAAAATAACTCAATCTGAATAATCCTAAGAATGGATGACAAATGCGACTATACATGTTACCTATAGAACACAGAGGCATGATGATGGATTTATTGTGGAAGGAAGAGAAGCGACACACAAAATGAGGTCTTCTCGTTTAATAGTATAGATTAGTTGTTGGTTTTTTTTTTAACTTTCGAGGTGAAGTGTTTAATAGAAAAAAGATAATAGAATGAAATTCAAAACAGTGTGGCTGTGGCCATTGATTGACACATTAAATTCATCCATTGACTTGGACAATTTACGTGAAGGTTTGTCTGTAACGACCACTGTTCACGACGTACCTACGATAGACATTTAAACTGTGGGGTCACCAAAGGTTTCTTAACGCCTTTAATTATAAAATAATTCGAAAAATTAATCAGGAATAAACTTTATGTTTTGATTTATATAATTGATATAAATCAAAACATCGTGTTATTTCTGATTAATTTTTCGAATTACTTTATTAAGGTGTTGAGAACCTTTGGTGACCCCATAGTTTAAGTGTCTTTAAAAAGTACATAGTGAGCAGTGGTCGTTACATATAAACGTTCACCTAAATTGTCCCAGTCAATGGATGAATTTAATGTGTCAATCAATGGCCACAGCCACACTGTTTTGAATTTCATTCTAGCTGTAATGTTCATCCTTATCAAAATAGTTACAGGCTTCAACCACTTGCAGATTTATCAAATGGTAAAAGAAATACTGATTTCTGAATACTAGTATTAAGTCTGGTCACGCATTTTCTTTCACGATCGAAATAATACGTTGCCTGATCTTTCACGATCAAGTTTGATGGAAATTCAACAAATTCAAGGTTTTCATAAACAAATTAACGCTTTTAATGGAAGAACATACTATAATTTTACTGTATTATCATATACACCAAAGATTAAATTTCAAATATATCATGATATTCTGAAATATGACCATTATAGGTACAAAAAGGGTGTTATTTGTAATTAATTTCATAGACACGCATTGCGCCTTTTGTGTTTTTTCAAAAAGTGCTTCATATTTTCTTTATCTTCTTTCACAGTTATGTTGAGGAAGTTAAACCATTTTGACAGACATATTTTTTTGTTAGGATTTGTTCCGCGTTTTGAAAATTAAGCGATTTTTTCAAAGAATTTGAATTAGAATATACATTAAATGTCTTTCACGATCCGTTACCAGAACTTTCACGATCGTCTCTCAATACTTGACCGCCGTTGGATATTCTTTCACGACCATTTCTCTCGATAAACCGAATGACACCCGTGATGGCCTTTCCAACAAACAATGACAGTCTGCTAGTGTTGGTATAAAATTACATATCCTCATGTACAGAATTTGATTCAGGATACTCTCCGCAGGCCCGTAGCCAGGAATTTCCAAGAGGGGGGGGGGGGGGGGTATGGGGGCCATTTGGTCCACAAACTCGACTTAACTTGACAGTCACAATTCGAACAGAACGTTGACTTTAACAGTGCTTATTTGTTTTCAAGGGGGGTTCGTCCGAACCCCTCGAACCCCCCTGGCTACGGGTATGCTCCGACACTAAAACATAATCAACTGTACTAGCCCCATTAGGTGTATAACATGTTAGCCAACCAGAGGTGTCACCAAGAACGCGACCATTTAGAATCCTTATTTGGTTACACAAGTCAAGCAGGTTTGAGTCAAGTTTATTTTCTTTGCTCCTTCTTTCAAGAATTTGTTTATCGCTGAAATAGGACTGATATAATGGAGAAAGATTATTGATCATTATTACTGTCATCTATGATAAAATCTGTAAAACTCACACAATAATATATTACCGTTTTTGGTAGGAAGCAATATCCTTTTCTAAACATGTAAGAATATCATGGTGGGTTATACACAACACATATAAATAGATCTTTGTCAAATCCAAAGATTTTTTTTTCTAATTTCACCCACTGAAAATCTGGGATGGATGATTTTAGAATTTTCACATGTTGTTTTAGTGAGGGCTTGCGTAGTATTGATGCCAAGTCCTCCAACATGCCTGTTGTTATATTAAGCTACGGGTCTACAAATATGATGACAATGGAACGACCCTATATTAGTTATATTAGAATCATACCCCAAGTGGGTTTCAGCGAGGAACACTAGATCTAGATTTTCTATATATATATATGTTTAAAAAAAGGGAGTCTTGAATCTTGTTGTTTTGTCTTCTTTTTTTTTTTTTTTTTTAGACCACCCACGTTCCAGAAGCCCATTTTAATGGAAGATAAATCATCACAAGTCATTTTATAAAATAAAAGAGTGTCTCTAATTCTATCTTATAAATTTTTGAATAGTATATGATTGAACAACTTGTTTTAATGATTTTAGATACTAATAAAAGAAATTGAATATATAAGATACTGGCTATCCTAACTCAGTATCTTTATGCCACAAAATTTTAGGGTTTTAGCTACACGTGATTGTGATGTAGAGTAATTATTCTGTAAATATTCTCACAACTGATAGAACAATGTTTCATCATAAACACAGATATTTATAAAATACAAGTTATATATTGAAAGCGAGACAACTCCACAAAATATTTTCAAAAGTCGAACACACCTAAGTGCGATCGATAATTTTACATTGGAATGTGATCTTTTGTTCTAACAACCAATCAAATTGAAGTAACTGTCTAGACAAACAAAACTATGTTCTCATTTGAGATATTTGATCAGTTTTTATACGAGCGCAAAAATTGAAATTTCTTTGGTCGTATATTGGTGTCACGTTGGCGTCGTCGTCGTCGTCGTCCGAATACTTTTAGTTTTCGCACTCTAACTTAAGTAAAAGTGAATAGAAATCTATGAAATTTTAACACAAGGTTTATGACCACAAAAGGAAGGTTGGGATTGATTTTGGGAGTTTTGGTCCCAACATTTTAGGAATAAGTGGCCAAAAAGGGCCCATATAAGCATTTTCTTGGTTTTCGCACTATAACTTTAGTTTAAGTATATAGAAATCTATGAAATTTTGACACAAGGTTCATGACCATAAAAGTAAGGTTGGGATTGTTTTTGGGAGTTTTAGTTCAAACAGTTTAGGAATTAGGGGCAAAAAAAGGGCCCAAAATAAGCATTATTCTTGGTTTTCGCACAATTACTTTAGTATAAGTAAATAGAAATCAATGATTTTTAAACACAAGGTTTATAACCACAAAAGGAAGGTTGGGATTGATTTTGGGAGTTAAGTCTGAACAGTTTAGGAATTAGGGGCCAAAAAGGGGCCCAAGTAAGCGTTATTCTTGGTTTTCGCACCATAACTTTAGTATAAGTAAATAGAAATCTATGAAATTTAAACACAAGGTTTATGACCACTAAAGGAAGGTTGGGTTTGGTTTTGGGAGTTTTGGTCCCAACAGTTTAGGAATAAGGGGCCAAAATTAAACTTTGTTTGATTTCATCAAAAATTGAATAATTGGGGTTCTTTGATATGCCGAATCTAACTGTGTATGTAGATTCTTAATTTTTGGTCCCGTTTTCAAATCGGTCTACATTACAGTCCAAAGGGTCCAAAATTAAACTTAGTTTGATTTTAACAAAAATTGAATACTTGGGGTTTTTTGATATGCTGAATCTAAAAATGTACTTAGATTCTTGATTATTGGCCCAGTTTTCAAGTTGGTCCAAATCAGGGTCCAAAATTAAACTTTGTTTGATTTCATCAAAAATTGAATAATTGGGATTCTTTGATATGCCAAATCTAACTGTGTATGTAGATTCTTAATTTTTAGTCCCGTTTTCAAATTGGTCTACATTAAAGTCCAAAGGGTCCAAAATTAAACTAAGTTTGATTTTAACAAAAATTGAATTCTTGGGTTTTTTTGATATGCTGAATCTAAACATGTACTTAGATTTTTTATTATGGGCCCAGTTTTCAAGTTGGTTCAAATCAGGATCCAAAATTATTATATTAAGTATCGTGCAATAGCAAGAAATTTTCAATTGCACAGTATTCAGCAATAGCAAGAAATCTTCAATTGCACAGTATTGTGCAATAGCAAGAAATTTTCAATTGCACAGTATTGCGCAATAGCAAGAAATCTTCAATTGCACAGTATTGTACAATAGCAAATATTTTCAATTGCACAGTATTGCACAATAGCAAGAAATATCTAATTGCACAATATTGTGCAATAGCAAGAAATTTTCAATTTATTGGAGTTATCTTTCTTTGTCCAGAATAGAAGTTGAATAAACTTAAATCATTGTTTTATACAATATACTATATTCACTTTTACTACCAACTGATAAATTAAAACAATCTTTACCATTCAGTGATAACAAGCACTTTATTTTACATTTTAATATTTCATGATGTATTTAAATGAGTATTTATTGTTGCAAACTCCATTAGAAATTTGAATTGAGATCAGTTTTTGAAAAAGGGAAAGGGGGATGTGAAAAAAAATGGGGGGGTTAACTTTTTCTCATTTCATATTTCATAAATAAAAAGAAAATTTCTTCAAACATTTTTTTGAGAGGATTAATATTCAACAGCATAGTGAATTGCTCAAAGGCAAAAAAAAATATTTTAAGTTCATTAGACCACATTCATTCTGTGTCAGAAACCTATGCTGTGTCAACTATTTAATCACAATCCAAATTTAGAGCTGAATCCAGCTTGAAGGTTGTGTCCATACTTGTCCCAACCGTTCAGGGTTCAACCTCTGCGGTCGTTTAAAGCTGCGCCCTGCGGAGCATCTGGTTAGATGTTAAACCACAGCAAGATCAGAGCTTTACAAGTTTACAACCATGTAACTGTAAATAGATTTTTTAAAACACTTTAAAACAGCTTGTGATTGGGTAAACAAACACATTTATAATTATTCATTTAATCTTTTTCAGACCAGAAAACAGGCATTTAACCTGATATCTGCTGTTGGAATTTCTTTAGCAAAGAACGTCTGAGGATTGCTGAATAGAAATGAGGCACAGAAACCAAGCCAGAAGGGAATGGAATCGTTCCTCAAGTACCACAGCAAGAAACTAATATCTAATAAAGTATTATTGTGTAAAAAAGTTGTGGAATGATTGTCTTTGTTGTATGATAAGCCGTTTTGCTATTTATTCCAACTTCAAGATATCTCATAAACTTTATAAGATATCTTATATAGTTTATAAGATATCTTTTATAGTTTATGAGATATCTTATATATTTTACGAGACATCTTATATAGTTTATAAGATATCTCATATAATTTTCTTTAGAAGATATCTTATAAATTAAATAAGATATACCATAAACTATATGAGATATCTTATGAACTATTTAAGATATCTTATAAACTATGTGAGATATCTTATAAAGTATATAAGATATCTTATATAAAAAAAATATTTATAAGATATCTTATGAACTTTAGGAGATATCTTATAAAGTATATAAGATTTTTCATAAACTATATAAGATCTTATAAAGTATATAAGATTTCTTATTTGAAGTTTAGTATGGCGTTCATTATCACTGAACTAGTATATATTTGTTTAGGGGCCAGCTGAAGGACGCCTCCGGGTGCGGGAATTTCTCGTTGCATTGAAGACATGTTGGTGACCTTATGTTGTTGTCTGCTCTATGGTCGGGTTGTTGTCTCTTTGGCACATTCCCCATTTCCATTCTCAATTTTAAGATATCTTATAAAGTATATACGATATCTTATAAAAAGTTTATAAGATATCTTCTATATTATATAAGGTATCTTCTATATTATATAAGGTATCTTCTATATTATATAAGGTATCTTCTATATTATATAAGATATCTTATACATACAGTTTATATAAGATATCTTATCTTGAGATGATGAACACGAAAATGAAAAATGTTTTTCATCGTCAACTTCATTTAAAGTGCATCTGAGACCTATTCTGTCTTGTCGGAGAGTACCCAGATAGCGACCTTGTTCATTTCTTAGTCTGTGAGAAGAAATACCCAATCGAGTGAAATTTCTCCTCTGCCCAGATGATTGTAATAAAGTAAGATATCTTTCAAGACCAAAATGAGTCTTAAAAGTGCTATAGTTTCTCCACTGTAATTTATAGTGCTGATACAAAAACTTTTTAATTAAAATTTTGAATCTAAAGTTGTTTGCAAAGGCTCGACTGTCAACCCCATTAATGTTTTTTGCAAATAGTTTAAGGATCCATACCAAGAGAGAATTTTCGATTCAAATTATGAAATAATAGCTTTGACTCTAAACATGCATCTTTTAGCAATGGAAAGGATGAAACCAAATTTCCAATCCGGTGCCAGTATCTGATCATAGATTTTGTGATATCAAAATGTAAAGGAAATCTCCCAAATTCTGAAAGAGTGGCAGTTTGTTGCTCTTTTTCCCACACCTAGTAATAGTTAACAAAATGTCATATGTAATCTTTCTGAAAGAAGTTTAGGATAGGCTTGATCAACTGTAGAAGTTTGAGAATTTTTTTTTAATGGTATTAAAAAAGCCCAAATTTCCGAACTGTACAAAAGAATGGGTTTAATTGTATGATCAAATACGTGGAGGCTGTTTTTAATATTTGGATTCAGTGACAAGAAGTCCTTTCGTAGCTTGTAGTATGCTTTCAATGCCTTATTGTCCAATGCCTTATTGTTTAATTCCTTCTGAGCAAAGGAAAAAGATCCTGATGCACTAAATGTTATACCTAAATATAAATTACAATGTTGAACACAATCTATCAACATGTTATCAAAATAAAAATTATGTTTTATATGCCTGCCTGCCTTGTTTAATACCATCACCTTAGTTTTTTTAGATTAATTTTCATACACCAATCTTTACAATAAGTATTTAATTGATCAAGTCTACACTGAAACCCCTTTTCCGAGGAAGAAAAAATGACAATATCGTCAGCATATAATAAACAATGAACTGGCTTTGAGTTCACCAAGACTGGATAAGGTGACTTTTCTAGATAATCAGGGAGGTCATTTATGAAAATTTTAAACAAATTTGGACTCAAATTATCTCCACGGCTGTTTCACTCCCACCTTAGTTGGAAAAAAGGTCTGTCACTGTATTCTTTAATCGAATACACGATTTACTCTGAGCATACATACTCTTAATTATGTTATAAAATTTGTACCCAGCCCGATGTTTAATAACTTGAGTTTTATACCTGGGTGAATGACGGTGTCAAAGGCTTGTGGAAATCAACAAAACAGGCAAACACTCTACCTTCTTCAGTATGACAGTACTTATCAACAATGGTCTTAACTTATGAACATATGGTCAGATGGTCGTGCTTTTTTTGTGAAACCAATTTGGCTATCTTTAATGATCTGATATTTATCTAAAAATTTGCAAAGACGGGTGTCAAGAATTTTATAAAAAAAGCTTCCCTAAAGCATCAGTAATAGTTATTCCTCTATAATTATTAGAACCAGATGCATCATTCCCTTTATAAATTGGGAATATGTAACCAGTAGTCCATTCAGTTTTCAATCCATATTTTCTGTCCAGTCCTATCATATTCAGAAACTCATTACACTTGGAGCGTAGCCTAGGGAAAGTTGTGCGGCAAAATAACCAAGTTCAAAGACAATTTAATTATTCTTCTTTGTTAATTACTTTCTAACAACTATCTTCATTATTTTCTACCCGATTTTCATAAGCTGCTTGTACTATTTATTTTCCGGCGTGGGACGTTTGCGCTTTTTCATAGGACATTTGCGCTTATTTTTATGGACACTTGCGCTTCAAATCATAGGACATTTGCGCTTTTTAAATAAGGACATTTGCGCTTTTAACATAGGACATTTGCGCTTTTAACATAGGACATTTGCGCTTTTAACATAGGACATTTGCGCTTTTGCAATTTTTGATTTGTATGACTATCCTCCTCTTTAATCCGGGCTTGGGACTGGCATGTGTGACCTGGCAGAGTCTAAGTAATATTTTTAAAGTTTAATAGAACATTCATGTCATAGCACATTGATATGTGTTTAAAAGTCTATATACACTGAGCTAAAGTAAACATTCTAAAGACATACAAACGTGCACGTACAGTCATCACAGGTCAGTTTTCGCTTAAGATCTGAAGCCAAAGGAGTGAAAACATTTATTATTTCGCCAACATTTCAGATATATATTCAAGTTTCTCTTTCTAAATTTTTGACAGGGGTGCCTGTTCATCAATATTTCACAGACTGTTGCTCTTCAAAAAGAGAAAAATAGCAGGATGATTCGAAACTGTCCACTTTAGTGGGAAGGGAAGAATTCTAGACCATTTCTCGTACTAATGACAAATATAAGTTAATTCTATTAAAGTAATGATAAATTCTCATTAAAATTACAGGTAGAAGACTGTAGTTAAAAAGCCCAAATGTCCGGTCAATTTAATACAGGTGAATCAAAATTTAAAGCGCAAATGTCCATAGTATTTGAAGCGCAAATGTCCTATCGTTTTAAAGGTAAAAAAGCGCAAACGTCCTGTGCCCTTATTTTCGTTAAATTATATCCCTTTTCAAAATAAATTTTATTTTTCTATTTTGCAAGCAGTGTTTTTCGGCAACTCATCTTTAAACGAATGAGTTTCTTAATGAAATTGAACTAAATGTGACACAAAATTTCCTGTTTTTTTCACACATTATCCTGCATTTCTATAATTTGGATTTATACTTTTTAAAAAAATCATCGTTAACATACGATACAGTTTTGATCCCGTATTTACATTTTGATAAAAATTTCCATATAGACAATTTTTTATCTGAGTAAATCAAAAATGAAATAAAAACGTTATTGAGGTTTCTTGGATCAGAAGAAACAACACTTCTATCTTGTAAAAGACAAGACGGGAACGAGCCTTAAAAATAAAACAAGACATTTGATCGATTTTTTTTAAAATGAGCTTCCGTGTATATAAGTTTGTCATGTTTTGAGGTGGGAGACAAGCGAAATGGGTATGAGAAAGGAGCAGAGGGGCGGGAGAAGGGAGAAAGGGGCGGGAGAAAGGAGAAAAAGGAGGGGAGAAACGTACCCCCTGTCCGCCCCCTCAGGTATAGGGGGAGGGTTGAGATCTAAAAAAAAAACCATGTTTAACCCACTGCATTTTCGCGCCTGTCCTAAGTCAGGAGCCTCTAGCCTTTGTTAGTCTTGAATGATTTTTAATTTTAGTTTTTTTTTGGTTTTTTTATATATTTCGGAATCAAGTTAGTATGACGTCCATTATCACTGAACTAGTATACATTTTTGTTTAGTGGCCAGCTGAAGCACGCCACCGGGTGCGGGATTTCTGGCTGCATTGAAGACCCGTTGGCCTTCGGCTGTTATTTGCTCTTTGGTCGGGTTGGTGTCTCTTTGATATTTTCCCCACTTCGATTCTTAATTTTATTTTGAGTTTGGGAGAGGGCAAAAAAACTTTAACAAGCCAAACCATAAACGTGAAAAGCAAAATAATACAAAAACAATACAAAAATACTGTTGTGAATAAATTATATAGGAGATTATCAGAGGCTAAATATAATACCAAAATTCACAGGGACTTAAGAATTTTTGGCCGAAAACAGGAAACAAATGCCGTTTAGAGGGGAGTTGGGAAATAAATGTAAATGATCAGTTTAAAAAAAAGGTTTACTCAGTGAGTGACAAAATTATCAGCACCGTACACCATCTTGATTTTATAAGTAGGGGTCAACATGGGACATAATTTATTAGTTACCTTGTGACTGTTCCAACATAAGTCAGTACAAGGTGCGGGGGAAAACGACGTATACAAACACATGAGAAACAATAGCAAACAAAACGTTAAAATTTCTACTTGAGAAATACCGGCCGGCTTATCGTTTTCACGGACACTCATCATAACGCATATTTTAATCAGAAGTATATTTACTGCTTTTCATATAACACATTTGGTTTTCGTTCTTTCGATGTTTTATATGAATAAATAATATTACAATTAATTATATACTCGCGCGGAAAGGAAAATTGCCCTTAGCAACGAGACGCCAAATCAGCTGATTTAAATTCTATCCCATAATTCCATTGCCTAGCTTTGTTATGTACGACTTGATCGTGTTACGACTGAGCAGCCACGATCATGACGAATTTGAGAACTGATTCAACACAATGAATTGATAAACAATCACCTCTGTATCAAAGCTATGGCGAGTGCTTCCAGTTCTTCAAAAGGGGAATTTCATGTTGGGGGGAAATACCGTTTAGTGAGAAAAATAGGAAGTGGATCATTTGGAGACATTTACCTTGCTATAAATATCGCAAATGGAGAGGTACGTATGGCGTTTCTTTGTTTGATAATAACAATGATATTTATTCATGTTTATATACGATTACGAATTAAATTATTTATTCAAATATTTCAGGAAGTTGCAGTTAAACTGGAATCTCAAAAGGCCAGACACCCACAGTTAATTTATGAAAGTAAATTATACAAAATCTTACAAGGCGGGGTCGGAATACCCCATATACGGTGAGTGTACCCCAAATACATTTATTGATAACAGTTGTTGCTGATGTCTTGGCTGATGATCTAATTATATACATTAGCCAACAATAACATTGGCTGTCATAAAGGAAATAAAGTTGCGAACATGTCATTAAATAGATACATTGTCACAAAGAAATGTACATTGTTGTTATTTGCAATTAACCTGTTTTACTTAATCCTCATTGACTAGAACAGACTTAGTTGGCCAGTTAACTAATTTACTAATTGATTAAATTAATCAACATTCTTAGTGATGGTATAAGCCTTATAGTGATTATAAAGAATGGAAAAATAATTTGGGTAATATGTAGCAAATTAATTATTAGGTGTTGTTTCAATTAAACATGCATGGTGTCAAAAGTTTATGACGCTCTATGTATCTTGACACCTGTATACAAAACTCAAATGATATTATTAGTTATATGGTTTGCCACAGACCCCCTACAGATCCATAGAGGATAAGTAAAATCTATAGGGGTGAGGCTGAAGGTTTAATCCCCTATGGATTTTATTCAACCTGGGTGGTCTGTAGGGGGTCAGTTTTGAACCATATATAACAAATTTATCACACATGGAATTTTTTTACATTGTTTTGTTGAAAAATAATAATCAAACATGACAATATTAATAGATAATGTCACCATTAACAATAGAAGTGACATCATGAACCCCCTATGAAATTTACTAACCCCCTACAGCCGTAACAGGTCCATAGGGGTCACCACATGACTGCATTAAACCAATCACAACATGATATTTAACACACAGTGCGATAAATATGTACATTGTATATGGGATAGCTTTTATGTCTACATAAGGCTGTAACTAGGAATTTATTTAAGTGAGATTTTATAAAGATTGAGCTGAAAAAATGTTCATAATCAATGTTTTTTTAGCTTATTTTGACAAAATTGAACCTGTCCGTACTTACCTCCCAAAGTTGTTTTCTGTTCTCTATCTTTAGTTTGCCTCTACCAAATGTTATGAAACTATTACATAATACTGTTCAAGTTTGAAATTGGGTGGCATCACTTTTACCATTCTTCAGTTATGTCCTTGATATTTGTTATGCATCAGAGACCTATCATTTGTCAAATATTTAATCATGTTAATTATAATCCAAATAAGGACCAGTCACCTGATTATACATGTATCTAGCTTGAATATGTGTCCATTTTTGCCCCAACTGTTCAGGGTCTTTGGGAAGCAGTTTATTGTCACACTATGACCAGTTTTAAGGCAGGGGTGGATCCAGCCATTTTCTAAAGGGGGTTTTCAAACATATGTCCAGATACAAATGCATTGATCGTTTCAACCCCCCCCCCCCCCCCCCCCCCCCGAACCCCCTGTATCTGCCACTGTGAGGTCTTGCTTATGAATGAAATAGTCCCATTTAGTCAATTACGTTAAGCCATGAGTAAAGTATGGATCAATAGCTCATTATACATCTGGTTACATGAAGTTCAGAACATGTGTATCTACTTTTGTTCACTGGAAATTGAATAATTTCAGATGGTGGGGACAAGAGAGAGAATACAATGTTCTTGTTATGGACTTGTTAGGACCAAGTATAGAAGATCTCTTCAATTTCTGCTCAAGAAAATTTACCATGAAAACAGTATTAATGCTGGCTGATCAGGTAATTATGAAAATTTTAGATACAACATTTTAATTGGTACGTTTATTTCATGTCTGGCCTTTTTTGGAAACAAATATTTTTTGCGATTTTTTATTTTGTTAATCTATTCATATCAGAGAAGACCAAGTTTTGACATGATTTTATTTACCTGGCAAAAGACACTAAATTGATTGTTTACAAATGTCAGTGCTTTAAAGTTTACTACATGTAGTTGAAACTGTATTATGATTTGAGTTTTATTAAACTAGAACAAAAATTAAATTGGTGTGGCTGTACCACAAAATGCAGATCAATATTGATTTTTGGTTGTGTTACTTAAAATGTTTAAATGTTTAAAGAATTATGCCCCTTTTAAATGGAAAAGTTGCTGAATTTTTATTTCTGTTCTCTAAATTAAGTTTGCCCCAACGAAATGTTATGAAACTTATACACAATATTTTTTACTGCAAAACTCAGATCAAGCACAAATTTGGGTAGTGTCACTTTTACTGTTCTTCAGTTTTGTCCCTTTATAACTTAATATGATAATGCTATGCAGGAGAGGGGGCATTATTTTTTCTCTCCTAAACAAAGGAAAAGATAATGATGACTTTTGAATGAAAATCTCATCTAACACTACAAAACACATTACAAAATACATAAGGTAAGGTAAGAAAAACAGCCAGACAGATGGCTTAATATAAAAAGGAAAATT
This sequence comes from Mytilus galloprovincialis, assembly GCF_965363235.1. Lineage (NCBI taxonomy): Eukaryota > Metazoa > Mollusca > Bivalvia > Mytilida > Mytilidae > Mytilus > Mytilus galloprovincialis. The sequence continues at coordinate 53,595,769 of NC_134841.1, forward strand.
CATTCATCTAAATTTTACTGTTCTTAGTGGCCCTCCCCCCAAAAAATCTGCCGCTGAAGACAAAACAGGGCATGCAATGTAACTTTCAGAAGTAGTGATAAAAAAAATCAAACTGGCTCCTTGTACATTTGTACATGTATATATAATGCATACTACACTCGACTGGTCAGAAAATACATCAATATTGTAGTCACATGATTTTGTTTTTCTTATTTTAGATGATAAACAGAATAGAATATGTTCATAATAAAAACTTCATACACCGTGATATAAAGCCAGATAATTTTCTGATGGGTATTGGGCGTCATTGCAATAAGGTGAGTTGTGTACAGAAAAAGTGATGTTGTTGATCTATTTCAAATTAAAATAGAAATGAAGAACATCAATTTTAGCCGTTTTTTTTAAGGGGGGTGACAAGTCCATGAAGGCATTGTTTCACCAAGATTTGATTCATCAGTATCATTAGAATATACAAATATAATTTTTGATGAAAAAGGGTATTGTCCCAGAAAAAGGTAACAATGCTGTACAACTAGAACTCAGGAATTCTGTTCTAACAAATAGTGTACCCTAAATGTGTTTGAAAAGATATGCAAATTGATGTTCCTATTTATCAATTGTTATGCCCCTGTGGTAGGAGAGGTGGCATTAAGTTTTTCTCTTGTCTGTCTGTACTTATGTTTGTAAGTCCGTACATACATCCCAAAGTTGGTTTCCATTTAGTTTGCCTCAACCAAATGTTATGAATCTTATAAACAATGCTTATTACCACAAAGCACAGATCAAGTTTGAATTTTGGTGGCTTCACTATAATCGTTCTAGAGTTATGTCCCTTTACATTTAGAAAAATTGCTGAATTTTTTGTTTCTGTTCTCTACCTTTAGTTTACCTCAATCAAATGTTATGAAACTTCAACACAATGCTTAAAATATTAATGCAGATATATATTGGTAAAAAAGGTAACTGTATTTATAAAGTAAAGTTTAATTCTTTCAATTAATTTAAGGTTTTCTTAGTGGATTATGGTTTAGCCAAAAAGTACCGAGATAGTCGAACAAGACAACACATTCCCTACAGAGAGGACAAAAATTTAACAGGCACAGCAAGATATGCTAGTATAAACGCTCATTTAGGTATAGAACAAAGTCGACGTGACGATATGGAATCACTGGGGTATGTCCTGATGTACTTCAACCGAGGATCTCTCCCGTGGCAAGGTCTGAAGGTAAATAAGGTATAAAATCAACTCTAATACTGTCCTCAATTTCTATTCAGTGGTTAAGTTCATGATCAAAGCAGTCAATTATACTTTTTGTTCAAGATAACATTATGATCTTGACAGTTCTAAAAAGTACAATCACAAAAATACAGAACTCTTGAGGAAAATTCAAAACAGAAAATAGCAACTGAAGAGAAATTGAGGATGATAAATGGTATGTATATTAATTTACATGATAAGCTTATTTGAATAAGGAGATGTTGCATGACTTTCAAATAATTCAAAACTTGACTTTGTATAATTGAAAAAAATGCTATATTCATGTCACAATTACTATGCTAAGGTGGATCATCAGGAAATGTCTGCAAATGAAATAAAACAACAAGTTTCTCATTCACATTGTGTATTTTAAACAACAGCAAAATTAAATAACAAAATATACAGTCGCATTTAGTGTAAGAGCCAATCAATTATGCTATATATGTAGTTGAATCAAGTTTGAGTTGCACATAATGATTGTTTCCAGATGTTAACAAGTAATTCACAGACCTGTTTATTTAAAATATTCACTGAGTTTTCATGTAATATAAATTATAAAAAATGCTGTCAAGAACAAAACTTTGTTTTCATAAATATTGAATACTTAACTGAACAGTACGTCAATTGGTCTATGGTGAAAATATTAGCCTAATATGACTCACAAAGTATGCATATATAATCAGTCCTTCTGACTTCATACATTTTGTCAGAGAGTCAGCTGAATTAAGACTATATAATGAAAACTAATTAATTTCCTTTGGTGAAAATGCAGTGCATATACAATAGAAATGTATCGACTTACAGTGAAAATAACAGTCAAGTATCAGTATTAGACAGTAAACACGTATCGCATAACGAACACAGATATAGTGGAATTTAATTCAATATCAACAAAAGTAATACAACATTATTAATAATGTTAAAAAGTAATTTTTTCTGCAAATGAAATTTAACTGCTGCTTTTAAATCTCTTGCACACTCTGTTTGTGACCTACTCTTTATATTTATCTATTTTTGTATCAACATTCCACCTGGATGTCTGCTGGTGCGACGGAAACCCATTCACATCTCTTACCTATATCATGAACTAATAAAAATAGTTCATATTTATAGATTATCGTTGATCATCTCACTGAGATTGATTTTCTCGCTTGAGCCGGGACTGAGTTGAGATGACCAATGATAATCTGTTTATCGCTATTTTACCTATGACGACGTTGTCATTTCGTTAGCAATGCCACGTGCCTGCTTAGTTTCTAGCGATAATTTTCCATTTCAAGCGAGTAGCATGATATGAAAAATTATCACAAAAAAAAGATCAAAGGAAAAATGCACAAAATAGCGATAATATATATTATTCGTATTTTATTCAATAATCTTGATTTTTTTTTGGTGTAATTTGTTTATTTTTGAGATAAAGACAGAAAACAAACAAGCAGGATTACACACATGTACCGTTTCATGTTTTGTCTTAAAGATATCATGAATTTGTCATTCTACATCAGAAATTCATAACTGATACAATTGAAATGGTATTTCAGGATTCACACATTACATACCCGTACACTGGCTTTATTGATTATAATCATATCTAGTTACCTAGTTTGAGTTTTTTCCCTTTGCACAGAAAATATATGGATAAAATTAAATTGTTATTAAATATAATTCAAAATATTTCAAATGCTGAATTTTAAAAATTATTTTTTTAGGCCCAGTTTTCAAGTTGGTCCAAATCATGGTCAAAATTAAACATTGTTTGATTCACAAAAATTGAATTTATGTGGTTCCTTGAAATGCTGAATCTAACCATGTATTGAGAGATTTTGGATTGTGGGCTCCTTTATCAAATTGGTCCACATTGTGGACCATAGGGTCTTAATTTAAACTTTTGTTTGATTTCATCAAAAATTTAATTCTTGGAGTTCTTTGATATGCTGATTCTGAAAATGTGATTTTGGATATTAGACCATAATAGGTAAATGTCCAATTTCAAATATTTCAGTTCCTTGACCACATTCATTTTGTGTCACAAACCTATGCTGTGTCAAATATTCAATCTCAATCCAAATTCAGAGCAGTTATATGAATAAGCTTAAATATAGTGTCCATACTTGCTCAACTGTTCAGGGTTCGACCTCTGGAGGAAAATCGGAAAATCCACTTTACTGTCACTCTGACAGCCTCTTGTTGGTTATTATCTTGATAGAGATAAACTGTAAATGGCAATAATGTTCAGTAAAGTGAGATCTACAAATAAGTCTGCATGACAAAAATAGTCAATTGACCCCTTAAGGAGTTATTGCTCTTTATAGTCAATTTCTGTTTATTATCTTTTACAAAAATCTTCTCCTTTTAAACAACTAAGACAAATTTAACCAAACTTAGCCACAATCATCAATAGTGTATCAAATATTAAAAATATGTATGATGACTTCCAACCAACATGGCTGACGTGGTTAAAAATAGAAGATATGGGGGTCAAATGCAGTTTTTGTCGAATATCTCTGAAATTAAAAAGCAAAAGTATAATGGTTGCATTATTTCATTCATCAATTGTAAACAAAAATATCTAGTGAGTGAGTCAGGCTCCTTGGAGTCTAGTTCAATTATATTCTTTCAACATGTTGTAGAATATGATGGTTTTATTGTTTTCTAGGCAGCCACAAAGAAACAGAAATATGAAAAAATCAGTGAGAAGAAAATGTCAACACCAGTTGAAGTGCTATGTAAGGTTAGTGACATTTGAAATTCCACAGCAATGGAGGTGTTATACGAATCAGACTTGAGTTGATACCAAATTTCTATGTAATCACAAAAGAAAGAAAAACTGTGTATCAGATTTCCAAAAACATCAATAGAACAAATTCTATACCCAATTGAATTTAGTGGTCTCTTATGAATTGATGTTGCAAACTTCATTGAAGATTTATGAGAGAATGAAATATTTAATACAATAGGAAAAATCTGAGACACAGTTTTGGAGGTCAAACTGTGTTGTGCAAGAATCTATAAAATATTTTGGGATGCTATGAATAACAAAGAAGCTAAATTCATTTAAGTATGGGCATCACAATATGGCAACTAATTACATAACAATTAATTATGTAATAATTATGTCATATTGAAATTATCACAATTTGAAAGATTAATCCTTCTTCTTTCTTTTGGTACCTCATTTATAGAATTTAAAGAAAGATGAGTGGAATTACATCAGTTTAAAGATGTCTGATTGGGGATGAAAAATCTTTGTATTGTGCTACCTTAAGATAACCTTTCTTTATTTTTTTTATAAATATCTGATATAACATTGACAAGTTATTGTTTGTTTATAGTCTTGAATATAACAGATTTACTAAGTATTATGGAACAGCACAAACAGCAAGAAATCTTTAATTGAATATAAATTCAATTCATGTAACCAATTTCAAGTTCTTTGACTACAATTATTCAGAAACCTATAATAAGTCAAATATTTAATTACAATCCAAATTCAGACCTGTATCAAGCTTGAATATTGTGTCCATTTTTGCCCCAACTGTTCAGGGTTGGACCTCTGTGGGCATATCCAGCTGAGCTCAGCAAAACAATTTATTATCTATATTCCCTTTATTTTTACGCCATATTTGTGGTACAAAAAGATAATTATTCACTACACAGCATATTTTAAATCACAAAAAGGAAAAATAAATGCATAACTGACTTCCTATAACAATGAACCTTATACAATGTCTATTAGAATAAAATTCCTTGCATTCTTGATATTACAATTTTAGCATTTTATAATTGAATAAGTAGAAATATGTAAGATTGATTTCATTTGTTCACACAAAATAAAGATATCTATATTTCATTTATAGGGTTTCCCAGCAGAATTTGCCATGTATTTGAATTATTGTCGAGGTTTGCGATTCGAAGAAGCTCCAGATTATATGTATTTAAGACAGTTATTTCGTATTTTGTTCCGGACACTAAATTATCAGTATGACTATGTGTTTGATTGGACTATGCTCAAACAAAAAGCAGCTGCTGCTGGGACTGGGATTGCAGCCACATCACAGAATGCCACCGCAGGTAAAGGTAAAAATCAACATTTCATTCTGCATGCATTAAGTGTTAATCACATGAACTGATTTGTTAAATGTCATAATATTTCTTTGCTGTATGGCTTCACATTTGATATAAATACTTGTCTATGACCCTGTTCACATCAGCATTTTATTAAACAATCTAATTTAAATCGATCTTAATAAAACTAGTTAGCGTTCACATTATTTCTAATCAAAGCGATTTCATATCGGTCTAATCTGAACCCCTGAGTTCACACTACAATTAAAAACGCAATCAATCTGACTTTTTTATCCGTAAAAATGTAAACATTGCATATAAATAGAACCAATTTATCAAATTCGTGTGTTGGTACACTGATACTCACACTTGAAAACAACAATTGGATAAAGCTATTGTTTCTCTTGAATCACAATCACAAGTTAATATTTTAATAATGGTGTTATTGCAGTTTTCTTTAATTCTGAAATAGCAAGGAAGTTATATTACAACATGATGAAAAAATGTGGTTCCTCAGAAAATAAAATAAAATCAACATAAAAAAAAGAAGACACACAGATTTATTTGTGAAATTTAGTGTATAATTCAAATGATGCACAAATTTAAGAAGATGAGAAACTTTCACTTTCATTGACATTATGCTGAAATTTCTTCTTTTGTGCGTTCATAACTCGTTTCTTTGCATAAAACCTACAAATGAACATGTTAAAACAACAACAAATGGAAGTTTTTAATTACCTTGACTGGCTATACAGCCCTTGCACGGTCGGTAGGTTAAGAATGAACAGACTCAGTGAATAGTTTTTAATATGATGAATTATATAACTTTATGAAGATAAAATTATTTTATCCTATTTGAATTTACCATAGAAATATTTAAAAAATGCGTACAACTGAGAACTAATAAGGGAAAATATATAGATTTTTATTTACAGATTACATTAAAGTTGTGTATATTTTTATACGACTGCCAAATTTTTTGCGTTGTTTAATTCTATGAAGTCGTCAAACACATTTGGTTTTCTGGATCTTTAACCACATTTATTTTGTGTCAGGAACCTATATTATGTAAAAAATTTGATCACAATCCAAATTCAGACAGTATCAAGCTTGAATATTGTGTCCAAACATGCACTGTGCTAAGGGAAGCATTTTATTGTTCTTAAATTATAATTTTAATTTGTTTCAGGGAGATGAAGAAATGGTTTGTGATAGAATGGGATCAAGATGCCAAAATGTGCTACCACACAATCACAGTGTGACACTGCCATTTTATATATCAATCAATACACCAAAAATATTTTATGAAATCAACATTTAGATAACAGATCTCTTGTCAAGAGGAGTATTCTTTTGTTATTAAAAACTCCACCTTATATTTTTACTATGTGTTCCAATCTTTTGTCATTGTCCTAGTAAGTGTGAAGAATGTGTATTGGTAAAGCTTAATTTTTAGTGATTAATATTTGTTTGTGTGAATGCAGAGATTTTGATCACAAAGTATTAATGTGTATTTTGTAATCATTCATTTGTATAGAGATTGTGATTTGTAAAATGTGTAGTTGTTCTTTACATACATGTACATGCACATGTATAGTCACTTGTTAACAATCTGGACAGTGTTTTGTTTGTAGGAATGAAATTGACATTTGTTTTTTTCATCTCATCAGGAATTGAAATTGGTAGGTAATTCTTAGGGTAAACAGATTTATTTTTATCTATATCATCTAGTAATGTTCTTGGATTTTAACTTTTTACATTTAGCTTTATCAGTAGAACTTTTTTGTCCTCATATTTATACGACCGCAAAAAATTTTGATGTCATATATTGGTATGACTTCGTCTTCGTCCAAAGACAGTTGGTTTTAGAACAATAACTTTAGTATAAGTAAATAGAAATCTATGAAATTCTAACACAAGGTTTATGACCACAAAAGAAAGGTTGGGATTGATTTTGGGAGTTTTGGTCCCAACAGTTTAGGAATTAGGGATCAAAAGGGTCCAAAATTAAACTTTGTTTGATTTCATAAAATTTGAATTATTGGGGTTCTTTGAGACGCCAAATCTAAATGTGTATTTAGTATTGTGAATCTCACATTTTTTTTAAGTGAAAGATTACGTTTTGAATATTTTCTTTGTTAAACTGTGAAATTGGGCACTTACCAGTATCAGAACTGAGAGAATTGTTATCATTTATCAGTTTTGGAAACTTAGTTTTGTATAGAAATGATATTGTGTGTGTGTATTTTTTTTATGCAGATGAGTGGGATTTCCTATATGTGATTAAGGACAAAAGAGTTTACACAAGGTTTATTATGGTTATGATTATCAATTATCACCCACTAATAAAATGATGAAAAACTGTACCAAATAAATAAGGAATAAACTGATTTGTTGAAAACATTAGCACATTTAATTATCTCGGATTAGTTATTTTTCACACATAATCTTTTGAAACATTTGATTGCACAAATAAATGTTAATGTGTTCAAAAATTAAAAAAATTATAAAGGACTTTCAGTACATAAAAAACAAGTCTTCAAAATGACTTGACAGTTTAAAAAAATACTAGAGTAAATCTTGAAGCTGTGAAGTTGATCAAAAAGTGAAATAGTCAGCATTGATAATTTTAACTTTATAATAGGTTAACCAACAGTAATTTGAAACTTTCTGAATAGTACTGTATGAATGATTGATGACGCCGTTTAATCCTGTCTTTATGATCAGACATTCCTGAAATTAGTATAAAGCTTCGTTAACTGTATCATGCATTTACACATTTGTTTATTTATCAAGTTTCTGTTTACCTTATACTTATAGCAGGGGCATCTTGTTCAATTTGTCCTTTCATACTTTTTTTCACAAAGAATTGACTTGTTTGCTTGACTTTTCCCACAAAGAGATGCAGACAATATTGCTTGTAATTGTACTTTTGTTGGATTGCAAGCTAAAATTTGAATTTATCTCATCAGTACTCTGCTTTTATTTTTTATTCAGCCTGATTGATTATGAGTTTATTTGTTGTATATAGTTTGACATGATAATACATTTACATTCATTTATTGTTGCTTCACTGATGCATATTTTATAGCACATTACACAACAGTGGTTCTTTTTTCATGTTCATGCATAAAAGTCAGTTTGCCAACTTCAAGGAATGTAATGTCAGTTACTTATTGAATTATATGGAATTTTTTTAAATAATTTTATATTTGGTCAAAATTTTTTCTGGACCTGATAATTAACAACATCATTCATGCGGAGCTTCTGGTTTTAAAAGCAGCCTATTTTTCAAATAATTCTCCTGATCATTTTGATAATGAGGTGGGGAGATCATTTTTATCAAAATTGATAATATTAAATTGGACATTTTTGAGTTATTTCTTTTGTGGAGTAAATCATTAAGTAGATACATGATATCCTTTTCAAAAAGTATTTTTCAAAAAGTATCTGAAAAAAAGGTGGTAATGTTAACATAACTTATTAATGTATAAGAAAATTATTAGTCCAGAAATATTATGGCTTGTGTTTGTACATGCTAGTCACATTTTTAAGATTTTAGAACCATGATTTCTTGCATTAAATGTTTGATTTGTTTTATAAGAAATTGCACTTTGAGTTACAGGCTGTTATGTTGAAAATGTATAGATATTGTGAACATATTATGAGAAATGTATCATATTTGTGACATGAGAATTCAGTCAGTTTTTATATGACCGCAAAAAAAATTTGTGTTAGTATATTGGTATCACGTTGTCGTCATTTTGGAAGACATTTGGTTTACAGATAATAACTTCAGTAAATGTAAATAGAAATCTATGAAATTTAAACACAAGGTTAATAATCACAAAAATAAGGTTGGGATTGATTTTGGAGGTTATAGTTCTAACAATTTGCAAATTTTTAGCAGATTCACCAGCGGAAAAATAATATTCACCGCACAAAACGTTGTGTGCTTTTACGTGTATAATTTGGTAAAAAATTGTTTGATTTACAATTGGTTTTGGTAAATAATTTCCATTACATACATTTCTCTCGAAATATGGAATAAAACACTAACTGTCTTTTGTTTTGTCAAATATGCGGTTTTGTTGACTTTTGAAAAACTGATATTCACTTCGGCCATTGGCTTCAGTGAATATCAGTTTTAAAAAAGTCAATTAAACCACACATATACCTCATCAAAAGACAGTAATTGTATATTATCCTTTGACTACAGTTATTCTGTGTCAGAAACCTTTTATGTGTCAAATATTTAATTAAAATCCAAATACAGACCTGTATCCAATGCGAATATTGTCCCAACTGTTCAGCGTTGACCCTTTGCAGTCGTATCAAGCTGCACTCAGTGAAGCAATTATTAAGTTATATGTGATTTAATATGACTGCCATGACAGTTTTTATTCACATTTTTGTAAATTGAATAAATCAGGCTTTGTATTTTATAAAATCTAATGTTGTCTTAAAGGGAACAAAAAGACTTTTACCATTTATTTTAAAAAAATCACTAATTTATTATATCCTCTGTTTTGTTTGCCATTTTATGAACTGTAAAGTTCAGAATAAAATGATTTTTAATGAATTATTTTTAATTGTCTTTATAATGCCATATTGACCTGCATTTTATTCTCTATTGGTTGCAAGCTATAGGGTTGAAAATTAACAGTAATCTTCCCACAGAGAAACTGCAATTAACTAGAAAAAAAATGTCTGTACATCCTAAATTTGATTTCTGTTCTCTAACTTGATTGCAACAACCACATGGTATGAAACTTATATACAATGCTTATTACTACAAAATACAGATCAAGATTTAATTTTGGTGGCGTCACTTTTACCATTTTAGAGTTATGCCCCTTTACACATTGAAAAAATGCTGACATTTTCGTTTCCATTCTCTAACATTACTTTGCCTCAACCAAATTTTATGACATTATACACAATGCTTATTACCACAAAATTCCAATCAAGTGTGAATTTTTGTGGTGTCACTTAAACTGTTCTAGAGTTATACCCTTTTACAAATGGTAAAAAAAGGGCTGAAATTTTTGTTTCATTTTTCTTTCTTTAGTTTGCCACAACCAAATGTTATGAAACTTTTACACAATACTTCTGACCACAATACTCAGATCAAGTACAAATTTGGTTAGTTACTTTCTTCAGAAAAGTCCGTTTATCGCTATACGATATGGAAGCAGGGCATCATGTATGTCCCATGCCCTTAATCCCCATTTATTTATAAATAGGATATACATGAGATACACACATTGAACAGTAGGGGACCCTTGATCGGACCTAGGAACCCCCTTATGAATGTCAGCCCAGCTGATAATTTGTTTTAATTTGTCGTAAATAAGATTTAAGAAATGAAATAGAATAGACAACCATATGTTGGTAGTTTATAAAGGTCCATTAGAACAGCAGCTACATCCTAGTTGTTATCTAATGCTGCCTGCCAATCTTCTAGCATTCGTAACTGGGATGAAAAATATTTTTAAAAAAATCACCCAAGTTGAATTTTCAACACCTTTTTATAAATTTCAGAAAAAAATGGTGGAACTCTGACAAGCCTATAATTGGATTTGTCAATTGCAAGTTGGTTGTTGTTTTTTTTTTGTGCAGGGGTGTTACTTAAGCTGCTTGAGTCTATCAGGAAATGCATGAGTTTCTACAATTTATAGATTTGTCATTGTTGTAAACTGTGGCACAACTATAAGTTTACATTACAATATTTCTGCTGGTATAACATTTACTCCAGTAGCTTTTTAATTAAGTTCTACCCTTGTCCTTGTGTACGTCAGTTAAACTTAGATTCTGTTCTCTAACTTAACTTTGTCTCAACCAAATGTTATGAAACTTATACTCTATATAAATAAGATGTGGTATGATTGCCAATGTGACAAGTCTCCACAAGAGACCAAATGACACAACAATTAACAACTATAGGTCTCTGTACGACCTTCAACAATGAGCAAAGCCCATACCTCATAAAAGGACCTGAAATGAAGAATGTAAAACAATACAAAGGAGAATACTAACAGCCTAATATATATATACAAAAAATGAACGAAAAAAAATATGTTACACATCAACAAACAATGACCACTGAATACAGGCTCCTGACTTGGGACAGGCACAAACATACAGAATGTGGCGGATTTAACATGTAAGCAGGATCCAAACCTTTTCCCTAACATGGGACAGTGGTGTAACTGTACAACATGAGAAGGAACTATAAAAATCAGTTAAAAAAATCTTAACTCATCAGATGGATACTAATAGAAATACATCTAACAAAAACAGAGTGGACGTGGCTGTGGCCGGGTACTTTATATCCCAACAATGAAAAGATACTAAGTACTGATCTGAGAGTACTCGCAGTTACTGACACTGGTCAAAAATGCAAACACACACATATTAATAGAAAGTTGCTATATTTTTGTTCACAGTTGGGAAGTGCATTATCGTCTCAAACCCTGGCTACTATTTTCCGAAGTCAATGTTAAACACAACATTAATATCATTATTATACTGACTGTTTACTATTTCAAAGAGTGCTAATTGTGTATTTCTATGTAATAAAAAGGCTTTATAGTAAGAAGCCCTTTATGTAACTCTTCATATATATATGATGTCTTAAAGAAAGTTGATTTTGTCTACTTGACTGTTAGAAAGAGTAACAAATGAATAGATTCAAAAGTACATGTATATGTTTTGAGGTGAAAATATTGATTTTTAACTCTATCGGAATATAAATCATTACTGACTAGTTAAACAAGTAGAATTATGCTTAAGCTGGTGCTAGATGCTGTCTTAAACTTGCTATGAGGTACCTATATTTTGTTCATTGTTGAAGTTATGAACTCATGTTGACTGTAAGATGAAGCAGGACTAAAAAGGCATTGTGTCACAGCTTTGATTGTCCAGTATAATTTTGGATTTTGTCTAAACAATGTTTACTCCATACCGGTTCCCTTTCTTCTCTTTAACAAATTCCGAAGTACTCTATAACTAAAAAAAACAGTGATGTGGTCATATTTAAGTATTTAAACAATTTTGGCTTCAACGGCAGTAAACAGAAGCTAACAAAAAACAAAAGCGTTCTAACAGAAACTACAGTATATTAAAGTTTCTTAAAATATATGAAAAATTTTAATGATATTTACTTTTTCCCCTTATTGTTGAATTTGTAAAACATGTAGTTGATTAATTGTCAGGCTAATAAATCCAACCCATTTCCCTGCCAAAGCAACTAAGCTCCGCATTTTCACATGATATTGACAATGACTGATGTGAAAATCAATAGTCTGTTGAAACAGCAAGGCATACTAATTTGGCATAGTGCAGTTAACGCTATATATTTCTTTAAAAAACTATGCAAAAATAGAGCAATTTTACTATAGAAGGACATTCTTACAGGAAGTATAATATTTTTTTATAAAGGTGTACAAATAGTGAATGATGAAAAGAAATATACCAATAATAATAAAAGAACATATAAAAGAAATTACTTCGTTTATGTGTAGGTTTTAAAGCGCTTTGGACGCAAGAAATTATTAAATGTGTTGTTTTCAATTTTTTATGGCTGTTTATCAGGTTTGAATTTAAATCTTACAAACGCAGCCAATTGTATGTCAAAATTATGCTTTTGTTTTCTCGTTTAAATTGTTTCAGGGCCTTTTATAGCTGACTATGTGGCATGGGCTTTACTCATTGTTGAAGGCTGTACAGTTACCTACAGTTATTAATTTCTGTGTCATTTTGGTCTTGTGTGGAAAGTTGTCTCATTAGAAATCATACAATATCTTCTTTTTTTTTATATAGTACCATTTGCTACAAGTTGACTGATTTGTATACCATTCAGTATACTTTGTAAAAAAAGGTTTATTGAATTTAAATGTACAAAAACAATGTAAGTTTACAACAGATCATGATGGTCACTATTGGCTAATGAGAAAGCATTGTGCTTATTCTCTTGTTTTAATTTTCATGTTAATCAGAGTTTCTTTTGACACTAAAATCATCAAAAACAAGAAGGTAAAAAAGTTAAGACCATTTAGAATGAATAATTTCACATACTGAAGATGTTCTTTCAAAGTACAATCCAAACTTATCAGATTGGATTTTATTGTCGAGCCTGCAACTTTTATTGCAGAAAGCTCGACATAGGGATAGTGATCTGGGGGCTATATATTTTAGAAGGTGCAATACTTGAAAGCTTCATAATTTGTATATGGATGCCTCATGTTACGAAGTTTCCCTCAGTCACATGAACAATGTCCTTGACCTCATTTTCATGGTTCAGTGACTACTTGAAAAAAGTTAAGATTTTTTGTAATGTTCAATTCTTTCTTATTATAAGTACATGTATTATGATAACTATATTTGGTATGTGCATACCTTGCAAGGTCCTCATGGCCGTCATACAGTTTTCACTTGACCTTGACCTCATTTCATGGATCAGTGAACAAGGTTAAGTTTTGGTGGTCAAGTCCATATCTCAGATACTTTAAGCAATAGGTCTACTATATTCGGTCAATGGAAGGATTGCAAGGTGTACATGTCCAACTGGCAGGTGTCATCTGACCTTGACCTCATTTTCATGGTTCAGTGGTCAAAGTTAAGTTCTTGAGTTTTGGTCTTTTTTTCTGATACTATATGCAATAGGTAAACTATATTTAGTGTATGGAAATATTGTATGATCTATATGTCAGTTGTGTAGGTTTGATTTGACCTTGCCCTCATTTTCATGGTTCATTGGTCAATGTTTAGTTTTCTTGGTTAATGTTAAGTTTATGTGACAGTTGTAATAAAGCTTAATATCTAGGACTATCTATATATCAATGATTAGTAAAGAAGGTGAGACATTTCAGCATGTGCATTCTTGTGATATGTAGTCCAGAACAAGAAACTGAAGAACAACTAACAGGGCTTCCTCTGTCTCATTTTAACCTCGAACTTGCCTTGAGTGGCCATCTCAATTCTAGATATATTACAAACTTTAATGACTTTATAAAACAACACCAGTGTCTGAATGCAAAGGAAGTTAATGAACCATGTATTTTTTCAATGATCTTCTCTTCCTTTTTCACAAAATTTTATCAGCAGGTAAATAAATATTCATTGTTAGGGAGCTACCATTTGATTTTTATGGGGGGGCTAGGATGAAAAATTTTGTCCTACATTTTTTTTTTAGCTGTAATCTCTGTCCTGCCTTTTTATTTTTCACTCTGTTCGGTCCTGCCTTTTTTTTTTTAGTTTAGGGAGCTACCATTTGATTTTTATGGGGGGGCTAGGATGAAAATTTTTGTCCTGCATTTTTTTTTAGTTGTAATCTCTGTCCTGCCTTTTTATTTTTCACTCTATTCGGTCCTGCCTTTTTTTTTATTAGTTTATCCTGACTTTTTTTACCTAAATTGTCATCCTGCCTTTTTTTTTTTTGCAAAGTGTCTCATCCTGCCTTTTTTTTTACTCAAAACTCCTGTCCTGCCTATTTTTTTCAAATTTCATCCTAGCCCCCCCATAAAAATCAAATGGTAGCTCCCTTATCCTGACTTTTTTTTTACCTAAATTATCGTCCAGACTTTTTTTTTTTGCAAGTGTCTCATCCTGCCTTTTTTTTTTTACTCAAAACTCCTGTCCTGCCTATTTTTTTCAAATTTCATCCTAGCCCCCCCCCCCCCATAAAAATCAAATGGTAGCTCCCTTAATATCACCTTCAAAAATAAGAGCTTGGATTATAGACTACAGAGACTTATGTTTTGTATCAATTTTACTACTTTAACAGCTTTCATTTTTTTGTCATTGCCAACTATTACTATAAGTTTTTGGTGTATTTTATAGGTACATCTTGGTATTTAGATATTCCACCACTATGTTACAGTGTTGCGGTTATTCTGTCATCTTTAATTGTTTTTTTTACTTTGTACTTCATCAGAAGTGTTTGCATATGTTGTCTGTTTGGTTTGCCCTTTTTTATTTGCATAGTATTTGATATCAGTAACAATATTGACTATTCTTACTTTTACCTATTCAATGTTGTGCTCACCATGTTGTCAATATGAAGGAATTTTATGCAACTGTCTCAGAATTGGGACTAAGCTTTTTATAAAACCGGGTTTAAACCAACAACTTTAGCTTAACCATTTTTTAAAGGTTCATAATTTTTTAATGGACAGATTGTCTCTTAACACATACCCATTTAATTACCAGTTTGCATACAATAAAAGTTTTTGAGAATAATTCTTCATATTACAAGTAACATTATATTTGATGAAATTTTTACAACATAGAGTACAAAAACCTTTGCCAAAAAACTACATTTAATCTGCAATAAGGAACAAGATAAGCACGAGCTAATTCTACTGTATTAGTTTTGCCACTAGATTTGCTACACAAGCAGCACATCATTTTTTGTTATTGTATGCCTCTTTGATTTTTCTAGCTCAGGTTTACACCCTTCTTCAGCTTCAATATTACATGACTTGGTATGGTATATATTGATAATTCAATGTGATATAAATAAATTAACTAAAGAAGGTATGGCAAATTTAATTTAATACGCAAGAACTATTTACTTAATATACTTAAACAAGCCATAAATAAGTATATTTACAATTCAATCATAATACACAAATGTATCAGATTTATTATCATCATAAATCCTGTTGACTAGGCAAATGACTTAAAATAATAATAACATGTATACAAATCCTTCACATAATCCTCATCTTTAAATTGTGATTGAATTTCAAGAGCTTACAAAAATGCAATCTCCAAAGTTCAATATCAATATCATCACATCTGAAAAAACACAGGTACTAAATTTAATATATTGCCACAGATTACACAATCATCACACCCCAGTCACACTGTACTGATACAAGGTAGTATATGCCGGTGTCTATAAGTAATATTAAATATAACGTACATTGAGGACCGACTCTATAACACATGTGAGATATCTAACTAAAACTACTTACTTATACCATAGATACATCCCAATCACACTGTATTTATACAAGAGAGTATATATCTACAATAAAATTGAGAATGGAAATGGGGAATGTGCCAAAGAGACAACCCGACCATAGAAAAAAACAACAGCAGAAGGTCACCAACACCCGGAGGCGTCCTTCAGCTGGCCCCTAAACAAATATATACTAGTTCAGTGATAATGAACGCCATACTAATTTCCAAATTGTACACAAGAAACCAAAATTAAAATAATACAAGACTAACAAAGGCCAGAGGCTCCTGACTTGGGACAGGCGCAAAAATGCGGCGGGGTTAAACATGTTTGTGAGATCTCAACCCTCCCCCTATACCTCTAGCCAATGTAGAAAAGTAAACGCATAACAATACGCACATTAAAATTCAGTTCAAGAGAAGTCCGAGTCTGATGTCAGAAGATGTAACCAAAGAAAATAAACAAAATGACAATAATACATAAATAACAACAGACTACTAGCAGTTAACTGACATGCCAGCTCTAAGACTTCAATTAAACTGACTGAAAGATTATGATTTCATCATATGAACATCAGGCACAATCCTTCCCTTTAAGGGTTTAGTATCATACCATCATAACATATATGAGAAGAACATAACCCGTGTCATGTCAACAACTGGTTTTTGAATAAATGTGTTTAGTTCCGATGCAAAGACCCTATAAGTGAATCAATATTAACGCCAAAATATGCAATCTTGACAACAGTATCGTAACTATATCCCTTCTTAATAAGTCTATTCAAAGGTTTTGTTAGTTTTTGAGGTGAATACTGACACCTTTGTGCTTTATAAAGAATATTTCCATAAAAAATTGGATGTGAAATACCTGAACGTATAAGAAGTCTGCATGTTGAGCTATATTTACGATCATACAAAATATGATTTATATTGAGAACTTCATTAAACATGTGAGATATCCCTCTTACCATCACACCCTAGTCACACCATATTAACACCCTAGTCACACTGTACTGATACAAGACAGTATATATTTACAAGTATACCAAATATAATTGACTCATAATGCATATAACAATACATATACTTCAGTTTATTTTCTAGTTGACTTATACATGATATAATAAGTGTGAGATACCTTCATTTACACTTGCATCATGATATATAGATCACATATGTACCTAAATAACATATACTAGTAATATAAAATTTACTTGCACTATCATAATAGCTTGTAGAAACATGAGACTCCAACCAGCTTTTCTTCATGTTTGTTTCTGAATTAATAAATCAATAATAATTATTAATGCAACTTTATTCATACAGCAAAAAAAAAGTAAAAAATTATCAAAATAAACTTTTATGCTGTTACTATAACTTAACCTATAGCTGTACAATGTAACCTATGGGAATGCAACAAGAGTATAAATCCCAATTACCGAAAATTATGATTTAGTTATCTATGGTATAATTTTCACAATTATACCATGGTATTACTGTATATGGGCTTCGAAAAGAAACGGAAAGATAGGGAGACCTGGTGTTGGCCTCTTGAATTTTTTGACACAAGAACAACAGTCAGTGCGGGGCCACTAAGCTAAACTGCCCACTTTGCACCAACCTATTTAAATGAATGCCTAGGGTGGGAATCGAACCCACGCACACTAACTCTGTTGTCCTATAATTTTAAAATAGCAAAAATTCCCTCTCAAAACAACCAAACAAATAGTTTAAAAAATCTTATATATATTACTTAAAAATATGCGTTGATTTTCAGTTATTGAAATATATACCTAGATTGTATCCTCATAGGCTTCAATGTACAGCTAGATGTTTAGATTTAAATTTGAAGAGGTGTTTTTTTTAATAGGGATGGAAAAAAATCGTGCACGCCTCTTTTAAGGAGCTTCATATATGATAAATACATTAGACTTTTTATAACATTACAAATTTTGGATTATAATTATGATAATTTTAAAATCCAAGTCTTAAAATCTTGGTTATATTTGCCACAAAACAGCCTTTTCTATTAAATGCAGTGAAAGAATAAAAAATAAAGCTTTGCACAAAGTTTCTCCTTAGTATATGTACAAAATGGACCATCTCTATTATTGGTTTGATCTTTTGATACTATTGCAATTTGAAAATTTAGTTATTCACATGACTGCAGAAGGGGTCATATACCTTAATAGCTCTTACAGGCACTCATCTTGTTATATAAACGTACATAGGGAAAAAAATATTTTTGAGACGAGTGCCTGTGATTACTCATTGGTTCAAGAATTGGAATAACATTATTTTTCACCAGTCACTCGTTTCATGTTTCAATAGCTTCTGAATCTATGGACATGGCTACTTGATTTTTGTCATTCATAGTTTTCTAAAATAGAAACAAAATTAATAATCTACTGAAGAATGTGTCTACAAGATATGAAATATAACCTTCCCATATACATGAAGTCAACGAAGCATGAACTGATAAGTTCTGACATCAGACTCGGACTTCTCTTGAACTGAATTTTAATGTGTGTATTGTTATGCGTTTACTTTTCTACATTGGCTTGAGGTATAGGGGGAGGGTTGAGATCTCACAAACATGTTTAACCCCGCCGCATTTTTGCGCCTGTCCCAAGTCAGGAGCCTCTGGCCTTTGTTAGTCTTGTATTATTTTAATTTTAGTTTCTTGTGTACAATTTGGAAATTAGTATGGCGTTCATTATCACTGAACTGGTATATATTTGTTTAGGGGCCAGCTGAAGGACGCCTCCGGGTGCGGGAAGTTTTCGCTACATTGAAGACCTGTTGGTGACCTTCTGCTGTTGTTTTTTTCTATGGTCGGGTTGTTGTCTCTTTGGCACATTCCCCATTTCCATTCTCAATTTAGTTGATGATTTGGCATTTCAAAAACTATTTGATTTTATATATATCTTATCATTACAAGTGTGAACACAGATGAGTGTGTGTATGTTTGGATGTTTGACAGTGTCTTATGACAAAAGGGAGTTCTATGTTTTCCTATATGGTGTTATTAACTGTGTTGCACGATGACAACCAACCTGAGCATTAGGAATATTGTTTATTTAATATTTAGTTTTTATGTTCAAGACGGGCATAGAAGAGACAGTAATTACATTAATTACCAAATGATTATGATAGAATATGTTCCACATCTTTGATTTTGGATACATTTTGTAGATAGGATAGCAACACATAATAGGTTCATTTTTTCAAAATGGGAGATGATATATAGATTTGATAACATGATATAAGAAGCCTGTAATTCAATGGTTGTCGTTTGTTTGTGTGTTACATATTCACTTATCATTTATTTTTTGTACATAAATAAGGCCGTTAGTTTTCTCATTTGAATTGTTTTACATTGTCATTTAGGGTCCTTTTATAGCTGATAATGGGGTATTGGCTTTGTTCATTGTTGATGGCCATATGGTGACCTGTAGTTGTTAATTTCTGTGTCATTTTTGTTTCTTGTGGAGATTTGTCTCATTGGCAATCATACCACATCTTTTATATGTATTTGCTTACTATTTATATGGTTCTATTTATATTATTTTGTGGTGAATTATCAGTATCATTAGTAAAAAATTTTGTTAAAATGTTCCTCAGATTAGAATACATTTATTGGTTTTTAGTAATGACAATGCCTGACATGATGCTTGGGGCTAGATGATCTAGGAAGTAAAACTTTGTGCTGATTTTTATCATTTCTTTGATAATATCTCCTCCAAATCCGGTCAAAGCAAAGAAAATGTTTGACCAATATGACAATGATTTCACCAAAAGAACCTTTGTGAGCTTGCTTCAAAGACTCATAACTGTTCCAAAAGTAATCTGATAGAATTTCAAGCATGTCAAGTGGATATTATCAACAGCTGCTTAATTAGTCTTAATATGTCTAAAAATCTACAAATAGTATTCAAAAGGTTATGCAAAATTATTCTCTTTTCATTTTTTCTTTGTTATATGGATACAAATATATAAGTGATACATGTACCAATACAGTATTTGTTGTAGTATGAAAGTGTAGTAATTAACATTTACTGTAACAATGTTACTTCACACAAATTAAGAAATAAACAAATGAATGAACAAGAATATGTCCAAAGTACACGGATGCCCCACTCACACTATCCTTTTCCATGCTCCATGGACCATGAAATTGGGTAATAATCTAATTTGGTATTAAAATTAGAAAGATTATACTATAGGGAACATATGTACTAAGTTTCAAGTTGATTGGACTTCAATTTTATCAAAAACTACCTTGACCAAAAACTTTAACCTGAAACTCCCACTTTCATTTTCTATGTTCAGTGGACCGTGAAATTGGGGTCAAAAGTCTAATTTGGCTTTACAATTAGAAAGATCATATCATAAGCAACAAGTCTACTAAGTTTCAAGTTGATTAGACTTCAGCTTCATCAAAAACTACCTTGACCAAAAACTTTAACCTGAACGGACGCACAGACGAACGGAGCCACAGACCAGAAAACATAATGCCCCTCTACTATCGTAGGTGGAGCATAAAAATGTTGAACATGTACAATGAAATATAGTTTTAGAAATCTATTAGGCCAGATAGGCCTTATATTTTTTTTTTAACATTAAATTGAAGGACCATTTACACTCAGGACCGAGTCATCAGTAGGCAATAGGTGTATTAAAACAACCTAGCATCATATTGCTAGTAGCGGGAGTAGCATTGTCGGGTAAATTTGGTCTTTTTTTTAAAATTTGGTCAATGGATATACAATTGTATAATGTTTGGTTCAAGTCGAAATAGAATGCTTTTATCTCCCTATTACTTACATTGTACATAGAGGTGATACTTCTTTGACAAATCCTTGTACATGAGAGTTGTCTGTCAAATCTTTATTTCACAAAGATTGAATTGCATAACAATGAACTGAGCTCAAAGCAAAGTACTTTAATAATACACTTAGACAAAGAGCTAAATCCAGTGATATACTTTGTATTACAGGTCCTTCATGAACATCCATCAACCAAAACCATATCTCAATAACATGCCATACTATATGGTTGGATAAGAAGTCCTGAAAAAGACATGATTTTTTTTTTATTGTATTTTTAAGTATATATGCACAGGTTAAAACTTTCTTGAGGTATAATCATTCAGTATCCAGCAACTATCAATTTGCTTCATGCTCAAATTGATATAGGTTGAGTGCCCCTCTGTTGGAAATAAGAACACACCTCCACCTAATTTTAGTTTTCAACTGATAAACAAACATTCAAAACTATAAAATTGAGAATGGAAATGGGGAATGGGCCAAAGAGACAACAACCCGACCATAGAAAAAAACAACAGCAGAAGGTCACCAACAGGTCTTCAATGTAGCGAGAAATTCCCGCACCCGGAGGCGTCCTTCAACTGGCCCCTAAACAAATATATACTAGTTCAGTGATAATGAACGCTATACTTATTTCCAAATTGTACACAAGAAACTAAAATTAAAATAATACAAGACTAACAAAGGCCAGAGGCTCCTGACTTGGGACAGGCGCAAAAATGCCGCGGGGTTAAACATGTTTGCGAGATCTCAACCCTCCCCCTATACCTCTAGCCAATGTAGAAAAGTAAACGCATAACAATACGCACATTAAAATTCAGTTCAAGAGAAGTCTGAGTCTGATGTCAGAAGATGTAACCAAAGAAAATAAACAAAATGACAATAATACATGTACATGAATAACAACAGACTACTAGCAGTTAACTGACATGCCAGCTCCAGACTTCAATTAAACTGACTGAAAGATTATGATTTCATCATATGAACATCAGGCACAATCCTTCCCGTTAGGGGTTTAGTATCATACCATCATAACATATATGAGAAGAACATAACCTGTGTCATGCCAACAACTGGTTTTTGAAAAAATGTGTTTATTTCCGATGCAAAGACCCTATAAGTGAATCAATATTAACGCCAAAATATGCAATCTTTAATGACCTGACAACAGTATCGTAACTATATCCCTTCTTAATAAGTCTATTCAAAGGTTTTGTTAGTTTTTGAGGTGAATACTGACACCTTTGTGCTTTATAAAGAATATTTCCATAAAAAATTGGATGTGAAATACCTGAACGTATAATAAGTCTGCATGTTGAGCTATATTTACGAATGATGTCCTTATATAACGATGATACAATTTAGTAAATGTTTTGACTAGTTTGTGATATCGAAAACCCTGGTGTAATAATTTTTCAGTAATACATAAATTTCTCTCGTTAAAATCTAAAACATTGTTACATACACGAGCGAATCGTACAAGTTGAGATATATAAACACCGTAAGATGGTGACAAGGGAATGTCACCATCTAAAAATGGATAATTAACGATAGGAAATGAAAAATCATCTCTTTAATCATAAATTTTAGTTTTCAGCTTTCCATTAGTGATATAGATATCAAGATCGAGGAAAGGGCAGTGGTCATTGTTAGTATTAGCTTTATTTAAAGTAAGATCAACAGGATAAATTTCTTTAATATACATACTGAAGTCGTCATTATTGAGAGTCAAAATATCATCCAAATATCTAAAAGTATTATTAAATTTGTGTATCAGATGTTGTTTCGATGGGTCTTTGCTTATTTCTGTCATAACTGTTGTAACTCATAGCAATACAAAAACAGGTCCGCAATGAGTGGTGCACAGTTAGTCCCCATTGGAATTCCGATAATCTGACGATATACGGAATTCCCAAAGCGAACAAATATGTTATCATATAAAAATTCAAGGGCATATATAGTATCAAAGCATGTCCAATTGACATAGTTTTTTTGTTTATTGCTACTAAAAAATGACCTAAAAGAGTTTGAACATATATATTCACATTCTGACTTTTTAAATGCCCATCTAATTATGTGTGAATTTTTTCTTAATGAGAATGTGAGGCAATGTGGTATACAGGGTAGAAAAATCAAAACTTTGAACAGATTCAAAACCACCAATATAAGCATGCAATTTATCAAGTACTTCCAACGAGTTCTTGACACTCCAAAAGTAATTTATTCCACTATTTTCGAAGGCCTTATTTGAACAATTTATTATCAGGTTTTTAATAGTACCAAGCATGCTGGTAAGAAGAATAGACAATTTAGTAGTGGAACAATGGCTTGAAGACGAAATAAATCTATATTTGTAAGGTGTTTTGTGTAGCTTCTGAAGCCAATACATAGTTGGGACTTTCATTGTATTTGTCTCTGCTTGCAAAGTGGTAGCTAAAAGTTTATGTTTGTTACAGATGTCGTTTTCTGAAAATGGAGTCAGTTGGAATGTTGGTGAATTGGTGATTTCTTTTTTCAGAACCTCAATGTAAAATTTACGTCAAACAATAATAATATTATTAGCAGCTTTATCGGCCGGGACAAAAACAAATTTCTTGGCTAGTTCTTTTAGTTTATGTTTGATACGAGAAATAGGTTTATTGTGGTTATTGTTAATAGTAAAATGTTCTTTAAAATGTTGAATACGTATATCAACTATCTTCATTACTGAATTAAAAAAAGAGTCCAAAGATTTTTTGTCAGCTTTTTCCTGTTTTATCCATTTTATACAGTAAGTATGGAGTGAGTCGTAGATGATATTACGACACTCATTCAAATTAATAATTGACGAGGGACGATATTTAGGTCCTTTACTGAGGAATGATTTTAACTCTCGGTCTTGAACGATGTTAAGATCTCCTGTTATAACATGGGAAATGGGTCCATAAATATATTCGGAGGTACTACAATTACATGAAGTAGGTAAAATGTTATCCAAGACTTGTCAGTGTCTATTTACCATTGCCACTGAATCAGTGATATATGTACACATAATTATATACATGTAAGACTAAAATTTTAAAGTACACATATAAGACTAAAACTGACGTTCAGTCTTTACTGAAAACTTTATTCCCCAAGTCATTTTCAAATCTGACTTAATGATAAAATAAGATTCCATATCTACATGTACAACCAATGAAAATCAAATATCCCTCTAATAGACTAGCATTGAAATCCCAGTTTTCTAAAATGTTAGCTAGGTGGAACCTAAAACTGAAAAATTTGAAACAATATATATTAAATATTTCAAATGCATGTACATGTAATAATATAAATTCTTCAAATTCACTATATTTTTCTTTTTTTTTGTCTTCTGTTCGAGACTGTATATTGACCTCTAGATGTCTTTCAACTACATTCAGTTTGGTGTGGGTTGATGTTTGATTGTTGTACATATTACAACCAGATGCTCCGCAGGGTGCAGCTTAATACGCCTGCAGAGGTCGAACCCGGAACAGTTGGGGAACCCCAAGAATTCAATTTTTGAAGAAATATAATAAAGTTCAGTTTTGAACCCTTGAGACCTTAATGACGTAGACCAATTTAAAAAAAAATAAATGTCAAGATTCTAAATACACGGTTAGATTCAGCTTTTCAAGGAACTCCAATAATTCAAATCTTGATGAAATCAAACAAAGTTTAATTTTGAACCCTTATGTTCCTAAACTATTTCCTAAACTGTTGGGACCAAAACTCCCAAAATCAATCCCAACTTTACTTTTGAGGTTACTAACCTTGTGTTTAGTTGTCATTGTTTTCTATTCACTTATAGTAAAGTTATTGTGCGAAAACCAAGAAAAATGCTTATTTGGGCCCTTTTAGTTTAAGGGCCCTTAATTCCTTAGCTGTTCGGACTAAAACTCCAAAAATCAACCCTAACCTTCCTATTGTGGTCATTAACCTTGTGTTTAAATTTCATTGATTTCTATTCACTTATACTTAATTGTGCGTCAAACCAAGAAAAATTCTTATTCTGGCCCGTAATTCCTAAACTATTGGGACCCAGCCCCCAAAATCAATCCCAACCTTCCTTTAGTGGTATTGAACCTTCTGTTTAAAATTTATAAAAATCCATTCACTAAAACTAAAGTTATTGTCTGGAAACTAAATGTGTCTTCGGACGAAAAGACGACAACAACGTCATACCATTATACGATGCAAATTTTTTTTGCTGTTGTATAAAAATTGTCACTTGACCAACAGAAAAACCTTACATTTTGTGTATGTCCAATGCATTATTGGAACTGATTTAAGCAAATGACCCTTAGATTCAAGTCACCTAATATCACTTACTATTGTCGGCTGACCAGATAATCTGTCCCACTTTAACTATTGATGTCATACAACAATCCCGTTTCTATTGTGACATCAGTTATTTTGTATTGTGAAGTCAAAATTTTACAGGAACACAAATAAATGGAAACCAAATCAAAATCACAAAACAGCTGTTACTGTAAATGGACTAAAGAGTATATATGACTTTTAAACAAATGGAGAGGAAAATGACGGGGAAGGGGCCAAATAGAGTTCAAGGGGAGCAAATTAGAGGGAAATTTTAAAGTTGAGTATTCTTTTTAGACGCAAGTTAAATGAGATGGGGCAGGAACTTTTTCGGTACGTCTGGATTGGGTGTTTTTAAGTTCGGGATTTCGGGATTGACACTTTCGGGGTCAGGGATCACTTTCTTTGAATTTCGGGATGTCAGGATTTGATATTTTTTTAATTTGAGACCTCAAGATTTCATGTTTTTAAGCCGGGGATTTCCGGATCAGGACCCCTCCGACCCGCCCTCTTAAATAATGACCTAAGTTAGACTTACCTTCTAATTCTATATAAAAAATCACAACTCAGAACAGGAACAATATGACACTATGTCTAATTTACTTCGACAACTGATATGCAAACCTAAAAACAGACACAAAAATATCATAAAATAGTGATTGAAAGATTGATTGCACTTTGAATATATACTTCAGACACATGTTTGGAATTCTACTTGTAATATTTCATATAAACAAATCTTATCAATAATCCCACACATGAGTTGTCATAATAAGGACATGATAGTGATTGTATCTTCCAAAAAGTTTTTGGACACATCAACATAAACTTATATTGCTGAAATTTTCTATCTGTTGTTCATACAAAGAATGTTTAATTTCTTTTATTGTACTCAGAAACACATCACTTATATTCAATATTTATGAACAGATCATTATTATGATAACAGGCCAAATCAAATCTCTTTTTTTTTCTATTTATCTGGTATACATATCTTTATTGAACTAACCTTCATGTCATCTACAGGATTATAACCACTGTGTACCAAATAGTATGAAGGCATAGTAATGTCCACTGGATAGTGTATTGCCTTTGTGCACTATTATGCCAAACAGTTTTGCTTTGTATTCTATAACCTGTTAAATGAAACAATCTGTATCATGATATGCTGAGATGAATTTTCATGGCAATTTCAAATCAAAAAGAAACCCATCAAAATAAAAATAAGAAAAAATAAAAAATGTTAGTATTTTCTGTACCGGTAAGCTTTTTTTGGCAGATGATTAACAGTTTTCTACTCACAATTGCTCTTAAATTAAATTTGATGAAATACTCCTCATGATATTGGATTTTTGAAAGGTAAGCAGACCCAGGATATCTAATACTGTTTTGAATGGAATTCCATACTGGTGGTCAGGATGGTAAATCTTCATTCTTTGCCAACAAAAAATGTTGTAAAATTTCATTTAGATTTGATAAATCCGTGGCTCTTTAAGGATGTTTGCTCCGTTTGTTTTTTATTTTTGCTATATATTCAGAATCTTCAGGTTATAGTATTGTAGTGGCATTACAAAAATTTGCCCACTTACCCCTACTTTTTATTTCATAATTTCATTACAAACAGTTTGAATGTCTTCCTTGATAATATTATAAAATGTGTGTTAGGCACCAATGTTAAAAGAACACCTAAATGTCAAATAAACTTATTGTAATTTTTTCCCCTCACAATTGCAAGTTATTTCAAGCATAACTGCCAAGTTTTGTTTCAGTCAGAGCTATAGTTTCTGAGAAAATCACTATAATGTAAGGCCATATCCTACAGTGATTTCAGTCTAATTTCTTCGAAAAATCCTCAGTGTATCATTATAAAATGCAGTGTAATATCTGATCATTTACTCATCATCTGTGCATTTAAAAAAATACAAAACACAACTTTAAGATGATAAACAATTTTATTGTACCTTATAGAGTTCATTTGAAGGTCTGTTTTGGTCCATTTTTCCTTCTCCCTTCTTTTTTCATCAAAACTTGATATCTTTTGTCTAAAAAATAAAACAAATGTGATTATTTCCCCAAATAAATGTAAGAAATGTAATGTTAAATCAATAATGAAAGTGTTTTAGTTGAAAGAAATGTCTCTATAAATATTAACAGTCTCCATGGAAGTTTCTATAAGTCCTTATGTATAACTTGAGTTTTTGGTCTGTTCCTGAGTGTGACAAATAATGGTTCCCTTTCAGTCAATCATTTATTGTTACAGATATCAAAGTCATTTTATTTACTTATAACAGAATATTTCTTATAAATTTACACAAAAAAAACCACTTTATTGTATTTTACATTAGAAAATGGGAAGAAAGAGTAATAAAAAAATACCTCAAAATGGTTTTAAAAAGGGTTATGTCCCTTAGACTGCTGTTAAAAAAAATAAAATTGGTCAGAATTGTAAATTTTTTGAGACTGGATTCTGATGTGTATAAGTCCAGGGTAAATAAGTGTTTAGATGGTGTTTTGTCGGTGCAAAATGCAGACGGCACAATGACAAATTGTAAACTTTTGCGGCCAAAACCAAAAAACATGACATTAGTTGATACATACCTCAAAGCTAATATGTCATCTGCAGACCAATTCACATATAAGATTGTTTCAACAGAATGCTCTTCAGTACATGATTAACACTGAAATGAAAAATCACATGTTGTATAAACAAAACTGTAAGGGTAATTTAAAATTTTACACAGAGGCTCGAGTTAAATGGGGATAAGCATGGCATGATATATCTGTTTAATTACACCGAATAAATATGGATTGAAACTCTCTGTACATGTATTATGTTTATGCATAATTTTGAGGATAAATTAGAGGATGTTATCATAGAACCGCAGGAATTATACATGCACTAAAACGCGTTAGCTCCACTTTCGTGTCTTAATGTAACGTCAAATCCGAAAAAAATCTGGAGGGAAGATGCTCGAGAGGGTAAAAAAGGAATATCAAAAATGGCAAATACCATGGTATTTGAGGCAAATTCACCGGTAGTGGTGAAAAACAGGCAAATTCGTTTGGAATGAGGAAAAAATGTTAGAATTTGCGAAAAATACACTGGCTATCAACCAATCAAAATCTGGTTTTCGTATATAAGGTGTAATTACACAGAATATTGGATGATATTGGTGTTGTTACAAACAAAGATGATGACTTTGTATTGTGTAAGCGGGATCATTTTATTAGGCAGTCGCTAAACTGCCGGTCCCAAGCCCGGATAAAGGAGGAGGGAAGTCAATCATTTAGTTGCTACACGTAAATATAAATAAAAATAAGTAAAATTGGCGCAATTAGATGATTATTTCATTGACGCAAATGATACCTTTAGTTTTGAAAATTAGGTGGCGCAAAAGAAGTATAGGCGCAAATGAGTTACTTTTTGGCCCAAAAAGATATTGCCCGATTAATCATTGTATCAACCATAATTGTATAGTATCTCATTACATTTCTAACTTTTACTACCTGCACAACTCTTCTAGGTGGAATGAATACATAATCTAGTAAGAATATTTCTCAGTATTCCTACCAGTAATTTTTAGTATGATGGTTTATTTGTCATGTTTTACACATAATCAAAATAATAACTTATGACAACTTTTTTATTTAGTTAATTTATCTTGTCCAACCATATGAGAATATATATCATTACAATTTGAAACTGTTACGTAAGGTTTAGAAAATTTAAGTACCTTTGTAACTGAATCACAATATTTTCAGGGATTTCCTCCAAGGTTGTTTTCTTTGTGGCAGTTGTTGTTGTTTTACAGCTACAAACAAATAGAAATATTTTCTTTTTCATAATAGAACATTCTAATTAAAGACTGCCAATTGCTTTCAAACCTCAAGGTGGCTAAATCAGACACTGTTATACTATAGTTTGCATCAAACAAAGCATTCTAAATGTAAATTTTATCCACAATATATATTTGGTAATATTATCTCTGTTAGTTATCAGATCTGAAACATTTTATGTTTAGTAACTTTAGAGGAAATTTGTCAAGTTTATGTTAAATAGTTGTCCCACTCTCATATTATAACTGTAAATCTAATAAATGTACATGTCTCACATAGACAGTTTATACTCTTGGAAAATATGTTATCCAAATTTCCATGTATGAACTTGAATTAGAAAATTATACTTCTGATAATTATAACATTGATATAATCATTGAAATGTGATTTCTGGCAACGAAAAAAATCGCATTCAGTACCTTTTTCTTTTCTTTTTGATTGTGATTTTGTTATAGAATACAATTAAGAAGGCCTCAATTAACTTCCCCCCCCCCCCAAAAAAAAAATTTAATATGAGAGAATTTGTCAGAAATCAACTTTTTAAATGTTTGCATTGAGCAGCTTGAAATTATATTGTTGATATTTAATAAATACAACATCACACACAGTTTTGTCAGTAAATACATGTATTTTTATCAACTAAGCAGATCTTCTATTTTACTCCAAGTAATTGATGAGCGATAGATTTCTCTTGGAAGAAATTTAAAGGATACAGACCTTGACCAACAGGAGATAACTCTGTGGAAACTATTCATTTGGTTTGCAATATAAGACTTGCACAATTTGAATTTGTTTTGTGAGTCTTTGTTTACTCCTTGGTTTTGATTGTTATTGTCTTGAGTCTATTTACAATTTGTTGATTGCCTAATGTTAGATCCTTCTTTATAAGGGTGGTGTTATTTGGTTACATTTTATTTACACATTTCCTCTCAACTTGCTCACTTTTAAAATATCCTTTGATGGCCTCAGCAATATTCTGATGCTACATCTAAATAAAAAAAAGTCTCCATCATATATTTATATCTGTTTTATTTCATAAAAATTGTTACTGATTTGTCAATGTTTTGGTAAATTAGGCCTAACTGTCAGACATAACTTTGCTTTTGAAGGTAAAAAAATGCAACTGTGATTTGACAGCAAGTATTATGCTCCCCACCTACTGTAGTTTATTTAGAGTTCTGATAAAAGCTTATAGTTTGGACATTATTTTATCAATTTCCAAATAGTTACCTCCTAATCACCTCTCAATTTCTATAAATGAATGAATAGAAATTCTGAAACACATTTTGATAATATCAATGCAGATGGAATTAAAGTCTAAATAGATTATAAGTCTGCTTTATTTTATCAAGTTGGATGTGGTTTTCTACAGCAGTTTATTTAACCAGGTAAACATTTTGGTTTGATAAAACAAGTTTCAAATTGGTTAAAATATTTGAATAAACTGCAAGCAGTGGAATCAGCAACACTTACAGTCAACTCACAGTAACAATTGAAATATATCATGTTATAATTGCATTACATGTATGTTTCAGAAGAATCCATTATTTTGAATGGATGAAAACACTTGATCTTCATACTAAAATTCACCTTCATATCCCATATTTTTTTTTATTAAAAATCGATTTTTCATGATCATAGCGAAAAAATGTGATTATTATAAACTCATCATAGATATCAGGATAAAACTTTGCAATTGGACCAGACATGCATTTCATCTACAAAAGACTGAATGCTTCTTTAGTAATTTCATAGGGTTGTAAAAGTGTTGACCTTGCACACATTTTAAGAATGACACTCTTCCACGCTTCAAACAAAATGTACCTCAGTCAATTTCGTTAAAGTACATTACAATATGCAACATAAAATGGATATTTCTTTTCAAGACATTAGACATTAATCAGTTCATTTATAATGACAACTAATTATCATTGGCATTTAATAAATAGTTGTGCATAAAATTCACTGATCCATTTTTTACTTTGTTGCTATTATCTTACCTTTTCAATAGGCAAGCTAAGAGAAGAACATACTATTCTTGTTGATGATGCAGCTTGACAACTATTACAAACCACTGAAATAGAGCAAATATAAGTAAAAATTTTGACATTACTAAAATCATCTTTGCTGATATTTTCCAAAAAATAACATAGGTTTTAAATTTGTTTCAATTTTAGATATATAGCTTTTAAATCCACAAATAAAGAGCACATGGAAGTACCAACTAAATCATTCACAATTATAATGTTTGTCTTACCTGAAATACAACACCTTTCATTGAATAAATATTTTGTGTGGTACTCATTGAAGGTGTTGGATTTTTCTATCTGGCATGTAACAATATGTGTGTGAAAATATGCAAATTCTGTCCTTTTTTCCCCAGAAAAATTTCTACTCTGCCCTCTCTTAACTTTTAATCCTCAAAAAAAATCATAATACTAGTATTTCAAGGGAATGTTCAATTTAAACTTTGCACAAACCTAACAATTATTGTGATAATAAACTGACATGATTTTATTTAAAATACTTATTTTCGCCAGGCCTAAAATGGTCCTAAGCACACCTCCTTATTTAATTTTTAGATAAATGCCTTATTACACCTCGATTATAATATATACCCCTATCCTGCAAAAACATTGACTTAAAGGGAAACTTCGCAAAAAAGTCAAAAATTGATATTATGTTCATTCGATATAAAAATGCTCAAATTCATAGTTATTAAAGTTTTATTCCGCTAGATAAGCGATCACCATCGATTTTAAATTTAGAGTATCAATTCTCTGCGTTCGGCCATTTTGTCTTCTTTCCCGATTAATAACAACGATATGTCTATAAACCACAAAATAACAAAACTACAGTAACCGATGTAGTCGTAATTGCGTGTCGATATCTTGTCAATCGTACGGTTGTTTTATCCGACTAACTAACTTGATACGGAAAATATTCTTATTTTTTTTAATTACCATGGCCTGTTGTTTTTAAACTGTTGATATTGGAATTAGGTAAAAAGTCAAAGTTGAAATCATAAATAAGTGTTCCGTGAAAGTTGTTTTCGAAAATCTAATTTGTTCATAATTCTTTAAAGTAATAAACTTTTTTTTCAAATAAATTCTGATCTTCCCTCATCTGATCACCAGCATGGCTAAAGGTATAACTTCCAAAGGTATTGTGAAGGGTGTGAGGTGACACGTCCAGGTATTCAAGCGATTTCCTGTCGGGCTTGCAAGTTCATGCATCGTTTCACCTCTGCAGGTATTGATCAGTGTACACGGCGGATAACTTATAACTTTCCATTTTGAACTATCAGATGTATAATATACAACTCTGTCTTACTTGTCATTACTAAACTCATACGCTTGTTTATAAATAACATTTCTGGTGTAAAGAATATTATTCATAAAAATATTAATAATACCCAAAAAATAAGATTTGATGAAATTAAAATCTATTTAAATATTTTTTCCAAGGGTGAATTTGGGAAAATGTAATTTATACTCATTGTCAATAGTGAAGTACAGATTGGAACATACCAGAAATATTGATTTAAAAAAATGTACGCACTTGTCGACGATTCGTTTATACGACTGGGTAGAAAGTTACGGAACTATAGCGCAATTTAAAATATATACATGTATACATTGAACATAAGAAAAAAACATATCTTTTGAATAAATTGAGGTAAAAGTTTTGTAAATAGACTAGTCCACGTATGCCAACAGTATGTAATCATCGAATGTCGATAGACTATTGTATACCAGAAGAAGAAGAAGAAGAAGAAGAGAACCAATTTGATTTAAATACAGGTCGATGTATAATTTGCTTTGGTTCATCGAAGTTGTGGACATAGTAAAATCACAGATTTATATTTCAATAAGATTGTTCTCGAACAAAGGAAGGAATTCGTCATCACAATTGTTATATATGCCACTGGACGAACACTAATTATCCCTAAGGGATGTGAATATTTTGCTGGGAAACTATTGAGTATCAAAGTTTCAAATTAATTTCGGGATTTATTTTCTTTCTTGGTATTCAAGGGAAATATGACATTAAATTGTTTCTGTCTTTTTTTTTAAACATTGTTAAAAAGATGTGTGTCTAAGGTGGACGCCACAAGAACCCTGTAATACTAGTACGAGAGTATAGCATGTAAACATTCCTTCTCAATAATATGGTTGTATTGGAAATCTTTTCATACAGATTGACAACTCATGGTCCGATATGCATGTAATATTTGCCACATGACGCCCATAGTTCTTTCTACCATCATCATCTTATTCTTTGATATTGCTGTAAACATCGATGGTTCACAACCAAACAAAATGGGAGTAAAGTATCTTCAGAGCTTCTCCGTGGTATACACTTGTGAAAATTAATATATAGACAAAATTTCTGTATTGAAATGAATCAACATCTTCAAATAACGATTTTGAGTAATCACCTTACAAACCAATATAAATGTATGGCAAGATATAACCATGAAGGAATTTAGTTTTTGTCAGATGCAAGAACTCATCACTATCATAAACGTATACGTATATATGCATGCAGTTTTAAATATCAAGAACAAGCGGTCGATGTCGATAGTCCGTTTTCTAACTGTTCAGAGTTAGACATGTCACTTGTTCATTCTTGGAAGCCTTCATAATCCCCGTCCAACGATGGGAACTCTTTCTGGTTGTGTTGACTATAAATGCTTGTATGGTAATTCTGTCGTTTATCTGTACAAGTGGTTGAATTTCCTCTCCTTTCCGAACAAACAAACTAACAAAACGCTACTAGTCTGCTTTCTCTAGAGCTCATCCTCAATGGCGCTTATACGTCAGGAAACTTACATGTATACTAATAAAGATTGTTTCAAGAACAACGATGTATGGACGAACTATTCTAAATACGTCAATATCAGTTATGCATGACTAAAATATAAGTTTTATTACAACTACTGTATTACTTATTTGGATTAATGACGGCTATCATGTTCAACATTGCACAAATATTATCATAGAATTTAAAAAAAAAAAATGTACAAAAATCCTCAAAAAAAATAATGCCTTAGCTTAGATCATTGGTACTCTTTTCACAAAAAGTTCGTGTAAATGATTGTCAAATGAATTTAATTATGTAAGAATGAAATGTTAAAAAGAAACTAAAAAAAAATCATGCATGTTGTATGTTGTATTTTTTTTTTCAATTAAAAACTTTAAAATTGCGATAGTTTTATGAGCATTAAACACAGCCAGATTTGAATACAAGTTAAGAAATTCCGGTAAAGTCAATGATATCAAACAGATGTGCAATGGTATATCAAATTGGGAAATATTGCATTTAGTTTTTATTAAAGATTAAAACTACTATTTTTTACTTCATATTTGAATCTTTACGCCAATTGCCGCTAAGAAAGTAATCCAAAATTGTTTCCTTTTATTTTTATACACTTTCGGAATTATGAATCTGAATTTTATTTTCAATTAATTTACACAATTTAATTATTGTATCTTTATTCTCATCGTGTATTAAATCTTAGTGTATT
Source organism: Mytilus galloprovincialis (assembly GCF_965363235.1). Lineage (NCBI taxonomy): Eukaryota > Metazoa > Mollusca > Bivalvia > Mytilida > Mytilidae > Mytilus > Mytilus galloprovincialis. Next base: position 53,630,579 of record NC_134841.1, read on the forward strand.
AAATACAGCATACTCTTTCTAATCCTTTCTGTTTATCCTTTCCAAATAACAACATTCATACCTGTGTACGCTTGAACTCACACCTGCAGCTAAATAGCTACAAGGTAAACGAATTGACCTCAAGCCGAGAAATATACAGTGACCTTTACAAAATAATATACACACTCTGCTCACACATTACTTGCATTGAAATGATTATCAAAACAATAACGGTAAATAGAACTGAAATATTTTCAGTTCAATATCAGTAAAAATGTTCAATAAATATTTTATGAAAAAAATCTCAACAATAATTAATGAAATTTATTCGAAAACATTTACTAGAGATAATTTTATAGGAGTTTAATTCAATCAATACAAAACGGTATATGCATATTCATTTTCGTTCATTCTTATATTGTGGTTAATAACTACGACCATTCGTCAGCTGTGCGCTTTTAATTACGTATATTGTCGATAACCTATAAGAGTTAAACAGATTTTATTTTTTCCCAGAATTCAACAAATCGGGCTAAAACGTCACGACCCACTCGAGAATTCAAACAAAAAAGTTACAAATACTTGATTTTCTCCGTTATTAGAAGGAATATAAATTTAAAACTTTGCAAATGTGTTTTTTATGTTAAGATGAACATAATTAGATGATAAGTAAAAAATCGCGGAATTTCCCTTTAAGCATGAAATTGAAATAAGAAATTGGTACATCAATTCAAGTTATTTCCCTGACTTTCTCTGCAATCCAGAGCAATGTTAATAATTGATATCTTACAGCTCTTTTCTTCTCCATAAAACAATCTTTTTTTCCTCAAATTGATTATCATCTGACCTGTAAGGAATAAATCATTGTTTATATATTATACATTTAAATATTTCTGTTCCATAATTGTATAACCAGCAGTTCTGTAGATCATTTTTTTAAATAGTAATAAAGATCAAATCCAATTACACTAAATCCATTTAGGTCCATCTACAATGATAAATGATAAAATGTATCTATAGACATGTATTATTGAACTTCATACTTGATATAATACTGAAATGCTGCCCAAATTACAAAAAAAAAACAGGTATAAAATTAACAATTATTAATGCATAGACTTGAAAATATGTATCAACATTTCATGTTTTTTTTCTTTCTATATGTCATCTAGTCATTGAGATGATGCCCTCAATGACCTACAACAATTATTGCATGCGAATCATTTATTATTTAATTCTCTTTCAATAACCTGACAAATTTTATTGTAATTGGCGGCTAAAAGCAAATTATCAAAATATCACTTTCATTGATGAAAGAAAAAAATATCATATTTGAATTCTAATGCCCCTTTAAAAAATCTGTTATTCGTGAATGGAACAGGCTTCCACAAGATGTTAGATGTAATCCATCAAAATGTACACTTAAATTTATATAAATCGAGATACTAAGAAAGTCCCTACATATTATTATACTGGTTGTAGAAAAGGCCAAATACTTCACGCCAGACTCCGGTTGAACTGCAGTGGCTTAAATGAACACCTTTTCCAGAAAAATATTGTTCTTTCCAGCCTCTGTAAATGTGGGCAAGTTGAGAGCAGCAAACACTATCTGCTAGAATGTCATAATTATAGACTCATCAGGACACAAACCATTTCTACACTTATCAGGTAGTCACTCACTGAACTCATCAGTGACGAGGAAAACGAAAATATTTTTAAAGTTGTACAAAGTTTTATTTTAGAAACAGGGAGCTTTGGTCCATAACAATTATCCTTATGTCTATGTCGATTTAGATGTTGAAACTTTGATTTAATGTTACCTTATTTTCGAAACATTTACATATTTCTCAGATACATGAACCATAATAGTAAAAAAAAATGAGTTGATCACATTTTTTTATCAAACTGACTTCTGAGTAACAGGCAAACCACAGAATAATCATGTTAAATGTGATTTGAAAATTAGATTATACGAGTTTCTTATATACTATGTTCCTAATTTTGTCATTTTTTTTAAAGGGAGACGGATTTATACAAGTTTTTCTTGTTTCCGAATCCCTGTATTTATATTGTATAATTATATTTCATGCACTTTTTGAATAAAATATTGTTTAAACTAAAAAAAACTGATTCATGTTTCTTAATATTACTAAAAAATAGATATTTACCTGTACAGGCTGTGTGATACTGAAGTATTCTGTGAATATCAGCAATCCTAATGCACTGCAGAAGTGCGTTAGCAAAACACAAGTTTTTTCCTATTGGATTTTTCAACCCTCCTCCAGGATAGCATTCTATAAAAATTAAAACAACAGATAAATAGATGCAAATGATATGAATTATACAATTAGGATGTTTCTCTGTTTAAGGTCTTAGATAGATTATTCATACCTGTATCCTTTATCTGGGGCAATGTGTGCAATTTTTTCTACATAGGTGGTAATGGTAATGTTTTCTTCTCTAGCTCAGTCCATATCATAAAGTTGGATATGTATGATGGCTTGTTTCAAAACTGATACATTTTCACATGTGTGGTTAAATTTTCAGAGTTTCGAAGTGTGATTCATTTTTCCGTAAATTAGCGTACCCCGAAAATCCTTTCGTGATGCGTCTCCTCATGGTAAAAACTCCCTTTTTAAGTCAATAAATTGTTATGGATATATTCTGAATTTTCCTTTCTCAACAGTAGTATAAGAAGAATATCAGTCACTTCAACAATTTCTTGTATAGGTACAGGGACTACCAGGTATATGGTTCTTCAGAACCTGATATAAAAAATGTTTTCTGCTTCTTACCAGATTCATTAGATAAAGGTCATACACGCATGATTAAAATTATTACATTGCTTTTCAACAAAAAAATTCCAGAAGCACAATTAAATTCAAAAATTACAATATTTTAGAACACATTATTTTCCTTCATTTTTCCCCCCTTGTATCTAAAATCTGCTTTTAGATGTAAATAGATGATGCCTTATGACTGTATCAACCTACCAACAAATACACAAACCGAATTTGTCCAAAATCATATATACAAGTCGGTATTGCACAATATCTGGTTGATTAGTTGGTGCTATGGCTTTCTATGACATTAATAATGCTTGAGTGTCTTCTTCATTTACACACACATCCTGTAAAACGCCAGCACCAATTCTTTCAGTCATATCTGCGGATTGACACTGTGCTGACCTCTGTGCTTCTGTCAGCAGGAACTGATACTGTGGGTTGTCTATCGAAAACAGAAAAAGTAATAATACTATGTACCTGGTATTTTCAATCTCAATCATATAATTAGAAGTGCAATACAAATATTTAGTATACCATAGTGACTTCTCTAAATATGCATCATGACTAAGAGAATTTATGTTAGATTTCCTTGCGTATTCAAAATTCTTGCAAATCTTCAGCTTGTCCATCATATGCATTGTTGTGTATCATGTTTAGTTTGTGACTTAACCATTGACTTAAATATCAATTGGATGATGGATATATCATGTTACACATTTGACAGAACATTTTTCTGAAATGACTCTCGTGCAAATCAAAAAAGGGAAAGTTTAATATTCAAATAAGTCTATTTTCAGCTGTAGGTCTTGTAAAAACTTACACTGTTGAAGAACTTTATTCATCTGGGTCAATATCCCTAATGAACCTTGAGATGAGGAACTCGTATCTATGAAGTTATTAAAAAAAATGTCAGTCCACCATACAATTGTTGATGCTGAACATAAATGAACAATAAGAACTGTTTCAGAGAGCTGATGTGATGAGTAAAGAAATAAGTAGAATTGACCTTAAATAAATTATTTATTTAATGAACTTTATGTTAACCCTTAGACTGCTGCATTCATTTCTATTGTACTTTTGTGTATTGCTGAATAAAATTTTAATCACTGATGAAATAAACATGTTCACCTACAATTGCTGTATCTTTGTAAATATTGAATATTCATCAATAAAAGTTATATAAAAAAGTATTGTTAGATTCTGTATTTTTTATTTATTTTATTTTTGTGTGAGTCTCGGGTCATTTTTTACCTGTACAGGTGCAAATAGAGGTAAACAAAGGTAAACTTATTTTTTTCATGTTTTATTAACGAATCCATCAATGTAAAAGTATCCATGACTTCAGAATTAAACCAATATAGTTAAAAATCTCTTTTAAGAACTAGTTCCATTGTGATTATCAGAAAAAAAAAGTTTCTTCTCGGACCAACAGCCTTTTTTATGCAAATATTTTCCGGTATTTTCCTCCGACTTTCACTGCGCCGACTTTTACTTCCATGTACAAATATATTTATACGACAAGTTCATTGTTATAGCTTTCATCAATAAATAATCTTGACAAACTTAAAGTTCGAATCTGTCTAGGTCAGTCAATTTTGATTCACATTTGAAAGGCGAAATGATAAACATCGCAAATCCTGTTTCATGTCATCCATTTTGAACGGTCTCACTAATTAGCGACAACAAGAATTTTAGCGACAACAAGCGTCAACAAGCGACAAGAAGCGACAACAAGAATTATTTTAGCGACAACAAGCGACAAGAAACTATTTAGCGACAAGAAAACATTTTTTTTAATTAAAATTAATTATTGCAATAAATATTAAAAGAATATGCAAAAGAAAATAATTTTAGCTACAAGAAAGTTAAAATTGATAGAAAAAAAAATGAAACATTATTTACATAATATTTTATCATCTATTATGAATAACAAATGAATCAAAATATTATATTCCATTATGCCCGCTCCATATATATCTCCATTCGTTTATTCATACTTTGACTTTGATGAAAACAGATACATACATTATCTTATACATATTCTTCATATTTAAAAATAAAAAAAAGCTCAATCTCTTTCTTTTTCACAAATGTTAAATTTCTTCATCTACCAATATACTAATATAAACTTCACAATCTCTTTCTTTCTCACAAATGTTTCATTTCTTCGTCTATCTATATAATAAAACATTTTAATTAGACGTATCTGATCGTATATTTAAAAAAAACCATTAAATACAAATTTCTTTATATCTAATATAAAAAAAATGTTTTCTTGTCGCTAAATAGTCTTCTTGTCGCTTGTTGTCGCTAAATTAATTTTTGTTGTCGCTTCTTGTCGTTTGTTGTCGCTTCTTGACGCTTGTTGTCGCTAATTAGTGAGACCCATTTTGAACAAGGTCTGGGAATCCCCGTGGTTCTCGCTTTAAAAGTCTTCTGTTCACAGTTTTGATAGAATGTTTCTATTTCCATCTATTATATCTTCTGTTTTCGTCCAAATCCGTTTAATCGGCTGCCGCTGTTAAATCGTTATCATTGAAATACTTCTGAACGTGTTGGCCATTTCTCCAAATAATATCCGCCATTTTGTCACTTTTTTCATCAAAAATTTTCACTTTCGGTTTTATCGCTTATAACTGATTTAAAGTCAAGAGACACTCGAAAGAACGCAGATTTTTAACCAATCAGAATCCATACAAGTCGAAACTGCCGCAATCTCATGAATATTGACTCCGCCCATTCCATGGTAACTGTGTAAACAAACGAGTTACAGAAAACGACTATAGTCGCGCGTAGCAGTAGCGGACTGCTTTATCGGAACGACAATAGTCGCGCGTAGCAGTCTAAGGGTTAAGAATTTTGGGATTATTTCATGAGGAGAATGACATTTTTTTAATCATCTTCTAGGGTCCATAACATTAATATCAAATGACAAGAAAAATCACTAAAACTGAAAAAAAGAATGGAGTCAGATTTTTTTATAATATTAATTATAATAAAGAGGGGGAATAGGACCTTTATCGGGACTCCGGGATCGGGTGTTTTTAAGCTCGGGATTTCGGGATTGACCCTTTCGGGATCCGGGAATCCTTTTTTTCGGATTTCGGGATGTCGGGATTTGCTTTATTTAAATTCGGGACCTCGGGATTTCGTTTTTTCAAGTCCGGGATTTTGGGATCAAAACCCCTCCTATCCTCCCTCAATAAACATTGAAATTTCATTATACAGCATTACATTTCTTAAGTGGGCAAGTTTTAAAAGTACTTCATCAACTGTAATTGCTTGCAATCGAACACTGAATTTGCAAGTTTGGAACAGGAGTGTGAGGGTGTACTGGAAAATCTTAATTGACAATAGCTGTCATTTATCCATGAAACTTGATTTCTTTGGGCACATCAACTTCCATTAAAAATAAAAGTGGCGAACATGAAAAAACCCTGGTGTGCTTAAAAGTGTCTAAAACAAATATTAAACATACAGTCCCTTTCCTCTCCAAATGAACATCCTAACATAGGTACTTTACATACTTGATATAAGAATCAGGCAGGAACTTGGTCAGGATTGTTGACAGAAGCTGACTCAAGGATTTTGTCTTCTTCATATCCAGGTACACATACTTTAAGGCTTTCTTCTGCCTTTCTACACCAATGTTGGTGTTTGCTAACACATTGAATACTTCATGTCTATATGCTTTAACCCATCGCTGAAATACAAATTTGATAAATTGTGTGTTACTACATTGAAAATCACAAATTAATCAACCAGAGGAATGCATGCATCATCTTTTCTCTACTTTTGCATGATTATCCATCTGAAATCATGCTTTATTTTGATTATCTCCCCTTTCAATTATCCAACAATTTTCTACCTCCATGCATATCTATGATATGATTCCAAACCTTTCAACCATTTAAAATAAAGGTACCTTATGTTTTCTGAGCCATGTCCTTTCAAACCAAGTCCTTAGTCCTTTGCTCTCTTTCCAGATTATGTTGGCCTAGATGTAGAACATGAATATTTCTTATTCAGTTTCTCTTTTTATAGTTTGCTGATAATATTTGAATCATTGGAAGTGTACCATTATATTTTGAATAATGCAAAAAAAAAAAACTGTCATTTATGTGAATACATGTAAAATGTTTTAAATGTACATTGAGTTATGTGCTTACACTGTTACAGTAAAATCAGTGATGTAATCTAGCTAGACTGACTTTCATGAATTCACAAAAATGTGTCCACACTACTCTGCTGCTCAGACTACAGGATCCATCTCTATGTTCAGTGGAACATAAATTTAGGGTCTAAAACCTTATTTCACATCATAATAAAAAAGAGTTGAATCATATGGAACTGCTTAACTAAGCTTCAAAGTTGATTGACTTCTTCAAAAAATAAAATCCTGCCTTGTAATTGTAGGTGGGGCATTTAATGTACCTGTAGAACATCTATTGCAGTTACATATTCTTCTTCTGTCATTGACAAAGCGATGTTTTTGAACATTTCAAGAATGCTTGATTTGTACTGTGCAACACCATTGTGACTTGATGACAACCAATGATCTTCTATGGAAGTCACAGAGGTAGACAAAAGATTCTAAAATAATAAGGAAAAACAAATTAAAAACATGTTTTTTACAATTTCTAGAAATGCATTTTCACAATGGGATGTTTACCCTCGTTGTACTAATCATCTGTTTTACAAATCTTACAGTCTTCTAGAATATAACCAGCACATGTATGTTGTCTATTTTAGTTCTTCCAAATCAGTTCAAATTCCATTGGATGTGATAAAACAAAAATCAAATCATTTTACTGTATATTAAACAAATGTTCATCCATAACCTTTAATCATGTATTACCAATTCTGCTGTGTATGTATGGTTTCAACTATACATCTTAAACTGAATTCTCTTAAACAGAGTTTTACTGTCATATTATTGTGCAATTGTTTTTCTGCATTGGCTAGAGGTATAGGAGGAGGGTTGAGATAAAATAAAACATGTTTAACCCATCCTCAATTTTGTGCCTGTCCCAAGTCAGGAGCCTAGAGGGCCTTTGTTAGTCTGGTATGATTTTTAATTTTAGTTTCTTGTGTATAATTCGGAGTTTAGTATGACATAATTATCACTGAACTAGTATGCATATTTGTTTAGGGGCCAGCTGAAGGATGCTTCCGGGTGCTGGAGTTTCTCGCTACATTGAAGAGCTATTACTAAAATCTTCACAATCTTAGCATTTTAGTTAAATTTTAGACAGTTTCCGTATCAAATGAAAGTGGCCTCATTTGTGTTCATTCTTAATATTGAAATGTAAGTTGTATTTCATGATAAAACAAAACATAAAGGTTGAGGATGAACACGGATGCGGCTTCTTTCATTTTTGACAAAAACCATCTGAAAAGTGACTTTTTTTGGCATATTTGATAGATTTTTCATATATAAGCTAGAATCAGAGCACTTTTAATGAGTAAATCAGTTAAAATCTTTTCTGCAAATTAATTGAATCAACTGAAATAGGCACTGAAGTGTTTAAAAAGTGTCCAAAATCTTTTGTTAGATGAACCTGAAATTTGAGGCCAAAATAGATCCTTACCCTTTTCCTAAAATTGAACTATTTTGAACAGTTACCACAACAGGTTTACATCCAACTGGTCTGAAAATTTCAAAACAGATATATTTTGACATATTCATCACTTTAACTCCCATCATTTTTGCTCTAACCACTCTAGTTATTAGATATAAGTCAAAACCTGCATTTTACTCCTATGTTTTAACTTTAGCAACCATCGCCATGTTTGTTGAACGATCAAAACTTCGGATTTATAAACTAGATGCCCTATAAAGAAACATACAGTTTAAATTCAGATGATTTTGGCAAAGAAGTTGCAGAGTGGAAGATTTTTTAAAAAGTAATAAACTTTCACAAAAAGGTAAAAAATTGTGGTTTCAAGGACAATTACTCCTTAAGGGGTCAATTGATTATGTTGATCATCTACTTCATTTGTAGATCTTACATTTTGTTTTCTTACACACTGGTTTATATATAAATGTGGCATTATGAAAAAGGGAAATTACCTTAAAATCTGCTTTCAGGTATCTCTTTGATTCTATCAATTGCTTTTTTAATTCTTCTTCTTTCCAGGTGTCTAAAAATTCCTCTAAAATTTGGAATGAACGGGATCCTTCCATAACATACTTATCAAGGCCCAAAACACTTGTTCTAACAGAGGTAGCACATTCTGTAAGAATCCTATAAAGAGTGCTTTTACCTATTAAAAAAAAGCATGAGGGACAACTTCAAGTTTATATTCTAGAGTACAAATACTTAAAACATAATAAGCTAAATTATATGATAAAAACAATGCATTTGATGGGAGATTAAATTGACAGTTTGTTGATTTCTAACAGCATTTGAGCCATCATTTTGAACTTATAGTCGCCGTCAGCTGAAATTCGTAGCGGTTATCGGTAAAAATAATCTAAACTATCAATCGCGTTCACTCGAGATATAGTTTTTCACATTCCATTCAAAAATCGCAAAAAGAAAAACCACTACTGACCTACCTTTTAAGTGATCGCACTGTAATAATCCTGACCTTCACTTTTTCCAGAATATTTTCCATTGTAATTCCGCCATCTTCGTTTCTATGAGGATCATTTGTTTACATATGACATTCGTCACTGTACACAGTTTCCTGAAATGTTCCTTTCATTGATGTGATAAGGTTTCCCCTGCTTTATGCAAATTTTATGAAATTGAACTCCACGGAAACACTTCCGGTAAAAACAATGGCTGATTCCACCATTCAAAATCGTCTATGAAAAAGTGAAGGTCAGGATTATTACAGTGCGATCACTTAAAAGGTAGGTCAGTAGTGGTTTTTCTTTTTCGATTTATGAATGGAATGTGAAAAACTATATCTCGAGTGAACGCGATTGATAGTTTGGATTATTTTTACCGATAACCGCCACGAATTTCAGCTGACGGCGACTATAGTACTTTACACAAAAATGTGATTTTCTTCGTTAACTATTTAAACATACATGTATTATACAGTATTCTTATTAAGTAAACTACATTATAAATTGGATAGAGATTTTCTCAAAAGCAACACCACATCTTCTTATATACATGGTTCGATTCTATGGACCACTGACTTTGTCTTTCGTCAATATAATATAGAGTAGTCCATATTTAACATATTGACCTGGTCAAAATCCATAATTGATGAATTAACATGCACACATATCTTAAAATGAAACTACATGACTGTCAAGATGAAGAACAGGAATAAAACCCTGTTCATTGATAATTTGTATTTGTGTAGAAATGTGAAAATCTTCCATTTTTATGATATAATTATTTACCAAGAGGAGAAATGTTATCTTCTTCACATAGCTGATAGTACTGGTTTATCAATACGTTGATTTTAAACTTCGAATTACATTTGGAATGGTTACTACTTCGCCTGTTTCTAGTTTGAGTGTCTTCTGGCCATACGGTAAATCTTTAATCATGTGACTAGATGTAACAAAGTCTATAAAATGTTTTAAGCTATCAATGTTGATCTTCACTCTTTTTTCTGTGAGTTCTTTAACTGGTAGACCAACCCCAACATTTGCAGTATGCTTTTTGGCTTCATAATACCTCCAAGCAGTCAAACCTGGTATAAACTATAATATAAAAGTACAATGATATCTATCATGATTGATATGTGTGCCTATAACATATAAACATGGAATACTTAACCATTGGTTATGATATAACCTCTGATTTATCAAAACTGAATATATATATAAACCAAATATCAATTTATTGAAATAATCAAATGGCTATACCCACATGTACATGTATAATTTATTATACTTTAGTTGATTTCTCTATTATTCCATCAATTTTAGTAAGAAGAATAAGAATGTGACATTATAGACCATAAAGAGATATCAAAGTTACTAGGTTCAATTCATTCTTTAAATTGTCTTGATCAAGACTGGACTATAAGACATTTGTTTTGTTTTCAAATTCATAAATAAAGATTTAATATAAAACAAATTCAGCAAGAGTGATCAAAAGCCTGAATTTAGTAGTAAACTTAAGTTAATTACATTCTGTGCTTCTTCAAAAGACATCGGTTCAACAATTATGGATAACACCTGTCTTCTAGATTGCCAGCTACCAGCATTCAGGTAAATATCCTTCATTAATTCATTACATGGCTCCTGTTGCTCTTCTTCTTGCCACTGGACAGAGTTTAAAACAAAATATTGCCTTCATTGGGGGAAATGGTCTCAGCTACTGCATTAAAACACTGCCTTGTTTTGTCCATGTATCACCTTACAGTTATTTCACTTGATTCCGAGAGCAGATTGGTTAATTTTTTGACAGGACTGACATTACAAATGGAGAGGAAGTTATTCAAACTTTCAAGTCTTAAAAATTTGACAACAGAGGCACCAGACACCTGACTTAATGTAATATCTGTTTCAGATGTTTGACTTTGAGAATTTGTCTCTACTTGTTCTAAAATTTGAGAAGAAACCTGAAAAGAAATTAAAGATACTGTGGATTCATTTATTTTTGTGGGTACCAATTTTCGTGGATAAGGGAAAACTTGGATGTTCGTGGATATTTAATTTCGTGGTTTTGATGCAGTCTTCCTATAAGCCCATAGCAAATTTGTCATTCGTGGAACATTTAATTTCGTGGTTTACCTGTAACCACGAAACCCACGAAAATTGGTATCCAACGAAAATTAATGAATCCACAGTATATGTAAACTTGTGTAATGAGTATTTTTTAAAACATTATGTTTGTTCAAATAAATCTAGGAAAAAAGAGATGTAAACATCACAGAGCATAATAAAAAACTAAGAACCATGGTGAAAAAACTGAAATTATTTCATTGTATAATGTCGTAATTTTCAGGGTATATATCAATCTCAATATTTGGAGCCATCAACCTATGATTTGATGGTCGCAAATATCTGTTTACTGGCTCTGCTAACATGTTGCTAGTAAACTCAATTTGCAAACATCAAATCCATGATTGATGGCTCCAAATTTTCGAATTCAATACAGTTACCTACTAATTTGATATCTTTCATGAGATATCTTATATCTTCTAAAGTTTATGAGATGTCTTATAAACTTTTCTATATAAGATATCTCATGAAAGATATAAAATATATTATACAAGATATCTTATATTGTCAAGTTTATGAGACATCTTATAAATTGTATGATATTATTTCATATAGTTATACCTTCCCTCTTTCTTTTAGGCTGTGGTATTTCAGCTTCTGAAATCTTGTTCTTTGTATTTGTCTCAATCGTGTTCACCTAAATTAGAAGAAAAGAAAAACTTTTTAAGAATATTTTAAACAAGGCACTAATTGAAAGTGGAACAATAATGAATTCTGGAATACACAAAACTAGAGGCTTTCACCTTGGTGTATGCGAATATTAAACAAAGGACATGTGACAAAATTGTGTTTTGGTGATGGTGATGTGTTTGTAGATCTTACTTTACTAAACATTCTTGCTGCTTACAATTATCTCTATCTTTAATGAACTTGGCCCAGTAGTTTCAGTGAAAATGCTAGTGAAAATTTACAAATTTTATGAAAATTGTTCAAAATTGACTATAAAGGGCAATAACTCCTTAGGGGGGTCAATTGACCATTTTGGTCACGTTGACTTATTTTTAGGGTCTTACTATGCTGTACATTATTGCTGTTTACAGTTTATCTCTAACTATAATAATATTCAAAATAATAACAAAAAAACGGCAAAATTTCCTTCAAATTACCAATTTTAGGGCAGACAGATCTTTACCTAATAAACAATTTCACCTCCTGTCAAATTTGCTCTAAATTGTTGGTTTTTGAGTTATAAGCCAAAAACTGCATTTCACCCCTATGTTCTATTTTTAGCCATGGCAGCCATTTTGGTTGGTTGGCCAAGTCACTGGACATATTTTTAAAACTAGATACCCCAATGATGATTGTGGCCAAGTTTGGTTTAATTTGGCCCAGTAGTTTCAGAGGAGAAGATTTTTCTAAAAGATTACTAAGATTTACGAAAAATGGTTAAAAATTGACTATAAAGGGCAATAACTCCTAAAGGGGTCAACTGACCATTTTGGTCATGTTGACTTATTTGTGAATCTTAATTTGCTGAACATTATTGCTGTTTACAATTTATCTCTATCTATAATAATATTCAAGATAATAACCAACTAGAGGCTCTAAAGAGCCTGTGTCGCTCACCTTGGGGCTTAAATTAAAATATTGTTTGTTTGCAGTTTACCGACCGACCCTTGAAAATCCTCCCGACTGTGAAAATTTTATTGCTTTACATTTGAAGAAATGTTTTTTAATACTTCTATTGACGCGATCCGGAACTTTGGGTCCTTTCCGGAAATGATTTAAAGTCTGGGTCAATTACACATTTCAAGTTCGGTTTTTCTTAGCTTCCCGTCAAGCGTTCATGTGACCATTTAATGATAAAGCACATGGAAATTGTTTACAGGTATCCATGAAGTCACGGAGGAGTACTTTACGCTGTCGTCTCGTGTCAATTTTAAGACAAATAACAAAAAAAAAAGTTTATTAGTAAACTGTTTATACAGATTCAGGCACATGTAATGATGTGTGATGATATCATTGAGGATGATGCAGCGGATATTCATAACTGACACGATAACAATTCTGTCTCAAACAAATCGGGTACAGAATCTGTGGAGCCTGACTTTATGGAACCAATTTCAGTGGTTAAATAATTCGACAGCAGATTGAAGTATGGCATATTTTCTACAAATCGTTGTGAAGACGACAAAGATGAAACCACTCCTCCGTGACTTAAATCTTCATGGATATCTGTAAACACGCCTGTACGGAGAAAGGGCTCATTTGAAATGTTAATGGATATAGATCATGCCAAATCAATAAGAAGCAACCCTAACTACACAAAGATGTAGAGAAAATGAATGGTTAGCTTGAAAAATAAATATACTCTCTCTATATTAAATCTATCTTCGATTGCAATGAGTATGCTCCTTTAGGATAAGGGGGGCTGCCCCACTCATTGCAATTATTCTCTTTCTTACAATATTAAATATAATATACCCAAACTGTGTGGCCTGTGTGAATTCAATTAAAAAAATGTCCTTAAGAGCTATTCTGCCAATTTTTTTTATGCATTAAAAACATTTCAGTACAGACCATTTACTTTTAATGGGGTGCTATGGATTTAACCCCAAACTTTAGATTTCTTTGGTTTTAATTAAAGCCTGGCAAAAATATAACCTTATCACATATAATTAAATATTGTTAGAAATATGAAAACAGTCGAATGTCTTAATACTTTTTTTTCAAGTTGCCTTTTTTTTAACTGAGGAAGATTCAATGGTTATTTTTTTTTATTAAAAATACACTCTTTAATACATTGTCTTATAAATCTTTAACATCTACATTTTTCTGATGAAAATACTCTACTCATGAAAACATTCTAGTCAAGAAGCATACATGTCTGAATATATTTCTTTAAAACAGTTCTAGTCATAATGACATTCCTTGTTTATAAGTGTTCCAGTATTTAATAATTATACCATATTTTATGTCATAAATTGGATAATGACACTAAGTTTCAGTTTTGGTTAAAAAGTTTTTTATCTAAAAATGCCTGTTCATTTGATAATGGTTTTCAGCATGTCCAGTGTTTGTTGTTTTAAAATGGTTTTTTTTTCTTCACAAGAAACTTGGTTTAGTGTAACTGCTTGTTTAAACTGTATTTTGGCTGATAAAATAAAATATTTTTCCTACCTACCGACCCTTCAGTCTGAAGGTACAGTCGGAAAACTGCAAACAAACATATTTTTAAGGTTGGCCTGGTCTATGTGAATATTAAACAAAGGAAGCAGATGGATTCATGACAAAATTGTGTTTTTGTGATGGTGATGTGTTTGTACATCTTACTTTACTAAACAGTCTTGCTGCTTACAATTATCTCAATCTATAATGAAGTTGGCCCAGTAGTTTCAGTGGAATATGTTAATAAAAATTTACAAATTTTATAAAAAAAATTAATAATTGACTAGAAAAGGACAATAACTCCTTAGGGGGTCAATTGACCATTTCGGTCATGTTGACTTATTTGTCAATCTTATTTTGCTGAACATTATTGCTGTTTACAGTTTATCTCTATCTATAATAATATTCAAGATAATAACCAAAAACAGCAAAATTTCCTTAAAATACAGATTTAGGGGCAGCAACCCAACAACGGGTTGTCCGATTCATCTGAAAAAGGGGAGATAGATTTTGACCTGATCAACAATTTTACCCTGTCAGATTTGCTCTAAATGCTTTGGTTTTTGAGTTATAAGCCAAAAGCTGCATTTTACCCCTATGTTCTATTTTTAGCAATGGCGGCCATCTTGGTTGGTTGGCCGGGTATCTTAATTTGATAGCCGGGTCATGCCACACATTTTTTAAACTAGATACCCAAATGATGATTGTGGCCAAGTTTGGTTAAATTTGGCCCAGTAGTTTCAAAGGAGAAGATTTTTGTAAAAGCTAACGATGGACGACGAAGACGACGGACAATGCAGGACGACGGACGATGCAGGACGACAGACGACGGACGCAAAGTGATGGGAAAAGCTCACTTGGCCCTTTGGGCCAGGTGAGCTAAAAATACAGAAATAAGACTTTACCTGCTGAAAAAAGGCAAATTTGTGAGACCACTGAAAGACTTGTATGACTTAGTGACTACATCTGTTCATAACAAGAATGTTCAAGTAATTCTGCCTGTACAAAGTTGGCTTGCTTTCTAAGACCAAAGCCTCTGACAAAAACAGAAGTTGAAAAATGTGTGATGAAAATGAAACAAAAACAGGGTTAGAATACTTTTTTATTATTATTAAGCTTTCAAAAATAACTAAACTTGCTTAAAAAGCCACTTATAAACAACTATGAAGAAATAGGCATGTGTCTTATATGCCAATTCTTACAATGTGACATCTGAACTTCTGAAGAAAAAGCAAGCTAGGATTATACTTATTTTAAAATTTCTAGTCCTATATAAATTTTTAAGAGCTAAATAGTGCCTAGGTTTTATACATTTAATATATAAAAACACAGACAAAGAAAAAAAATGCTTTGGGAGTATACAATGTCATAAAGCTTAATTTAAAGAAAAACACGATTGTAAGGGAGGTAATTCAAAATAGAATTATTTTCACATTTTCAAAACTTAAATTTTGACAAACAAAAAACTAATTTACTTTAATTTTGGCAACATTTTTCAACTATAGGTCAGAGAAAAATACTTTTCGACTCCTTCGGATTAATGAACTTGAACAGATGTGGAATGAGGTTTTCATAGAACACAGACAAATATCCCCTATGTGCACAGAGTTCATATCATGGGATTTAAGTGCAGAGCAGCAAAGAGGAGCTGCCTGGAGGTAAAAGGCAAGCTGCAATGAATTTTCTTACCATTAAAAAATGTTCAACCTTTACAATGAGGTGGTCGCTAAGAAACAGCAGCTTTTAATCTATCCATACAAGTCGTACTTAATCACATAGCTATGAGCACAACTGGTCTACAGAAATTATTTCTTGGTTCTAATATACCAGCTCCTTCCACTTCAAGTATGCAACACAGTGCTAATGTTGTTTCTGAAATTATAGAAGAGTACAATCAAAAGGATTTGGCTCAGAAAAGAAAATTACTTAAGGAAATAAACATACTGAGAGGTGATAATCCTAATATTATCAACATTCAGGCCAACGGAATGTATAATAACACTATTTATTCCAGAATGGGTAAAACACCATTTCAACCAGCTACTCAATGTACATATAACATGTTAGAAAATAATACTTATAAGCACAATATTGTAAGCACAAGACAAGTGTCTAAGCGTTGCTCAAATAAGAGCGAACATAAAACAAAAACAAAAGTTAAATTATATCACAAAGGTCACTGTTCCGCAAACATTGAAATGCATGACAGCATAGGCAGCAAGGAGCGACGGGCTAAAGACTGCTTGTTAGACTTGAAAAATGATGGTCTGGAAGTTCAAGAAATTACCACTGACCCTGACAGCAGTGCATTTAGAGCTGCAGAGTCTTTTTTTAAAGCTAGTACATGGTTGTGTATGGTCTGTTTTCAATTACCATATTCAAAAGGTTCACTATGTTGGTGTATGTAATATTTAACATGTTGCCTGACAGTATGATGATATTGCAATTGAACACCTCAAAGATGATTATTGACCATATAAGCTTAAGAAAATGGGTTCAATTTCTAAGATAATATTTTGTGCTATTACATAGTCATTACAAATATATACTATGCATGTATAATTTGAAACTGTAAAAATAAGTTGTATGAACTTATATTTATTGTTTCTTTTATTGTTTTCCTGAGCACCTGAGTTCATCCCATGTTTTTCAGGATACATTATTCTTTATATCCTGTTATATCAATTTCACCTTTCAAATTTTTCAAAAAGTCATGATTGAATAATGTACCTTGTAATCTGTTTTCATATAGCGTTTTGCTTCTAACAAAAGCCTGTTTAATTCAGTCCCATTTGATGCTTCTGGGTATCCTTCTGAGAGAACAATATCTTGAAGATCCTGAATGTAGATGCAAAATAAATTTATTGAGTATTTTTTCAATATATATGTTAATACACATGTTTACATAAAATACGCCTTGACTGTAGCACACAGTGAGAAAAAATCAAATAGTAAGACATTCAAACTCATATGTTATACATACCAAGGTATCTGAAATGTAATACTGTAAACCAACTTATTTTCGCGTTTTCGGAAGTCAATTCAATTTCGCAGCTAACTTATTTTCACGATTTACATTCTCCCTAGAGTGTATTTTAAAATGGCCATAAAAATCCCCACTCCTATTGTCACTAATTAAAACTTGACCGTAGGTGAACTGAATTCACGCACCTGTACAACTTCAAAATTGTTTATTCTTATCATTTAATTGTCAGTTTAAGGATGTCTTTACGGCAATATTTAATCAAACAAAAAACTAAGCGACCTAATTTTTCATTGATTTCAACCAACTGCCAAACATTTATGGATTATCAATGGTTTTCAAATGAGAGTGTTTCCCAACAGCCTTGAGACAAAATGTAAACGAGAAACATCCTTGAATTTTAAAGAGCATTAATAATCTGTTTATTGCTCAATATTACCTATGACATTGTTGATGTTAAAATACATTGACAACACATGTATCCTTAGTTTCTAATAATATTTGTTAATACTAGTACATATGTAGGCATTCAATGCACAAGTTTGATACAGTGTACCAAAATTATAAAATACCTGAAATCCCCTGCTTCCTTCAGCAACAAAGTAGTCTAGTCCCTCCAGTGACTTTCTGACAGTTGCTGAACATTCTGAAAGTATTTTAAACATTGTGCTACTACCTGAAAAATAAAAAAAAGTCATGTATCAAAGTACATTTATGAAATTTTTCACAATTATTTTCTATAAAACTAGAAATTAGAGGTCTGTGAAATCTCGTATGCATTATATAATTTAATGAGTTTTCACATCCACCCATCTCCAAATACCTCTTTACCAAAAAGTTCATTTAAAGCTTCAAGTATGATAGCTGCTTATTGTTGAAAAGTGCAAGGTCAACTGTAATATTATCTCATCATTTCCTTTGATCTTAATGGATATTTGTCTTATTGGCATTAATAACAACACATCTTCCTTCGTTTATTATTTTTTACATGATGATTACAGTACAAAGATTTGCTTAATTAGTATTAATTATCTTCAAATAATATTTAAATCAAAAGCAGTTTTTTAATTAGGAAAACTTTAGCTTTAAATATGAACTACTAACTTGATAAGGTTTAAAAATTACCTAGTAAACTGATCTCATTCTCCTCACAATATGCCTGGTACTGTTGAATGATGGTTGCAGGTCCCATGCATCTTATTATATTAGGGGCATCCATAACTTCCCCTGATGATAACTTCAGATGTCTTCCTCCAAATGGCATATCCTTGATGATGTGACTAGAAGTAATAAAATCCAAAATTGGAAAGCTTTTCCTGATCCATTTTTATTTCTAGTTTTACATGTTTCACTTGATGGTTTTGCACAACTGTATAATATGCTATGTTTCTGTGCAACATAGTATCTACATTCAGTCAATCCTGGTAAGTAATTGATAAGCTATTTAAAGCTGAGTTTTATTGCCAGAACAGATAAAACTTGTCTCCTTACTTGCCAAGCAGATGATTTTTTTATAGGATTCAACAAGAGCTGTTATCATTTTACTATTACCATTATCATCCTCATCCTGGTGTTCATCATCTTCACATATATCATCATATTCCCCTGGGGAAAATATGTCAATTATGGTCTAGAAGCATTCCTTAAACAACCCCTGGTATCTTCTCTTTGTCCTCGTACTTCTGTCCTTCCAGCTCTGAATGGGCAAACTAATAGTTGATACTTTTCTGGAATTCAAATAATTGATCAAAAGATCAACATAATGTTCTCCCATATAGTCCTCGATTGTACTTGCTGTATTCTGACTTGAGGAAATTGTATTCTGGCTTGATTGGTCAGTTACCATATATGAACTTTGAAAATATCCTTGAATAACAAAATAAACCATGCATTGTAAGAATAAATGGAGAAAAGTGAATCTAAATGTCCATTAATTATATTTTTTTGGGTTGTTTTTTTAATACTGTTTAAGGTGGTACCTAACACTACAGGGAGATAACTCTGTAAAATCAGCTAAAAGTTTTAATTACGTTGTGTTGTTAAGGGAATATTAAGCTTCTCGATGATCAAAATAAGTGCTTGTCAAACTGCTTATAACCAGTGTAATTTTTCTGATAAAACGATTGGTTCAAACTTTTTGAAATTTTTATATTTTTGTCAAAGGGTCAAAGTAAATACTTTGTCAAAATTTTATGAAAATTAAACGAGCCAAATTAATTTTAGTTAAGGTGTTGGGTACCACCTTAATTAACATATTCTTGACTTTCATTGTTAATCATACTGAATTGTCTTGTCCTGAAATTGCATGAAAAATTTGCCCCTGGACAGTTATATAATTAGTAAACATCATACTCTAATGTCTAATGCATGATTATATGAGTGTGCATACCATTTGTTCATTACCAGTATATAACTTAATCTTTGATTGTTGCTATTAAGTTACACATATCAGTGTAATGTATTTGTATATACAAATAAAATTTTAGTACAGTGTAGGAAAATATAAAATTTAAATAATGAGTTTTAGAAATATGTTGTCAGATGTTGTAAAGCAAGACTCATAGCACAATTTTTTTTAAATATTTTTCTACACTGTAAGAATTTAAGATTATGATTTTACTCTGCAATATAACATATAGCTTACAAGACTAGTCTGTTTATGTGGTTCCTAAGTGTTTCTCGTTTCTTGTTTTTTATATAGATAACACTGTTGGTTTTCCCTGTTTGAATGGTTTTACACTAGTATATTTTGCTTTTATAGCTTACTGTTCGGTGTGAGCCTAGGATCCTTGTTGAAGACCTTACTTTGACCTATAATGGTTTACTTCGTATTTTATTTGGCCTTTTAAACTTTTTTGGATTCGAGCGTCACTGATGAGTCTTTTGTAGACGAAACGCGCGTCTGGCGTATACACTAAATTTAGTCCTGGTATCTATGATGAGTTTATTTACTTTTATAATTGTGACTTAGGAAGATGTGGTATGAGTGCCAATGAGACAACTCTCCATGGTATGTTTTATTGTATTACATTATACTGTACAAATATAAGTAATGTACTGACAATCACTTATTTTGTAAATATATACACAAAAATTCCTATAGACCTTCTCTAACTTGAATATATGTTGATAGCCTCCCCTTCATGAGACAAAATTCCATGACAATCAGTTTATGAAATAGTGTCTCAATACTCACAAAATATTACTGAAATATAACCTCCCTTTACCAGAACAAAATTTCATAGTATTCATCTGTGAAATATTGTCTCAATTCACACAAAGTATAACCTCCCTTTAACAAGACAAAGTTCCACAGTATTCATCTGTGAAATATTGTCAATATATAGACACAATTTCATTATGAAAATTTGTCCTTCTCTGGACATTTTTCCATAGATGAGGACAATATTTCATGATACATAGTTATGAAATATTGTCTTGTGGTACAATATTTCATAGGACAATATTTTGCTTTACATAAGTATGACGTGGGATTGCCAATTTTTTTGCAAGCGTGTCACTTGAAAGTCAAATTATTGAGCCAAGAAAACAAGAAATGATGTCTAGCGGGAAACAATAAATTCCAAAAAAAATGAAAATTGCTTACTTACAGGATGAAGAAATCTGACAAAACAGTAAGTGGGATCCAGGATCAGATCATCAGAACCCCCCAATGAGACCATATTGTGATAATCCTTTTATTGGCAATCAAGCAATGTCCTTAACATTTTTGACATAAAATTTTACAAACAATAATGTTCTCTATTTTCCCCTGAACTATGGACATGATGGATTGAACTTTAAAATTAGGTAATTGTTAAACTTTTTCTTTGCACTTCCACTAAAATATTTATCATATACACTTTGCAATGTTTTCCCCGTGGATATTTTTTTTGAAACAGAAACTTTATATCTGGGTCACATTGGGGTATCAAATTGGGGACAGGTCCCCCCTTTTGTTGGAAATAATTGTTTGATTATATAGGGAATCACAGAAGCATGACTTGAGGCCCCCCTCTTTTTTTAGGTCACCCAGAGGGCCTCCCTTATCAAAAGTTCTGGAACAGCCACTGATATGCCAGTCGACTGGTGTGCGTAATACATTGTGTTAATACTAATAGCGCTATTAACACAACATTTAAACATAACAGTCGACTGGCATATATTTTTTTCCAAAAACATCTATGATACATGCCCCTGCAGTGGCGGATCCAGAACTTTTCCTAAGGGGGGGGGGCCCACTCCAGTCATGCTTCAATGATTCCCTATATAATCAACCAAATTTTTCCCACAAAAGGGGGGAGCCCAGGCCCCCCAGGATCCGCCTATGACCTGTGCCTCAACCTTGTGATTAGAAAGTTTTAAAAAGTATGATTTGCCTTTGTAGAAAACTCTTTTAAAATGCTTACTTGTATTGACTGGAACAATGATTCCCCACTGTTCTCTGATCTTCTGAACTCCAACAATATCTAACGGTCTACCTTCTGCGATTGATTTGGTCTTCTTCCCTCTCTCTGGTACATTTTGGTTTTCTGGATGAGAGCTGAGATAGATAGATAGATAGATACTTTATTCTCTAAAAACTAAATACAAGTTTACAGAGAAACATACAATATAAATACATTTACAATAGTTAAGGTAAACAAATACAGTAAGATATTTTAAAAGTACAAAATTATGATTTACATGAGTCTGTATAATCTTTGAGTGCGCCTTGTCTTTTTCTTTTTTGACAGCATTCGTTGTCAAACCATGATTTATTCGATTTCCGTTTTTGTGTATATTAGAACTTCACACAATTGACGTCTTTTCCTATTTTGATTATTTCTCGAATGAAATGAAAAATGTGCACTGCACACATAAATGTTCAAATGAATCTGGAAGTATTCCAGCCTCCGTTAAGGTTTATGACCCCTTCTATAACTTAATACTAAGCCATGAAATTATGAACTTTTCAAACTGCAATAGTATCAAAACAGCAAATATAAAGAATAATAGAGATGACCAATTTTGATCATAAACCAAGGGGAAACTTCGTGCAAAGCATTATTATTTATTGTTTCATTGCATGTAACAGAAAAGGTTTTTTTGTGGCAAATAAAACAAGATTTTTTGTAGAAAATCCACAGACTTTAAAAAAGAGGTTTTCGTTATAAAATTTTAACCACAGATTACTCACTTGTTTTTCTATGACTTGCTAGCATTTATTTTTACAAAATGTCCTAAACAATATTTAAATTCCAAAAAACCTGGTGCTGCGTCACTTAAGTCGAGCGCACCCTAAAAGGTGTACTTGAATTGGTCCATATTTATATTTATTTTTAACCAATATCTAAACTTATAAACTAGTCTTACGAAAATAATCACTAGCACGGCATGCAATAATCTTCTATCTATCAAGCACCGAATTGCAAAAGATGAGAGTACAAGGGGAAAGGCTGTGGATTTTCTATAAAATTTCCATATCATATGAATCAACACAAGGGTACATAATCCTTGCCAAGATTTCATATATATATCAGTTTCTGTAAATATGGATAAGGGTTTTAAATCTTCTAAATAAGTAAGTAAGTTGTTTTCAAATTGTTGAAAAAAGCAGGAATGTAGGGTCATATTGTACCATGTAAGTTTTGAAAGTTCTGTCTGCATATTAAAGTTGAAACTTTACTCTTTTCTGAAGAGCTCCAGAAAAAGGACTGGCTAAAACCGGGAAGATCGCAAAGCTAAATGTGGGCTATTTTTTCACAGTTTCTTCATCTGTAACTGAACTTTAAATATTGTTCATGAACAAATACATTTTTTAAAGTCAAATTCCTTATAATTAAATAGAAGACAAAGCTGCGAAAAAGTCATTAGAAAGTGGAAATTTTGAAAAAAAATGGCAGTGTCTAGCTGTCTTTAAAAAAAAAAAAAAGGTTTAAATAAACTCATCATAGATACCAGGACTAAATTTAGTATACACGCCAGACGTGCGCCTCGTCCACAAAAGACTCACCAGCGACGCTCGAATCCAAAAAAGCAAAAGGCCAAATAAAGTACGAAGTTGAAGAGCATTGAGAACCAAAATTCCTAAAAGTTTTGCCAAATACAGCTAAGGTGATCTATGCCTGAGGTAGAAAAGCCTGAGTATTTCAAAAAATTAAAAAATTGGTAATTTCACTTTTAAATTTACTCATTCCAACTTTCACCCTAAAGTTAGCTTACATACTAAGGTTTACGTAGAGCATACTCACAAGGTTGTGTAAAATTGCGTGGGGTGCTCATTTTCGCCATATCTTTCCATGTTTTCTACAGTTTATGTTCAGGTCTATATGTTTTTGAAGTATACGGATATTTCTATAGGATGCAAAATATTCTTAAGCTTGAAAACGTCTTTGTTTGAAAATAATGATCTGAAAAGTAAGATTAAAGGGTGTTTGAAATTGCCTGATATTTTGTCAATGGGGGACACATATTCGCCATTTTTACACATCTATTTAAAACCAAATAACTGCAGCTTTAAACAATATTTCTGGATGAAAATAGTGTATTTCCCTCCTAATATAACTGATTCGGAAATACTATACTATACCATTTTAAACATAAATGATTGAACAATTAAAATAATCAAGTGCTTTTAAATATCATACAAATTGTTTCTATCCAGACGGCGACTATAAGTACGTAAAATTGCAATTTTCTCAACATTAACCCAGTTGAATTATACCAAATGTTGATGTAGTTGCTATGGTAACCAAGGACACATTTATACAAAACTAGACTTATTTTTCAAAGTTTCATACAACAGTCAACTAATATACATAAAATGAATAAAGTCTGCAGATAGTCGTGGCCAACCCATTTTGATGCTTTAATACAGAGAATGTCTCTGAAACTTTTGGCCATAACAGTTTAAAACGATTCCAATATACAAACTTTTATTACTAAAACTGGTTTAATTTCAACTGGTTATCAAGGACGTATATTAGTTATACGTCCTTGTGGTTATCAACCCGTCCCGTAACCTCACCTGTGTTGAGGGGCCGCGTGAGTTATAGCTTCATGTATTGACTTGGCGTCCGTTATAAAAAAAAAGATCTTCTCTGAAATTACTTGACCAAATTTTACCAATTGAATTTTCAAGATTAATCAACAAACATGACCACTGTGTGTTCGAATTTTTGTTTTTATCGCAAACGTTCAAGCAGCTAGAGCAAAACTTACCAGAGATGAAACACTTTGGGAAAACATGGAAGGAGATCGAGAAGAAGGCAAAAGACAGGCAAATGTGACCCGTACTGGTTGAGGCCTTATGTGCTGACAGGCACGAAGAGGATCAGTGAGTGAGTTACCGAGTAAAACATTCAACAGGCCAATGTCTATCTACCTTGCATTTTTCAGAAAATTCATATTAGATCACGAAACTTGGCCCAGCAACATTTATCAGCAAATGATAAGATTTTGACCTACACAGCTTCCTTCATTTTGTTTATTTTTATATGTATATGAATATAATTATGAAAAACAGCAGGGTCACCAGGGTGTGAAAACTGCCATGTCATCTCAGTGAAATAAATACTAAGCATAGATCTAGAAATGGACAGATAATCATGACATTTGCAGAAAAAAAAATCTCTCTTGTGTTCGATTTTTTTGCAGTTTTGTTTTGTTTTGCCTAAAAAATATTGACAAACAAAATGAATATAGTATTGAGGAATTTTTTGAACTTATGTTCAATACATTGGTTACTAGGATAATAATCTTATCACGTATTAATTGGGTAAAATATTTCAAAAAAGACGATGACTGTGAAAGTTTACGTGCGGTAGGTGCAACAGCATACCAACAGCTTATATGGCACGTCAGGGTGGAAGTTAAAAAGTGGATCAAAGTCCATAAAAATTTGATTTAAAACCTTTATCCGACCTTCAACAACGAGCAAAATCACATGATAACGAATACTAATTATAAAAATGTAAATGATTAAAAAATGTATACCTTCGGCCTGATTTTTACTACAACTTTGATAAATACAAACATCACTAGACTCTTTTACAAGTGAGGCAAAATATATTCGTTCAAGGCCCCAAGAAGCTCGATCCAAAAAAAAAAGAAGCTAAATCGTGCATTTTGAGCGTTTCCCAGACTCTTTCTTACTCTGAAAAGTATTTAATTTTTAGCTATTTTCAACAATGTTCTGGTCTCAAAGCAAATTATATAGAATCAATATGATTTAAGATATTTAGGTTTTAGGGAGAAACTCAAAAGACCGATATGTAGGATAAGGCAAAAATCGTTTTCCTCAAAATCATTAATACCGATTCAGTCTGTTCTTGTCTTGTATTATGTTTAGACTTTGGTGATTTTTTAGGACAAAATTTTCATATAGTGACAGTCAAGGACGTATAACTAACAATATACGTCCTTGTGACAGTGAAGTATTAAAGTAATTTACTTTAAGTACCGCTCAAGTCGACACTGTATATATATATAGGGACCATCTTGGCTTTGTTTTATGGTATTAATGGTTCTTTCATGTTGAAGACACTCCAGCGACTATCAAGATGAAGAACAGGAAAAAAAAACTGACCATTGAAAATTTGTATTTTTCTATGTACTAGTATTGGGTTTGTGTTCGATTAAGTCCCGTATGCAAGTTTACTCAATACTCCTTTAGTTTTTATTACCGTATAAAGGGTCTGCACACGACTTAATGCAAGTTTAATCCTTCAATGCAAAAGGTCATATTGCAAATACATTGTGGTTTTTTTTCCAAATGATTTGATGCCATAGCTAATTTCAAATATTCTTACAATTTAATGATTCGAAGTTTTTTTTAATTACTAGTAGACGAAAGGTATAATAAACGCAAGCTTAAAACAAAATTTCTAGATTTTCAAACAAAAATCAACACTTAGACTATAGTCATAAAGTAGGACAATAAATAAAAAAAGACAAACCCGGGTACAGATAAGACACATAACTGCAAACGATAGACCATATATTGAACACTGAAAACTTAAAGTTAATTTATAGAAACATTGGTCAAGAAAAACATACAGGCCGGTTTATCCCTTGAAAGCCAACATCCTTTGATCTACCGACAATTTACCTGTAAAATTATGTTGGCGTTTAAGGAATCGGTGCATTACGTTTGCGCGCATTACCATTACATTTGCGCGCAAAAATCATTACGTTTGCGCGCAGCTTTTGCTTACATTTGCGCGCATTTTTTGACAGGTAAAATCAGGTAAAATATTATACAGGTCATAATACTTATTATTTATTAATTTGTTCAATTATTTATAACGTAAATATTTAATCCCCAAATGCGGGCAAACGTAGTGCGCCCTAAGGATTTTTTTTTCTTTCTGCAGTGCCACATCATAAATACAAATGTACTAATGAGTTTTATACAATAGCGACATAAAATTACCAGAGTGATCTAAATTACAGATAGAGATTATAGTGTCAAGTTGACACTTCTAAAGACCAAAGACTAAAGGTTCACTCGATAGACGCAAATTTTAAACTTCAAAAATTAAGGTTAATCGAGCACATTTATTAAATAATTGATTTTTACTCATTTTTTAGTTAACACCGAGCTCATGAGGGTCTTAAATCTGATCTTATTGCTGTGTCCACAATTCTTTTTCTACGTATTTAGTGTATCGGTGTGGACAATTCCATGTTTATATCACATGACATTTCCGCGGGAAATTCTTCTATTGAGACCGTACGAATGGATGTGAATTTGGATTAATGCATATATATTGTGAAATAAAATTGTTGATGATCACATTTTCTACAACACAGTTAGATGTCAGGTTTGTACACATTTAGTCTCAACTCTAGTCTATATTCAAAACTGAGCCAGTGAACTTACTGGTGAAGGGATACATGTGCTGCATAATCCCATCACATTTCAGACATTTCAACCAACAAAAATCTATTGAATATATTATCAACTGACATATCTATTTTTATTTTATCTAATGTCAGTCATACCAACTGACAAACTCAGCGGAAACCGTGTATTCAATAACAATTTTATTTGTGTATTTTAGGGGTTGTTTACATTTTGAGTTGTATGATAAACGTATATATATGTTTGTATGTGTTTCTTAATGAAAACAGCTCAATTTTATGATACTTTATTATACAGAATCATGCCACACAGTTTGTTTACACTTGAGTGTGTCTAAATGACCCACATTACAGCCATGAAAATGGTATATCCCAATTTATTTATTCAATAAATTTGGTACAAATTTCCATTGTCTGTGTTTTTCTATAGAGTAAATGATGACTTGCATTAATCCATCAATCACTCTATTGGTTTATTTCTGTAATTACGAAAGCAACCGAGGATGACAATATTGTAGGGCGCCATGTGCTGGTGTGTAAATTATGTGCTATGTTTCATGCTAATTAACAAGTCTTTAAATTGCGCCCGGCCTTCGCAGATGAATTTTTTGAAGTCGGGTTGTACTAGTTCCTGTCAATATAATACTTCTATGGTTATATACAATGTATATATATATATATATACACATTAATGGATCTACAATCTGTCGATACTTGTATCTTGGCATTGCACAAGGTCATGTTTTTTTCTCTTGACTGTTTATGACGTCTTTACACTAATGGATGTGTGCAGATTGATAATTTAGTCTTAGATGCATGATTTTTTTATTAGTTGTTAGTGGCTTTGAACTAGCTGTCAGTTAACTGTGAGTACTCTCAGATCTGTTCCTAGGGCCATAATAAATAATAGGTTTGTTTGCCCAAATGCTACCTACCCAGAAAAAAGCTGCCTACTCAAAATCTTTTATTGTCCTGATTTGAAGAAGTTTTTTTTTAATCAAATAGGCATGAAGACTAATAAACATCTGATACTTCAATTTCTTTTTTTGAAAAAAAAAAAAAAAAATGCCTACCTACCTACCCACTGTCTCAACCTTTGGGTAGAGTTTGGGCAAACCAAAATATTTTTAAGTGTGGCCTAGTGTCTTTTTGTTGTTGGGATGTACAAGTACCCGGCCACATCCATTTGTATTTTTGTCCATCTGATGAGTTGAGCCTTTTTCAACTGATTTTTGTCGAGCCTGCGATTTTTGTTGCAGAAAGCTTGACATAGGGATAGTGATCCAGGGGCCACGGGGGGCATTAGCTAGCTTCTTAAAAGCTTTATATTTTAGAAGGTGGAAGACCTGTATGCTTCATACTCTGTATATACAATGTAGATGCCTCATGTCACGAAGTTTCCCTCAGTCACATGTCCAATGTCTTTGACCTCATTTTTATTGTTCAGTGACTACTTGAAAAAAAAGTTATTTTTAGTAATGTTAAATTCTCTCTTATTATAAATAAATAGGATAACTATATTTGGTATATTTGGTATGTGCTTACCTTGCAAGGTCCTCATGCCCATCAGACAGTTTTTACTCGACCTCATTTCATGGATCAGTGAAAAAGGTAAAGTTTTGGTGATCAAGTCCATATCTCAGATACTATAAGCAATAGGTCTAGTATATTCTGTGTATGGAAGCACTGTAAGGTGTATATGTCCAACTGGCAGGTGTCATCTGACCTTGTCCTCATTTTCATGTTTCAGTGGTTATAGTTTTTGTGTTTACGTCTGTTTTTGTTATACTGTATGCAATAGGTCCACTATATTTGGTGTGTGGAATTATTGTATGGTGTTGTACAGTGGCGTAGCTAGGTCAGTTTTACGTGTACGGCTGAACCTTGGTAAGTGGCCTGAAGACCCAAGCGGATCCAGGACAAAGAATTTGCTGGTAGTAGATTAGCGGGAGGGAAGCCTCCCGAAGTTTAAGAGTTATCGAGACTGACATACCATTCCTGTCATTGAAAACTCATCAATAACAACATTCTTCAGATTCCAAATGGTTTCTTTTTTATGTTTAATCTATTCATTGTGTTTATTTAGAATCTACTGACGGTCATTGGCTTTGGAGTAAACGTCCAAACCAGTTACTTTGAAATATGACTAAACAGAGTCGTTAGGCAAAGGACTCAATCAACAAAAACACAAGTTCATGTGCAAATTTCGTAAATTAGTTTTTCAGGTGCAATATTAAAATTTGTAAAGGGTTCTCTATGGAACCCTGGTTCTCGCCTGGGATTTCTCCCCGCAAAAAGTATATTGATTCATTTATCAATCCATTACAGGATTTAAACAAATCAAATATTTTCATTTGAAGTTTCATGCATACTATGGAGGTTTATAAATTTATCATTTTAAATTAACTCATCATAGATACCAGCATTGAAATTTTGTACTTGCGCCAAAAATTCCAGATTGTCTGATCAAAATTGCGTAAAGATAAGTCCACCTGTTAGTTTAAAACTGAAAAATGAACGGAAAAAAGTTTGCTTCAGAAATTAACCATGAAAAAAAACTTTAAAAAAACTTTGACGAATGTTTAACAAACCAGGGATGATTCCAGGTGTTTTCAAATAGGTCCCTTGAACACCTAATTGGGAATTTTTATCCCAATTGGGATTTTTTTATGCATAAAATCTAAGACAAAATCATATTTTCCTGTAAATACGGAAATGTATATTAAGTTTATTAACCTCTACACTGATTTAAGAAGTTGTAACATTTTGAATAGTTATGGATGGGCTACTGATTATGATATATATTTATGCTGGTAAACGATTTCCCCATGAAAATAATAAGAAAAGAAATCGCATGATACGATAAAAAGGTAACGAGTCGACTAACGAGACTCGAGAAACGTTTAATATGTTTTCAACAAGTTGAAGTTACAAACAAGTTTTTCTTAATTCTTACTATTACAGTTATTGAAAGTTTAAATAAATGTTTTTTCTATATGATATTAGTAATGGAAGACAGTTAAACCGTAATCAATATATTTTAATTCAGTTATAATTTGAGACGTAAAAAAAATCGTAAAAAAAATCGAGAGTGAAAATGGGGAATGTGTCATAGAGACAATAACCAGATCTTAGAGCAGACAACAGTCGAAGGTTACCAATGGATCTTTAATG
The DNA here is from genome assembly GCF_965363235.1 of Mytilus galloprovincialis. Classification (NCBI taxonomy): domain Eukaryota; kingdom Metazoa; phylum Mollusca; class Bivalvia; order Mytilida; family Mytilidae; genus Mytilus; species Mytilus galloprovincialis. The sequence continues at coordinate 53,661,156 of NC_134841.1, forward strand.
CAGGGAGAAACTCCTACACCCAAAGGATTGCTTTTGCTGGCCCCTTAACACAATAACCATGATAACAAAAATGTAAACTATTTCAACTAGTCACTTGTTCAGGTGGAACTTTTAAACCAGAGGAAGAACAAAGTAACTACAATGTAGTTAATAAGTTCTGGAGAACTTTTCGGCTAGTTAGTTCTTTCCGCCTGGAACTTTCCAACGTCGGAACAAAAGAGCATTTACAATAACTTGGACATCATACTAAAATCAGAAGCATACACAAGAAATTAATAAAATTTAAAAAAATGTACAAAACAATTATGAAAAATAAATATGATATACAGCAACAATCACCGCATTAGTGGGTCCTCACTATGGACAGGTACATACAGAATGTGGCGGCTTTAACATCTTAACTGGCACAAAACTCTCCCCTAACATAGGACAGTGTATGTGTATAATCTCAGACATTGAATCTTTATCAATATAAATTGGAAATAACTTTTGAAAGTGGTAGGATTGCATAACATAAACATTACTGTACAAGCATTATTTGATACTTTAGAAATAGCTGAGAACAATGCCTGAGATAAATATTTTGACTAATTCTCTACACTATATTCATCTGAACGTGGCCAAGTTTGCCTTTGGGTTTTTGATTAACTGCCTATAGCAGCCTTTGGTGCTTTGATTTTACTTCATTGACCTATGTTGTTCATCTCATTTCAGTTCATGAATATGATATGACTAAAACCTGCAGTCACCTTACTTGGAAATGAGATGTATTTTGGAGAGCCAGATTATGGTAGCCCTAGGTATAGTCAGCTTTTTATTTATGATAAATGATTTGACAAGTTGCTTTTTAAAAAAAAAAAGTCAATACGTGAACCTTAGAACTTTTTTTTTGCTAATTATTTTAACTGAATTGTAAATTAAATCTCAGTATTTTCATTACCATGTGTGTGGAGGCTAACATTTTCTTTTTATTGTAAATCAGGATAATTATGGCATGTCGAGAGTGGTGTTAAATATAAAGAAGGGAGATAAGGGATGTGTTTATTTCATTAGTTTGTTTCTGGATGGTGTTACTTTCATTTTTACCAGTTTGAATAGTCAAACTACTACCAATGGATGACACTTCTATGGTGTTTATTAGTAGAGATAATATTACACCTTGATTCCCTTCAACACAGAGTATTGGCTCACACCGAACAGCAAGCTATTAAGGGTCCAAAAAATTACTAGTGTAAAACCATTCAAACAGGAAAACCAAGGGTCTAATCTATATAAAAAACGAGAAACATGTATGGATGACAACCACTTTACATCAGATTCCCGATTTAGGACAGGTGCTATCATTTGCAGCAGGGTTAAACATTTTAATGGTGCCAAACCTTCTCCCTTTTCTGAAACAATAGTACAACATCACAACATAGAAAGACACACTATAAAATATCAATTGGAAGGCTTTGCTCAATAAAAAAAACACAAATTAACACACAATGAATACTTAATATCCTGTCATATCCGGAGCCTGTTTTTCTGTTTGATTATTATCATGTGACATGTCTATTTTTTGTGTTTTTTTTTAAATGTTTTCTTTGCATTTGAACCTATCTCACATATTTATTAATAAGACAGAGAGATGCAAAAATTATTGTATATTAGATCATGTAATCTCTCAATGGGTCTTGTTGGAGAATTACACTTATTGATGATCAGTCGTAAGGAACATCAATTAATGTCTCCTACTGGTTGACCATTTCACAATGCCTCATTTATTATTTCTAGATTAATTTAAAGAATTTTTGAAAGACTGAGGTACATTTGTCCATGTTTTGAATCTTTATTATTCTTTAAGAATTATACGTATGGGAATCTATTTTTTTTCTATATAGATTATCAACTATATCATTCATTACCATATACATGTAGCAGATATAAAGTGAACTGTATAAATTTCTTTATTGCCAATTTTTAAGGTGCTCTTAATTACAGGAAGCTAATACAGATAAGAAGAATAAATGTTCTGAACGAACAATAATTAAGGTTTCGAATATTCCTCCATAGACTATATTTCTAACTTATAAATATGCTTGAACCTTAGGGGTTCACACAAAAAATCTTATTATTATCACACCCCATGCTACATAGGTTTTAACCATTTAGTCAGTCATTTTTCTTTCCTTTGTGCAGACTCCAAATCTTTAATTGGTTTTCAATATTAAACAGATAAAACTATGCCATAAGCTATTGATCTTAAATTCTAATTCATAAACTCAAACGAACATAAAATATTTATCAAATAACCACAAACTCTTACATGGGAGACGCCACTTGCAGAGACAAGCGCACATTTTATTATAAATATGAGTATAATATTGTTGAAAGTTCATATACAGTATATATATATATATATAGCTATTAAGCCGCTTGTACTGGTTTCCCCATACTTGTGGTCCACAAATCTGAAAATAAATAATATGATTAATGATATTATTTAATTTGCAAAATGCTACCACATGTACACTTTGACTGCAATGGCTCGAATGACTTTAAACCACCTGAGTTCACTCGTGCATGAACTCAATATTCCAATTGAACCGACCTTACTATAATTAACCAAACACATGTTAACAAAAACAAACAACATTTTACATGTTCCATTTTGTACAACTTTGATAAATACATTTTATATGTAAGATTGCTTTATTAAGATTCTATCAGTTAGACCTAAACCAGAGAAGTTGTTTTTTTGATATATCTGTGAGCTAGCATGTTTATGTTTATTCAGAAAGGAAAGATGACTTATCACAAGATACTTAAATAAGGGATATTCAAGTTTTTAATCACTATGAACTGAAAAAAGTTATTGAAAAGACAAGACATTTTTTAAAAGCTAAAGGTGGTTGTTTTCATGAAGTTTAGACCAGTATTCAATGGGAGATAACTCTAATCACATTGAGGTTATTGATTTTTATGATAAACATTGATCATTGTTTTATCCAAAGTCAGCTGACTTGAATTTTCATGATTTGGTTTTGCATAAAACTATAAATTATCAATTATAAAACATTTAAAACTAGTTAGAATTATTTTTGATCATAATTATTTAGGTATTTAAGATATTTATTTCAATGAGCTAATTTATGTGTAGACCTTCTCTTAATCTTGTTTCTTCATACAAAATTCTAATAAATATTTTTTCTTTTCAGCATTTCTATAAAGTGATAACATAACTTAAAGAAATTCAAAACTTTTCCTATATAACATTAACCATAGCCATGCTTACGTCAATTAAAGATAACTTTTTCATTTTTTTTATAACTGGTTATGATGTTGGATGCCATTTTTTTAAACGAAACATTGGAATTGCATGGATCCCTCCCTATAAGCACACTAACTTCTTAGTGTATCCTACGTCATAGACCATATATTACAATGTAATATATTTTACTAACTTGTGAAGAAAATATTGATTGAAAATAATTTAACTCATCTCTACTCTGTATATACTATATATTGCATAAAGACTGCACCTGTACTGAAGACAAACACTGCACTTGCACTTGGACTGAAGACCAAAACACTGCACTTGGACTGAAGACAAAAACACTGCACTTGGACTGAAGACCAAAACACTGCACTTGGACTGAAGACCAAAACACTGCACTTGGACTGAAGACCAAAACACTGCACATGGACTGAAGACCAAAACACTGCACTTGGACTGAAGACCAAAACACTGCACGTGGACTGAAGACACTACACCTGGACAAAATATCCAAGTTGAATGGGACTAGGGACCACTGGAACTAGCTCCTTCAAAAAGCATATTCATTATTGACCTCTTTATTGATGTGTTATGATGAAATCATGTTTTTGATAATTGCATTGATTAATGATCATGCCTTTAAATTTGGATTGACCTCGACCCAAGACTTATAGTTTCTCCTGAGTATAAATGAGTTTGCTCGTTGAAATTGTATAGAAAAAATTTCAATAAAATATTTACCATTTTGTTAACATTTGATAGCAAGGCTAATGGCTGGTGCACCAATATAGATTTTCATAATTGGCTCTAATTTAAAATTAATTTTTTTTAAATCGGAAAATTGCAACACCAATCAGTGTCTATTTAAAGTTGATAATTATTTATAGCTTTTGTTAAAGATACAGCCTTTTCTTTAATATATGTTGCCACTTTGGACTGAAGAAGATGGATTCATGGCAGAAAGGAGGAGTCAGTCAACCTGTATGTATTTTTTTTGCAGTTTTTCTTAAAACTATGTTTCTATTTGATAGACATTAAGATCAATTTTTTTCTGAACAGTTTTGGAAAAAAACTGCTTCATGTTAAATTGGGACTTGTAAAAGCAGACCACTGCAGAGAGCAAACTTAAGTTTCAATTTAAAAATGACATTCAGTATGGGCTTTGCTTATTATTAAAGTTTACCTATAATTGTTAATTTCTGTGTCATTTTGGTCTCTTGTGGAGAGTTGTCTCATTGGCAATCATACCACATCTTCTTTCTTTATCAAGATTAAATTCTGAAAAATTGCAACAGGAGTCTGTATTTAAAGATGATATTAATTTATAGTTTTTTGTTGCAGGTAGACAGCCTCTACGTGGCCCGCCTACACAGATGAAGAGGAGGACACCACTCATGGCTTGGGCAGGGTTTTAACACGTGGGTATTATTCCGTCATTACAGTTTTTCTTCAAACTTTGTTTATATTCGATAGGCAATAAGATCTGTTTTTTTCTGGAATAGTTTGAAAAAAAACCGAGGCTTTATTTATGTTAAAATGGGACTTTTAAAAGCAGTATTCACTCTGCGGAGAGCAAACTTTTGGTTTTGATTTAAAAATGCCATGGGGTTTGGACTTTGCTCATTGTTGAAGGCCGTACGGTTACCTATAATTGTTAGTTTCTGTGTCATTTTAGTCTCTTGCGGAGAGTTGTCTCTCATTGGCAATCATACCACATCTTCTTTCTTTACCAAGATTAAATTCTGAAAAATTGCAACAGGAAAGAGTCGGTATTTAAAGATGATATTAATTTATAGTTTTTTGTTGCAGGTAGACAGCCTGTACGTGGCCCGGCCTGCACAGATGAAGAGGAGGGAGGACACCACACCACTCATGGCTTGGGCAGGGTTTTAACACGTGGGTATTATTCCGTCATTACAGTTTTTCTTCAAACTTTGTTTATATTAGTTAGGCAATAAGATCTGTTTTTTCTGGAATAGTTTGAAAAAAAACAGAGGCTTTATTTATGTTAAAATGGGACTTTTAAAAGCAGTATTCACTCTGCGGAGAGCAAACTTTTGGTTTTGATTTAAAAATGCAATGGGGTTTGGACTTTGCTCATTGTTGAAGGCCGTACGGTTACCTATAATTGTTAGTTTCTGTGTCATTTTGGTCTCTTGCGGAGAGTTGTCTCTCATTGGCAATCATACCACATCTTCTTTCTTTATCAAGATTAAATTCTGAAAAATTGCAACAGGAAAGAGTCGGTATTTAAAGATGATATTAATTTATAGTTTTTTGTTGCAGGTAGACAGCCTCTACGTGGCCCGGCCTGCACAGATGAAGAGGAGGGAGGACACCACACCACTCATGGCTTGGGCAGGGTTTTAACACGTGGGTATTATTCGGTCATTACAGTTTTTCTTCAAACTTTGTTTATATTCGATAGGCAATAAGATCTGTTTTTTCTGGAATAGTTTGAAAAAAAACAGAGGCTTTATTTATGTTAAAATGGGACTTTTAAAAGCAGTATTCACTCTGAGGAGAGCAAACTTTTGGTTTTGACTTAAAAATGCCATGGGGTTTGGACTTTGCTCATTGTTGAAGGCCGTACGGTTACCTATAATTGTTAGTTTCTGTGTCATTTTGGTCTCTTGCGGAGAGTTGTCTCTCATTGGCAATCATACCACATCTTCTTTCTTTATCAAGATTAAATTCTGAAAAATTGCAACAGGAAAGAGTCGGTATTTAAAGATGATAGTTTTCTCTCATTGGCAATCATACCACATCTTCTTTCTTTATCAAGATTAAATTCTGAAAAATTGCAACAGGAAAGAGTCGGTATTTAAAGATGATATTAATTTATAGTTTTTTGTTGCAGGTAGACAGCCTCTACGTGGCCCGGCCTGCACAGATGAAGAGGAGGGAGGACACCACACCACTCATGGCTTGGGCAGGGTTTTAACACGTGGGTATTATTCCGTCATTACAGTTTTTCTTCAAACTTTGTTTATATTCGATAGGCAATAAGATCTGTTTTTTCTGGAATAGTTTGAAAAAAAACAGAGGCTTTATTTATGTTAAAATGGGACTTTTAAAAGCAGTATTCACTCTGCGGAGAGCAAACTATTGGTTTTGATTTAAAAATGCCATGGGGTTTGGACTTTGCTCATTGTTGAAGGCCGTACGCTACCTATAATTGTTAGTTTCTGTGTCATTTTGGTCTCTTGCGGAGAGTTGTCTCTCATTGGCAATCATACCACATCTTCTTTCTTTATCAAGATTAAATTCTGAAAAATTGCAAAGGAAAGAGTCGGTATTTAAAGATGATATTAATTTATAGTTTTTTGTTGCAGGTAGACAGCCTGTACGTGGCCCGGCCTGCACAGATGAAGAGGAGGGAGGACACCACACCACTCATGGCTTGGGCAGGGTTTTAACACGCGGGTATTATTCCGTCATTACAGTTTTTCTTCAAACTTTGTTTATATTCGATAGGCAATAAGATCTGTTTTTTCTGGAATAGTTTGAAAAAAAACCGAGGCTTTATTTATGTTAAAATGGGACTTTTAAAAGCAGTATTCACTCTGCGGAGAGCAAACTTTTGGTTTTGATTTAAAAATGCCATGGGGTTTGGACTTTGCTCATTGTTGAAGGCCGTACGGTTACCTATAATTGTTAGTTTCTGTGTCATTTTGGTCTCTTGCGGAGAGTTGTCTCTCATTGGCAATCATACCACATCTTCTTTCTTTATCAAGATTAAATTCTGAAAAATTGCAACAGGAAAGAGTCGGTATTTAAAGATGATAGTTTTCTCTCATTGGCAATCATACCACATCTTCTTTCTTTATCAAGATTAAATTCTGAAAAATTGCAACAGGAAAGAGTCGGTATTTAAAGATGATATTAATTTATAGTTTTTTGTTGCAGGTAGACAGCCTCTACGTGGCCCGGCCTGCACAGATGAAGAGGAGGGAGGACACCACACCACTCATGGCTTGGGCAGGGTTTTAACACGTGGGTATTATTCCGTCATTACAGTTTTTCTTCAAACTTTGTTTATATTCGATAGGCAATAAGATCTGTTTTTTCTGGAATAGTTTGAAAAAAAACAGAGGCTTTATTTATGTTAAAATGGGACTTTTAAAAGCAGTATTCACTCTGCGGAGAGCAAACTTTTGGTTTTGATTTAAAAATGCCATGGGGTTTGGACTTTGCTCATTGTTGAAGGCCGTACGGTTACCTATAATTGTTAGTTTCTGTGTCATTTTGGTCTCTTGCGGAGAGTTGTCTCTCATTGGCAATCATACCACATCTTCTTTCTTTATCAAGATTAAATTCTGAAAAATTGCAACAGGAAAGAGTCCGTATTTAAAGATGATATTAATTTATAGTTTTTTGTTGCAGGTAGACAGCCTCTACGTGGCCCGGCCTGCACAGATGAAGAGGAGGGAGGACACCACACCACTCATGGCTTGGGCAGGGTTTTAACACGTGGGTATTATTCCGTCATTACAGTTTTTCTTCAAACTTTGTTTATATTCGATAGGCAATAAGAGCTGTTTTTTCTGGAATAGTTTGAAAAAAAACCGAGGCTTTATTTATGTTAAAATGGGACTTTTAAAAGCAGTATTCACTCTGCGGAGAGCAAACTTTTGGTTTTGATTTAAAAATGCCATGGGGTTTGGACTTTGCTCATTGTTGAAGGCCGTACGATTACCTATAATTGTTAGTTTCTGTGTCATTTTGGTCTCTTGCGGAGAGTTGTCTCTCATTGGCAATCATACCACATCTTCTTTCTTTATCAAGATTAAATTCTGAAAAATTGCAACAGGAAAGAGTCGGTATTTAAAGATGATATTAATTTATAGTTTTTTGTTGCAGGTAGACAGCCTCTACGTGGCCCGGCCTGCACAGATGAAGAGGAGGGAGGACACCACACCACTCATGGCTTGGGCAGGGTTTTCACACGTGGGTATTATTCCGTCATTACAGTTTTTCTTCAAACTTTGTTTATATTCGATAGGCAATAAGATCTGTTTTTTCTGGAATAGTTTGAAAAAAAAACAGAGGCTTTATTTATGTTAAAATGGGACTTTTAAAAGCAGTATTCACTCTGAGGAGAGCAAACTTTTGGTTTTGATTTAAAAATGCCATGGGGTTTGGACTTTGCTCATTGTTGAAGGCCGTACGGTTACCTATAATTGTTAGTTTCTGTGTCATTTTGGTCTCTTGCGGAGAGTTGTCTCTCATTGGCAATCATACCACATCTTCTTTCTTTATCAAGATTAAATTCTGAAAAATTGCAACAGGAAAGAGTCGGTATTTAAAGATGATATTAATTTATAGTTTTTTGTTGCAGGTAGACAGCCTCTACGTGGCCCGGCCTGCACAGATGAAGAGGAGGGAGGACACCACACCACTCATGGCTTGGGCAGGGTTTTCACACGTGGGTATTATTCCGTCATTACAGTTTTTCTTCAAACTTTGTTTATATTCGATAGGCAATAAGATCTGTTTTTTCTGGAATAGTTTGAAAAAAAACAGAGGCTTTATTTATGTTAAAATGGGACTTTTAAAAGCAGTATTCACTCTGCGGAGAGCAAACTTTTGGTTTTGATTTAAAAATGCCATGGGGTTTGGACTTTGCTCATTGTTGAAGGCCGTACGGTTACCTATAATTGTTAGTTTCTGTGTCATTTTGGTCTCTTGCGGAGAGTTGTCTCTCATTGGCAATCATACCACATCTTCTTTCTTTATCAAGATTAAATTCTGAAAAATTGCAACAGGAAAGAGTCGGTATTTAAAGATGATAGTTTTCTCTCATTGGCAATCATACCACATCTTCTTTCTTTATCAAGATTAAATTCTGAAAAATTGCAACAGGAAAGAGTCGGTATTTAAAGATGATATTAATTTATAGTTTTTTTGTTGCAGGTAGACAGCCTCTACGTGGCCCGGCCTGCACAGATGAAGAGGAGGGAGGACACCACACCACTCATGGCTTGGGCAGGGTTTTAACACGTGGGTATTATTCCGTCATTACAGTTTTTCTTCAAACTTTGTTTATATTCGATAGGCAATAAGATCTGTTTTTTCTGGAATAGTTTGAAAAAAAACAGAGGCTTTATTTATGTTAAAATGGGACTTTTAAAAGCAGTATTCACTCTGCGGAGAGCAAACTTTTGGTTTTGATTTAAAAATGCCATGGGGTTTGGACTTTGCTCATTGTTGAAGGCCGTACGGTTACCTATAATTGTTAGTTTCTGTGTCATTTTGGTCTCTTGCGGAGAGTTGTCTCTCATTGGCAATCATACCACATCTTCTTTCTTTATCAAGATTAAATTCTGAAAAATTGCAACAGGAAAGAGTCCGTATTTAAAGATGATATTAATTTATAGTTTTTTGTTGCAGGTAGACAGCCTCTACGTGGCCCGGCCTGCACAGATGAAGAGGAGGGAGGACACCACACCACTCATGGCTTGGGCAGGGTTTTAACACGTGGGTATTATTCCGTCATTACAGTTTTTCTTCAAACTTTGTTTATATTCGATAGGCAATAAGAGCTGTTTTTTCTGGAATAGTTTGAAAAAAAACCGAGGCTTTATTTATGTTAAAATGGGACTTTTAAAAGCAGTATTCACTCTGCGGAGAGCAAACTTTTGGTTTTGATTTAAAAATGCCATGGGGTTTGGACTTTGCTCATTGTTGAAGGCCGTACGATTACCTATAATTGTTAGTTTCTGTGTCATTTTGGTCTCTTGCGGAGAGTTGTCTCTCATTGGCAATCATACCACATCTTCTTTCTTTATCAAGATTAAATTCTGAAAAATTGCAACAGGAAAGAGTCGGTATTTAAAGATGATATTAATTTATAGTTTTTTGTTGCAGGTAGACAGCCTCTACGTGGCCCGGCCTGCACAGATGAAGAGGAGGGAGGACACCACACCACTCATGGCTTGGGCAGGGTTTTCACACGTGGGTATTATTCCGTCATTACAGTTTTTCTTCAAACTTTGTTTATATTCGATAGGCAATAAGATCTGTTTTTTCTGGAATAGTTTGAAAAAAAAACAGAGGCTTTATTTATGTTAAAATGGGACTTTTAAAAGCAGTATTCACTCTGAGGAGAGCAAACTTTTGGTTTTGATTTAAAAATGCCATGGGGTTTGGACTTTGCTCATTGTTGAAGGCCGTACGGTTACCTATAATTGTTAGTTTCTGTGTCATTTTGGTCTCTTGCGGAGAGTTGTCTCTCATTGGCAATCATACCACATCTTCTTTCTTTATCAAGATTAAATTCTGAAAAATTGCAACAGGAAAGAGTCGGTATTTAAAGATGATATTAATTTATAGTTTTTTGTTGCAGGTAGACAGCCTCTACGTGGCCCGGCCTGCACAGATGAAGAGGAGGGAGGACACCACACCACTCATGGCTTGGGCAGGGTTTTCACACGTGGGTATTATTCCGTCATTACAGTTTTTCTTCAAACTTTGTTTATATTCGATAGGCAATAAGATCTGTTTTTTCTGGAATAGTTTGAAAAAAAACAGAGGCTTTATTTATGTTAAAATGGGACTTTTAAAAGCAGTATTCACTCTGCGGAGAGCAAACTTTTGGTTTTGATTTAAAAATGCCATGGGGTTTGGACTTTGCTCATTGTTGAAGGCCGTACGGTTACCTATAATTGTTAGTTTCTGTGTCATTTTGGTCTCTTGCGGAGAGTTGTCTCTCATTGGCAATCATACCACATCTTCTTTCTTTATCAAGATTAAATTCTGAAAAATTGCAACAGGAAAGAGTCGGTATTTAAAGATGATATTAATTTATAGTTTTTTGTTGCAGGTAGACAGCCTCTACGTGGCCCGGCCTGCACAGATGAAGAGGAGGGAGGACACCACACCACTCATGGCTTGGGCAGGGTTTTCACACGTGGGTATTATTCCGTCATTACAGTTTTTCTTCAAACTTTGTTTATATTCGATAGGCAATAAGATCTGTTTTTTCTGGAATAGTTTGAAAAAAAAACAGAGGCTTTATTTATGTTAAAATGGGACTTTTAAAAGCAGTATTCACTCTGCGGAGAGCAAACTTTTGGTTTTGATTTAAAAATGCCATGGGGTTTGGACTTTGCTCATTGTTGAAGGCCGTACGGTTACCTATAATTGTTAGTTTCTGTGTCATTTTGGTCTCTTGCGCAGAGTTGTCTCTCATTGGCAATCATACCACATCTTCTTTCTTTATCAAGATTAAATTCTGAAAAATTGCAACAGGAAAGAGTCGGTATTTAAAGATGATATTAATTTATAGTTTTTTGTTGCAGGTAGACAGCCTCTACGTGGCCCGGCCTGCACAGATGAAGAGGAGGGAGGACACCACACCACTCATGGCTTGGGCAGGGTTTTCACACGTGGGTATTATTCCGTCATTACAGTTTTTCTTCAAACTTTGTTTATATTCGATAGGCAATAAGATCTGTTTTTTCTGGAATAGTTTGAAAAAAAAACAGAGGCTTTATTTATGTTAAAATGGGACTTTTAAAAGCAGTATTCACTCTGCGGAGAGCAAACTTTTGGTTTTGATTTAAAAATGCCATGGGGTTTGGACTTTGCTCATTGTTGAAGGCCGTACGGTTACCTATAATTGTTAGTTTCTGTGTCATTTTGGTCTCTTGCGCAGAGTTGTCTCTCATTGGCAATCATACCACATCTTCTTTCTTTATCAAGATTAAATTCTGAAAAATTGCAACAGGAAAGAGTCGGTATTTAAAGATGATATTAATTTATAGTTTTTTGTTGCAGGTAGACAGCCTCTACGTGGCCCGGCCTGCACAGATGAAGAGGAGGGAGGACACCACACCACTCGTGGCTTGGGCAGGGTTTTCACACGTGGGTATTATTCCGTCATTACAGTTTTTCTTCAAACTTTGTTTATATTCGATAGGCAATAAGATCTGTTTTTTCTGGAATAGTTTGAAAAAAAACAGAGGCTTTATTTATGTTAAAATGGGACTTTTAAAAGCAGTATTCACTCTGCGGAGAGCAAACTTTTGGTTTTGATTTAAAAATGCCATGGGGTTTGGACTTTGCTCATTGTTGAAGGCCGTACGGTTACCTATAATTGTTAGTTTCTGTGTCATTTTGGTCTCTTGTGCAGAGTTGTCTCTCATTGGCAATCATACCACATCTTCTTTCTTTATCAAGATTAAATTCTGAAAAATTGCAACAGGAAAGAGTCGGTATTTAAAGATGATATTAATTTATAGTTTTTTGTTGCAGGTAGACAGCCTCTACGTGGCCCGGCCTGCACAGATGAAGAGGAGGGAGGACACCACACCACTCGTGGCTTGGGCAGGGTTTTCACACGTGGGTATTATTCCGTCATTACAGTTTTTCTTCAAACTTTGTTTATATTCGATAGGCAATAAGATCTGTTTTTTCTGGAATAGTTTGAAAAAAAAACAGAGGCTTTATTTATGTTAAAATGGGACTTTTAAAAGCAGTATTCACTCTGCGGAGAGCAAACTTTTGGTTTTGATTTAAAAATGCCATGGGGTTTGGACTTTGCTCATTGTTGAAGGCCGTACGGTTACCTATAATTGTTAGTTTCTGTGTCATTTTGGTCTCTTGCGGAGAGTTGTCTCTCATTGGCAATCATACCACATCTTCTTTCTTTATCAAGATTAAATTCTGAAAAATTGCAACAGGAAAGAGTCGGTATTTAAAGATGATATTAATTTATAGTTTTTTGTTGCAGGTAGACAGCCTCTACGTGGCCCGGCCTGCACAGATGAAGAGGAGGGAGGACACCACACCACTCATGGCTTGGGCAGGGTTTTCACACGTGGGTATTATTCCGTCATTACAGTTTTTCTTCAAACTTTGTTTATATTCGATAGGCAATAAGATCTGTTTTTTCTGGAATAGTTTGAAAAAAAAACAGAGGCTTTATTTATGTTAAAATGGGACTTTTAAAAGCAGTATTCACTCTGCGGAGAGCAAACTTTTGGTTTTGATTTAAAAATGCCATGGGGTTTGGACTTTGCTCATTGTTGAAGGCCGTACGGTTACCTATAATTGTTAGTTTCTGTGTCATTTTGGTCTCTTGCGGAGAGTTGTCTCTCATTGGCAATCATACCACATCTTCTTTCTTTATCAAGATTAAATTCTGAAAAATTGCAACAGGAAAGAGTCGGTATTTAAAGATGATATTAATTTATAGTTTTTTGTTGCAGGTAGACAGCCTCTACGTGGCCCGGCCTGCACAGATGAAGAGGAGGGAGGACACCACACCACTCATGGCTTGGGCAGGGTTTTCACACGTGGGTATTATTCCGTCATTACAGTTTTTCTTCAAACTTTGTTTATATTCGATAGGCAATAAGATCTGTTTTTTCTGGAATAGTTTGAAAAAAAAACAGAGGCTTTATTTATGTTAAAATGGGACTTTTAAAAGCAGTATTCACTCTGCGGAGAGCAAACTTTTGGTTTTGATTTAAAAATGCCATGGGGTTTGGACTTTGCTCATTGTTGAAGGCCGTACGGTTACCTATAATTGTTAGTTTCTGTGTCATTTTGGTCTCTTGCGGAGAGTTGTCTCTCATTGGCAATCATACCACATCTTCTTTCTTTATCAAGATTAAATTCTGAAAAATTGCAACAGGAAAGAGTCGGTATTTAAAGATGATATTAATTTATAGTTTTTTGTTGCAGGTAGACAGCCTCTACGTGGCCCGGCCTGCACAGATGAAGAGGAGGGAGGACACCACACCACTCATGGCTTGGGCAGGGTTTTCACACGTGGGTATTATTCCGTCATTACAGTTTTTCTTCAAACTTTGTTTATATTCGATAGGCAATAAGATCTGTTTTTTCTGGAATAGTTTGAAAAAAAAACAGAGGCTTTATTTATGTTAAAATGGGACTTTTAAAAGCAGTATTCACTCTGCGGAGAGCAAACTTTTGGTTTTGATTTAAAAATGCCATGGGGTTTGGACTTTGCTCATTGTTGAAGGCCGTACGGTTACCTATAATTGTTAGTTTCTGTGTCATTTTGGTCTCTTGCGGAGAGTTGTCTCTCATTGGCAATCATACCACATCTTCTTTCTTTATCAAGATTAAATTCTGAAAAATTGCAACAGGAAAGAGTCGGTATTTAAAGATGATATTAATTTATAGTTTTTTGTTGCAGGTAGACAGCCTCTACGTGGCCCGGCCTGCACAGATGAAGAGGAGGGAGGACACCACACCACTCATGGCTTGGGCAGGGTTTTCACACGTGGGTATTATTCCGTCATTACAGTTTTTCTTCAAACTTTGTTTATATTCGATAGGCAATAAGATCTGTTTTTTCTGGAATAGTTTGAAAAAAAAACAGAGGCTTTATTTATGTTAAAATGGGACTTTTAAAAGCAGTATTCACTCTGCGGAGAGCAAACTTTTGGTTTTGATTTAAAAATGCCATGGGGTTTGGACTTTGCTCATTGTTGAAGGCCGTACGGTTACCTATAATTGTTAGTTTCTGTGTCATTTTGGTCTCTTGCGGAGAGTTGTCTCTCATTGGCAATCATACCACATCTTCTTTCTTTATCAAGATTAAATTCTGAAAAATTGCAACAGGAAAGAGTCGGTATTTAAAGATGATATTAATTTATAGTTTTTTGTTGCAGGTAGACAGCCTCTACGTGGCCCGGCCTGCACAGATGAAGAGGAGGGAGGACACCACACCACTCATGGCTTGGGCAGGGTTTTCACACGTGGGTATTATTCCGTCATTACAGTTTTTCTTCAAACTTTGTTTATATTCGATAGGCAATAAGATCTGTTTTTTCTGGAATAGTTTGAAAAAAAAACAGAGGCTTTATTTATGTTAAAATGGGACTTTTAAAAGCAGTATTCACTCTGCGGAGAGCAAACTTTTGGTTTTGATTTAAAAATGCCATGGGGTTTGGACTTTGCTCATTGTTGAAGGCCGTACGGTTACCTATAATTGTTAGTTTCTGTGTCATTTTGGTCTCTTGCGGAGAGTTGTCTCTCATTGGCAATCATACCACATCTTCTTTCTTTATCAAGATTAAATTCTGAAAAATTGCAACAGGAAAGAGTCGGTATTTAAAGATGATATTAATTTATAGTTTTTTGTTGCAGGTAGACAGCCTCTACGTGGCCCGGCCTGCACAGATGAAGAGGAGGGAGGACACCACACCACTCATGGCTTGGGCAGGGTTTTCACACGTGGGTATTATTCCGTCATTACAGTTTTTCTTCAAACTTTGTTTATATTCGATAGGCAATAAGATCTGTTTTTTCTGGAATAGTTTGAAAAAAAAACAGAGGCTTTATTTATGTTAAAATGGGACTTTTAAAAGCAGTATTCACTCTGCGGAGAGCAAACTTTTGGTTTTGATTTAAAAATGCCATGGGGTTTGGACTTTGCTCATTGTTGAAGGCCGTACGGTTACCTATAATTGTTAGTTTCTGTGTCATTTTGGTCTCTTGCGGAGAGTTGTCTCTCATTGGCAATCATACCACATCTTCTTTCTTTATCAAGATTAAATTCTGAAAAATTGCAACAGGAAAGAGTCGGTATTTAAAGATGATATTAATTTATAGTTTTTTGTTGCAGGTAGACAGCCTCTACGTGGCCCGGCCTGCACAGATGAAGAGGAGGGAGGACACCACACCACTCATGGCTTGGGCAGGGTTTTCACACGTGGGTATTATTCCGTCATTACAGTTTTTCTTCAAACTTTGTTTATATTCGATAGGCAATAAGATCTGTTTTTTCTGGAATAGTTTGAAAAAAAAACAGAGGCTTTATTTATGTTAAAATGGGACTTTTAAAAGCAGTATTCACTCTGCGGAGAGCAAACTTTTGGTTTTGATTTAAAAATGCCATGGGGTTTGGACTTTGCTCATTGTTGAAGGCCGTACGGTTACCTATAATTGTTAGTTTCTGTGTCATTTTGGTCTCTTGCGGAGAGTTGTCTCTCATTGGCAATCATACCACATCTTCTTTCTTTATCAAGATTAAATTCTGAAAAATTGCAACAGGAAAGAGTCGGTATTTAAAGATGATATTAATTTATAGTTTTTTGTTGCAGGTAGACAGCCTCTACGTGGCCCGGCCTGCACAGATGAAGAGGAGGGAGGACACCACACCACTCATGGCTTGGGCAGGGTTTTCACACGTGGGTATTATTCCGTCATTACAGTTTTTCTTCAAACTTTGTTTATATTCGATAGGCAATAAGATCTGTTTTTTCTGGAATAGTTTAAAAAAAAACAGAGGCTTTATTTATGTTAAAATGGGACTTTTAAAAGCAGTATTCACTCTGCGGAGAGCAAACTTTTGGTTTTGATTTAAAAATGCCATGGGGTTTGGACTTTGCTCATTGTTGAAGGCCGTACGGTTACCTATAATTGTTAGTTTCTGTGTCATTTTGGTCTCTTGCGGAGAGTTGTCTCTCATTGGCAATCATACCACATGTTCTTTCTTTATCAAGATTAAATTCTGAAAAATTGCAACAGGAAAGAGTCGGTATTTAAAGATGATATTAATTTATAGTTTTTTGTTGCAGGTAGACAGCCTCTACGTGGCCCGGCCTGCACAGATGAAGAGGAGGGAGGACACCACACCACTCATGGCTTGGGCAGGGTTTTCACACGTGGGTATTATTCCGTCATTACAGTTTTTCTTCAAACTTTGTTTATATTCGATAGGCAATAAGATCTGTTTTTTCTGGAATAGTTTAAAAAAAAAACAGAGGCTTTATTTATGTTAAAATGGGACTTTTAAAAGCAGTATTCACTCTGCGGAGAGCAAACTTTTGGTTTTGATTTAAAAATGCCATGGGGTTTGGACTTTGCTCATTGTTGAAGGCCGTACGGTTACCTATAATTGTTAGTTTCTGTGTCATTTTGGTCTCTTGCGGAGAGTTGTCTCTCATTGGCAATCATACCACATCTTCTTTCTTTATCAAGATTAAATTCTGAAAAATTGCAACAGGAAAGAGTCGGTATTTAAAGATGATATTAATTTATAGTTTTTTGTTGCAGGTAGACAGCCTCTACGTGGCCCGGCCTGCACAGATGAAGAGGAGGGAGGACACCACACCACTCATGGCTTGGGCAGGGTTTTCACACGTGGGTATTATTCCGTCATTACAGTTTTTCTTCAAACTTTGTTTATATTCGATAGGCAATAAGATCTGTTTTTTCTGGAATAGTTTGAAAAAAAAACAGAGGCTTTATTTATGTTAAAATGGGACTTTTAAAAGCAGTATTCACTCTGCGGAGAGCAAACTTTTGGTTTTGATTTAAAAATGCCATGGGGTTTGGACTTTGCTCATTGTTGAAGGCCGTACGGTTACCTATAATTGTTAGTTTCTGTGTCATTTTGGTCTCTTGCGGAGAGTTGTCTCTCATTGGCAATCATACCACATGTTCTTTCTTTATCAAGATTAAATTCTGAAAAATTGCAACAGGAAAGAGTCGGTATTTAAAGATGATATTAATTTATAGTTTTTTGTTGCAGGTAGACAGCCTCTACGTGGCCCGGCCTGCACAGATGAAGAGGAGGGAGGACACCACACCACTCATGGCTTGGGCAGGGTTTTCACACGTGGGTATTATTCCGTCATTACAGTTTTTCTTCAAACTTTGTTTATATTCGATAGGCAATAAGATCTGTTTTTTCTGGAATAGTTTGAAAAAAAAACAGAGGCTTTATTTATGTTAAAATGGGACTTTTAAAAGCAGTATTCACTCTGCGGAGAGCAAACTTTTGGTTTTGATTTAAAAATGCCATGGGGTTTGGACTTTGCTCATTGTTGAAGGCCGTACGGTTACCTATAATTGTTAGTTTCTGTGTCATTTTGGTCTCTTGCGGAGAGTTGTCTCTCATTGGCAATCATACCACATCTTCTTTCTTTATCAAGATTAAATTCTGAAAAATTGCAACAGGAAAGAGTCGGTATTTAAAGATGATATTAATTTATAGTTTTTTGTTGCAGGTAGACAGCCTCTACGTGGCCCGGCCTGCACAGATGAAGAGGAGGGAGGACACCACACCACTCATGGCTTGGGCAGGGTTTTCACACGTGGGTATTATTCCGTCATTACAGTTTTTCTTCAAACTTTGTTTATATTCGATAGGCAATAAGATCTGTTTTTTCTGGAATAGTTTGAAAAAAAAACAGAGGCTTTATTTATGTTAAAATGGGACTTTTAAAAGCAGTATTCACTCTGCGGAGAGCAAACTTATAGTTTTGATTTAAAAATGCCATGGGGTTTGGACTTTGCTCATTGTTGAAGGCCGTACGGTTACCTATAATTGTTAGTTTCTGTGTCATTTTGGTCTCTTGCGGAGAGTTGTCTCTCATTGGCAATCATACCACATCTTCTTTCTTTATCAAGATTAAATTCTGAAAAATTGCAACAGGAAAGAGTCGGTATTTAAAGATGATATTAATTTATAGTTTTTTGTTGCAGGTAGACAGCCTCTACGTGGCCCGGCCTGCACAGATGAAGAGGAGGGAGGACACCACACCACTCATGGCTTGGGCAGGGTTTTCACACGTGGGTATTATTCCGTCATTACAGTTTTTCTTCAAACTTTGTTTATATTCGATAGGCAATAAGATCTGTTTTTTCTGGAATAGTTTGAAAAAAAAACAGAGGCTTTATTTATGTTAAAATGGGACTTTTAAAAGCAGTATTCACTCTGCGGAGAGCAAACTTTTGGTTTTGATTTAAAAATGCCATGGGGTTTGGACTTTGCTCATTGTTGAAGGCCGTACGGTTACCTATAATTGTTAGTTTCTGTGTCATTTTGGTCTCTTGCGGAGAGTTGTCTCTCATTGGCAATCATACCACATCTTCTTTCTTTATCAAGATTAAATTCTGAAAAATTGCAACAGGAAAGAGTCGGTATTTAAAGATGATATTAATTTATAGTTTTTTGTTGCAGGTAGACAGCCTCTACGTGGCCCGGCCTGCACAGATGAAGAGGAGGGAGGACACCACACCACTCATGGCTTGGGCAGGGTTTTCACACGTGGGTATTATTCCGTCATTACAGTTTTTCTTCAAACTTTGTTTATATTCGATAGGCAATAAGATCTGTTTTTTCTGGAATAGTTTGAAAAAAAAACAGAGGCTTTATTTATGTTAAAATGGGACTTTTAAAAGCAGTATTCACTCTGCGGAGAGCAAACTTTTGGTTTTGATTTAAAAATGCCATGGGGTTTGGACTTTGCTCATTGTTGAAGGCCGTACGGTTACCTATAATTGTTAGTTTCTGTGTCATTTTGGTCTCTTGCGGAGAGTTGTCTCTCATTGGCAATCATACCACATCTTCTTTCTTTATCAAGATTAAATTCTGAAAAATTGCAACAGGAAAGAGTCGGTATTTAAAGATGATATTAATTTATAGTTTTTTGTTGCAGGTAGACAGCCTCTACGTGGCCCGGCCTGCACAGATGAAGAGGAGGGAGGACACCACACCACTCATGGCTTGGGCAGGGTTTTCACACGTGGGTATTATTCCGTCATTACAGTTTTTCTTCAAACTTTGTTTATATTCGATAGGCAATAAGATCTGTTTTTTCTGGAATAGTTTGAAAAAAAACCAGAGGCTTTATTTATGTTAAAATGGGACTTTTAAAAGCAGTATTCACTCTGCGGAGAGCAAACTTTTGGTTTTGATTTAAAAATGCCATGGGGTTTGGACTTTGCTCATTGTTGAAGGCCGTACGGTTACCTATAATTGTTAGTTTCTGTGTCATTTTGGTCTCTTGCGGAGAGTTGTCTCTCATTGGCAATCATACCACATCTTCTTTCTTTATCAAGATTAAATTCTGAAAAATTGCAACAGGAAAGAGTCGGTATTTAAAGATGATATTAATTTATAGTTTTTTGTTGCAGGTAGACAGCCTCTACGTGGCCCGGCCTGCACAGATGAAGAGGAGGGAGGACACCACACCACTCATGGCTTGGGCAGGGTTTTCACACGTGGGTATTATTCCGTCATTACAGTTTTTCTTCAAACTTTGTTTATATTCGATAGGCAATAAGATCTGTTTTTTCTGGAATAGTTTGAAAAAAAAACAGAGGCTTTATTTATGTTAAAATGGGACTTTTAAAAGCAGTATTCACTCTGCGGAGAGCAAACTTTTGGTTTTGATTTAAAAATGCCATGGGGTTTGGACTTTGCTCATTGTTGAAGGCCGTACGGTTACCTATAATTGTTAGTTTCTGTGTCATTTTGGTCTCTTGCGGAGAGTTGTCTCTCATTGGCAATCATACCACATCTTCTTTCTTTATCAAGATTAAATTCTGAAAAATTGCAACAGGAAAGAGTCGGTATTTAAAGATGATATTAATTTATAGTTTTTTGTTGCAGGTAGACAGCCTCTACGTGGCCCGGCCTGCACAGATGAAGAGGAGGGAGGACACCACACCACTCATGGCTTGGGCAGGGTTTTCACACGTGGGTATTATTCCGTCATTACAGTTTTTCTTCAAACTTTGTTTATATTCGATAGGCAATAAGATCTGTTT
Source organism: Mytilus galloprovincialis (assembly GCF_965363235.1). NCBI lineage: Eukaryota > Metazoa > Mollusca > Bivalvia > Mytilida > Mytilidae > Mytilus > Mytilus galloprovincialis. The sequence goes on from NC_134841.1 coordinate 53,681,956, forward strand.
TTTCTGGAATAGTTTGAAAAAAAAACAGAGGCTTTATTTATGTTAAAATGGGACTTTTAAAAGCAGTATTCACTCTGCGGAGAGCAAACTTTTGGTTTTGATTTAAAAATGCCATGGGGTTTGGACTTTGCTCATTGTTGAAGGCCGTACGGTTACCTATAATTGTTAGTTTCTGTGTCATTTTGGTCTCTTGCGGAGAGTTGTCTCTCATTGGCAATCATACCACATCTTCTTTCTTTATCAAGATTAAATTCTGAAAAATTGCAACAGGAAAGAGTCGGTATTAAAAGATGATATTAATTTATAGTTTTTTGTTGCAGGTAGACAGCCTCTACGTGGCCCGGCCTGCACAGATGAAGAGGAGGGAGGACACCACACCACTCATGGCTTGGGCAGGGTTTTCACACGTGGGTATTATTCCGTCATTACAGTTTTTCTTCAAACTTTGTTTATATTCGATAGGCAATAAGATCTGTTTTTTCTGGAATAGTTTGAAAAAAAAACAGAGGCTTTATTTATGTTAAAATGGGACTTTTAAAAGCAGTATTCACTCTGCGGAGAGCAAACTTTTGGTTTTGATTTAAAAATGCCATGGGGTTTGGACTTTGCTCATTGTTGAAGGCCGTACGGTTACCTATAATTGTTAGTTTCTGTGTCATTTTGGTCTCTTGCGGAGAGTTGTCTCTCATTGGCAATCATACCACATCTTCTTTCTTTATCAAGATTAAATTCTGAAAAATTGCAACAGGAAAGAGTCGGTATTTAAAGATGATATTAATTTATAGTTTTTTGTTGCAGGTAGACAGCCTCTACGTGGCCCGGCCTGCACAGATGAAGAGGAGGGAGGACACCACACCACTCATGGCTTGGGCAGGGTTTTCACACGTGGGTATTATTCCGTCATTACAGTTTTTCTTCAAACTTTGTTTATATTCGATAGGCAATAAGATCTGTTTTTTCTGGAATAGTTTGAAAAAAAAACAGAGGCTTTATTTATGTTAAAATGGGACTTTTAAAAGCAGTATTCACTCTGCGGAGAGCAAACTTTTGGTTTTGATTTAAAAATGCCATGGGGTTTGGACTTTGCTCATTGTTGAAGGCCGTACGGTTACCTATAATTGTTAGTTTCTGTGTCATTTTGGTCTCTTGCGGAGAGTTGTCTCTCATTGGCAATCATACCACATCTTCTTTCTTTATCAAGATTAAATTCTGAAAAATTGCAACAGGAAAGAGTCGGTATTTAAAGATGATATTAATTTATAGTTTTTTGTTGCAGGTAGACAGCCTCTACGTGGCCCGGCCTGCACAGATGAAGAGGAGGGAGGACACCACACCACTCATGGCTTGGGCAGGGTTTTCACACGTGGGTATTATTCCGTCATTACAGTTTTTCTTCAAACTTTGTTTATATTCGATAGGCAATAAGATCTGTTTTTTCTGGAATAGTTTGAAAAAAAAACAGAGGCTTTATTTATGTTAAAATGGGACTTTTAAAAGCAGTATTCACTCTGCGGAGAGCAAACTTTTGGTTTTGATTTAAAAATGCCATGGGGTTTGGACTTTGCTCATTGTTGAAGGCCGTACGGTTACCTATAATTGTTAGTTTCTGTGTCATTTTGGTCTCTTGCGGAGAGTTGTCTCTCATTGGCAATCATACCACATCTTCTTTCTTTATCAAGATTAAATTCTGAAAAATTGCAACAGGAAAGAGTCGGTATTTAAAGATGATATTAATTTATAGTTTTTTGTTGCAGGTAGACAGCCTCTACGTGGCCCGGCCTGCACAGATGAAGAGGAGGGAGGACACCACACCACTCATGGCTTGGGCAGGGTTTTCACACGTGGGTATTATTCCGTCATTACAGTTTTTCTTCAAACTTTGTTTATATTCGATAGGCAATCAGATCTGTTTTTTCTGGAATAGTTTGAAAAAAAAACAGAGGCTTTATTTATGTTAAAATGGGACTTTTAAAAGCAGTATTCACTCTGCGGAGAGCAAACTTTTGGTTTTGATTTAAAAATGCCATGGGGTTTGGACTTTGCTCATTGTTGAAGGCCGTACGGTTACCTATAATTGTTAGTTTCTGTGTCATTTTGGTCTCTTGCGGAGAGTTGTCTCTCATTGGCAATCATACCACATCTTCTTTCTTTATCAAGATTAAATTCTGAAAAATTGCAACAGGAAAGAGTCGGTATTTAAAGATGATATTAATTTATAGTTTTTTGTTGCAGGTAGACAGCCTCTACGTGGCCCGGCCTGCACAGATGAAGAGGAGGGAGGACACCACACCACTCATGGCTTGGGCAGGGTTTTCACACGTGGGTATTATTCCGTCATTACAGTTTTTCTTCAAACTTTGTTTATATTCGATAGGCAATCAGATCTGTTTTTTCTGGAATAGTTTGAAAAAAAAACAGAGGCTTTATTTATGTTAAAATGGGACTTTTAAAAGCAGTATTCACTCTGCGGAGAGCAAACTTTTGGTTTTGATTTAAAAATGCCATGGGGTTTGGACTTTGCTCATTGTTGAAGGCCGTACGGTTACCTATAATTGTTAGTTTCTGTGTCATTTTGGTCTCTTGCGGAGAGTTGTCTCTCATTGGCAATCATACCACATCTTCTTTCTTTATCAAGATTAAATTCTGAAAAATTGCAACAGGAAAGAGTCGGTATTTAAAGATGATATTAATTTATAGTTTTTTGTTGCAGGTAGACAGCCTCTACGTGGCCCGGCCTGCACAGATGAAGAGGAGGGAGGACACCACACCACTCATGGCTTGGGCAGGGTTTTCACACGTGGGTATTATTCCGTCATTACAGTTTTTCTTCAAACTTTGTTTATATTCGATAGGCAATAAGATCTGTTTTTTCTGGAATAGTTTGAAAAAAAAACAGAGGCTTTATTTATGTTAAAATGGGACTTTTAAAAGCAGTATTCACTCTGCGGAGAGCAAACTTTTGGTTTTGATTTAAAAATGCCATGGGGTTTGGACTTTGCTCATTGTTGAAGGCCGTACGGTTACCTATAATTGTTAGTTTCTGTGTCATTTTGGTCTCTTGCGGAGAGTTGTCTCTCATTGGCAATCATACCACATCTTCTTTCTTTATCAAGATTAAATTCTGAAAAATTGCAACAGGAAAGAGTCGGTATTTAAAGATGATATTAATTTATAGTTTTTTGTTGCAGGTAGACAGCCTCTACGTGGCCCGGCCTGCACAGATGAAGAGGAGGGAGGACACCACACCACTCATGGCTTGGGCAGGGTTTTCACACGTGGGTATTATTCCGTCATTACAGTTTTTCTTCAAACTTTGTTTATATTCGATAGGCAATAAGATCTGTTTTTTCTGGAATAGTTTGAAAAAAAAACAGAGGCTTTATTTATGTTAAAATGGGACTTTTAAAAGCAGTATTCACTCTGCGGAGAGCAAACTTTTGGTTTTGATTTAAAAATGCCATGGGGTTTGGACTTTGCTCATTGTTGAAGGCCGTACGGTTACCTATAATTGTTAGTTTCTGTGTCATTTTGGTCTCTTGCGGAGAGTTGTCTCTCATTGGCAATCATACCACATCTTCTTTCTTTATCAAGATTAAATTCTGAAAAATTGCAACAGGAAAGAGTCGGTATTTAAAGATGATATTAATTTATAGTTTTTTGTTGCAGGTAGACAGCCTCTACGTGGCCCGGCCTGCACAGATGAAGAGGAGGGAGGACACCACACCACTCATGGCTTGGGCAGGGTTTTCACACGTGGGTATTATTCCGTCATTACAGTTTTTCTTCAAACTTTGTTTATATTCGATAGGCAATAAGATCTGTTTTTTCTGGAATAGTTTGAAAAAAAAACAGAGGCTTTATTTATGTTAAAATGGGACTTTTAAAAGCAGTATTCACTCTGCGGAGAGCAAACTTTTGGTTTTGATTTAAAAATGCCATGGGGTTTGGACTTTGCTCATTGTTGAAGGCCGTACGGTTACCTATAATTGTTAGTTTCTGTGTCATTTTGGTCTCTTGCGGAGAGTTGTCTCTCATTGGCAATCATACCACATCTTCTTTCTTTATCAAGATTAAATTCTGAAAAATTGCAACAGGAAAGAGTCGGTATTAAAAGATGATATTAATTTATAGTTTTTTGTTGCAGGTAGACAGCCTCTACGTGGCCCGGCCTGCACAGATGAAGAGGAGGGAGGACACCACACCACTCATGGCTTGGGCAGGGTTTTCACACGTGGGTATTATTCCGTCATTACAGTTTTTCTTCAAACTTTGTTTATATTCGATAGGCAATAAGATCTGTTTTTTCTGGAATAGTTTGAAAAAAAAACAGAGGCTTTATTTATGTTAAAATGGGACTTTTAAAAGCAGTATTCACTCTGCGGAGAGCAAACTTTTGGTTTTGATTTAAAAATGCCATGGGGTTTGGACTTTGCTCATTGTTGAAGGCCGTACGGTTACCTATAATTGTTAGTTTCTGTGTCATTTTGGTCTCTTGCGGAGAGTTGTCTCTCATTGGCAATCATACCACATCTTCTTTCTTTATCAAGATTAAATTCTGAAAAATTGCAACAGGAAAGAGTCGGTATTTAAAGATGATATTAATTTATAGTTTTTTGTTGCAGGTAGACAGCCTCTACGTGGCCCGGCCTGCACAGATGAAGAGGAGGGAGGACACCACACCACTCATGGCTTGGGCAGGGTTTTCACACGTGGGTATTATTCCGTCATTACAGTTTTTCTTCAAACTTTGTTTATATTCGATAGGCAATAAGATCTGTTTTTTCTGGAATAGTTTGAAAAAAAAACAGAGGCTTTATTTATGTTAAAATGGGACTTTTAAAAGCAGTATTCACTCTGCGGAGAGCAAACTTTTGGTTTTGATTTAAAAATGCCATGGGGTTTGGACTTTGCTCATTGTTGAAGGCCGTACGGTTACCTATAATTGTTAGTTTCTGTGTCATTTTGGTCTCTTGCGGAGAGTTGTCTCTCATTGGCAATCATACCACATCTTCTTTCTTTATCAAGATTAAATTCTGAAAAATTGCAACAGGAAAGAGTCGGTATTTAAAGATGATATTAATTTATAGTTTTTTGTTGCAGGTAGACAGCCTCTACGTGGCCCGGCCTGCACAGATGAAGAGGAGGGAGGACACCACACCACTCATGGCTTGGGCAGGGTTTTCACACGTGGGTATTATTCCGTCATTACAGTTTTTCTTCAAACTTTGTTTATATTCGATAGGCAATAAGATCTGTTTTTTCTGGAATAGTTTGAAAAAAAACAGAGGCTTTATTTATGTTAAAATGGGACTTTTAAAAGCAGTATTCACTCTGCGGAGAGCAAACTTTTGGTTTTGATTTAAAAATGCCATGGGGTTTGGACTTTGCTCATTGTTGAAGGCCGTACGGTTACCTATAATTGTTAGTTTCTGTGTCATTTTGGTCTCTTGCGGAGAGTTGTCTCTCATTGGCAATCATACCACATCTTCTTTCTTTATCAAGATTAAATTCTGAAAAATTGCAACAGGAAAGAGTCGGTATTTAAAGATGATATTAATTTATAGTTTTTTGTTGCAGGTAGACAGCCTCTACGTGGCCCGGCCTGCACAGATGAAGAGGAGGGAGGACACCACACCACTCATGGCTTGGGCAGGGTTTTCACACGTGGGTATTATTCCGTCATTACAGTTTTTCTTCAAACTTTGTTTATATTCGATAGGCAATAAGATCTGTTTTTTCTGGAATAGTTTGAAAAAAAACAGAGGCTTTATTTATGTTAAAATGGGACTTTTAAAAGCAGTATTCACTCTGCGGAGAGCAAACTTTTGGTTTTGATTTAAAAATGCCATGGGGTTTGGACTTTGCTCATTGTTGAAGGCCGTACGGTTACCTATAATTGTTAGTTTCTGTGTCATTTTGGTCTCTTGCGGAGAGTTGTCTCTCATTGGCAATCATACCACATCTTCTTTCTTTATCAAGATTAAATTCTGAAAAATTGCAACAGGAAAGAGTCGGTATTTAAAGATGATATTAATTTATAGTTTTTTGTTGCAGGTAGACAGCCTCTACGTGGCCCGGCCTGCACAGATGAAGAGGAGGGAGGACACCACACCACTCATGGCTTGGGCAGGGTTTTCACACGTGGGTATTATTCCGTCATTACAGTTTTTCTTCAAACTTTGTTTATATTCGATAGGCAATAAGATCTGTTTTTTCTGGAATAGTTTGAAAAAAAACAGAGGCTTTATTTATGTTAAAATGGGACTTTTAAAAGCAGTATTCACTCTGCGGAGAGCAAACTTTTGGTTTTGATTTAAAAATGCCATGGGGTTTGGACTTTGCTCATTGTTGAAGGCCGTACGGTTACCTATAATTGTTAGTTTCTGTGTCATTTTGGTCTCTTGCGGAGAGTTGTCTCTCATTGGCAATCATACCACATCTTCTTTCTTTATCAAGATTAAATTCTGAAAAATTGCAACAGGAAAGAGTCGGTATTTAAAGATGATATTAATTTATAGTTTTTTGTTGCAGGTAGACAGCCTCTACGTGGCCCGGCCTGCACAGATGAAGAGGAGGGAGGACACCACACCACTCATGGCTTGGGCAGGGTTTTCACACGTGGGTATTATTCCGTCATTACAGTTTTTCTTCAAACTTTGTTTATATTCGATAGGCAATAAGATCTGTTTTTTCTGGAATAGTTTGAAAAAAAACAGAGGCTTTATTTATGTTAAAATGGGACTTTTAAAAGCAGTATTCACTCTGCGGAGAGCAAACTTTTGGTTTTGATTTAAAAATGCCATGGGGTTTGGACTTTGCTCATTGTTGAAGGCCGTACGGTTACCTATAATTGTTAGTTTCTGTGTCATTTTGGTCTCTTGCGGAGAGTTGTCTCTCATTGGCAATCATACCACATCTTCTTTCTTTATCAAGATTAAATTCTGAAAAATTGCAACAGGAAAGAGTCGGTATTTAAAGATGATATTAATTTATAGTTTTTTGTTGCAGGTAGACAGCCTCTACGTGGCCCGGCCTGCACAGATGAAGAGGAGGGAGGACACCACACCACTCATGGCTTGGGCAGGGTTTTCACACGTGGGTATTATTCCGTCATTACAGTTTTTCTTCAAACTTTGTTTATATTCGATAGGCAATAAGATCTGTTTTTTCTGGAATAGTTTGAAAAAAAACAGAGGCTTTATTTATGTTAAAATGGGACTTTTAAAAGCAGTATTCACTCTGCAGAGAGCAAACTTTTGGTTTTGATTTAAAAATGCCATGGGGTTTGGACTTTGCTCATTGTTGAAGGCCGTACGGTTACCTATAATTGTTAGTTCCTGTGTCATTTTGGTCTCTTGCGGAGAGTTGTCTCTCATTGGCAATCATACCACATCTTCTTTCTTTATCAAGATTAAATTCTGAAAAATTGCAACAGGAAAGAGTCGGTATTTAAAGATGATATTAATTTATAGTTTTTTGTTGCAGGTAGACAGCCTCTACGTGGCCCGGCCTGCACAGATGAAGAGGAGGGAGGACACCACACCACTCATGGCTTGGGCAGGGTTTTCACACGTGGGTATTATTCCGTCATTACAGTTTTTCTTCAAACTTTGTTTATATTCGATAGGCAATAAGATCTGTTTTTTCTGGAATAGTTTGAAAAAAAACAGAGGCTTTATTTATGTTAAAATGGGACTTTTAAAAGCAGTATTCACTCTGCAGAGAGCAAACTTTTGGTTTTGATTTAAAAATGCCATGGGGTTTGGACTTTGCTCATTGTTGAAGGCCGTACGGTTACCTATAATTGTTAGTTCCTGTGTCATTTTGGTCTCTTGCGGAGAGTTGTCTCTCATTGGCAATCATACCACATCTTCTTTCTTTATCAAGATTAAATTCTGAAAAATTGCAACAGGAAAGAGTCGGTATTTAAAGATGATATTAATTTATAGTTTTTTGTTGCAGGTAGACAGCCTCTACGTGGCCCGGCCTGCACAGATGAAGAGGAGGGAGGACACCACACCACTCATGGCTTGGGCAGGGTTTTCACACGTGGGTATTATTCCGTCATTACAGTTTTTCTTCAAACTTTGTTTATATTCGATAGGCAATAAGATCTGTTTTTTCTGGAATAGTTTGAAAAAAAACAGAGGCTTTATTTATGTTAAAATGGGACTTTTAAAAGCAGTATTCACTCTGCGGAGAGCAAACTTTTGGTTTTGATTTAAAAATGCCATGGGGTTTGGACTTTGCTCATTGTTGAAGGCCGTACAGTTACCTATAATTGTTAGTTTCTGTGTCATTTTGGTCTCTTGCGGAGAGTTGTCTCTCATTGGCAATCATACCACATCTTCTTTCTTTATCAAGATTAAATTCTGAAAAATTGCAACAGGAAAGAGTCGGTATTTAAAGATGATATTAATTTATAGTTTTTTGTTGCAGGTAGACAGCCTCTACGTGGCCCGGCCTGCACAGATGAAGAGGAGGGAGGACACCACACCACTCATGGCTTGGGCAGGGTTTTCACACGTGGGTATTATTCCGTCATTACAGTTTTTCTTCAAACTTTGTTTATATTCGATAGGCAATAAGATCTGTTTTTTCTGGAATAGTTTGAAAAAAAACAGAGGCTTTATTTATGTTAAAATGGGACTTTTAAAAGCAGTATTCACTCTGCGGAGAGCAAACTTTTGGTTTTGATTTAAAAATGCCATGGGGTTTGGACTTTGCTCATTGTTGAAGGCCGTACGGTTACCTATAATTGTTAGTTTCTGTGTCATTTTGGTCTCTTGCGGAGAGTTGTCTCTCATTGGCAATCATACCACATCTTCTTTCTTTATCAAGATTAAATTCTGAAAAATTGCAACAGGAAAGAGTCGGTATTTAAAGATGATATTAATTTATAGTTTTTTGTTGCAGGTAGACAGCCTCTACGTGGCCCGGCCTGCACAGATGAAGAGGAGGGAGGACACCACACCACTCATGGCTTGGGCAGGGTTTTCACACGTGGGTATTATTCCGTCATTACAGTTTTTCTTCAAACTTTGTTTATATTCGATAGGCAATAAGATCTGTTTTTTCTGGAATAGTTTGAAAAAAAAACAGAGGCTTTATTTATGTTAAAATGGGACTTTTAAAAGCAGTATTCACTCTGCGGAGAGCAAACTTTTGGTTTTGATTTAAAAATGCCATGGGGTTTGGACTTTGCTCATTGTTGAAGGCCGTACGGTTACCTATAATTGTTAGTTTCTGTGTCATTTTGGTCTCTTGCGGAGAGTTGTCTCTCATTGGCAATCATACCACATCTTCTTTCTTTATCAAGATTAAATTCTGAAAAATTGCAACAGGAAAGAGTCGGTATTTAAAGATGATATTAATTTATAGTTTTTTGTTGCAGGTAGACAGCCTCTACGTGGCCCGGCCTGCACAGATGAAGAGGAGGGAGGACACCACACCACTCATGGCTTGGGCAGGGTTTTCACACGTGGGTATTATTCCGTCATTACAGTTTTTCTTCAAACTTTGTTTATATTCGATAGGCAATAAGATCTGTTTTTTCTGGAATAGTTTGAAAAAAAAACAGAGGCTTTATTTATGTTAAAATGGGACTTTTAAAAGCAGTATTCACTCTGCGGAGAGCAAACTTTTGGTTTTGATTTAAAAATGCCATGGGGTTTGGACTTTGCTCATTGTTGAAGGCCGTACGGTTACCTATAATTGTTAGTTTCTGTGTCATTTTGGTCTCTTGCGGAGAGTTGTCTCTCATTGGCAATCATACCACATCTTCTTTCTTTATCAAGATTAAATTCTGAAAAATTGCAACAGGAAAGAGTCGGTATTTAAAGATGATATTAATTTATAGTTTTTTGTTGCAGGTAGACAGCCTCTACGTGGCCCGGCCTGCACAGATGAAGAGGAGGGAGGACACCACACCACTCATGGCTTGGGCAGGGTTTTCACACGTGGGTATTATTCCGTCATTACAGTTTTTCTTCAAACTTTGTTTATATTCGATAGGCAATAAGATCTGTTTTTTCTGGAATAGTTTGAAAAAAAAACAGAGGCTTTATTTATGTTAAAATGGGACTTTTAAAAGCAGTATTCACTCTGCGGAGAGCAAACTTTTGGTTTTGATTTAAAAATGCCATGGGGTTTGGACTTTGCTCATTGTTGAAGGCCGTACGGTTACCTATAATTGTTAGTTTCTGTGTCATTTTGGTCTCTTGCGGAGAGTTGTCTCTCATTGGCAATCATACCACAACTTCTTTCTTTATCAAGATTAAATTCTGAAAAATTGCAACAGGAAAGAGTCGGTATTTAAAGATGATATTAATTTATAGTTTTTTGTTGCAGGTAGACAGCCTCTACGTGGCCCGGCCTGCACAGATGAAGAGGAGGGAGGACACCACACCACTCATGGCTTAGGCAGGGTTTTCACACGTGGGTATTATTCCGTCATTACAGTTTTTCTTCAAACTTTGTTTATATTCGATAGGCAATAAGATCTGTTTTTTCTGGAATAGTTTGAAAAAAAAACAGAGGCTTTATTTATGTTAAAATGGGACTTTTAAAAGCAGTATTCACTCTGCGGAGAGCAAACTTTTGGTTTTGATTTAAAAATGCCATGGGGTTTGGACTTTGCTCATTGTTGAAGGCCGTACGGTTACCTATAATTGTTAGTTTCTGTGTCATTTTGGTCTCTTGCGGAGAGTTGTCTCTCATTGGCAATCATACCACATCTTCTTTCTTTATCAAGATTAAATTCTGAAAAATTGCAACAGGAAAGAGTCGGTATTTAAAGATGATATTAATTTATAGTTTTTTGTTGCAGGTAGACAGCCTCTACGTGGCCCGGCCTGCACAGATGAAGAGGAGGGAGGACACCACACCACTCATGGCTTGGGCAGGGTTTTCACACGTGGGTATTATTCCGTCATTACAGTTTTTCTTCAAACTTTGTTTATATTCGATAGGCAATAAGATCTGTTTTTTCTGGAATAGTTTGAAAAAAAAACAGAGGCTTTATTTATGTTAAAATGGGACTTTTAAAAGCAGTATTCACTCTGCGGAGAGCAAACTTTTGGTTTTGATTTAAAAATGCCATGGGGTTTGGACTTTGCTCATTGTTGAAGGCCGTACGGTTACCTATAATTGTTAGTTTCTGTGTCATTTTGGTCTCTTGCGGAGAGTTGTCTCTCATTGGCAATCATACCACATCTTCTTTCTTTATCAAGATTAAATTCTGAAAAATTGCAACAGGAAAGAGTCGGTATTTAAAGATGATATTAATTTATAGTTTTTTGTTGCAGGTAGACAGCCTCTACGTGGCCCGGCCTGCACAGATGAAGAGGAGGGAGGACACCACACCACTCATGGCTTGGGCAGGGTTTTCACACGTGGGTATTATTCCGTCATTACAGTTTTTCTTCAAACTTTGTTTATATTCGATAGGCAATAAGATCTGTTTTTTCTGGAATAGTTTGAAAAAAAAACAGAGGCTTTATTTATGTTAAAATGGGACTTTTAAAAGCAGTATTCACTCTGCGGAGAGCAAACTTTTGGTTTTGATTTAAAAATGCCATGGGGTTTGGACTTTGCTCATTGTTGAAGGCCGTACGGTTACCTATAATTGTTAGTTTCTGTGTCATTTTGGTCTCTTGCGGAGAGTTGTCTCTCATTGGCAATCATACCACATCTTCTTTCTTTATCAAGATTAAATTCTGAAAAATTGCAACAGGAAAGAGTCGGTATTTAAAGATGATATTAATTTATAGTTTTTTGTTGCAGGTAGACAGCCTCTACGTGGCCCGGCCTGCACAGATGAAGAGGAGGGAGGACACCACACCACTCATGGCTTGGGCAGGGTTTTCACACGTGGGTATTATTCCGTCATTACAGTTTTTCTTCAAACTTTGTTTATATTCGATAGGCAATAAGATCTGTTTTTTCTGGAATAGTTTGAAAAAAAAACAGAGGCTTTATTTATGTTAAAATGGGACTTTTAAAAGCAGTATTCACTCTGCGGAGAGCAAACTTTTGGTTTTGATTTAAAAATGCCATGGGGTTTGGACTTTGCTCATTGTTGAAGGCCGTACGGTTACCTATAATTGTTAGTTTCTGTGTCATTTTGGTCTCTTGCGGAGAGTTGTCTCTCATTGGCAATCATACCACATCTTCTTTCTTTATCAAGATTAAATTCTGAAAAATTGCAACAGGAAAGAGTCGGTATTTAAAGATGATATTAATTTATAGTTTTTTGTTGCAGGTAGACAGCCTCTACGTGGCCCGGCCTGCACAGATGAAGAGGAGGGAGGACACCACACCACTCATGGCTTGGGCAGGGTTTTCACACGTGGGTATTATTCCGTCATTACAGTTTTTCTTCAAACTTTGTTTATATTCGATAGGCAATAAGATCTGTTTTTTCTGGAATAGTTTGAAAAAAAAACAGAGGCTTTATTTATGTTAAAATGGGACTTTTAAAAGCAGTATTCACTCTGCGGAGAGCAAACTTTTGGTTTTGATTTAAAAATGCCATGGGGTTTGGACTTTGCTCATTGTTGAAGGCCGTACGGTTACCTATAATTGTTAGTTTCTGTGTCATTTTGGTCTCTTGCGGAGAGTTGTCTCTCATTGGCAATCATACCACATCTTCTTTCTTTATCAAGATTAAATTCTGAAAAATTGCAACAGGAAAGAGTCGGTATTTAAAGATGATATTAATTTATAGTTTTTTGTTGCAGGTAGACGGCCTCTACGTGGCCCGGCCTGCACAGATGAAGAGGAGGGAGGACACCACACCACTCATGGCTTGGGCAGGGTTTTCACACGTGGGTATTATTCCGTCATTACAGTTTTTCTTCAAACTTTGTTTATATTCGATAGGCAATAAGATCTGTTTTTTCTGGAATAGTTTTGAAAAAAAACAGAGGCTTTATTTATGTTAAAATGGGACTTTTAAAAGCAGTATTCACTCTGCGGAGAGCAAACTTTTGGTTTTGATTTAAAAATGCCATGGGGTTTGGACTTTGCTCATTGTTGAAGGCCGTACGGTTACCTATAATTGTTAGTTTCTGTGTCATTTTGGTCTCTTGCGGAGAGTTGTCTCTCATTGGCAATCATACCACATCTTCTTTCTTTATCAAGATTAAATTCTGAAAAATTGCAACAGGAAAGAGTCGGTATTTAAAGATGATATTAATTTATAGTTTTTTGTTGCAGGTAGACAGCCTCTACGTGGCCCGGCCTGCACAGATGAAGAGGAGGGAGGACACCACACCACTCATGGCTTGGGCAGGGTTTTCACACGTGGGTATTATTCCGTCATTACAGTTTTTCTTCAAACTTTGTTTATATTCGATAGGCAATAAGATCTGTTTTTTCTGGAATAGTTTTGAAAAAAAACAGAGGCTTTATTTATGTTAAAATGGGACTTTTAAAAGCAGTATTCACTCTGCGGAGAGCAAACTTTTGGTTTTGATTTAAAAATGCCATGGGGTTTGGACTTTGCTCATTGTTGAAGGCCGTACGGTTACCTATAATTGTTAGTTTCTGTGTCATTTTGGTCTCTTGCGGAGAGTTGTCTCTCATTGGCAATCATACCACATCTTCTTTCTTTATCAAGATTAAATTCTGAAAAATTGCAACAGGAAAGAGTCGGTATTTAAAGATGATATTAATTTATAGTTTTTTGTTGCAGGTAGACAGCCTCTACGTGGCCCGGCCTGCACAGATGAAGAGGAGGGAGGACACCACACCACTCATGGCTTGGGCAGGGTTTTCACACGTGGGTATTATTCCGTCATTACAGTTTTTCTTCAAACTTTGTTTATATTCGATAGGCAATAAGATCTGTTTTTTCTGGAATAGTTTTGAAAAAAAACAGAGGCTTTATTTATGTTAAAATGGGACTTTTAAAAGCAGTATTCACTCTGCGGAGAGCAAACTTTTGGTTTTGATTTAAAAATGCCATGGGGTTTGGACTTTGCTCATTGTTGAAGGCCGTACGGTTACCTATAATTGTTAGTTTCTGTGTCATTTTGGTCTCTTGCGGAGAGTTGTCTCTCATTGGCAATCATACCACATCTTCTTTCTTTATCAAGATTAAATTCTGAAAAATTGCAACAGGAAAGAGTCGGTATTTAAAGATGATATTAATTTATAGTTTTTTGTTGCAGGTAGACAGCCTCTACGTGGCCCGGCCTGCACAGATGAAGAGGAGGGAGGACACCACACCACTCATGGCTTGGGCAGGGTTTTCACACGTGGGTATTATTCCGTCATTACAGTTTTTCTTCAAACTTTGTTTATATTCGATAGGCAATAAGATCTGTTTTTTCTGGAATAGTTTTGAAAAAAAACAGAGGCTTTATTTATGTTAAAATGGGACTTTTAAAAGCAGTATTCACTCTGCGGAGAGCAAACTTTTGGTTTTGATTTAAAAATGCCATGGGGTTTGGACTTTGCTCATTGTTGAAGGCCGTACGGTTACCTATAATTGTTAGTTTCTGTGTCATTTTGGTCTCTTGCGGAGAGTTGTCTCTCATTGGCAATCATACCACATCTTCTTTCTTTATCAAGATTAAATTCTGAAAAATTGGAACAGGAAAGAGTCGGTATTTAAAGATGATATTAATTTATAGTTTTTTGTTGCAGGTAGACAGCCTCTACGTGGCCCGGCCTGCACAGATGAAGAGGAGGGAGGACACCACACCACTCATGGCTTGGGCAGGGTTTTCACACGTGGGTATTATTCCGTCATTACAGTTTTTCTTCAAACTTTGTTTATATTCGATAGGCAATAAGATCTGTTTTTTCTGGAATAGTTTGAAAAAAAAACAGAGGCTTTATTTATGTTAAAATGGGACTTTTAAAAGCAGTATTCACTCTGCGGAGAGCAAACTTTTGGTTTTGATTTAAAAATGCCATGGGGTTTGGACTTTGCTCATTGTTGAAGGCCGTACGGTTACCTATAATTGTTAGTTTCTGTGTCATTTTGGTCTCTTGCGGAGAGTTGTCTCTCATTGGCAATCATACCACATCTTCTTTCTTTATCAAGATTAAATTCTGAAAAATTGCAACAGGAAAGAGTCGGTATTTAAAGATGATATTAATTTATAGTTTTTTGTTGCAGGTAGACAGCCTCTACGTGGCCCGGCCTGCACAGATGAAGAGGAGGGAGGACACCACACCACTCATGGCTTGGGCAGGGTTTTCACACGTGGGTATTATTCCGTCATTACAGTTTTTCTTCAAACTTTGTTTATATTCGATAGGCAATAAGATCTGTTTTTTCTGGAATAGTTTGAAAAAAAAACAGAGGCTTTATTTATGTTAAAATGGGACTTTTAAAAGCAGTATTCACTCTGCGGAGAGCAAACTTTTGGTTTTGATTTAAAAATGCCATGGGGTTTGGACTTTGCTCATTGTTGAAGGCCGTACGGTTACCTATAATTGTTAGTTTCTGTGTCATTTTGGTCTCTTGCGGAGAGTTGTCTCTCATTGGCAATCATACCACATCTTCTTTCTTTATCAAGATTAAATTCTGAAAAATTGCAACAGGAAAGAGTCGGTATTTAAAGATGATATTAATTTATAGTTTTTTGTTGCAGGTAGACGGCCTCTACGTGGCCCGGCCTGCACAGATGAAGAGGAGGGAGGACACCACACCACTCATGGCTTGGGCAGGGTTTTCACACGTGGGTATTATTCCGTCATTACAGTTTTTCTTCAAACTTTGTTTATATTCGATAGGCAA
Source organism: Mytilus galloprovincialis (assembly GCF_965363235.1). Classification (NCBI taxonomy): domain Eukaryota; kingdom Metazoa; phylum Mollusca; class Bivalvia; order Mytilida; family Mytilidae; genus Mytilus; species Mytilus galloprovincialis. The sequence goes on from NC_134841.1 coordinate 53,697,710, forward strand.
TAAGATCTGTTTTTTCTGGAATAGTTTGAAAAAAAAACAGAGGCTTTATTTATGTTAAAATGGGACTTTTAAAAGCAGTATTCACTCTGCGGAGAGCAAACTTTTGGTTTTGATTTAAAAATGCCATGGGGTTTGGACTTTGCTCATTGTTGAAGGCCGTACGGTTACCTATAATTGTTAGTTTCTGTGTCATTTTGGTCTCTTGCGGAGAGTTGTCTCTCATTGGCAATCATACCACATCTTCTTTCTTTATCAAGATTAAATTCTGAAAAATTGCAACAGGAAAGAGTCGGTATTTAAAGATGATATTAATTTATAGTTTTTTGTTGCAGGTAGACGGCCTCTACGTGGCCCGGCCTGCACAGATGAAGAGGAGGGAGGACACCACACCACTCATGGCTTGGGCAGGGTTTTCACACGTGGGTATTATTCCGTCATTACAGTTTTTCTTCAAACTTTGTTTATATTCGATAGGCAATAAGATCTGTTTTTTCTGGAATAGTTTGAAAAAAAAACAGAGGCTTTATTTATGTTAAAATGGGACTTTTAAAAGCAGTATTCACTCTGCGGAGAGCAAACTTTTGGTTTTGATTTAAAAATGCCATGGGGTTTGGACTTTGCTCATTGTTGAAGGCCGTACGGTTACCTATAATTGTTAGTTTCTGTGTCATTTTGGTCTCTTGCGGAGAGTTGTCTCTCATTGGCAATCATACCACATCTTCTTTCTTTATCAAGATTAAATTCTGAAAAATTGCAACAGGAAAGAGTCGGTATTTAAAGATGATATTAATTTATAGTTTTTTGTTGCAGGTAGACAGCCTCTACGTGGCCCGGCCTGCACAGATGAAGAGGAGGGAGGACACCACACCACTCATGGCTTGGGCAGGGTTTTCACACGTGGGTATTATTCCGTCATTACAGTTTTTCTTCAAACTTTGTTTATATTCGATAGGCAATAAGATGTGTTTTTTCTGGAATAGTTTGAAAAAAAAACAGAGGCTTTATTTATGTTAAAATGGGACTTTTAAAAGCAGTATTCACTCTGCGGAGAGCAAACTTTTGGTTTTGATTTAAAAATGCCATGGGGTTTGGACTTTGCTCATTGTTGAAGGCCGTACGGTTACCTATAATTGTTAGTTTCTGTGTCATTTTGGTCTCTTGCGGAGAGTTGTCTCTCATTGGCAATCATACCACATCTTCTTTCTTTATCAAGATTAAATTCTGAAAAATTGCAACAGGAAAGAGTCGGTATTTAAAGATGATATTAATTTATAGTTTTTTGTTGCAGGTAGACAGCCTCTACGTGGCCCGGCCTGCACAGATGAAGAGGAGGGAGGACACCACACCACTCATGGCTTGGGCAGGGTTTTCACACGTGGGTATTATTCCGTCATTACAGTTTTTCTTCAAACTTTGTTTATATTCGATAGGCAATAAGATCTGTTTTTTCTGGAATAGTTTGAAAAAAAAACAGAGGCTTTATTTATGTTAAAATGGGACTTTTAAAAGCAGTATTCACTCTGCGGAGAGCAAACTTTTGGTTTTGATTTAAAAATGCCATGGGGTTTGGACTTTGCTCATTGTTGAAGGCCGTACGGTTACCTATAATTGTTAGTTTCTGTGTCATTTTGGTCTCTTGCGGAGAGTTGTCTCTCATTGGCAATCATACCACATCTTCTTTCTTTATCAAGATTAAATTCTGAAAAATTGCAACAGGAAAGAGTCGGTATTTAAAGATGATATTAATTTATAGTTTTTTGTTGCAGGTAGACAGCCTCTACGTGGCCCGGCCTGCACAGATGAAGAGGAGGGAGGACACCACACCACTCATGGCTTGGGCAGGGTTTTCACACGTGGGTATTATTCCGTCATTACAGTTTTTCTTCAAACTTTGTTTATATTCGATAGGCAATAAGATCTGTTTTTTCTGGAATAGTTTGAAAAAAAACAGAGGCTTTATTTATGTTAAAATGGGACTTTTAAAAGCAGTATTCACTCTGCGGAGAGCAAACTTTTGGTTTTGATTTAAAAATGCCATGGGGTTTGGACTTTGCTCATTGTTGAAGGCCGTACGGTTACCTATAATTGTTAGTTTCTGTGTCATTTTGGTCTCTTGCGGAGAGTTGTCTCTCATTGGCAATCATACCACATCTTCTTTCTTTATCAAGATTAAATTCTGAAAAATTGCAACAGGAAAGAGTCGGTATTTAAAGATGATATTAATTTATAGTTTTTTGTTGCAGGTAGACAGCCTCTACGTGGCCCGGCCTGCACAGATGAAGAGGAGGGAGGACACCACACCACTCATGGCTTGGGCAGGGTTTTCACACGTGGGTATTATTCCGTCATTACAGTTTTTCTTCAAACTTTGTTTATATTCGATAGGCAATAAGATCTGTTTTTTCTGGAATAGTTTGAAAAAAAACAGCGGCTTTATTTATGTTAAAATGGGACTTTTAAAAGCAGTATTCACTCTGCGGAGAGCAAACTTTTGGTTTTGATTTAAAAATGCCATGGGGTTTGGACTTTGCTCATTGTTGAAGGCCGTACGGTTACCTATAATTGTTAGTTTCTGTGTCATTTTGGTCTCTTGCGGAGAGTTGTCTCTCATTGGCAATCATACCACATCTTCTTTCTTTATCAAGATTAAATTCTGAAAAATTGCAACAGGAAAGAGTCGGTATTTAAAGATGATATTAATTTATAGTTTTTTGTTGCAGGTAGACAGCCTCTACGTGGCCCGGCCTGCACAGATGAAGAGGAGGGAGGACACCACACCACTCATGGCTTGGGCAGGGTTTTCACACGTGGGTATTATTCCGTCATTACAGTTTTTCTTCAAACTTTGTTTATATTCGATAGGCAATAAGATCTGTTTTTTCTGGAATAGTTTGAAAAAAAACAGAGGCTTTATTTATGTTAAAATGGGACTTTTAAAAGCAGTATTCACTCTGCGGAGAGCAAACTTTTGGTTTTGATTTAAAAATGCCATGGGGTTTGGACTTTGCTCATTGTTGAAGGCTGTACGGTTACCTATAATTGTTAGTTTCTGTGTCATTTTGGTCTCTTGCGGAGAGTTGTCTCTCATTGGCAATCATACCACATCTTCTTTCTTTATCAAGATTAAATTCTGAAAAATTGCAACAGGAAAGAGTCGGTATTTAAAGATGATATTAATTTATAGTTTTTTGTTGCAGGTAGACAGCCTCTACGTGGCCCGGCCTGCACTGATGAAGAGGAGGGAGGACACCACACCACTCATGGCTTGGGCAGGGTTTTCACACGTGGGTATTATTCCGTCATTACAGTTTTTCTTCAAACTTTGTTTATATTCGATAGGCAATAAGATCTGTTTTTTCTGGAATAGTTTGAAAAAAAACAGAGGCTTTATTTATGTTAAAATGGGACTTTTAAAAGCAGTATTCACTCTGCGGAGAGCAAACTTTTGGTTTTGATTTAAAAATGCCATGGGGTTTGGACTTTGCTCATTGTTGAAGGCCGTACGGTTACCTATAATTGTTAGTTTCTGTGTCATTTTGGTCTCTTGCGGAGAGTTGTCTCTCATTGGCAATCATACCACATCTTCTTTCTTTATCAAGATTAAATTCTGAAAAATTGCAACAGGAAAGAGTCGGTATTTAAAGATGATATTAATTTATAGTTTTTTGTTGCAGGTAGACAGCCTCTACGTGGCCCGGCCTGCACAGATGAAGAGGAGGGAGGACACCACACCACTCATGGCTTGGGCAGGGTTTTCACACGTGGGTATTATTCCGTCATTACAGTTTTTCTTCAAACTTTGTTTATATTCGATAGGCAATAAGATCTGTTTTTTCTGGAATAGTTTGAAAAAAAACAGAGGCTTTATTTATGTTAAAATGGGACTTTTAAAAGCAGTATTCACTCTGCGGAGAGCAAACTTTTGGTTTTGATTTAAAAATGCCATGGGGTTTGGACTTTGCTCATTGTTGAAGGCCGTACGGTTACCTATAATTGTTAGTTTCTGTGTCATTTTGGTCTCTTGCGGAGAGTTGTCTCTCATTGGCAATCATACCACATCTTCTTTCTTTATCAAGATTAAATTCTGAAAAATTGCAACAGGAAAGAGTCGGTATTTAAAGATGATATTAATTTATAGTTTTTTGTTGCAGGTAGACAGCCTCTACGTGGCCCGGCCTGCACAGATGAAGAGGAGGGAGGACACCACACCACTCATGGCTTGGGCAGGGTTTTCACACGTGGGTATTATTCCGTCATTACAGTTTTTCTTCAAACTTTGTTTATATTCGATAGGCAATAAGATCTGTTTTTTCTGGAATAGTTTGAAAAAAAACAGAGGCTTTATTTATGTTAAAATGGGACTTTTAAAAGCAGTATTCACTCTGCGGAGAGCAAACTTTTGGTTTTGATTTAAAAATGCCATGGGGTTTGGACTTTGCTCATTGTTGAAGGCCGTACGGTTACCTATAAGGCCTAAAATAAAATTTCATTTGTTTGGCATTGCCGCCCGACACACTGAAAAACTTGCCGCCCAAATAATTTTATTTGCGTTTCAGAAATTTTTTTTTTTTTTATTTAAAAAAATCGAAATTGTGCCGGAAATTGATCGTATCCGCCGAGTTTGTTCCTGGCTTTACTTATTTCAAATCATGATCTTAAAAGCGCTTGCCTTACACTGTATTGGGAGCAAACATTTAAATGACATGGAATAGAAAAAGTCTGCCAAAAGTAATGTCAAAGAGGCTGGCAGGGGAAGGCATCTCCCTATGCTGCAATGCATTTGTTAAGGGAGATGGATTTTATCAAAATTCAAATTTCAGCTATTCTTTGAAAGAAACGTTCTGAGAGACCTTGTAGAGGACTCAATTTTATCTTTTGTAAAGCAGAAACAGATGATTTCTGCTTGACTTTGTCGCTTCATGAGATAGAAGTTTTTCACCGGGACATCACAGAACAAATATGGGTGGCTCTTACATTTGTTGAACTTATTAAATATTTGAAATTTATCATTGACAAATTTTCCCTTGAACCAGAGAACAAAGTATCTACTATAGTCAGAACCACAATGATGCATTCAAGATAATTATGGCTGTAAGCACCAAAGCTTAAAGACCATAATGATTTACAGGTTTATAGTAGTTTTGTACTAGTAGATGCTAGCCTGGAACAAAACATACATATTTTAAAGACTAGCATCTTGTGTCAATTGTAGTACTTCCCCTTTTCTTGCCTTTCTTCTTAACATGAATAAGATAATTCTTAAAAACACAAAAGATACTGACAGAAACATATTTATAAATGTATCCAGTGTACTAGTGATGAATAAAATCCCCTCCTTTTCCACAATTCTAAGGGCTCATTAATTTATCTGTATTCATGTAATGCATGTCCAGATTTCTGTTCATCAAACAAGCATTACAACCCATAGTTTATTTATCTGCAAAAATTGTCTGTCCTGCTGCATATTTCCATTTTGAATTTATCATACGTTTTAAACCTATCCCTGAAAAACCTTGCACTTGGATAATATTAGTATAAACACCATGTCTATTTGTGCCAACCTTCCAAATATTTAATATTTTGCTATCCTAATTTGGAACAGATCCTTTATCCTCAAAACTTATCAGGGGAAGTAGGCATGTTTGTATGGTAGTTCGTCACACCTTACATGTATGATTACTAGCCTCCAGGTATTGGTTTGAGCTCTAGTTGGGCAGTTGCAAAATTAAGGTTTGATTTTCATGTCGGATGTGATAAGGTTAGTCAGTTTCCTCCTACAGGTTGGCATTTTCCTTCAAGTACTACGGTTTAGTACGGCACTAAAACTGACTGCCATGAAATTACCCATATGGTGTAGAAAGTGATGTTTATAAAACCAAAGCAAAGTTTTAAATCTTTGTCCATTTGTACAAGGAGCCGTAGTGGTTGAGCCATTTAACTTTGGTAATTTTACCAAACTGTGACCACAACTTCAAGATGTGACATCAGGCCTCTGTTCAATGGGCAGTCCCACAATAAAAGTTCAATTTTCACGTCATACATTTTATATGGTTAATTTGTCAGTTTCCTGCCTCAGTTCTGTGTTTTTTTCTGGGTACTTTGGTTAACTTTGCCAATAAAACTGAAAGTCTTACGTGAAATTATCCATATGATGTAGAATGTGAAATTGATTGTTGACCCCTTTCAAAGAAACCACCAGCATGTACACACAACAATGCTGCAATGCTTTAGACAACATTGATCTGGAGACTTCATGATTTACATGTATAAGGCTTTTAAATGTAAAAAAAAAAAAAAAAAAATCCTACCTACCTACCCACCTGCTGATATTGTGGGTCGGCAATGCCAAACAAACAATTTTTTAAGGGTGGCCTAATTGTTAGTTTCTGTGTCATTTTGGTCTCTTGCGGAGAGTTGTCTCTCATTGGCAATCATACCACATCTTCTTTCTTTATCAAGATTAAATTCTGAAAAATTGCAACAGGAAAGAGTCGGTATTTAAAGATGATATTAATTTATAGTTTTTTGTTGCAGGTAGACAGCCTCTACATGGCCCGGCCTGCACAGATGAAGAGGAGGGAGGACACCACACCACTCATGGCTTGGGCAGGGTTTTCACACGTGGGTATTATTCCGTCATTACAGTTTTTCTTCAAACTTTGTTTATATTCGATAGGCAATAAGATCTGTTTTTTCTGGAATAGTTTGAAAAAAAACAGAGGCTTTATTTATGTTAAAATGGGACTTTTAAAAGCAGTATTCACTCTGCGGAGAGCAAACTTTTGGTTTTGATTTAAAAATGCCATGGGGTTTGGACTTTGCTCATTGTTGAAGGCCGTACGGTTACCTATAATTGTTAGTTTCTGTGTCATTTTGGTCTCTTGCGGAGAGTTGTCTCTCATTGGCAATCATACCACATCTTCTTTCTTTATCAAGATTAAATTTTGAAAAATTGCAACAGGAAAGAGTCGGTATTTAAAGATGATATTAATTTATAGTTTTTTGTTGCAGGTAGACAGCCTCTACGTGGCCCGGCCTGCACAGATGAAGAGGAGGGAGGACACCACACCACACCACTCATGGCTTGGGCAGGGTTTTCACACGTGGGTATTATTCCGTCATTACAGTTTTTCTTCAAACTTTGTTTATATTCGATAGGCAATAAGATCTGTTTTTTCTGGAATAGTTTGAAAAAAAACAGAGGCTTTATTTATGTTAAAATGGGACTTTTAAAAGCAGTATTCACTCTGCGGAGAGCAAACTTTTGGTTTTGATTTAAAAATGCCATGGGGTTTGGACTTTGCTCATTGTTGAAGGCCGTACGGTTACCTATAATTGTTAGTTTCTGTGTCATTTTGGTCTCTTGCGGAGAGTTGTCTCTCATTGGCAATCATACCACATCTTCTTTCTTTATCAAGATTAAATTCTGAAAAATTGCAACAGGAAAGAGTCGGTATTTAAAGATGATATTAATTTATAGTTTTTTGTTGCAGGTAGACAGCCTCTACGTGGCCCGGCCTGCACAGATGAAGAGGAGGGAGGACACCACACCACTCATGGCTTGGGCAGGGTTTTCACACGTGGGTATTATTCCGTCATTACAGTTTTTCTTCAAACTTTGTTTATATTCGATAGGCAATAAGATCTGTTTTTTCTGGAATAGTTTGAAAAAAAAACAGAGGCTTTATTTATGTTAAAATGGGACTTTTAAAAGCAGTATTCACTCTGCGGAGAGCAAACTTTTGGTTTTGATTTAAAAATGCCATGGGGTTTGGACTTTGCTCATTGTTGAAGGCCGTACGGTTACCTATAATTGTTAGTTTCTGTGTCATTTTGGTCTCTTGCGGAGAGTTGTCTCTCATTGGCAATCATACCACATCTTCTTTCTTTATCAAGATTAAATTCTGAAAAATTGCAACAGGAAAGAGTCGGTATTTAAAGATGATATTAATTTATAGTTTTTTGTTGCAGGTAGACAGCCTCTACGTGGCCCGGCCTGCACAGATGAAGAGGAGGGAGGACACCACACCACTCATGGCTTGGGCAGGGTTTTCACACGTGGGTATTATTCCGTCATTACAGTTTTTCTTCAAACTTTGTTTATATTCGATAGGCAATAAGATCTGTTTTTTCTGGAATAGTTTGAAAAAAAACAGAGGCTTTATTTATGTTAAAATGGGACTTTTAAAAGCAGTATTCACTCTGCGGAGAGCAAACTTTTGGTTTTGATTTAAAAATGCCATGGGGTTTGGACTTTGCTCATTGTTGAAGGCCGTACGGTTACCTATAATTGTTAGTTTCTGTGTCATTTTGGTCTCTTGCGGAGAGTTGTCTCTCATTGGCAATCATACCACATCTTCTTTCTTTATCAAGATTAAATTCTGAAAAATTGCAACAGGAAAGAGTCGGTATTTAAAGATGATATTAATTTATAGTTTTTTGTTGCAGGTAGACAGCCTCTACGTGGCCCGGCCTGCACAGATGAAGAGGAGGGAGGACACCACACCACTCATGGCTTGGGCAGGGTTTTCACACGTGGGTATTATTCCGTCATTACAGTTTTTCTTCAAACTTTGTTTATATTCGATAGGCAATAAGATCTGTTTTTTCTGGAATAGTTTGAAAAAAAACAGAGGCTTTATTTATGTTAAAATGGGACTTTTAAAAGCAGTATTCACTCTGCGGAGAGCAAACTTTTGGTTTTGATTTAAAAATGCCATGGGGTTTGGACTTTGCTCATTGTTGAAGGCCGTACGGTTACCTATAATTGTTAGTTTCTGTGTCATTTTGGTCTCTTGCGGAGAGTTGTCTCTCATTGGCAATCATACCACATCTTCTTTCTTTATCAAGATTAAATTCTGAAAAATTGCAACAGGAAAGAGTCGGTATTTAAAGATGATATTAATTTATAGTTTTTTGTTGCAGGTAGACAGCCTCTACGTGGCCCGGCCTGCACAGATGAAGAGGAGGGAGGACACCACACCACTCATGGCTTGGGCAGGGTTTTCACACGTGGGTATTATTCCGTCATTACAGTTTTTCTTCAAACTTTGTTTATATTCGATAGGCAATAAGATGTGTTTTTTCTGGAATAGTTTGAAAAAAAACAGAGGCTTTATTTATGTTAAAATGGGACTTTTAAAAGCAGTATTCACTCTGCGGAGAGCAAACTTTTGGTTTTGATTTAAAAATGCCATGGGGTTTGGACTTTGCTCATTGTTGAAGGCCGTACGGTTACCTATAATTGTTAGTTTCTGTGTCATTTTGGTCTCTTGCGGAGAGTTGTCTCTCATTGGCAATCATACCACATCTTCTTTCTTTATCAAGATTAAATTCTGAAAAATTGCAACAGGAAAGAGTCGGTATTTAAAGATGATATTAATTTATAGTTTTTTGTTGCAGGTAGACAGCCTCTACGTGGCCCGGCCTGCACAGATGAAGAGGAGGGAGGACACCACACCACTCATGGCTTGGGCAGGGTTTTCACACGTGGGTATTATTCCGTCATTACAGTTTTTCTTCAAACTTTGTTTATATTCGATAGGCAATAAGATCTGTTTTTTCTGGAATAGTTTGAAAAAAAACAGAGGCTTTATTTATGTTAAAATGGGACTTTTAAAAGCAGTATTCACTCTGCGGAGAGCAAACTTTTGGTTTTGATTTAAAAATGCCATGGGGTTTGGACTTTGCTCATTGTTGAAGGCCGTACGGTTACCTATAATTGTTAGTTTCTGTGTCATTTTGGTCTCTTGCGGAGAGTTGTCTCTCATTGGCAATCATACCACATCTTCTTTCTTTATCAAGATTAAATTCTGAAAAATTGCAACAGGAAAGAGTCGGTATTTAAAGATGATATTAATTTATAGTTTTTTGTTGCAGGTAGACAGCCTCTACGTGGCCCGGCCTGCACAGATGAAGAGGAGGGAGGACACCACACCACACCACTCATGGCTTGGGCAGGGTTTTCACACGTGGGTATTATTCCGTCATTACAGTTTTTCTTCAAACTTTGTTTATATTCGATAGGCAATAAGATCTGTTTTTTCTGGAATAGTTTGAAAAAAAACAGAGGCTTTATTTATGTTAAAATGGGACTTTTAAAAGCAGTATTCACTCTGCGGAGAGCAAACTTTTGGTTTTGATTTAAAAATGCCATGGGGTTTGGACTTTGCTCATTGTTGAAGGCCGTACGGTTACCTATAATTGTTAGTTTCTGTGTCATTTTGGTCTCTTGCGGAGAGTTGTCTCTCATTGGCAATCATACCACATCTTCTTTCTTTATCAAGATTAAATTCTGAAAAATTGCAACAGGAAAGAGTCGGTATTTAAAGATGATATTAATTTATAGTTTTTTGTTGCAGGTAGACAGCCTCTACGTGGCCCGGCCTGCACAGATGAAGAGGAGGGAGGACACCACACCACTCATGGCTTGGGCAGGGTTTTCACACGTGGGTATTATTCCGTCATTACAGTTTTTCTTCAAACTTTGTTTATATTCGATAGGCAATAAGATGTGTTTTTTCTGGAATAGTTTGAAAAAAAACAGAGGCTTTATTTATGTTAAAATGGGACTTTTAAAAGCAGTATTCACTCTGCGGAGAGCAAACTTTTGGTTTTGATTTAAAAATGCCATGGGGTTTGGACTTTGCTCATTGTTGAAGGCCGTACGGTTACCTATAATTGTTAGTTTCTGTGTCATTTTGGTCTCTTGCGGAGAGTTGTCTCTCATTGGCAATCATACCACATCTTCTTTCTTTATCAAGATTAAATTCTGAAAAATTGCAACAGGAAAGAGTCGGTATTTAAAGATGATATTAATTTATAGTTTTTTGTTGCAGGTAGACAGCCTCTACGTGGCCCGGCCTGCACAGATGAAGAGGAGGGAGGACACCACACCACTCATGGCTTGGGCAGGGTTTTCACACGTGGGTATTATTCCGTCATTACAGTTTTTCTTCAAACTTTGTTTATATTCGATAGGCAATAAGATCTGTTTTTTCTGGAATAGTTTGAAAAAAAACAGAGGCTTTATTTATGTTAAAATGGGACTTTTAAAAGCAGTATTCACTCTGCGGAGAGCAAACTTTTGGTTTTGATTTAAAAATGCCATGGGGTTTGGACTTTGCTCATTGTTGAAGGCCGTACGGTTACCTATAATTGTTAGTTTCTGTGTCATTTTGGTCTCTTGCGGAGAGTTGTCTCTCATTGGCAATCATACCACATCTTCTTTCTTTATCAAGATTAAATTCTGAAAAATTGCAACAGGAAAGAGTCGGTATTTAAAGATGATATTAATTTATAGTTTTTTGTTGCAGGTAGACAGCCTCTACGTGGCCCGGCCTGCACAGATGAAGAGGAGGGAGGACACCACACCACACCACTCATGGCTTGGGCAGGGTTTTCACACGTGGGTATTATTCCGTCATTACAGTTTTTCTTCAAACTTTGTTTATATTCGATAGGCAATAAGATCTGTTTTTTCTGGAATAGTTTGAAAAAAAACAGAGGCTTTATTTATGTTAAAATGGGACTTTTAAAAGCAGTATTCACTCTGCGGAGAGCAAACTTTTGGTTTTGATTTAAAAATGCCATGGGGTTTGGACTTTGCTCATTGTTGAAGGCCGTACGGTTACCTATAATTGTTAGTTTCTGTGTCATTTTGGTCTCTTGCGGAGAGTTGTCTCTCATTGGCAATCATACCACATCTTCTTTCTTTATCAAGATTAAATTCTGAAAAATTGCAACAGGAAAGAGTCGGTATTTAAAGATGATATTAATTTATAGTTTTTTGTTGCAGGTAGACAGCCTCTACGTGGCCCGGCCTGCACAGATGAAGAGGAGGGAGGACACCACACCACTCATGGCTTGGGCAGGGTTTTCACACGTGGGTATTATTCCGTCATTACAGTTTTTCTTCAAACTTTGTTTATATTCGATAGGCAATAAGATCTGTTTTTTCTGGAATAGTTTGAAAAAAAAACAGAGGCTTTATTTATGTTAAAATGGGACTTTTAAAAGCAGTATTCACTCTGCGGAGAGCAAACTTTTGGTTTTGATTTAAAAATGCCATGGGGTTTGGACTTTGCTCATTGTTGAAGGCCGTACGGTTACCTATAATTGTTAGTTTCTGTGTCATTTTGGTCTCTTGCGGAGAGTTGTCTCTCATTGGCAATCATACCACATCTTCTTTCTTTATCAAGATTAAATTCTGAAAAATTGCAACAGGAAAGAGTCGGTATTTAAAGATGATATTAATTTATAGTTTTTTGTTGCAGGTAGACAGCCTCTACGTGGCCCGGCCTGCACAGATGAAGAGGAGGGAGGACACCACACCACTCATGGCTTGGGCAGGGTTTTCACACGTGGGTATTATTCCGTCATTACAGTTTTTCTTCAAACTTTGTTTATATTCGATAGGCAATAAGATGTGTTTTTTCTGGAATAGTTTGAAAAAAAACAGAGGCTTTATTTATGTTAAAATGGGACTTTTAAAAGCAGTATTCACTCTGCGGAGAGCAAACTTTTGGTTTTGATTTAAAAATGCCATGGGGTTTGGACTTTGCTCATTGTTGAAGGCCGTACGGTTACCTATAATTGTTAGTTTCTGTGTCATTTTGGTCTCTTGCGGAGAGTTGTCTCTCATTGGCAATCATACCACATCTTCTTTCTTTATCAAGATTAAATTCTGAAAAATTGCAACAGGAAAGAGTCGGTATTTAAAGATGATATTAATTTATAGTTTTTTGTTGCAGGTAGACAGCCTCTACGTGGCCCGGCCTGCACAGATGAAGAGGAGGGAGGACACCACACCACTCATGGCTTGGGCAGGGTTTTCACACGTGGGTATTATTCCGTCATTACAGTTTTTCTTCAAACTTTGTTTATATTCGATAGGCAATAAGATCTGTTTTTTCTGGAATAGTTTGAAAAAAAACAGAGGCTTTATTTATGTTAAAATGGGACTTTTAAAAGCAGTATTCACTCTGCGGAGAGCAAACTTTTGGTTTTGATTTAAAAATGCCATGGGGTTTGGACTTTGCTCATTGTTGAAGGCCGTACGGTTACCTATAATTGTTAGTTTCTGTGTCATTTTGGTCTCTTGCGGAGAGTTGTCTCTCATTGGCAATCATACCACATCTTCTTTCTTTATCAAGATTAAATTCTGAAAAATTGCAACAGGAAAGAGTCGGTATTTAAAGATGATATTAATTTATAGTTTTTTGTTGCAGGTAGACAGCCTCTACGTGGCCCGGCCTGCACAGATGAAGAGGAGGGAGGACACCACACCACTCATGGCTTGGGCAGGGTTTTCACACGTGGGTATTATTCCGTCATTACAGTTTTTCTTCAAACTTTGTTTATATTCGATAGGCAATAAGATCTGTTTTTTCTGGAATAGTTTGAAAAAAAACAGAGGCTTTATTTATGTTAAAATGGGACTTTTAAAAGCAGTATTCACTCTGCGGAGAGCAAACTTTTGGTTTTGATTTAAAAATGCCATGGGGTTTGGACTTTGCTCATTGTTGAAGGCCGTACGGTTACCTATAATTGTTAGTTTCTGTGTCATTTTGGTCTCTTGCGGAGAGTTGTCTCTCATTGGCAATCATACCACATCTTCTTTCTTTATCAAGATTAAATTCTGAAAAATTGCAACAGGAAAGAGTCGGTATTTAAAGATGATATTAATTTATAGTTTTTTGTTGCAGGTAGACAGCCTCTACGTGGCCCGGCCTGCACAGATGAAGAGGAGGGAGGACACCACACCACTCATGGCTTGGGCAGGGTTTTCACACGTGGGTATTATTCCGTCATTACAGTTTTTCTTCAAACTTTGTTTATATTCGATAGGCAATAAGATGTGTTTTTTCTGGAATAGTTTGAAAAAAAACAGAGGCTTTATTTATGTTAAAATGGGACTTTTAAAAGCAGTATTCACTCTGCGGAGAGCAAACTTTTGGTTTTGATTTAAAAATGCCATGGGGTTTGGACTTTGCTCATTGTTGAAGGCCGTACGGTTACCTATAATTGTTAGTTTCTGTGTCATTTTGGTCTCTTGCGGAGAGTTGTCTCTCATTGGCAATCATACCACATCTTCTTTCTTTATCAAGATTAAATTCTGAAAAATTGCAACAGGAAAGAGTCGGTATTTAAAGATGATATTAATTTATAGTTTTTTGTTGCAGGTAGACAGCCTCTACGTGGCCCGGCCTGCACAGATGAAGAGGAGGGAGGACACCACACCACTCATGGCTTGGGCAGGGTTTTCACACGTGGGTATTATTCCGTCATTACAGTTTTTCTTCAAACTTTGTTTATATTCGATAGGCAATAAGATCTGTTTTTTCTGGAATAGTTTGAAAAAAAACAGAGGCTTTATTTATGTTAAAATGGGACTTTTAAAAGCAGTATTCACTCTGCGGAGAGCAAACTTTTGGTTTTGATTTAAAAATGCCATGGGGTTTGGACTTTGCTTATTGTTGAAGGCCATACGGTTACCTATAATTGTTAGTTTCTGTGTCATTTTGGTCTCTTGCGGAGAGTTGTCTCTCATTGGCAATCATACCACATCTTCTTTCTTTATCAAGATTAAATTCTGAAAAATTGCAACAGGAAAGAGTCGGTATTTAAAGATGATATTAATTTATAGTTTTTTGTTGCAGGTAGACAGCCTCTACGTGGCCCGGCCTGCACAGATGAAGAGGAGGGAGGACACCACACCACTCATGGCTTGGGCAGGGTTTTCACACGTGGGTATTATTCCGTCATTACAGTTTTTCTTCAAACTTTGTTTATATTCGATAGGCAATAAGATCTGTTTTTTCTGGAATAGTTTTGAAAAAAAACAGAGGCTTTATTTATGTTAAAATGGGACTTTTAAAAGCAGTATTCACTCTGCGGAGAGCAAACTTTTGGTTTTGATTTAAAAATGCCATGGGGTTTGGACTTTGCTCATTGTTGAAGGCCGTACGGTTACCTATAATTGTTAGTTTCTGTGTCATTTTGGTCTCTTGCGGAGAGTTGTCTCTCATTGGCAATCATACCACATCTTCTTTCTTTATCAAGATTAAATTCTGAAAAATTGCAACAGGAAAGAGTCGGTATTTAAAGATGATATTAATTTATAGTTTTTTGTTGCAGGTAGACAGCCTCTACGTGGCCCGGCCTGCACAGATGAAGAGGAGGGAGGACACCACACCACTCATGGCTTGGGCAGGGTTTTCACACGTGGGTATTATTCCGTCATTACAGTTTTTCTTCAAACTTTGTTTATATTCGATAGGCAATAAGATCTGTTTTTTCTGGAATAGTTTGAAAAAAAACAGAGGCTTTATTTATGTTAAAATGGGACTTTTAAAAGCAGTATTCACTCTGCGGAGAGCAAACTTTTGGTTTTGATTTAAAAATGCCATGGGGTTTGGACTTTGCTCATTGTTGAAGGCCGTACGGTTACCTATAATTGTTAGTTTCTGTGTCACTTTGGTCTCTTGCGGAGAGTTGTCTCTCATTGGCAATCATACCACATCTTCTTTCTTTACCAAGATTAAATTCTGAAAAATTGCAACAGGAAAGAGTCGGTATTTAAAGATGATATTAATTTATAGTTTTTTGTTGCAGGTAGACAGCCTCTACGTGGCCCGGCCTGCACAGATGAAGAGGAGGGAGGACACCACACCACTCATGGCTTGGGCAGGGTTTTCACACGTGGGTATTATTCCGTCATTACAGTTTTTCTTCAAACTTTGTTTATATTCGATAGGCAATAAGATCTGTTTTTTCTGGAATAGTTTGAAAAAAAAACAGAGGCTTTATTTATGTTAAAATGGGACTTTTAAAAGCAGTATTCACTCTGCGGAGAGCAAACTTTTGGTTTTGATTTAAAAATGCCATGGGGTTTGGACTTTGCTCATTGTTGAAGGCCGTACGGTTACCTATAATTGTTAGTTTCTGTGTCATTTTGGTCTCTTGCGGAGAGTTGTCTCTCATTGGCAATCATACCACATCTTCTTTCTTTACCAAGATTAAATTCTGAAAAATTGCAACAGGAAAGAGTCGGTATTTAAAGATGATATTAATTTATAGTTTTTTGTTGCAGGTAGACAGCCTCTACGTGGCCCGGCCTGCACAGATGAAGAGGAGGGAGGACACCACACCACTCATGGCTTGGGCAGGGTTTTAACACGTGGGTATTATTCCGTCATTACAGTTTTTCTTCAAACTTTGTTTATATTCGATAGGCAATAAGATCTGTTTTTTCTGGAATAGTTTGAAAAAAAACAGAGGCTTTATTTATGTTGAAGTGGGACTTTTAAAAGCAGTATTCACTCTGCGGAGAGCAAACTTTTGGTTTTGATTTAAAAATGCCATGGGGTTTGGACTTTGCTCATTGTTGAAGGCCGTACGGTTACCTATAATTGTTAGTTTCTGTGTCATTTTGGTCTCTTGCGGAGAGTTGTCTCTCATTGGCAATCATACCACATCTTCTTTCTTTATCAAGATTAAATTCTGAAAAATTGCAACAGGAAAGAGTCGGTATTTAAAGATGATATTAATTTATAGTTTTTTGTTGCAGGTAGACAGCCTCTACGTGGCCCGGCCTGCACAGATGAAGAGGAGGGAGGACACCACACCACTCATGGCTTGGGCAGGGTTTTCACACGTGGGTATTATTCCGTCATTACAGTTTTTCTTCAAACTTTGTTTATATTCGATAGGCAATAAGATCTGTTTTTTCTGGAATAGTTTGAAAAAAAACAGAGGCTTTATTTATGTTAAAATGGGACTTTTAAAAGCAGTATTCACTCTGCGGAGAGCAAACTTTTGGTTTTGATTTAAAAATGCCATGGGGTTTGGACTTTGCTCATTGTTGAAGGCCGTACGGTTACCTATAATTGTTAGTTTCTGTGTCATTTTGGTCTCTTGCGGAGAGTTGTCTCTCATTGGCAATCATACCACATCTTCTTTCTTTACCAAGATTAAATTCTGAAAAATTGCAACAGGAAAGAGTCGGTATTTAAAGATGATATTAATTTATAGTTTTTTGTTGCAGGTAGACAGCCTCTACGTGGCCCGGCCTGCACAGATGAAGAGGAGGGAGGACACCACACCACTCATGGCTTGGGCAGGGTTTTAACACGTGGGTATTATTCCGTCATTACAGTTTTTCTTCAAACTTTGTTTATATTCGATAGGCAATAAGATCTGTTTTTTCTGGAATAGTTTGAAAAAAAACAGAGGCTTTATTTATGTTAAAATGGGACTTTTAAAAGCAGTATTCACTCTGCGGAGAGCAAACTTTTGGTTTTGATTTAAAAATGCCATGGGGTTTGGACTTTGCTCATTGTTGAAGGCCGTACGGTTACCTATAATTGTTAGTTTCTGTGTCATTTTGGTCTCTTGCGGAGAGTTGTCTCTCATTGGCAATCATACCACATCTTCTTTCTTTACCAAGATTAAATTCTGAAAAATTGCAACAGGAAAGAGTCGGTATTTAAAGATGATATTAATTTATAGTTTTTTGTTGCAGGTAGACAGCCTCTACGTGGCCCGGCCTGCACAGATGAAGAGGAGGGAGGACACCACACCACTCATGGCTTGGGCAGGGTTTTAACACGTGGGTATTATTCCGTCATTACAGTTTTTCTTCAAACTTTGTTTATATTCGATAGGCAATAAGATCTGTTTTTTCTGGAATAGTTTGAAAAAAAACAGAGGCTTTATTTATGTTAAAATGGGACTTTTAAAAGCAGTATTCACTCTGCGGAGAGCAAACTTTTGGTTTTGATTTAAAAATGCCATGGGGTTTGGACTTTGCTCATTGTTGAAGGCCGTACGGTTACCTATAATTGTTAGTTTCTGTGTCATTTTGGTCTCTTGCGGAGAGTTGTCTCTCATTGGCAATCATACCACATCTTCTTTCTTTACCAAGATTAAATTCTGAAAAATTGCAACAGGAAAGAGTCGGTATTTAAAGATGATATTAATTTATAGTTTTTTGTTGCAGGTAGACAGCCTCTACGTGGCCCGGCCTGCACAGATGAAGAGGAGGGAGGACACCACACCACTCATGGCTTGGGCAGGGTTTTCACACGTGGGTATTATTCCGTCATTACAGTTTTTCTTCAAACTTTGTTTATATTCGATAGGCAATTAGATCTGTTTTTTCTGGAATAGTTTGAAAAAAAACAGAGGCTTTATTTATGTTAAAATGGGACTTTTAAAAGCAGTATTCACTCTGCGGAGAGCAAACTTTTGGTTTTGATTTAAAAATGCCATGGGGTTTGGACTTTGCTCATTGTTGAAGGCCGTACGGTTACCTATAATTGTTAGTTCCTGTGTCATTTTGGTCTCTTGCGGAGAATTGTCTCTCATTGGCAATCATACCACATCTTCTTTCTTTACCAAGATTAAATTCTGAAAAATTGCAACAGGAAAGAGTCGGTATTTAAAGATGATATTAATTTATAGTTTTTTGTTGCAGGTAGACAGCCTCTACGTGGCCCGGCCTGCACAGATGAAGAGGAGGGAGGACACCACACCACTCATGGCTTGGGCAGGGTTTTAACACCTGGGTATTATTCCGTCATTACAGTTTTTCTTCAAACTTTGTTTATATTCGATAGGCAATAAGATCTGTTTTTTCTGGAATAGTTTGAAAAAAAACAGAGGCTTTATTTATGTTAAAATGGGACTTTTAAAAGCAGTATTCACTCTGCGGAGAGCAAACTTTTGGTTTTGATTTAAAAATGCCATGGGGTTTGGACTTTGCTCATTGTTGAAGGCCGTACGGTTACCTATAATTGTTAGTTTCTGTGTCATTTTGGTCTCTTGCGGAGAGTTGTCTCTCATTGGCAATCATACCACATCTTCTTTCTTTATCAAGATTAAATTCTGAAAAATTGCAACAGGAAAGAGTCGGTATTTAAAGATGATATTAATTTATAGTTTTTTGTTGCAGGTAGACAGCCTCTACGTGGCCCGGCCTGCACAGATGAAGAGGAGGGAGGACACCACACCACTCATGGCTTGGGCAGGGTTTTCACACGTGGGTATTATTCCGTCATTACAGTTTTTCTTCAAACTTTGTTTATATTCGATAGGCAATAAGATCTGTTTTTTCTGGAATAGTTTGAAAAAAAACAGAGGCTTTATTTATGTTAAAATGGGACTTTTAAAAGCAGTATTCACTCTGCGGAGAGCAAACTTTTGGTTTTGATTTAAAAATGCCATGGGGTTTGGACTTTGCTCATTGTTGAAGGCCGTACGGTTACCTATAATTGTTAGTTTCTGTGTCATTTTGGTCTCTTGCGGAGAGTTGTCTCTCATTGGCAATCATACCACATCTTCTTTCTTTACCAAGATTAAATTCTGAAAAATTGCAACAGGAAAGAGTCGGTATTTAAAGATGATATTAATTTATAGTTTTTTGTTGCAGGTAGACAGCCTCTACGTGGCCCGGCCTGCACAGATGAAGAGGAGGGAGGACACCACACCACTCATGGCTTGGGCAGGGTTTTCACACGTGGGTATTATTCCGTCATTACAGTTTTTCTTCAAACTTTGTTTATATTCGATAGGCAATAAGATCTGTTTTTTCTGGAATAGTTTGAAAAAAAACAGAGGCTTTATTTATGTTAAAATGGGACTTTTAAAAGCAGTATTCACTCTGCGGAGAGCAAACTTTTGGTTTTGATTTAAAAATGCCATGGGGTTTGGACTTTGCTCATTGTTGAAGGCCGTACGGTTACCTATAATTGTTAGTTTCTGTGTCATTTTGGTCTCTTGCGGAGAGTTGTCTCTCATTGGCAATCATACCACATCTTCTTTCTTTACCAAGATTAAATTCTGAAAAATTGCAACAGGAAAGAGTCGGTATTTAAAGATGATATTAATTTATAGTTTTTTGTTGCAGGTAGACAGCCTCTACGTGGCCCGGCCCGCACAGATGAAGAGGAGGGAGGTCACCACACCACTCATGGCTTGGGCAGGGTTTTAACACGTGGGTATTATTCCGTCATTACAGTTTTTCTTCAAACTTTGTTTATATTCGATAGGCAATAAGATCTGTTTTTTCTGGAATAGTTTGAAAAAAAACAGAGGCTTTATTTATGTTAAAATGGGACTTTTAAAAGCAGTATTCACTCTGCGGAGAGCAAACTTTTGGTTTTGATTTAAAAATGCCATGGGGTTTGGACTTTGCTCATTGTTGAAGGCCGTACGGTTACCTATAATTGTTAGTTTCTGTGTCATTTTGGTCTCTTGCGGAGAGTTGTCTCTCATTGGCAATCATACCACATCTTCTTTCTTTACCAAGATTAAATTCTGAAAAATTGCAACAGGAAAGAGTCGGTATTTAAAGATGATATTAATTTATAGTTTTTTGTTGCAGGTAGACAGCCTCTACGTGGCCCGGCCTGCACAGATGAAGAGGAGGGAGGACACCACACCACTCATGGCTTGGGCAGGGTTTTAACACATGGGTATTATTCCGTCATTACAGTTTTTCTTCAAACTTTGTTTATATTCGATAGGCAATAAGATCTGTTTTTTCTGGAATAGTTTGAAAAAAAACAGAGGCTTTATTTATGTTAAAATGGGACTTTTAAAAGCAGTATTCACTCTGCGGAGAGCAAACTTTTGGTTTTGATTTAAAAATGCCATGGGGTTTGGACTTTGCTCATTGTTGAAGGCCGTACGGTTACCTATAATTGTTAGTTTCTGTGTCATTTTGGTCTCTTGTGGAGAGTTGTCTCTCATTGGCAATCATACCACATCTTCTTTCTTTACCAAGATTAAATTCTGAAAAATTGCAACAGGAAAGAGTCGGTATTTAAAGATGATATTAATTTATAGTTTTTTGTTGCAGGTAGACAGCCTCTACGTGGCCCGGCCCGCACAGATGAAGAGGAGAGAGGTCAGCACACCACTCATGGCTTGGGCAGGGTTTTAACACGTGGGTATTATTCCGTCATTACAGTTTTTCTTCAAACTTTGTTTATATTCGATAGGCAATAAGATCTGTTTTTTCTGGAATAGTTTGAAAAAAAACAGAGGCTTTATTTATGTTAAAATGGGACTTTTAAAAGCAGTATTCACTCTGCGGAGAGCAAACTTTTGGTTTTGATTTAAAAATGCCATGGGGTTTGGACTTTGCTCATTGTTGAAGGCCGTACGGTTACCTATAATTGTTAGTTTCTGTGTCATTTTGGTCTCTTGCGGAGAGTTGTCTCTCATTGGCAATCATACCTCATCTTCTTTCTTTACCAAGATTAAATTCTGAAAAATTGCAACAGGAAAGAGTCGGTATTTAAAGATGATATTAATTTATAGTTTTTTGTTGCAGGTAGACAGCCTCTACGTGGCCCGGCCTGCACAGATGAAGAGGAGGGAGGACACCACACCACTCATGGCTTGGGCAGGGTTTTCACACGTGGGTATTATTCCGTCATTACAGTTTTTCTTCAAACTTTGTTTATATTCGATAGGCAATAAGATCTGTTTTTTCTGGAATAGTTTGAAAAAAAACAGAGGCTTTATTTATGTTAAAATGGGACTTTTAAAAGCAGTATTCACTCTGCGGAGAGCAAACTTTTGGTTTTGATTTAAAAATGCCATGGGGTTTGGACTTTGCTCATTGTTGAAGGCCGTACGGTTACCTATAATTGTTAGTTTCTGTGTCATTTTGGTCTCTTGCGGAGAGTTGTCTCTCATTGGCAATCATACCACATCTTCTTTCTTTATCAAGATTAAATTCTGAAAAATTGCAACAGGAAAGAGTCGGTATTTAAAGATGATATTAATTTATAGTTTTTTGTTGCAGGTAGACAGCCTCTACGTGGCCCGGCCTGCACAGATGAAGAGGAGGGAGGACACCACACCACTCATGGCTTGGGCAGGGTTTTCACACGTGGGTATTATTCCGTCATTACAGTTTTTCTTCAAACTTTGTTTATATTCGATAGGCAATAAGATCTGTTTTTTTCTGGAATAGTTTGAAAAAAAACAGAGGCTTTATTTATGTTAAAATGGGACTTTTAAAAGCAGTATTCACTCTGCGGAGAGCAAACTTTTGGTTTTGATTTAAAAATGCCATGGGGTTTGGACTTTGCTCATTGTTGAAGGCCGTACGGTTACCTATAATTGTTAGTTTCTGTGTCATTTGGTCTCTTGCGGAGAGTTGTCTCTCATTGGCAATCATACCACATCTTCTTTCTTTATCAAGATTAAATTCTGAAAAATTGCAACAGGAAAGAGTCGGTATTTAAAGATGATATTAATTTATAGTTTTTTGTTGCAGGTAGACAGCCTCTACGTGGCCCGGCCTGCACAGATGAAGAGGAGGGAGGACACCACACCACTCATGGCTTGGGCAGGGTTTTCACACGTGGGTATTATTCCGTCATTACAGTTTTTCTTCAAACTTTGTTTATATTCGATAGGCAATAAGATCTGTTTTTTCTGGAATAGTTTGAAAAAAAACAGAGGCTTTATTTATGTTAAAATGGGACTTTTAAAAGCAGTATTCACTCTGCGGAGAGCAAACTTTTGGTTTTGATTTAAAAATGCCATGGGGTTTGGACTTTGCTCATTGTTGAAGGCCGTACGGTTACCTATAATTGTTAGTTTCTGTGTCATTTTGGTCTCTTGCGGAGAGTTGTCTCTCATTGGCAATCATACCACATCTTCTTTCTTTATCAAGATTAAATTCTGAAAAATTGCAACAGGAAAGAGTCGGTATTTAAAGATGATATTAATTTATAGTTTTTTGTTGCAGGTAGACAGCCTCTACGTGGCCCGGCCTGCACAGATGAAGAGGAGGGAGGACACCACACCACTCATGGCTTGGGCAGGGTTTTCACACGTGGGTATTATTCCGTCATTACAGTTTTTCTTCAAACTTTGTTTATATTCGATAGGCAATAAGATCTGTTTTTTCTGGAATAGTTTGAAAAAAAACAGAGGCTTTATTTATGTTAAAATGGGACTTTTAAAAGCAGTATTCACTCTGCGGAGAGCAAACTTTTGGTTTTGATTTAAAAATGCCATGGGGTTTGGACTTTGCTCATTGTTGAAGGCCGTACGGTTACCTATAATTGTTAGTTTCTGTGTCATTTTGGTCTCTTGCGGAGAGTTGTCTCTCATTGGCAATCATACCACATCTTCTTTCTTTATCAAGATTAAATTCTGAAAAATTGCAACAGGAAAGAGTCGGTATTTAAAGATGATATTAATTTATAGTTTTTTGTTGCAGGTAGACAGCCTCTACGTGGCCCGGCCTGCACAGATGAAGAGGAGGGAGGACACCACACCACTCATGGCTTGGGCAGGGTTTTCACACGTGGGTATTATTCCGTCATTACAGTTTTTCTTCAAACTTTGTTTATATTCGATAGGCAATAAGATCTGTTTTTTCTGGAATAGTTTGAAAAAAAACAGAGGCTTTATTTATGTTAAAATGGGACTTTTAAAAGCAGTATTCACTCTGCGGAGAGCAAACTTTTGGTTTTGATTTAAAAATGCCATGGGGTTTGGACTTTGCTCATTGTTGAAGGCCGTACGGTTACCTATAATTGTTAGTTTCTGTGTCATTTTGGTCTCTTGCGGAGAGTTGTCTCTCATTGGCAATCATACCACATCTTCTTTCTTTATCAAGATTAAATTCTGAAAAATTGCAACAGGAAAGAGTCGGTATTTAAAGATGATATTAATTTATAGTTTTTTGTTGCAGGTAGACAGCCTCTACGTGGCCCGGCCTGCACAGATGAAGAGGAGGGAGGACACCACACCACTCATGGCTTGGGCAGGGTTTTCACACGTGGGTATTATTCCGTCATTACAGTTTTTCTTCAAACTTTGTTTATATTCGATAGGCAATAAGATCTGTTTTTTCTGGAATAGTTTGAAAAAAAACAGAGGCTTTATTTATGTTAAAATGGGACTTTTAAAAGCAGTATTCACTCTGCGGAGAGCAAACTTTTGGTTTTGATTTAAAAATGCCATGGGGTTTGGACTTTGCTCATTGTTGAAGGCCGTACGGTTACCTATAATTGTTAGTTTCTGTGTCATTTTGGTCTCTTGCGGAGAGTTGTCTCTCATTGGCAATCATACCACATCTTCTTTCTTTATCAAGATTAAATTCTGAAAAATTGCAACAGGAAAGAGTCGGTATTTAAAGATGATATTAATTTATAGTTTTTTGTTGCAGGTAGACAGCCTCTACGTGGCCCGGCCTGCACAGATGAAGAGGAGGGAGGACACCACACCACTCATGGCTTGGGCAGGGTTTTCACACGTGGGTATTATTCCGTCATTACAGTTTTTCTTCAAACTTTGTTTATATTCGATAGGCAATAAGATCTGTTTTTTCTGGAATAGTTTGAAAAAAAACAGAGGCTTTATTTATGTTAAAATGGGACTTTTAAAAGCAGTATTCACTCTGCGGAGAGCAAACTTTTGGTTTTGATTTAAAAATGCCATGGGGTTTGGACTTTGCTCATTGTTGAAGGCCGTACGGTTACCTATAATTGTTAGTTTCTGTGTCATTTTGGTCTCTTGCGGAGAGTTGTCTCTCATTGGCAATCATACCACATCTTCTTTCTTTATCAAGATTAAATTCTGAAAAATTGCAACAGGAAAGAGTCGGTATTTAAAGATGATATTAATTTATAGTTTTTTGTTGCAGGTAGACAGCCTCTACGTGGCCCGGCCTGCACAGATGAAGAGGAGGGAGGACACCACACCACTCATGGCTTGGGCAGGGTTTTCACACGTGGGTATTATTCCGTCATTACAGTTTTTCTTCAAACTTTGTTTATATTCGATAGGCAATAAGATCTGTTTTTTCTGGAATAGTTTGAAAAAAAACAGAGGCTTTATTTATGTTAAAATGGGACTTTTAAAAGCAGTATTCACTCTGCGGAGAGCAAACTTTTGGTTTTGATTTAAAAATGCCATGGGGTTTGGACTTTGCTCATTGTTGAAGGCCGTACGGTTACCTATAATTGTTAGTTTCTGTGTCATTTTGGTCTCTTGCGCAGAGTTGTCTCTCATTGGCAATCATACCACATCTTCTTTCTTTATCAAGATTAAATTCTGAAAAATTGCAACAGGAAAGAGTCGGTATTTAAAGATGATATTAATTTATAGTTTTTTGTTGCAGGTAGACAGCCTCTACGTGGCCCGGCCTGCACAGATGAAGAGGAGGGAGGACACCACACCACTCATGGCTTGGGCAGGGTTTTCACACGTGGGTATTATTCCGTCATTACAGTTTTTCTTCAAACTTTGTTTATATTCGATAGGCAATAAGATCTGTTTTTTCTGGAATAGTTTGAAAAAAAAACAGAGGCTTTATTTATGTTAAAATGGGACTTTTAAAAGCAGTATTCACTCTGCGGAGAGCAAACTTTTGGTTTTGATTTAAAAATGCCATGGGGTTTGGACTTTGCTCATTGTTGAAGGCCGTACGGTTACCTATAATTGTTAGTTTCTGTGTCATTTTGGTCTCTTGCGCAGAGTTGTCTCTCATTGGCAATCATACCACATCTTCTTTCTTTATCAAGATTAAATTCTGAAAAATTGCAACAGGAAAGAGTCGGTATTTAAAGATGATATTAATTTATAGTTTTTTGTTGCAGGTAGACAGCCTCTACGTGGCCCGGCCTGCACAGATGAAGAGGAGGGAGGACACCACACCACTCATGGCTTGGGCAGGGTTTTCACACGTGGGTATTATTCCGTCATTACAGTTTTTCTTCAAACTTTGTTTATATTCGATAGGCAATAAGATCTGTTTTTTCTGGAATAGTTTGAAAAAAAAACAGAGGCTTTATTTATGTTAAAATGGGACTTTTAAAAGCAGTATTCACTCTGCGGAGAGCAAACTTTTGGTTTTGATTTAAAAATGCCATGGGGTTTGGACTTTGCTCATTGTTGAAGGCCGTACGGTTACCTATAATTGTTAGTTTCTGTGTCATTTTGGTCTCTTGCGGAGAGTTGTCTCTCATTGGCAATCATACCACATCTTCTTTCTTTATCAAGATTAAATTCTGAAAAATTGCAACAGGAAAGAGTCGGTATTTAAAGATGATATTAATTTATAGTTTTTTGTTGCAGGTAGACAGCCTCTACGTGGCCCGGCCTGCACAGATGAAGAGGAGGGAGGACACCACACCACTCATGGCTTGGGCAGGGTTTTCACACGTGGGTATTATTCCGTCATTACAGTTTTTCTTCAAACTTTGTTTATATTCGATAGGCAATAAGATCTGTTTTTTCTGGAATAGTTTGAAAAAAAACAGAGGCTTTATTTATGTTAAAATGGGACTTTTAAAAGCAGTATTCACTCTGCGGAGAGCAAACTTTTGGTTTTGATTTAAAAATGCCATGGGGTTTGGACTTTGCTCATTGTTGAAGGCCGTACGGTTACCTATAATTGTTAGTTTCTGTGTCATTTTGGTCTCTTGCGCAGAGTTGTCTCTCATTGGCAATCATACCACATCTTCTTTCTTTATCAAGATTAAATTCTGAAAAATTGCAACAGGAAAGAGTCGGTATTTAAAGATGATATTAATTTATAGTTTTTTGTTGCAGGTAGACAGCCTCTACGTGGCCCGGCCTGCACAGATGAAGAGGAGGGAGGACACCACACCACTCATGGCTTGGGCAGGGTTTTCACACGTGGGTATTATTCCGTCATTACAGTTTTTCTTCAAACTTTGTTTATATTCGATAGGCAATAAGATCTGTTTTTTCTGGAATAGTTTGAAAAAAAACAGAGGCTTTATTTATGTTAAAATGGGACTTTTAAAAGCAGTATTCACTCTGCGGAGAGCAAACTTTTGGTTTTGATTTAAAAATGCCATGGGGTTTGGACTTTGCTCATTGTTGAAGGCCGTACGGTTACCTATAATTGTTAGTTTCTGTGTCATTTTGGTCTCTTGCGCAGAGTTGTCTCTCATTGGCAATCATACCACATCTTCTTTCTTTATCAAGATTAAATTCTGAAAAATTGCAACAGGAAAGAGTCGGTATTTAAAGATGATATTAATTTATAGTTTTTTGTTGCAGGTAGACAGCCTCTACGTGGCCCGGCCTGCACAGATGAAGAGGAGGGAGGACACCACACCACTCATGGCTTGGGCAGGGTTTTCACACGTGGGTATTATTCCGTCATTACAGTTTTTCTTCAAACTTTGTTTATATTCGATAGGCAATAAGATCTGTTTTTTCTGGAATAGTTTGAAAAAAAACAGAGGCTTTATTTATGTTAAAATGGGACTTTTAAAAGCAGTATTCACTCTGCGGAGAGCAAACTTTTGGTTTTGATTTAAAAATGCCATGGGGTTTGGACTTTGCTCATTGTTGAAGGCCGTACGGTTACCTATAATTGTTAGTTTCTGTGTCATTTTGGTCTCTTGCGCAGAGTTGTCTCTCATTGGCAATCATACCACATCTTCTTTCTTTATCAAGATTAAATTCTGAAAAATTGCAACAGGAAAGAGTCGGTATTTAAAGATGATATTAATTTATAGTTTTTTGTTGCAGGTAGACAGCCTCTACGTGGCCCGG
Organism: Mytilus galloprovincialis; assembly: GCF_965363235.1. NCBI lineage: Eukaryota > Metazoa > Mollusca > Bivalvia > Mytilida > Mytilidae > Mytilus > Mytilus galloprovincialis. The sequence continues at coordinate 53,725,277 of NC_134841.1, forward strand.
CCTGCACAGATGAAGAGGAGGGAGGACACCACACCACTCATGGCTTGGGCAGGGTTTTCACACGTGGGTATTATTCCGTCATTACAGTTTTTCTTCAAACTTTGTTTATATTCGATAGGCAATAAGATCTGTTTTTTCTGGAATAGTTTGAAAAAAAAACAGAGGCTTTATTTATGTTAAAATGGGACTTTTAAAAGCAGTATTCACTCTGCGGAGAGCAAACTTTTGGTTTTGATTTAAAAATGCCATGGGGTTTGGACTTTGCTCATTGTTGAAGGCCGTACGGTTACCTATAATTGTTAGTTTCTGTGTCATTTTGGTCTCTTGCGCAGAGTTGTCTCTCATTGGCAATCATACCACATCTTCTTTCTTTATCAAGATTAAATTCTGAAAAATTGCAACAGGAAAGAGTCGGTATTTAAAGATGATATTAATTTATAGTTTTTTGTTGCAGGTAGACAGCCTCTACGTGGCCCGGCCTGCACAGATGAAGAGGAGGGAGGACACCACACCACTCATGGCTTGGGCAGGGTTTTCACACGTGGGTATTATTCCGTCATTACAGTTTTTCTTCAAACTTTGTTTATATTCGATAGGCAATAAGATCTGTTTTTTCTGGAATAGTTTGAAAAAAAACAGAGGCTTTATTTATGTTAAAATGGGACTTTTAAAAGCAGTATTCACTCTGCGGAGAGCAAACTTTTGGTTTTGATTTAAAAATGCCATGGGGTTTGGACTTTGCTCATTGTTGAAGGCCGTACGGTTACCTATAATTGTTAGTTTCTGTGTCATTTTGGTCTCTTGCGGAGAGTTGTCTCTCATTGGCAATCATACCACATCTTCTTTCTTTATCAAGATTAAATTCTGAAAAATTGCAACAGGAAAGAGTCGGTATTTAAAGATGATATTAATTTATAGTTTTTTGTTGCAGGTAGACAGCCTCTACGTGGCCCGGCCTGCACAGATGAAGAGGAGGGAGGACACCACACCACTCATGGCTTGGGCAGGGTTTTCACACGTGGGTATTATTCCGTCATTACAGTTTTTCTTCAAACTTTGTTTATATTCGATAGGCAATAAGATCTGTTTTTTCTGGAATAGTTTGAAAAAAAACAGAGGCTTTATTTATGTTAAAATGGGACTTTTAAAAGCAGTATTCACTCTGCGGAGAGCAAACTTTTGGTTTTGATTTAAAAATGCCATGGGGTTTGGACTTTGCTCATTGTTGAAGGCCGTACGGTTACCTATAATTGTTAGTTTCTGTGTCATTTTGGTCTCTTGCGGAGAGTTGTCTCTCATTGGCAATCATACCACATCTTCTTTCTTTATCAAGATTAAATTCTGAAAAATTGCAACAGGAAAGAGTCGGTATTTAAAGATGATATTAATTTATAGTTTTTTGTTGCAGGTAGACAGCCTCTACGTGGCCCGGCCTGCACAGATGAAGAGGAGGGAGGACACCACACCACTCATGGCTTGGGCAGGGTTTTCACACGTGGGTATTATTCCGTCATTACAGTTTTTCTTCAAACTTTGTTTATATTCGATAGGCAATAAGATCTGTTTTTTCTGGAATAGTTTGAAAAAAAACAGAGGCTTTATTTATGTTAAAATGGGACTTTTAAAAGCAGTATTCACTCTGCGGAGAGCAAACTTTTGGTTTTGATTTAAAAATGCCATGGGGTTTGGATTTGCTCATTGTTGAAGGCCGTACGGTTACCTATAATTGTTAGTTTCTGTGTCATTTTGGTCTCTTGCGGAGAGTTGTCTCTCATTGGCAATCATACCACATCTTCTTTCTTTATCAAGATTAAATTCTGAAAAATTGCAACAGGAAAGAGTCGGTATTTAAAGATGATATTAATTTATAGTTTTTTGTTGCAGGTAGACAGCCTCTACGTGGCCCGGCCTGCACAGATGAAGAGGAGGGAGGACACCACACCACTCATGGCTTGGGCAGGGTTTTCACACGTGGGTATTATTCCGTCATTACAGTTTTTCTTCAAACTTTGTTTATATTCGATAGGCAATAAGATCTGTTTTTTCTGGAATAGTTTGAAAAAAAACAGAGGCTTTATTTATGTTAAAATGGGACTTTTAAAAGCAGTATTCACTCTGCGGAGAGCAAACTTTTGGTATCTGTTTTTTCTGGAATAGTTTGAAAAAAAACAGAGGCTTTATTTATGTTAATTCAGTATTCACTCTGCGGAGAGCAAACTTTTGGTTTTGATAGGCCGTACGGTTACCTATAATGGCAATCATACCACATCTTCTTTCTTTATCAAGATTAAATTCTGAAAAATTGCAACAGGAAAGAGTCGGTATTTAAAGATGATATTAATTTATAGTTTTTTGTTGCAGGTAGACAGCCTCTACGTGGCCCGGCCTGCACAGATGAAGAGGAGGGAGGACACCACACCACTCATGGCTTGGGCAGGGTTTTCACACGTGGGTATTATTCCGTCATTACAGTTTTTCTTCAAACTTTGTTTATATTCGATAGGCAATAAGATCTGTTTTTTCTGGAATAGTTTGAAAAAAAACAGAGGCTTTATTTATGTTAAAATGGGACTTTTAAAAGCAGTATTCACTCTGCGGAGAGCAAACTTTTGGTTTTGATTTAAAAATGCCATGGGGTTTGGACTTTGCTCATTGTTGAAGGCCGTACGGTTACCTATAATTGTTAGTTTCTGTGTCATTTTGGTCTCTTGCAGAGAGTTGTCTCTCATTGGCAATCATACCACATCTTCTTTCTTTATCAAGATTAAATTCTGAAAAATTGCAACAGGAAAGAGTCGGTATTTAAAGATGATATTAATTTATAGTTTTTTGTTGCAGGTAGACAGCCTCTACGTGGCCCGGCCTGCACAGATGAAGAGGAGGGAGGACACCACACCACTCATGGCTTGGGCAGGGTTTTCACACGTGGGTATTATTCCGTCATTACAGTTTTTCTTCAAACTTTGTTTATATTCGATAGGCAATAAGATCTGTTTTTTCTGGAATAGTTTGAAAAAAAACAGAGGCTTTATTTATGTTAAAATGGGACTTTTAAAAGCAGTATTCACTCTGCGGAGAGCAAACTTTTGGTTTTGATTTAAAAATGCCATGGGGTTTGGACTTTGCTCATTGTTGAAGGCCGTACGGTTACCTATAATTGTTAGTTTCTGTGTCATTTTGGTCTCTTGCGGAGAGTTGTCTCTCATTGGCAATCATACCACATCTTCTTTCTTTATCAAGATTAAATTCTGAAAAATTGCAACAGGAAAGAGTCGGTATTTAAAGATGATATTAATTTATAGTTTTTTGTTGCAGGTAGACAGCCTCTACGTGGCCCGGCCTGCACAGATGAAGAGGAGGGAGGACACCACACCACTCATGGCTTGGGCAGGGTTTTCACACGTGGGTATTATTCCGTCATTACAGTTTTTCTTCAAACTTTGTTTATATTCGATAGGCAATAAGATCTGTTTTTTCTGGAATAGTTTGAAAAAAAACAGAGGCTTTATTTATGTTAAAATGGGACTTTTAAAAGCAGTATTCACTCTGCGGAGAGCAAACTTTTGGTTTTGATTTAAAAATGCCATGGGGTTTGGACTTTGCTCATTGTTGAAGGCCGTACGGTTACCTATAATTGTTAGTTTCTGTGTCATTTTGGTCTCTTGCGGAGAGTTGTCTCTCATTGGCAATCATACCACATCTTCTTTCTTTATCAAGATTAAATTCTGAAAAATTGCAACAGGAAAGAGTCGGTATTTAAAGATGATATTAATTTATAGTTTTTTGTTGCAGGTAGACAGCCTCTACGTGGCCCGGCCTGCACAGATGAAGAGGAGGGAGGACACCACACCACTCATGGCTTGGGCAGGGTTTTCACACGTGGGTATTATTCCGTCATTACAGTTTTTCTTCAAACTTTGTTTATATTCGATAGGCAATAAGATCTGTTTTTTCTGGAATAGTTTGAAAAAAAACAGAGGCTTTATTTATGTTAAAATGGGACTTTTAAAAGCAGTATTCACTCTGCGGAGAGCAAACTTTTGGTTTTGATTTAAAAATGCCATGGGGTTTGGACTTTGCTCATTGTTGAAGGCCGTACGGTTACCTATAATTGTTAGTTTCTGTGTCATTTTGGTCTCTTGCGGAGAGTTGTCTCTCATTGGCAATCATACCACATCTTCTTTCTTTATCAAGATTAAATTCTGAAAAATTGCAACAGGAAAGAGTCGGTATTTAAAGATGATATTAATTTATAGTTTTTTGTTGCAGGTAGACAGCCTCTACGTGGCCCGGCCTGCACAGATGAAGAGGAGGGAGGACACCACACCACTCATGGCTTGGGCAGGGTTTTCACACGTGGGTATTATTCCGTCATTACAGTTTTTCTTCAAACTTTGTTTATATTCGATAGGCAATAAGATCTGTTTTTTCTGGAATAGTTTGAAAAAAAACAGAGGCTTTCTTTATGTTAAAATGGGACTTTTAAAAGCAGTATTCACTCTGCGGAGAGCAAACTTTTGGTTTTGATTTAAAAATGCCATGGGGTTTGGACTTTGCTCATTGTTGAAGGCCGTACGGTTACCTATAATTGTTAGTTTCTGTGTCATTTTGGTCTCTTGCGGAGAGTTGTCTCTCATTGGCAATCATACCACATCTTCTTTCTTTATCAAGATTAAATTCTGAAAAATTGCAACAGGAAAGAGTCGGTATTTAAAGATGATATTAATTTATAGTTTTTTGTTGCAGGTAGACAGCCTCTACGTGGCCCGGCCTGCACAGATGAAGAGGAGGGAGGACACCACACCACTCATGGCTTGGGCAGGGTTTTCACACGTGGGTATTATTCCGTCATTACAGTTTTTCTTCAAACTTTGTTTATATTCGATAGGCAATAAGATCTGTTTTTTCTGGAATAGTTTGAAAAAAAACAGAGGCTTTATTTATGTTAAAATGGGACTTTTAAAAGCAGTATTCACTCTGCGGAGAGCAAACTTTTGGTTTTGATTTAAAAATGCCATGGGGTTTGGACTTTGCTCATTGTTGAAGGCCGTACGGTTACCTATAATTGTTAGTTTCTGTGTCATTTTGGTCTCTTGCGGAGAGTTGTCTCTCATTGGCAATCATACCACATCTTCTTTCTTTATCAAGATTAAATTCTGAAAAATTGCAACAGGAAAGAGTCGGTATTTAAAGATGATATTAATTTATAGTTTTTTGTTGCAGGTAGACAGCCTCTACGTGGCCCGGCCTGCACAGATGAAGAGGAGGGAGGACACCACACCACTCATGGCTTGGGCAGGGTTTTCACACGTGGGTATTATTCCGTCATTACAGTTTTTCTTCAAACTTTGTTTATATTCGATAGGCAATAAGATCTGTTTTTTCTGGAATAGTTTGAAAAAAAACAGAGGCTTTATTTATGTTAAAATGGGACTTTTAAAAGCAGTATTCACTCTGCGGAGAGCAAACTTTTGGTTTTGATTTAAAAATGCCATGGGGTTTGGACTTTGCTCATTGTTGAAGGCCGTACGGTTACCTATAATTGTTAGTTTCTGTGTCATTTTGGTCTCTTGCGCAGAGTTGTCTCTCATTGGCAATCATACCACATCTTCTTTCTTTATCAAGATTAAATTCTGAAAAATTGCAACAGGAAAGAGTCGGTATTTAAAGATGATATTAATTTATAGTTTTTTGTTGCAGGTAGACAGCCTCTACGTGGCCCGGCCTGCACAGATGAAGAGGAGGGAGGACACCACACCACTCATGGCTTGGGCAGGGTTTTCACACGTGGGTATTATTCCGTCATTACAGTTTTTCTTCAAACTTTGTTTATATTCGATAGGCAATAAGATCTGTTTTTTCTGGAATAGTTTGAAAAAAAACAGAGGCTTTATTTATGTTAAAATGGGACTTTTAAAAGCAGTATTCACTCTGCGGAGAGCAAACTTTTGGTTTTGATTTAAAAATGCCATGGGGTTTGGACTTTGCTCATTGTTGAAGGCCGTACGGTTACCTATAATTGTTAGTTTCTGTGTCATTTTGGTCTCTTGCGCAGAGTTGTCTCTCATTGGCAATCATACCACATCTTCTTTCTTTATCAAGATTAAATTCTGAAAAATTGCAACAGGAAAGAGTCGGTATTTAAAGATGATATTAATTTATAGTTTTTTGTTGCAGGTAGACAGCCTCTACGTGGCCCGGCCTGCACAGATGAAGAGGAGGGAGGACACCACACCACTCATGGCTTGGGCAGGGTTTTCACACGTGGGTATTATTCCGTCATTACAGTTTTTCTTCAAACTTTGTTTATATTCGATAGGCAATAAGATCTGTTTTTTCTGGAATAGTTTGAAAAAAAACAGAGGCTTTATTTATGTTAAAATGGGACTTTTAAAAGCAGTATTCACTCTGCGGAGAGCAAACTTTTGGTTTTGATTTAAAAATGCCATGGGGTTTGGACTTTGCTCATTGTTGAAGGCCGTACGGTTACCTATAATTGTTAGTTTCTGTGTCATTTTGGTCTCTTGCGGAGAGTTGTCTCTCATTGGCAATCATACCACATCTTCTTTCTTTATCAAGATTAAATTCTGAAAAATTGCAACAGGAAAGAGTCGGTATTTAAAGATGATATTAATTTATAGTTTTTTGTTGCAGGTAGACAGCCTCTACGTGGCCCGGCCTGCACAGATGAAGAGGAGGGAGGACACCACACCACTCATGGCTTGGGCAGGGTTTTCACACGTGGGTATTATTCCGTCATTACAGTTTTTCTTCAAACTTTGTTTATATTCGATAGGCAATAAGATCTGTTTTTTCTGGAATAGTTTGAAAAAAAACAGAGGCTTTATTTATGTTAAAATGGGACTTTTAAAAGCAGTATTCACTCTGCGGAGAGCAAACTTTTGGTTTTGATTTAAAAATGCCATGGGGTTTGGACTTTGCTCATTGTTGAAGGCCGTACGGTTACCTATAATTGTTAGTTTCTGTGTCATTTTGGTCTCTTGCGGAGAGTTGTCTCTCATTGGCAATCATACCACATCTTCTTTCTTTATCAAGATTAAATTCTGAAAAATTGCAACAGGAAAGAGTCGGTATTTAAAGATGATATTAATTTATAGTTTTTTGTTGCAGGTAGACAGCCTCTACGTGGCCCGGCCTGCACAGATGAAGAGGAGGGAGGACACCACACCACTCATGGCTTGGGCAGGGTTTTCACACGTGGGTATTATTCCGTCATTACAGTTTTTCTTCAAACTTTGTTTATATTCGATAGGCAATAAGATCTGTTTTTTCTGGAATAGTTTGAAAAAAAACAGAGGCTTTATTTATGTTAAAATGGGACTTTTAAAAGCAGTATTCACTCTGCGGAGAGCAAACTTTTGGTTTTGATTTAAAAATGCCATGGGGTTTGGACTTTGCTCATTGTTGAAGGCCGTACGGTTACCTATAATTGTTAGTTTCTGTGTCATTTTGGTCTCTTGCGCAGAGTTGTCTCTCATTGGCAATCATACCACATCTTCTTTCTTTATCAAGATTAAATTCTGAAAAATTGCAACAGGAAAGAGTCGGTATTTAAAGATGATATTAATTTATAGTTTTTTGTTGCAGGTAGACAGCCTCTACGTGGCCCGGCCTGCACAGATGAAGAGGAGGGAGGACACCACACCACTCATGGCTTGGGCAGGGTTTTCACACGTGGGTATTATTCCGTCATTACAGTTTTTCTTCAAACTTTGTTTATATTCGATAGGCAATAAGATCTGTTTTTTCTGGAATAGTTTGAAAAAAAACAGAGGCTTTATTTATGTTAAAATGGGACTTTTAAAAGCAGTATTCACTCTGCGGAGAGCAAACTTTTGGTTTTGATTTAAAAATGCCATGGGGTTTGGACTTTGCTCATTGTTGAAGGCCGTACGGTTACCTATAATTGTTAGTTTCTGTGTCATTTTGGTCTCTTGCGGAGAGTTGTCTCTCATTGGCAATCATACCACATCTTCTTTCTTTATCAAGATTAAATTCTGAAAAATTGCAACAGGAAAGAGTCGGTATTTAAAGATGATATTAATTTATAGTTTTTTGTTGCAGGTAGACAGCCTCTACGTGGCCCGGCCTGCACAGATGAAGAGGAGGGAGGACACCACACCACTCATGGCTTGGGCAGGGTTTTCACACGTGGGTATTATTCCGTCATTACAGTTTTTCTTCAAACTTTGTTTATATTCGATAGGCAATAAGATCTGTTTTTTCTGGAATAGTTTGAAAAAAAACAGCGGCTTTATTTATGTTAAAATGGGACTTTTAAAAGCAGTATTCACTCTGCGGAGAGCAAACTTTTGGTTTTGATTTAAAAATGCCATGGGGTTTGGACTTTGCTCATTGTTGAAGGCCGTACGGTTACCTATAATTGTTAGTTTCTGTGTCATTTTGGTCTCTTGCGGAGAGTTGTCTCTCATTGGCAATCATACCACATCTTCTTTCTTTATCAAGATTAAATTCTGAAAAATTGCAACAGGAAAGAGTCGGTATTTAAAGATGATATTAATTTATAGTTTTTTGTTGCAGGTAGACAGCCTCTACGTGGCCCGGCCTGCACAGATGAAGAGGAGGGAGGACACCACACCACTCATGGCTTGGGCAGGGTTTTCACACGTGGGTATTATTCCGTCATTACAGTTTTTCTTCAAACTTTGTTTATATTCGATAGGCAATAAGATCTGTTTTTTCTGGAATAGTTTGAAAAAAAACAGCGGCTTTATTTATGTTAAAATGGGACTTTTAAAAGCAGTATTCACTCTGCGGAGAGCAAACTTTTGGTTTTGATTTAAAAATGCCATGGGGTTTGGACTTTGCTCATTGTTGAAGGCCGTACGGTTACCTATAATTGTTAGTTTCTGTGTCATTTTGGTCTCTTGCGGAGAGTTGTCTCTCATTGGCAATCATACCACATCTTCTTTCTTTATCAAGATTAAATTCTGAAAAATTGCAACAGGAAAGAGTCGGTATTTAAAGATGATATTAATTTATAGTTTTTTGTTGCAGGTAGACAGCCTCTACGTGGCCCGGCCTGCACAGATGAAGAGGAGGGAGGACACCACACCACTCATGGCTTGGGCAGGGTTTTCACACGTGGGTATTATTCCGTCATTACAGTTTTTCTTCAAACTTTGTTTATATTCGATAGGCAATAAGATCTGTTTTTTCTGGAATAGTTTGAAAAAAAACAGAGGCTTTATTTATGTTAAAATGGGACTTTTAAAAGCAGTATTCACTCTGCGGAGAGCAAACTTTTGGTTTTGATTTAAAAATGCCATGGGGTTTGGACTTTGCTCATTGTTGAAGGCCGTACGGTTACCTATAATTGTTAGTTTCTGTGTCATTTTGGTCTCTTGCGGAAAGTTGTCTCTCATTGGCAATCATACCACATCTTCTTTCTTTATCAAGATTAAATTCTGAAAAATTGCAACAGGAAAGAGTCGGTATTTAAAGATGATATTAATTTATAGTTTTTTGTTGCAGGTAGACAGCCTCTACGTGGCCCGGCCTGCACAGATGAAGAGGAGGGAGGACACCACACCACTCATGGCTTGGGCAGGGTTTTCACACGTGGGTATTATTCCGTCATTACAGTTTTTCTTCAAACTTTGTTTATATTCGATAGGCAATAAGATCTGTTTTTTCTGGAATAGTTTGAAAAAAAACAGAGGCTTTATTTATGTTAAAATGGGACTTTTAAAAGCAGTATTCACTCTGCGGAGAGCAAACTTTTGGTTTTGATTTAAAAATGCCATGGGGTTTGGACTTTGCTCATTGTTGAAGGCCGTACGGTTACCTATAATTGTTAGTTTCTGTGTCATTTTGGTCTCTTGCGGAGAGTTGTCTCTCATTGGCAATCATACCACATCTTCTTTCTTTATCAAGATTAAATTCTGAAAAATTGCAACAGGAAAGAGTCGGTATTTAAAGATGATATTAATTTATAGTTTTTTGTTGCAGGTAGACAGCCTCTACGTGGCCCGGCCTGCACAGATGAAGAGGAGGGAGGACACCACACCACTCATGGCTTGGGCAGGGTTTTCACACGTGGGTATTATTCCGTCATTACAGTTTTTCTTCAAACTTTGTTTATATTCGATAGGCAATAAGATCTGTTTTTTCTGGAATAGTTTGAAAAAAAACAGAGGCTTTATTTATGTTAAAATGGGACTTTTAAAAGCAGTATTCACTCTGCGGAGAGCAAACTTTTGGTTTTGATTTAAAAATGCCATGGGGTTTGGACTTTGCTCATTGTTGAAGGCCGTACGGTTACCTATAATTGTTAGTTTCTGTGTCATTTTGGTCTCTTGCGCAGAGTTGTCTCTCATTGGCAATCATACCACATCTTCTTTCTTTATCAAGATTAAATTCTGAAAAATTGCAACAGGAAAGAGTCGGTATTTAAAGATGATATTAATTTATAGTTTTTTGTTGCAGGTAGACAGCCTCTACGTGGCCCGGCCTGCACAGATGAAGAGGAGGGAGGACACCACACCACTCATGGCTTGGGCAGGGTTTTCACACGTGGGTATTATTCCGTCATTACAGTTTTTCTTCAAACTTTGTTTATATTCGATAGGCAATAAGATCTGTTTTTTCTGGAATAGTTTGAAAAAAAACAGAGGCTTTATTTATGTTAAAATGGGACTTTTAAAAGCAGTATTCACTCTGCGGAGAGCAAACTTTTGGTTTTGATTTAAAAATGCCATGGGGTTTGGACTTTGCTCATTGTTGAAGGCCGTACGGTTACCTATAATTGTTAGTTTCTGTGTCATTTTGGTCTCTTGCGGAGAGTTGTCTCTCATTGGCAATCATACCACATCTTCTTTCTTTATCAAGATTAAATTCTGAAAAATTGCAACAGGAAAGAGTCGGTATTTAAAGATGATATTAATTTATAGTTTTTTGTTGCAGGTAGACAGCCTCTACGTGGCCCGGCCTGCACAGATGAAGAGGAGGGAGGACACCACACCACTCATGGCTTGGGCAGGGTTTTCACACGTGGGTATTATTCCGTCATTACAGTTTTTCTTCAAACTTTGTTTATATTCGATAGGCAATAAGATCTGTTTTTTCTGGAATAGTTTGAAAAAAAACAGAGGCTTTATTTATGTTAAAATGGGACTTTTAAAAGCAGTATTCACTCTGCGGAGAGCAAACTTTTGGTTTTGATTTAAAAATGCCATGGGGTTTGGACTTTGCTCATTGTTGAAGGCCGTACGGTTACCTATAATTGTTAGTTTCTGTGTCATTTTGGTCTCTTGCGCAGAGTTGTCTCTCATTGGCAATCATACCACATCTTCTTTCTTTATCAAGATTAAATTCTGAAAAATTGCAACAGGAAAGAGTCGGTATTTAAAGATGATATTAATTTATAGTTTTTTGTTGCAGGTAGACAGCCTCTACGTGGCCCGGCCTGCACAGATGAAGAGGAGGGAGGACACCACACCACTCATGGCTTGGGCAGGGTTTTCACACGTGGGTATTATTCCGTCATTACAGTTTTTCTTCAAACTTTGTTTATATTCGATAGGCAATAAGATCTGTTTTTTCTGGAATAGTTTGAAAAAAAACAGAGGCTTTATTTATGTTAAAATGGGACTTTTAAAAGCAGTATTCACTCTGCGGAGAGCAAACTTTTGGTTTTGATTTAAAAATGCCATGGGGTTTGGACTTTGCTCATTGTTGAAGGCCGTACGGTTACCTATAATTGTTAGTTTCTGTGTCATTTTGGTCTCTTGCGGAGAGTTGTCTCTCATTGGCAATCATACCACATCTTCTTTCTTTATCAAGATTAAATTCTGAAAAATTGCAACAGGAAAGAGTCGGTATTTAAAGATGATATTAATTTATAGTTTTTTGTTGCAGGTAGACAGCCTCTACGTGGCCCGGCCTGCACAGATGAAGAGGAGGGAGGACACCACACCACTCATGGCTTGGGCAGGGTTTTCACACGTGGGTATTATTCCGTCATTACAGTTTTTCTTCAAACTTTGTTTATATTCGATAGGCAATAAGATCTGTTTTTTCTGGAATAGTTTGAAAAAAAACAGCGGCTTTATTTATGTTAAAATGGGACTTTTAAAAGCAGTATTCACTCTGCGGAGAGCAAACTTTTGGTTTTGATTTAAAAATGCCATGGGGTTTGGACTTTGCTCATTGTTGAAGGCCGTACGGTTACCTATAATTGTTAGTTTCTGTGTCATTTTGGTCTCTTGCGGAGAGTTGTCTCTCATTGGCAATCATACCACATCTTCTTTCTTTATCAAGATTAAATTCTGAAAAATTGCAACAGGAAAGAGTCGGTATTTAAAGATGATATTAATTTATAGTTTTTTGTTGCAGGTAGACAGCCTCTACGTGGCCCGGCCTGCACAGATGAAGAGGAGGGAGGACACCACACCACTCATGGCTTGGGCAGGGTTTTCACACGTGGGTATTATTCCGTCATTACAGTTTTTCTTCAAACTTTGTTTATATTCGATAGGCAATAAGATCTGTTTTTTCTGGAATAGTTTGAAAAAAAACAGAGGCTTTATTTATGTTAAAATGGGACTTTTAAAAGCAGTATTCACTCTGCGGAGAGCAAACTTTTGGTTTTGATTTAAAAATGCCATGGGGTTTGGACTTTGCTCATTGTTGAAGGCCGTACGGTTACCTATAATTGTTAGTTTCTGTGTCATTTTGGTCTCTTGTGGAAAGTTGTCTCTCATTGGCAATCATACCACATCTTCTTTCTTTATCAAGATTAAATTCTGAAAAATTGCAACAGGAAAGAGTCGGTATTTAAAGATGATATTAATTTATAGTTTTTTGTTGCAGGTAGACAGCCTCTACGTGGCCCGGCCTGCACAGATGAAGAGGAGGGAGGACACCACACCACTCATGGCTTGGGCAGGGTTTTCACACGTGGGTATTATTCCGTCATTACAGTTTTTCTTCAAACTTTGTTTATATTCGATAGGCAATAAGATCTGTTTTTTCTGGAATAGTTTGAAAAAAAACAGAGGCTTTATTTATGTTAAAATGGGACTTTTAAAAGCAGTATTCACTCTGCGGAGAGCAAACTTTTGGTTTTGATTTAAAAATGCCATGGGGTTTGGACTTTGCTCATTGTTGAAGGCCGTACGGTTACCTATAATTGTTAGTTTCTGTGTCATTTTGGTCTCTTGCGGAGAGTTGTCTCTCATTGGCAATCATACCACATCTTCTTTCTTTATCAAGATTAAATTCTGAAAAATTGCAACAGGAAAGAGTCGGTATTTAAAGATGATATTAATTTATAGTTTTTTGTTGCAGGTAGACAGCCTCTACGTGGCCCGGCCTGCACAGATGAAGAGGAGGGAGGACACCACACCACTCATGGCTTGGGCAGGGTTTTCACACGTGGGTATTATTCCGTCATTACAGTTTTTCTTCAAACTTTGTTTATATTCGATAGGCAATAAGATCTGTTTTTTCTGGAATAGTTTGAAAAAAAACAGAGGCTTTATTTATGTTAAAATGGGACTTTTAAAAGCAGTATTCACTCTGCGGAGAGCAAACTTTTGGTTTTGATTTAAAAATGCCATGGGGTTTGGACTTTGCTCATTGTTGAAGGCCGTACGGTTACCTATAATTGTTAGTTTCTGTGTCATTTTGGTCTCTTGCGGAGAGTTGTCTCTCATTGGCAATCATACCACATCTTCTTTCTTTATCAAGATTAAATTCTGAAAAATTGCAACAGGAAAGAGTCGGTATTTAAAGATGATATTAATTTATAGTTTTTTGTTGCAGGTAGACAGCCTCTACGTGGCCCGGCCTGCACAGATGAAGAGGAGGGAGGACACCACACCACTCATGGCTTGGGCAGGGTTTTCACACGTGGGTATTATTCCGTCATTACAGTTTTTCTTCAAACTTTGTTTATATTCGATAGGCAATAAGATCTGTTTTTTCTGGAATAGTTTGAAAAAAAACAGAGGCTTTATTTATGTTAAAATGGGACTTTTAAAAGCAGTATTCACTCTGCGGAGAGCAAACTTTTGGTTTTGATTTAAAAATGCCATGGGGTTTGGACTTTGCTCATTGTTGAAGGCCGTACGGTTACCTATAATTGTTAGTTTCTGTGTCATTTTGGTCTCTTGCGGAGAGTTGTCTCTCATTGGCAATCATACCACATCTTCTTTCTTTATCAAGATTAAATTCTGAAAAATTGCAACAGGAAAGAGTCGGTATTTAAAGATGATATTAATTTATAGTTTTTTGTTGCAGGTAGACAGCCTCTACGTGGCCCGGCCTGCACAGATGAAGAGGAGGGAGGACACCACACCACTCATGGCTTGGGCAGGGTTTTCACACGTGGGTATTATTCCGTCATTACAGTTTTTCTTCAAACTTTGTTTATATTCGATAGGCAATAAGATCTGTTTTTTCTGGAATAGTTTGAAAAAAAACAGAGGCTTTATTTATGTTAAAATGGGACTTTTAAAAGCAGTATTCACTCTGCGGAGAGCAAACTTTTGGTTTTGATTTAAAAATGCCATGGGGTTTGGACTTTGCTCATTGTTGAAGGCCGTACGGTTACCTATAATTGTTAGTTTCTGTGTCATTTTGGTCTCTTGCGCAGAGTTGTCTCTCATTGGCAATCATACCACATCTTCTTTCTTTATCAAGATTAAATTCTGAAAAATTGCAACAGGAAAGAGTCGGTATTTAAAGATGATATTAATTTATAGTTTTTTGTTGCAGGTAGACAGCCTCTACGTGGCCCGGCCTGCACAGATGAAGAGGAGGGAGGACACCACACCACTCATGGCTTGGGCAGGGTTTTCACACGTGGGTATTATTCCGTCATTACAGTTTTTCTTCAAACTTTGTTTATATTCGATAGGCAATAAGATCTGTTTTTTCTGGAATAGTTTGAAAAAAAACAGAGGCTTTATTTATGTTAAAATGGGACTTTTAAAAGCAGTATTCACTCTGCGGAGAGCAAACTTTTGGTTTTGATTTAAAAATGCCATGGGGTTTGGACTTTGCTCATTGTTGAAGGCCGTACGGTTACCTATAATTGTTAGTTTCTGTGTCATTTTGGTCTCTTGCGGAGAGTTGTCTCTCATTGGCAATCATACCACATCTTCTTTCTTTATCAAGATTAAATTCTGAAAAATTGCAACAGGAAAGAGTCGGTATTTAAAGATGATATTAATTTATAGTTTTTTGTTGCAGGTAGACAGCCTCTACGTGGCCCGGCCTGCACAGATGAAGAGGAGGGAGGACACCACACCACTCATGGCTTGGGCAGGGTTTTCACACGTGGGTATTATTCCGTCATTACAGTTTTTCTTCAAACTTTGTTTATATTCGATAGGCAATAAGATCTGTTTTTTCTGGAATAGTTTGAAAAAAAACAGCGGCTTTATTTATGTTAAAATGGGACTTTTAAAAGCAGTATTCACTCTGCGGAGAGCAAACTTTTGGTTTTGATTTAAAAATGCCATGGGGTTTGGACTTTGCTCATTGTTGAAGGCCGTACGGTTACCTATAATTGTTAGTTTCTGTGTCATTTTGGTCTCTTGCGGAGAGTTGTCTCTCATTGGCAATCATACCACATCTTCTTTCTTTATCAAGATTAAATTCTGAAAAATTGCAACAGGAAAGAGTCGGTATTTAAAGATGATATTAATTTATAGTTTTTTGTTGCAGGTAGACAGCCTCTACGTGGCCCGGCCTGCACAGATGAAGAGGAGGGAGGACACCACACCACTCATGGCTTGGGCAGGGTTTTCACACGTGGGTATTATTCCGTCATTACAGTTTTTCTTCAAACTTTGTTTATATTCGATAGGCAATAAGATCTGTTTTTTCTGGAATAGTTTGAAAAAAAACAGAGGCTTTATTTATGTTAAAATGGGACTTTTAAAAGCAGTATTCACTCTGCGGAGAGCAAACTTTTGGTTTTGATTTAAAAATGCCATGGGGTTTGGACTTTGCTCATTGTTGAAGGCCGTACGGTTACCTATAATTGTTAGTTTCTGTGTCATTTTGGTCTCTTGTGGAAAGTTGTCTCTCATTGGCAATCATACCACATCTTCTTTCTTTATCAAGATTAAATTCTGAAAAATTGCAACAGGAAAGAGTCGGTATTTAAAGATGATATTAATTTATAGTTTTTTGTTGCAGGTAGACAGCCTCTACGTGGCCCGGCCTGCACAGATGAAGAGGAGGGAGGACACCACACCACTCATGGCTTGGGCAGGGTTTTCACACGTGGGTATTATTCCGTCATTACAGTTTTTCTTCAAACTTTGTTTATATTCGATAGGCAATAAGATCTGTTTTTTCTGGAATAGTTTGAAAAAAAACAGAGGCTTTATTTATGTTAAAATGGGACTTTTAAAAGCAGTATTCACTCTGCGGAGAGCAAACTTTTGGTTTTGATTTAAAAATGCCATGGGGTTTGGACTTTGCTCATTGTTGAAGGCCGTACGGTTACCTATAATTGTTAGTTTCTGTGTCATTTTGGTCTCTTGCGGAGAGTTGTCTCTCATTGGCAATCATACCACATCTTCTTTCTTTATCAAGATTAAATTCTGAAAAATTGCAACAGGAAAGAGTCGGTATTTAAAGATGATATTAATTTATAGTTTTTTGTTGCAGGTAGACAGCCTCTACGTGGCCCGGCCTGCACAGATGAAGAGGAGGGAGGACACCACACCACTCATGGCTTGGGCAGGGTTTTCACACGTGGGTATTATTCCGTCATTACAGTTTTTCTTCAAACTTTGTTTATATTCGATAGGCAATAAGATCTGTTTTTTCTGGAATAGTTTGAAAAAAAACAGAGGCTTTATTTATGTTAAAATGGGACTTTTAAAAGCAGTATTCACTCTGCGGAGAGCAAACTTTTGGTTTTGATTTAAAAATGCCATGGGGTTTGGACTTTGCTCATTGTTGAAGGCCGTACGGTTACCTATAATTGTTAGTTTCTGTGTCATTTTGGTCTCTTGCGGAGAGTTGTCTCTCATTGGCAATCATACCACATCTTCTTTCTTTATCAAGATTAAATTCTGAAAAATTGCAACAGGAAAGAGTCGGTATTTAAAGATGATATTAATTTATAGTTTTTTGTTGCAGGTAGACAGCCTCTACGTGGCCCGGCCTGCACAGATGAAGAGGAGGGAGGACACCACACCACTCATGGCTTGGGCAGGGTTTTCACACGTGGGTATTATTCCGTCATTACAGTTTTTCTTCAAACTTTGTTTATATTCGATAGGCAATAAGATCTGTTTTTTCTGGAATAGTTTGAAAAAAAACAGAGGCTTTATTTATGTTAAAATGGGACTTTTAAAAGCAGTATTCACTCTGCGGAGAGCAAACTTTTGGTTTTGATTTAAAAATGCCATGGGGTTTGGACTTTGCTCATTGTTGAAGGCCGTACGGTTACCTATAATTGTTAGTTTCTGTGTCATTTTGGTCTCTTGCGGAGAGTTGTCTCTCATTGGCAATCATACCACATCTTCTTTCTTTATCAAGATTAAATTCTGAAAAATTGCAACAGGAAAGAGTCGGTATTTAAAGATGATATTAATTTATAGTTTTTTGTTGCAGGTAGACAGCCTCTACGTGGCCCGGCCTGCACAGATGAAGAGGAGGGAGGACACCACACCACTCATGGCTTGGGCAGGGTTTTCACACGTGGGTATTATTCCGTCATTACAGTTTTTCTTCAAACTTTGTTTATATTCGATAGGCAATAAGATCTGTTTTTTCTGGAATAGTTTTGAAAAAAAACAGAGGCTTTATTTATGTTAAAATGGGACTTTTAAAAGCAGTATTCACTCTGCGGAGAGCAAACTTTTGGTTTTGATTTAAAAATGCCATGGGGTTTGGACTTTGCTCATTGTTGAAGGCCGTACGGTTACCTATAATTGTTAGTTTCTGTGTCATTTTGGTCTCTTGCGGAGAGTTGTCTCTCATTGGCAATCATACCACATCTTCTTTCTTTATCAAGATTAAATTCTGAAAAATTGCAACAGGAAAGAGTCGGTATTTAAAGATGATATTAATTTATAGTTTTTTGTTGCAGGTAGACAGCCTCTACGTGGCCCGGCCTGCACAGATGAAGAGGAGGGAGGACACCACACCACTCATGGCTTGGGCAGGGTTTTCACACGTGGGTATTATTCCGTCATTACAGTTTTTCTTCAAACTTTGTTTATATTCGATAGGCAATAAGATCTGTTTTTTCTGGAATAGTTTGAAAAAAAACAGAGGCTTTATTTATGTTAAAATGGGACTTTTAAAAGCAGTATTCACTCTGCGGAGAGCAAACTTTTGGTTTTGATTTAAAAATGCCATGGGGTTTGGATTTTGCTCATTGTTGAAGGCCGTACGGTTACCTATAATTGTTAGTTTCTGTGTCATTTTGGTCTCTTGTGGAGAGTTGTCTCTCATTGGCAATCATACCACATCTTCTTTCTTTATCAAGATTAAATTCTGAAAAATTGCAACAGGAAAGAGTCGGTATTTAAAGATGATATTAATTTATAGTTTTTTGTTGCAGGTAGACAGCCTCTACGTGGCCCGGCCTGCACAGATGAAGAGGAGGGAGGACACCACACCACTCATGGCTTGGGCAGGGTTTTCACACGTGGGTATTATTCCGTCATTACAGTTTTTCTTCAAACTTTGTTTATATTCGATAGGCAATAAGATCTGTTTTTTCTGGAATAGTTTGAAAAAAAACAGAGGCTTTATTTATGTTAAAATGGGACTTTTAAAAGCAGTATTCACTCTGCGGAGAGCAAACTTTTGGTTTTGATTTAAAAATGCCATGGGGTTTGGACTTTGCTCATTGTTGAAGGCCGTACGGTTACCTATAATTGTTAGTTTCTGTGTCATTTTGGTCTCTTGCGGAGAGTTGTCTCTCATTGGCAATCATACCACATCTTCTTTCTTTATCAAGATTAAATTCTGAAAAATTGCAACAGGAAAGAGTCGGTATTTAAAGATGATATTAATTTATAGTTTTTTGTTGCAGGTAGACAGCCTCTACGTGGCCCGGCCTGCACAGATGAAGAGGAGGGAGGACACCACACCACTCATGGCTTGGGCAGGGTTTTCACACGTGGGTATTATTCCGTCATTACAGTTTTTCTTCAAACTTTGTTTATATTCGATAGGCAATAAGATCTGTTTTTTCTGGAATAGTTTGAAAAAAAACAGAGGCTTTATTTATGTTAAAATGGGACTTTTAAAAGCAGTATTCACTCTGCGGAGAGCAAACTTTTGGTTTTGATTTAAAAATGCCATGGGGTTTGGACTTTGCTCATTGTTGAAGGCCGTACGGTTACCTATAATTGTTAGTTTCTGTGTCATTTTGGTCTCTTGCGGAGAGTTGTCTCTCATTGGCAATCATACCACATCTTCTTTCTTTATCAAGATTAAATTCTGAAAAATTGCAACAGGAAAGAGTCGGTATTTAAAGATGATATTAATTTATAGTTTTTTGTTGCAGGTAGACAGCCTCTACGTGGCCCGGCCTGCACAGATGAAGAGGAGGGAGGACACCACACCACTCATGGCTTGGGCAGGGTTTTCACACGTGGGTATTATTCCGTCATTACAGTTTTTCTTCAAACTTTGTTTATATTCGATAGGCAATAAGATCTGTTTTTTCTGGAATAGTTTTGAAAAAAAACAGAGGCTTTATTTATGTTAAAATGGGACTTTTAAAAGCAGTATTCACTCTGCGGAGAGCAAACTTTTGGTTTTGATTTAAAAATGCCATGGGGTTTGGACTTTGCTCATTGTTGAAGGCCGTACGGTTACCTATAATTGTTAGTTTCTGTGTCATTTTGGTCTCTTGCGGAGAGTTGTCTCTCATTGGCAATCATACCACATCTTCTTTCTTTATCAAGATTAAATTCTGAAAAATTGCAACAGGAAAGAGTCGGTATTTAAAGATGATATTAATTTATAGTTTTTTGTTGCAGGTAGACAGCCTCTACGTGGCCCGGCCTGCACAGATGAAGAGGAGGGAGGACACCACACCACTCATGGCTTGGGCAGGGTTTTCACACGTGGGTATTATTCCGTCATTACAGTTTTTCTTCAAACTTTGTTTATATTCGATAGGCAATAAGATCTGTTTTTTCTGGAATAGTTTGAAAAAAAACAGAGGCTTTATTTATGTTAAAATGGGACTTTTAAAAGCAGTATTCACTCTGCGGAGAGCAAACTTTTGGTTTTGATTTAAAAATGCCATGGGGTTTGGATTTTGCTCATTGTTGAAGGCCGTACGGTTACCTATAATTGTTAGTTTCTGTGTCATTTTGGTCTCTTGTGGAGAGTTGTCTCTCATTGGCAATCATACCACATCTTCTTTCTTTATCAAGATTAAATTCTGAAAAATTGCAACAGGAAAGAGTCGGTATTTAAAGATGATATTAATTTATAGTTTTTTGTTGCAGGTAGACAGCCTCTACGTGGCCCGGCCTGCACAGATGAAGAGGAGGGAGGACACCACACCACTCATGGCTTGGGCAGGGTTTTCACACGTGGGTATTATTCCGTCATTACAGTTTTTCTTCAAACTTTGTTTATATTCGATAGGCAATAAGATCTGTTTTTTCTGGAATAGTTTTGAAAAAAAACAGAGGCTTTATTTATGTTAAAATGGGACTTTTAAAAGCAGTATTCACTCTGCGGAGAGCAAACTTTTGGTTTTGATTTAAAAATGCCATGGGGTTTGGACTTTGCTCATTGTTGAAGGCCGTACGGTTACCTATAATTGTTAGTTTCTGTGTCATTTTGGTCTCTTGCGGAGAGTTGTCTCTCATTGGCAATCATACCACATCTTCTTTCTTTATCAAGATTAAATTCTGAAAAATTGCAACAGGAAAGAGTCGGTATTTAAAGATGATATTAATTTATAGTTTTTTGTTGCAGGTAGACAGCCTCTACGTGGCCCGGCCTGCACAGATGAAGAGGAGGGAGGACACCACACCACTCATGGCTTGGGCAGGGTTTTCACACGTGGGTATTATTCCGTCATTACAGTTTTTCTTCAAACTTTGTTTATATTCGATAGGCAATAAGATCTGTTTTTTCTGGAATAGTTTGAAAAAAAACAGAGGCTTTATTTATGTTAAAATGGGACTTTTAAAAGCAGTATTCACTCTGCGGAGAGCAAACTTTTGGTTTTGATTTAAAAATGCCATGGGGTTTGGATTTTGCTCATTGTTGAAGGCCGTACGGTTACCTATAATTGTTAGTTTCTGTGTCATTTTGGTCTCTTGTGGAGAGTTGTCTCTCATTGGCAATCATACCACATCTTCTTTCTTTATCAAGATTAAATTCTGAAAAATTGCAACAGGAAAGAGTCGGTATTTAAAGATGATATTAATTTATAGTTTTTTGTTGCAGGTAGACAGCCTCTACGTGGCCCGGCCTGCACAGATGAAGAGGAGGGAGGACACCACACCACTCATGGCTTGGGCAGGGTTTTCACACGTGGGTATTATTCCGTCATTACAGTTTTTCTTCAAACTTTGTTTATATTCGATAGGCAATAAGATCTGTTTTTTCTGGAATAGTTTAAAAAAAAAACAGAGGCTTTATTTATGTTAAAATGGGACTTTTAAAAGCAGTATTCACTCTGCGGAGAGCAAACTTTTGGTTTTGATTTAAAAATGCCATGGGGTTTGGACTTTGCTCATTGTTGAAGGCCGTACGGTTACCTATAATTGTTAGTTTCTGTGTCATTTTGGTCTCTTGCGGAGAGTTGTCTCTCATTGGCAATCATACCACATCTTCTTTCTTTATCAAGATTAAATTCTGAAAAATTGCAACAGGAAAGAGTCGGTATTTAAAGATGATATTAATTTATAGTTTTTTGTTGCAGGTAGATAGCCTCTACGTGGCCCGGCCTGCACAGATGAAGAGGAGGGAGGACACCACACCACTCATGGCTTGGGCAGGGTTTTCACACGTGGGTATTATTCCGTCATTACAGTTTTTCTTCAAACTTTGTTTATATTCGATAGGCAATAAGATCTGTTTTTTCTGGAATAGTTTGAAAAAAAACAGAGGCTTTATGTTAAAATGGGACTTTTAAAAGCAGTATTCACTCTGCGGAGAGCAAACTTTTGGTTTTGATTTAAAAATGCCATGGGGTTTGGACTTTGCTCATTGTTGAAGGCCGTACGGTTACCTAAAATTGTTAGTTTCTGTGTCATTTTGGTCTCTTGCGGAGAGTTGTCTCTCATTGGCAATCATACCACATCTTCTTTCTTTATCAAGATTAAATTCTGAAAAATTGCAACAGGAAAGAGTCGGTATTTAAAGATGATATTAATTTATAGTTTTTTGTTGCAGGTAGACAGCCTCTACGTGGCCCGGCCTGCACAGATGAAGAGGAGGGAGGACACCACACCACTCATGGCTTGGGCAGGGTTTTAACACGTTTGTATTATTCCGTCATTACAGTTTTTCTTCAAACTTTGTTTATATTCGATAGGCAATAAGATCTGTTTTTTCTGGAATAGTTTGAAAAAAAACAGAGGCTTTATTTATGTTAAAATGGGACTTTTAAAAGCAGTATTCACTCTGCGGAGAGCAAACTTTTGGTTTTGATTTAAAAATGCCATGGGGTTTGGACTTTGCTCATTGTTGAAGGCCGTACGGTTACCTATAATTGTTAGTTTCTGTGTCATTTTGGTCTCTTGCGGAGAGTTGTCTCTCATTGGCAATCATACCACATCTTCTTTCTTTATCAAAATTAAATTCTGAAAAATTGCAACAGGAAAGAGTCGGTATTTAAAGATGATATTAATTTATAGTTTTTTGTTGCAGGTAGACAGCCTCTACGTGGCCCGGCCTGCACAGATGAAGAGGAGGGAGGACACCACACCACTCATGGCTTGGGCAGGGTTTTCACACGTGGGTATTATTCCGTCATTACAGTTTTTCTTCAAACTTTGTTTATATTCGATAGGCAATAAGATCTGTTTTTTCTGGAATAGTTTAAAAAAAAAACAGAGGCTTTATTTATGTTAAAATGGGACTTTTAAAAGCAGTATTCACTCTGCGGAGAGCAAACTTTTGGTTTTGATTTAAAAATGCCATGGGGTTTGGACTTTGCTCATTGTTGAAGGCCGTACGGTTACCTATAATTGTTAGTTTCTGTGTCATTTTGGTCTCTTGCGGAGAGTTGTCTCTCATTGGCAATCATACCACATCTTCTTTCTTTATCAAGATTAAATTCTGAAAAATTGCAACAGGAAAGAGTCGGTATTTAAAGATGATATTAATTTATAGTTTTTTGTTGCAGGTAGATAGCCTCTACGTGGCCCGGCCTGCACAGATGAAGAGGAGGGAGGACACCACACCACTCATGGCTTGGGCAGGGTTTTCACACGTGGGTATTATTCCGTCATTACAGTTTTTCTTCAAACTTTGTTTATATTCGATAGGCAATAAGATCTGTTTTTTCTGGAATAGTTTGAAAAAAAACCGAGGCTTTATTTATGTTAAAATGGGACTTTTAAAAGCAGTATTCACTCTGCGGAGAGCAAACTTTTGGTTATGATTTAAAAATGCCATGGGGTTTGGACTTTGCTCATTGTTGAAGGCCGTACGGTTACCTATAATTGTTAGTTTCTGTGTCATTTTGGTCTCTTGCGGAGAGTTGTCTCTCATTGGCAATCATACCACATCTTCTTTCTTTATCAAGATTAAATTCTGAAAAATTGCAACAGGAAAGAGTCGGTATTTAAAGATGATATTAATTTATAGTTTTTTGTTGCAGGTAGACAGCCTCTACGTGGCCCAGCCTGCACAGATGAAGAGGAGGGAGGACACCACACCACTCATGGCTTGGGCAGGGTTTTAACACGTGGGTATTATTCCGTCATTACAGTTTTTCTTCAAACTTTGTTTATATTCGATAGGCAATAAGATCTGTTTTTTCTGGAATAGTATGAAAAAAAACAGAGGCTTTATTTATGTTAAAATGGGACTTTTAAAAGCAGTATTCACTCTGCGGAGAGCAAACTTTTGGTTTTGATTTAAAAATGCCATGGGGTTTGGACTTTGCTCATTGTTGAAGGCCGTACGGTTACCTATAATTGTTAGTTTCTGTGTCATTTTGGTCTCTTGCGGAGAGTTGTCTCTCATTGGCAATCATACCACATCTTCTTTCTTTATCAAGATTAAATTCTGAAAAATTGCAACAGGAAAGAGTCGGTATTTAAAGATGATATTAATTTATAGTTTTTTGTTGCAGGTAGACAGCCTCTACGTGGCCCGGCCTGCACAGATGAAGAGGAGGGAGGACACCACACCACTCATGGCTTGGGCAGGGTTTTCACACGTGGGTATTATTCCGTCATTACAGTTTTTCTTCAAACTTTGTTTATATTCGATAGGCAATAAGATCTGTTTTTTCTGGAATAGTTTGAAAAAAAACAGAGGCTTTATTTATGTTAAAATGGGACTTTTAAAAGCAGTATTCACTCTGCGGAGAGCAAACTTTTGGTTTTGATTTAAAAATGCCATGGGGTTTGGACTTTGCTCATTGTTGAAGGCCGTACGGTTACCTATAATTGTTAGTTTCTGTGTCATTTTGGTCTCTTGCGGAGAGTTGTCTCTCATTGGCAATCATACCACATCTTCTTTCTTTATCAAGATTAAATTCTGAAAAATTGCAACAGGAAAGAGTCGGTATTTAAAGATGATATTAATTTATAGTTTTTTGTTGCAGGTAGACAGCCTCTACGTGGCCGGCCTGCACAGATGAAGAGGAAGGAGGACACCACACCACTCATGGCTTGGGCAGGGTTTTAACACGTGGGTATTATTCCGTCATTACAGTTTTTCTTCAAACTTTGTTTATATTCGATAGGCAATAAGATCTGTTTTTTCTGGAATAGTTTGAAAAAAAACAGAGGCTTTATTTATGTTAAAATGGGACTTTTTTAAAAGCAGTATTCACTCTGCGGAGAGCAAACTTTTGGTTTTGATTTAAAAATGCCATGGGGTTTGGACTTTGCTCATTGTTGAAGGCCGTACGGTTACCTATAATTGTTAGTTTCTGTGTCATTTTGGTCTCTTGCGGAGAGTTGTCTCTCATTGGCAATCATACCACATCTTCTTCCTTTATCAAGATTAAATTCTGAAAAATTGCAACAGGAAAGAGTCGGTATTTAAAGATGATATTAATTGATAGTTTTTGTTGCAGGTAGACAGCCTCTACGTGGCCGGCCTGCACAGATGAAAAGAAGGACACCACTCATGGCTTGGGGTGTGAACTTTGCTCATTGTTGAAGACTGTACGGAAAGAGTCTCTATTTAAAGGTGATATTAAGTTAGTTTTTTGTTGCAGTTATACAGTATGAAATTTTATTACAAATTTGTCTTTAATTCCTATTATTCATTTATTTTATTACTGTAATAAGAATGTAAAGTAATTTTAAATATATAACTTGTCTCTTATTTTGAATTTGACATGCATCACATTGACATGCATCACATTAACTTCTGTGTTGATTGTTTTTGTTACAGATTCAACTTATGAGATGTTTGAGTTGTAGAAGGTGCAGCATGGCAGCAGAAGATGTAAAATTGAGTTGTGATGAGACAGTTTAATTCTTTAGATATTAAAAATCTCAAATGAGAATTTTCCAAATGCCCTCAATATGTCTGCAATGTTATAACATGCAGAATTAAGAATGTACCAGTATTGTAATGCCATTTCCAATATTCACAAGTAGTTTCTGATTGTTAATTTAGATATTTACTTATTTACCTGAATTTTTCATTCAAACATTTTTCAACATTTTTGTTAGATATATTTCAAATTAAGAATTTAAAAGAAATCAATTTTAAATTTACACAAAAACTTATGGTTTAGTTCATGCACCTTAGAATTTATATCTTTAAGGTTTTGTTTTGGACTAAGCAAATATCAAATTATCAATTCATTTCAGAAGTACATTTTGCTTGCATGGTATGATCTTCACTAACATTTAACATAGTTTGTTTCTGAGTTTCCGAGGTAGTTCTCGTTGGGGTGTTTCTTGTTTTTTTCTATGGAGGAATCAGTGGTTTCTATGTCTTTAGGATATGGTTTTGTCATTTGTCATTCAAATGGAATTGTCAATGTAATTCTGAAATGATTTTTTATTGTCCTTGAAAAAGTAAACATATTAGTTGAGTCATAGAAGGTGCATGAACATTTGAACTGTGAATTTATAATATTTAAATAGTTTTTTGGAAATTAAATGTATAAAATTGTAATTTTTCAAATTTTATTTCCAACCGAATCAAACTTTTTAGCCAAAATTTTGAGAAAATGGGTGACCATTACTGTTATATTTTACATTTACTGTTATATTTTATATTTACTGTTATATTTTATATTTACTGTTGTATTTTATATTTACTGTTATATTTTATATTTACTGTTATATTTTATATTTATTGTTATATTTTATATTTACTGTTATATTTTATATTTAGTGATGATAGACTATTATTGTTTTTTATACCATTGCTTAATATATTGTGTTTCTGTTATGTATATTTTTTTAAATTCGTCCCTTTATTTGTTAATCCATATATACAAACACGTCTAAACATCAGCCCAATATATATATCAATACTTATTAAAGTAATGCGACTTCTATTTATTTTACATTAAATAATTTAGCTTTTCAACTATCGATTTAAATAGAGCCTGAATTGATGATCTCTTTAAATTCAACTTGACTGCACTTTTGAATATGCACAATATGCAGGAAATAAAAATTTCGAATATAATAACTCATGTATAAAACAAACGGATCTGTGAAATGCAACTTTTCTAAAATAATAACAATGTTCCTTTTCTACTTTTATCAATATTAAAATATGTGCAGTAACCATGATAACTGAAATATCCTTTCAACCATAAATCATTAAGAATATTATTTCCCATATTGTTCACTAAAAAAACATAATTTAGGTCTCATAATCAGTTAACATAAATATTTTACTATTTTAGTCCTAAAACACTTGTATTTTCATAAAATTAATATAAAAGATTTTAAAACATTCCATTATAAGATTTGAATTTTTAAAAATATTTCAATGTTTCTATGTACTATATTTTTTCAAAATAATATTCCCTTACAACTGTTTTTTTGAACTCGAAAGTTTATCATTAAAAAAATTATTGTTGATTAAGTTGAATTATGTCAATATATTGAATGACAATAGTTAACAATAGTAAATAACACCATTATAAAACAAAATCATCAAAATTATGGTTCCTGAAATATTTTGAATAAATCCATTCATTCCTTCTTAATTTGTATTTTTAGAACACGGTAGGACAACATAATTAATTCATTTGTTTTAATAAACCTCCATAAAGAATCTTATTTTAGACTTTCAAATCCTAAGTAAAGTTATTTAATTATAACTTTAAACTTTTTTTGAAATAATAAAACTATCACAGTTTTTAAATAAACTTTCAAATTAACTATTAAGAAAATAAATATGAATCATTTTTCAGATAATTACATCAATTCCCTTTCTGAATTTCAACATTTTCCATAAATTCTATAAAAACTTATTTGATATTAAACTTGAAATGAAACCAGCTTACCAATGTTACTATTTTTTAGAAAAAGCGTTAAAGGGACGAAACTCACAAGGCAAAATTGACACCAAAATTGAAATGAAAATAATAATAAACGCACTTAGCAATATATTTTTGATTTAATTTAAAAAAAACAAAAAAAAAAACATTTCTCTCATATTTGATTAGTTTGTTAAAATGGCCTTGGGAGTCTAGGCAGACACACTCAATGAAATAAGTTCCCCAACAAACATGTTTTTTTGGTGTAATGTAAATGTGTGTAATGCCTACTGACGAGTCCAAATCACACATTCACATTATACTTTTACCATTTTATATTACTACAAAAGCTATTATATCCATTTGTATGCCATATGATGGAGAAGAATTCATAACAACATACAAACAAACAAAAGTGAATATGTACTACAGTACAGTGAGTTTTTCTTTTGGTATGCAATCCCATTAGTTGAATCTATGAAGACCCAGTTAACATTACACTTTAAAAATAAAACAAGACATCACTGCGAACGTGTGGTAAAGAATTTTTATCTCCTAAGACTACCCCTAGACATGTGGTTGTCAACTGAAACCAAGGTTTTTAACTACAACCTTTGACCTACACAGTTGTACATAAATTATGATCCCGTCACTGGTGTTGGTTAATATACATGTCAAGCATAAACTTTGAAACATAACAGATCTCTAGATACAGAGTGGACACTATTTACCATAGGACATAGAGAGTTGTAAACTAAAAGTTTTTGACTTTGACTTAGGAAGTTGTACATGATATTATGACACACCCACTGATTGATATACATGTCAAGTATAAACGTTGAAATCACATCAGTTCTGGAGATAAAAAATGGACATGATCCTTAACATGGACATGGGATTGTCATCTGAAACATTTTTAACTTTGACTTGGGAAGTTGTACATACATTATGACCCCAACCCCCTTTTTGGTGTTGGTTAATTTATGTCAAATACAGACTAAAATCATAATGAATCCAAAAATAAGGACGGACAAACATACTGATCACTATATTGCGACCCGCCTTTCCATTGGGCCTTAATTAAGAAATATTAACACTGTCAAGCATCCTAACACTGATTGCTTACATTGTATACTCTCCACACATGTCTGTGTCCACCCTTGTATATTAATTGGGGATGAAAAACGAATTTATTATATACTGATATTGTTATTGTTGCAAACTTTGAAAAGTGTCAACTTTTACTATCTACACGATGTGAAGACAACTGTATGAGAGTTAATACAGACAAAGAAAGATGTACAATTTTGAGCACCATCTATACCTAGATCAATTGTAATTGTCATTTGTTATAAATGAGCATTTAATTAGACTATATCACTGCAATAACGATTGCATCCTTACTTGCCAACTTTTCAAAATTCCTGTGGTGCTTTTACGTGCAAGATGGCTCTTTCAGTCTTAAAAAACCTTCAAATGTATCTTAACCCTTACAGAACTGAAATGTTTGCAGCAGGTCTGCAGCATACTTGCTGCAGGTCTGCTGCAAACAAAAAGCTTGCAGGAACCCTTTAAATAATGTTTGCAGAAGTTTGCAGCTAGCTGCGAACCTCCTGCAAACATTGCAGCTTTTTGCTGCAAGCTTGCGGCAAGTTTGCAGAAACTTTTATGTTTGCAGTAAGATTGCAGGAAACTCTAGAATTTAAGGGATGTTCCCAGCTAGATTGCAGGAATCTTTGACAATTCTATATGTTTGCAAGAGCATTGCAAGAATTACATAAAACGAACGAGCATGCCCATTGGTAACTTCCTGGAAGATACAGATTTGAAATTTGAAAATGTTGAAGGTGTTTGAGTCATATTATCATACAATGTATTAGTATTCAGGGAGTATTTTAGGTTGAGAATTAAAAGAAAAGTTTTCAAAGACATTTGTTGTAAGTATTGATTCTTCATAGACGTGTAAATATATGAAATTTGTCCCCTCAATAAAATACCTGACCCTTAAAAATGTGTACTACTTTAGTGTAAATGAACGTCGTTGTATTAAAACTCAAACATATATAAATAAACATAAATTAAAAAAACATACAAGACTGACAAAGGCCAGAGGCTATTGACTTAGTACAGGCCCAAACACGGCGGGTTTTAAGATATTTTGTGAGAACTCAACCCTTTCCCTATACCTCAAACCAATGCATGATAAAAAACACACAGCAATATACACAGTAAAACTATATTTCAAAGAAGTCCGAATCTAATGCCTGAAAAAGGCAATAACAATAACTCAGCAAAATGACGAGGATACATAAATTAACAAAGGACAACTAGCAGTCACTGACATGTCATATCCAGAAGTCAATCGAACTGATGGAAACGATTGTCTTCATCATATGAATATCAGGCACAACCCCTCCTGTTAATGGAATAGTATCATACCCTCATAAAATATATGAGAACATAACCTGTGTGACGCCAACAACTGGTTTTAGAATACATGTGTTTATTTTCAATGCAAAGTGTAGATCATAATTTTCTGAAACAAATGCATAGTTGAATCAAAAAATATTTTATTCCGTTCAGGATTTCTTTTTTACAGATGTGAAATGCTGTTAAATTGTATCTCAATCCTGTCTGATCCTTATTGCTTAAGCCACAGTCACACTGTCACGTTTTACTACGTTTTGAAAGCGTAGCGAAACGTGAATATACGTTACGAAGCGTATCGAAACGTAGTGATCCTTTGTTTAAAACGGGACCTGTCCCGTATGTTTTGAAACTTCAACAGCAAACGTAGCGAAAATTGAAACGAAGTAGAACCCTAGTAAACAAGTATCAACGCTTAGGGGCACGTATAAACAAAACGTGCTAACCACGTATCGATACGTATCAATGAAGGGTGGAAACGTGGGTTTACACTTGCTAATATGTAGCAAAACGTGATAAGAATACGTTCTTATCCCGTTTTGCTACGTATTAGCACAAACCTAGTAAAACCTAACTTTAAAATAAACGGGACGTTTTTATTCAAAACGTAGTTGAAACGTAGCATTTTGAAACATAATAACACGTGACAAGGTGCATGGGGCTTATACTAGGACCTGATCAAACATCACTTTTTATGCAATTTTAAGTTAACCGTAGTGATGTCTGAGTTCAATGGAGTGGACATGATATTTGTTAAGCAAACGACAACAGTCAACCATTCTCGACCGTTTACAATCACATAGTTTACCTATTAAAATATGTTGACTGTTTTATAAAAATAATTACCTTCCTTCACTTCTTTCTTCCCATAAACATATCATAACTAGTCGCATCGGTTAGGCGTAACGATCAAATCTGATGGCTCGTACTGCGCGAGTGTAGCACGTTCTAGATGTTCAAAAAACCCCGCAACATTATTTGGAGCCGTCCTCATTGTTCCTTTTGCTGGTATGTTGGAAAGAAGTATTTCTGCTGTACTCTAACATACTCACATCTACCAATGAAGAACGAAATTCCTGCACTTTCTTCCAGGAAAGCTGTTTTTCGAACAAACTGTAGCCTATATTAGTTTGCTTTCATTTGCATGTACATGAAATATTTGACACTGAACGTTAAACAAGCAACAATCAATCATCAACTAATTAAGATAAGGACATTAATGTATACTCTTTCATAATAAGGATGCTTGATATATATACACATAATATTTTTTATCTGATCGAAAAAAAATCGTAAAAAGTACTGATATGTATAAAAAAAAATATCGTCTTATCCGAATTCGGATTACCACCAAGAAGAGTTTATATTGAATATAGATATACTTATCCGAATTCGGATAAGAATCTTCATTGCATACCAAACTGTGAGGTCATACATTTTTTCTTATCCGAATTCGGATAAGGATCGTCATTGCATACCAAACTCTGTGAGGTCATAGATTTTTCTTATCCGAATTCGGATAAGGATCGTCATAGCATACCAAACTCTGTGAGGTCATAGATTTTTCTTATCCGAATTCGGATAAGGATCGTCATAGCATACCAAACTCTGTGAGGTCATACATTTTTCTTATCCGAATTCGGATAAGGATCGTCATTGCATACCAAACTCTGTGAGGTCATACATTTTTCTTATCCGGATTCGGATAAGGATCGTCATAGCATACAAAACTCTGTGAGGTCATACATTTCTCTTATCCGAATTTCGATAAGGATCGTCATAGCATACCAAACTCTATGAGGTCATACATTTTTCTTATCCGAATTCGGATAAGGATCGTCATAGCATACCAAACTCTGTGAGGTCATTCGGATAAGAACAGTTATAAGTCCTTGATAATGAGTATTATGTATTCTATACAAATTCGGATAACATTAGTTTCTGTCCGATTCCCGATCTAAACTGTGATAATTCGAATATTAATTCTTCTTGTCTTCTTGTCCAAACTCAGATAACACAATGACACTGCAATTTTACTGTTGAGTCCAACATATAAAAGTGTCGCCTACCAACATTCTTATTTCAGAAATCTCGCTTATCCGAAACACCTATTGACTTGAGCATATGGAAATGCTCAAAAGCAATTGGAAGCATGCATGAAGTTTTGAAAAAACATTTTCAAACATGTAACAACTATACAGTACACTCAAGAATGTTTGGAGATTATAACTTATTTTAAAATATTGTGTTGTTATATTATGTGAAAATATTAATTAAAAAGCAGTATATATGCACAAAATAAAAATTAAAAAGCAGTATATACATGATATATGCACAAAATAAATTTCAAATAAACCTTTTTTCGTATTTTAGATATGCATGCAATTCATTTTAGCACGTACTTGAACAACAAGAAATCTTTAAATTATTTTTTAAAGCAATAAACCGTTGCTATGATAATTATGCGAATGATAAATTATTCGAATTATTGTATGTACGTATGTAACCAAACTTTTCATAATTTACTGTGTAATAAAGATAATGTGATGTGTATACACATGACTTACTATAGTAATTAATTGGTTAATATTGTAAAATCATTTATGTAGTTCCTGCAAGTTTGCAGCAAACACGCAGGAGAAAAAATAATTTGAATATAATTGTTTGCAGCAGTTCTGCAGCAAACCCTCAACAGGTCTGCTGCAAACACGCAGGAGAAAAATTAATTTGCATAAAAATGTTTGCAGCAGGTCTGCTGCAAACACGCAGGAGAAAGATAGATTAATTTGCATAAAAATGTTTGCAGCAGGTCTGTCGCAAACACTCATTTGCATGTAAATGTTTGCAGCAGGTCTGCAGCAAACACTCATTTGCATGGTAAATTGTTTGCAGCAGACCTGCAGCATATTTGCAGCAAACAATATTTTGTAAAATGGTTGAATTGGCCTGTAAAATTCAATTCTTGGGTGAAAGCTAGTGACCTTAAAGATTTATAATTATTTATACATTATGTTGTTCATATTTAATACAATGTATCTTTAATTAATAAAATCTGTTTGAAACTGATGTTAGTTTGTTTTGATAATCTGATTAAGAAACTGGCGTTTCAAGATTTTCCACGCCCCATTCAAATTTCTGTCACCAGAAACAGAGCTGGCACCCCAAAGGGTCCACATGAACTGTTAGTCGGAAAGGATTTCCCAGTCATAGCGGGGACATATCATATTGCTTTCCTTTCCGTTATAGCTATGATATCGCCCTAAACTGGTACACCTAGTTCATGCGTAGGAAGGCCTCAGACTTACAAAGTTTACTATTATTACAAAAAATGATGTTTATCTTATTATGATGTTATAACTTTTTTTTTTCTTCAAAATATTTGTATAAATATATAATATGATGACCATAAACACTTACCTTGATACAACTGTCGTAGATCCTGCTCGTTAACTGTGTTAGAATGTGTCTGAAATGTATATATATACACATGGAAAAAAAGTATTGCAACACCAAATTGAAATTGGAATTAAAAAAACACTCTTTATTTTTTTCTGATATAATTTGTTAAAATAGAACTAGTTAAACATTATTTAAATATCACCTGAGTTTGATCAATAATTATCGACTCGATAAGTTCTTATCTGCACATGCAGCTACTGTATCCGTAAACAGCAAAACAGGTGTTTTTATCCTCATTGTTTTCAACACTTTAAATAACCAAGTTTATAAAGTTATGTGATTGACACCTTGTAATGGGTCCTCCACAACTCTTAACCGCAGCAAGATGGCAGATTATTAGCATGAGAGAAGCACACTGGGGTAAAGCTGATGACCGTAACTGCATTCACGGTCATCCCAAGATGTCGGATGAAAAATTAGGTCAGTATTTGTATTTTCTGTTAAAGTGTTTCTAAAGCATTTTCTTTACAAAGCATACATTGGTACGATGTAAATGTATAAAAGAATCACACGGAAGTCACATATTACTACCGAGAAATGTGTATAAAACAGTAAATTGGATTTGAAAAAATCGCTAAGATGACCGTAAATCGTAAGTAAAATATTTTCAAGATGACCGTAACATAAAACAAGGATGACCGTGATTGGTAAAAAGATGACCGTAATTTGTAAAGGATGACCGTAATTTATAAAGGATGACCATCGATTCTAACAGATATTCGTATTTGTATTACCTTTTTTGTATCAAATAATTAATTGTGTTGGTATAAAACGTATTTATAAGACTGCATTATCCTATAGGTAGAAGAAAATAAGACTTGCTTCAAATACATAGTTTACCAACTGTATTAAATCGTATCCGAATGAAAGAGGGGGTTGGATTGTTCAACAGTTTTTACATTTCTAAATCTATCCGATGTACAATGTATATAGTACTGTAAAAAAAATCTAAATTATACAAGTGAAAACCAAATTATAAATTTAGAAGAACTAACTATAGCATTCAAAAGATGTTCCTCCAATTTTAAAGTCAGTGGCGATTATGTCCAAGAAGGGTGTCCAACGGAATTAAAAATGAACTTTATTAGGTCGTTAGTTTTCTCTTTTGAATTTATTTTACATTGTTATTTAGGGGGCCTTTTATACTGACTATGCGGTATGTACTTTGCTCATTGTTGAAGACCGTCCGGTGACCTATAGTTGTTGATTTCTGTGTCATTTTGGTCTCCAGTGGAGAATTGTCTTTTGCAGAGTTGTCTAATTGGCAATTATACCACATCTTTTTTATATTTATGAACTACTGCCAAATATTGAAGCAAAACTAAAAGAGATAGGGCGATACGAAGACTTCATTTCTGTATTGAAATCCTTATCTAATGGAATATTTACTGAACATATTGCTTTTCCATTTGTTACGGAATGTTTAATCTCAGTCAAACCAACTGAATGCCGAATAAATTTTGCAGTTCCATCGGATCGATCCGGTGTTGTCAATGGACTGTTTGTGTATTTCAAGGCAGATGTTAAGATTTTAATCTGATTCCGCTGGATCCGCTGGATAATCTTATGTTTTATCAATGTTTTTTTTCTTCAACTTTTCGTCGCATCGCTGTCAATTTGTATTATATTCTTTCCTACACAGTTTGGAGTTATACAAGGAGATAACATAAGTCCTAACCTGTTTAAGATTTTCATCAATGACCTTCCCAACTATTTGGAAAAATCTCTAGACCATGTAAATATTAATAGGCATATTATCTCTAAATCCTTAAAAACTAGTACTGTATGCATGTTTTTGACCATGCTATTAAGCCTATTCCTCTATATGGAAGTGAAATTTGGAGCTCATTCAATCCCTTGATAGCAAAATTTAGATATGGAAACCAACTAATTTGCATGGATAAAATGTATTCAAATTTAACTTGTGAAAAGCTACACAGTAAATTTTGTAAATTCATTCTGGTCGGCACAAATAAAAACACAAAATGTGCAGCCTTATTTTAACTTGGTCGGTTTCCACTGTACTTTTAATTAGTGAGGTCTATTTTGAATTATTGGCTTAGACTAAAAAATAAGAATAATTTCCTTTACTACAAGATGCATACCAGCATTCAAATCTCTATATTCTCAGTATGAATCGTCATGGTATAGCTTTCTCCAACACATTTTAAAAACTCTTCCTGGTTTTGCAAATCTAAATGATGGGAAAAATATTTCAAATAATACCATCAGGAAAATATTGAAAGAGACGTGCATACAAATTTTAGAAGGATCAACCGACCAAGAAATCAGAAGGAGAGCTCCGCACTTATGTGACAGTTAAGGATAATTATGGTTTCGAAAAGTATCTATATAAATATCATAACAAAATTTTAGCGTAGGAGATCATTAACAAAATTGAGGGTGTCATCTCACCATTTGCAGATTAAAATAGAACGATACCAGGGTACTCCTCCAAACCTTAGACCGTATGTCAGCAATATAATTCTGGTAATATTGAAAATGAAGTTCATTTTCTCTTTTATTGCACAAAATATAACGAAGACAGACACTATTTATATCACAGCTGAATCATGTTCCAATTTCATTAACCTAAATTCCCAAGAGAAATTGCTACGGCTGCTGTCTTGTGAGAACTCAACTGTATGAAAAGAGTTGTGTATATTCCTGGTTAAACACTGCAAATAGCAGATTTATATTCCATGTTTCGCAAAATTAGTTATTGTTGTTATTTAAAAAAAAATATTTGTTAAGTGACGGGATTCAGTTTCTCTATTTGTGTTCATCTGCTTCTGACACGAGGAGGATTGCTGTTATTGCCTATCGCAATCAACAGTATACCCTACAGCACCGTCCCTTGAATTGGTGTCTCCTATACAGATGAACAAATTTATTGTCATTTGTCTATTATAATATCTGTCACGTTATATAATTTTCAATGTTTGTTGCATATACTTTCATTATTGGTAATTGTATAAATGACCACTTTGGGACACTGATTGAAAAATAAAATGTTTGATTTGTATTCAAATTTTAACGTTGTTATTAATAAATAATTTAATTTTAGATGTAACGCGTCTTCTGATTGGCTGACGTTATTTTGTTATGAGCCCATAGACATAATTTAGTCATGTGACCGTGACGTCATCAACGTTTTTCATGGTTTGAAATGGAATTTAGAATTAAATTATAAGAAATGACTGTAATATTTTTTCTGTCTATTCGAAATAACATAAAAAATGTGATGCACACTGTTAAATAACCCGCTACACGCGTTATTCAGTGTGCACCAACTTTTTTATGTTATTTCTTCATAGACAGAAAAAACATTAAAGTCATTCCTTAAATATTTAATTATTTACGAGAAATATGCAATTTACTATCATTGTCATAAACTCTAAATACGGCAAATAGTTAAAAAGAAATTGATAAAACATATTTATAACCGCTAAAAGAACCCCTATTGAGACAAACTCGACAAACAGTTATGAATACAAATATGAATATTTCTTAGAATTGACGGTCATCCTTTAAAAGTTACGGTCATCCTTAACAATTTACGGTCATCTTTTAACCAATTACGGTCAGCCTTGTTATGAATCGCTAATCCTGTTACGGTCATCTCGATTACGATTTACGGTCATCCTAGCGAATTTTTCAAATCCAAATTCCCGTTTTATACACGTTCCTCGGTAGAGATTTGTGACTTCCGTGTGAATCTTTTATAAATTTACATCGTATCAAAGTATGCTTTGTAAGGAAAATGATGTAGAAACACCTTAACAGACAATAAAAATACTGACCTAATTTTTCATCCGACATCTTGGGATGACCGTGAATGCAGTTACGGTCATCAGCTTTACCCCAGTGGAAGCAGGAATGTCGCTGTGACAACCGCACGTATTGTCGGTCATCACTATTCCACTATTAGTCGTTTTGAGAATAAAAATCAGGCAAAAACACGATGTTAAAGACTATCCGAGATCAAAAAGACCCCCTATGCCATCTGCTAGGGAAAATCAATCATAATGAAGCTTGGTCAGAAAGAAACCCATTGCATACAAAACAATCCTACAAAGAGAGTGTTGGGCATACAGGAGCTTTTTAACAAAAAATGTTCGAGATTGACTCATCTCTACGGGTTATTTTTTTATAAGACCATTTCGGGGACCTTTGCCTACGAACAGACACACAGGTATCCATATCCAATGTAGTGCAGAGCTCGCCAAAATTGGAAATAAGCATCGTGGAGGAAGATCCATTGTTCAAATGGAATTCTGTTTATCTTCCTTGTCCCGATAGTAGCCCGGATTTGAACCATATCGAGCATATATGGTACACTATTTGGCGTAATATGCGCGAAAGGGCACCCCAGTCCAAACACGTGATGAAATAAACAATACCCTTCATCAGAAATGGTTGCTGCTACCTTAGCAACAAATTAGTCGATTTATGACAGGAATCATAAGACGTTAAGTGACGGTTGATCGTTTGAATGGAGGCTGCGCACAAAGTACTTATTCTTTGGCGTATAACGATCAACCATGATGTGAACAATCATCTTAAGATTAATTTTGAAATGTCTGACATTGTTAATTTCGACTACAGTAAAAGTTGTAAAATGCAGTTTTTTGTACAAAAAACACTCCATTTTGTTTTTAAAAATTTGGTTAGATAAATCATTTCTTTTCCAAACATTTTTTGTTCGTTAAAATGCCAATGTAATCAAAAACAATGTTTCAATATTATTTTACAAAAATATTATCATATTCCATCCAAAATAAAAGGCTGATTTTTCAAGTTTTAAAAAATCAAGGTGTTGCAATACTTTTTTCCATTTGTATATATGGAAGTTTTTAACGACCTTGACTGGCTATACAGCCCTCGCACGGTCGGCAAGTCTGAAATGTGAACCGCTATCGGGTTTATATACGACATGACTAAACCATGTAATCGTAGGGGTATATAGCAATGTAAATCAGATTAAAAACAAATAGTATGAGGTATACTTTCAGTATATGTTCATAAATAATAATTATTTCGATGTTTGATAACTGATATGTAATTAATATTTCAATGTTAACCAATGGAATAATAAAAAAAATAGAGAATTGCAACACCTTACACCCCTCAAATTGAATTCGTCCATTTTTCTACGCACAGTATACGTTGAACCACCATACTGAACAGACGTGTTTAAGGCTCCGAAATGTAAAAAGATAATTCCTATATATCTAGTTATTCCCCTTAAACTATTTTCTAAATATTCTTACTGAGACATATTTTGTAGCACAACGGATAGAAATATTCAAATGAAATAATACAGAAATTATGTTTACCAAAGTAATGTTATAATCTGTTAATCAATACTGTTATTTACACGTGTACATGTATGTCCCATAGGGAATGACCAGATAAGTCGAAAATCAATAATGATGGGTTGCTACCCCCGAGTTAGTGATTTTACAGAAATCAGTTTGCAGGGTTTTTATGCCCCACCTACGATAGTAGAGGGGCATTATGTTTTCTGGTATGTGCGTCCGTCCGTCCTTCTGTTCGTCCGTCCGTTCGTTCGTTCGTTCGTTCAGGTTAAAGTTTTTGGTCAAGGTAGTTTTTGATGAAGTTGAAGTCCAATCGGCTTGAAACTTAGTACACATGTGTCCTATGATATGATCTTTCTAATTTTAATGCCAAATTAGAGTTTTAACCCCAATTTCACGGTTCACTGAACATAGAAAATGATAGTGCAAATTTCAGGTTAAAGTTTTTGGTCAAGGTAGTTTTTGATGAAGTTGAAATCCAATTAACTTGAAACTTAGTATACATGTTTCCTATGATATGAACTTTCTAATTTAAATGCCAAATTAGAGTTTTAACCCCAATTTCACTGAACATAGAAAAATGATAGTGCAAATTTCAGATTTAAGTTTTTAGTCAAGGTCGTTTTTGATGAAGTTGAAGTCCAATCAATTTGAAACTTAGTATACATGTTCCCTATGGTATGATCTTTCGAATTTAAATGCCAAATTAGAATTTTAACTCCAATTTCACGGTTCACTGAACATAGAAAATGATAGTGCAATTTTCAGGTTAAAGTTTTTGGTCAAGGTAGTTTTTGATGAAGTTGAAGTCCAATCAATTTGAAACTTAGTATACATGTTCCCTATTATATGATCTTTCGAATTTAAATGCCAAATTAGAGTTTTTACCCCAATTTCGGGATCCACTAAACATAGAAAATGATAGTGCGAGTGGGGCTTCCGTGTACTATGGACATATAACGCAAACCATTGCGAGATAAGGCAAACCTTTGCGTTTAACGCAAACATGACCCAAATATTTGCTATTATGGACGACTTCAAAAATTTGATTTGTACAGTCGGGCAAAGCTTACCAAGAACTAAGCTGGTAATTTCCTCAATTCTACCAAGGCCAACCAATTATCAAGCTAATCGTACAATTTACAATGTCAACAAGCATCTATTCTCTCTACAGGAACAACATATGGAAATTTTGGACAATTCTTTGGACTTTCTATATGGAGACCAGCCCAATCTTACTTTATTTGCAGACCATGTTCACACAGATGTTGCTGGTGCCAAAGTTTTAAGCCACAACATTATCTCGTGCGTGAACACTTTGTTCGAATTCTCAAATTGTACATCAGAAACTCAATCAAATTTTCAATCGGTGAGGTCAACAGGGAGGAGATTTATTCCATTCAAGAACACAACAACTCAACAACAAAATGTGTTCAGTCAAACGTACTGGAGGTAAAGAATTTAACCAATAACTTTTCTACTACCAGAAGATGTAATTCTATTTTAGGAAATCTTGTCAGTATTATTATTTTGTTTTTATGTACTGCAACACATATTCTATTATCTAATTCCAAATCATCTCCATTTTCAAACCCTTTTATATTTCCACACACAAGCCACTTAATATATGTCACAAGTTAAACATAAATCATATATTGACAAAGTTTTCTGAAATTAAATACTTGCTATCAAAATCAAACACAGATGTGCTGTGTTTAAGTGAAACATTTTTGTCAGATTCTGTCCAAAATTAAGAAATAGAGTAAGGGTTATGATACAAACAGAAAAGACAGAATTGGAAAATCTGGCGGTGGGTTTTTAATTTATATTTCTAACATGTTAACCACAATAAGACGATATGATTTAGAAAATGATGATATAGAATCAATGTGGATCGAAATTATTTTTGTTCATCAAAAACCTATAAAATAGTAATGCAGAGTAAATTACAAACTTTGAATCAATGTTAACAAATGTCAATATTGAAGATAAGGAAATGATTATTTTGGGTGACTTTAATATTAATTTGGCGTCGAGAAAAATTCCAGCTA
This sequence comes from Mytilus galloprovincialis, assembly GCF_965363235.1. Taxonomy (NCBI): domain Eukaryota; kingdom Metazoa; phylum Mollusca; class Bivalvia; order Mytilida; family Mytilidae; genus Mytilus; species Mytilus galloprovincialis. Next base: position 53,766,175 of record NC_134841.1, read on the forward strand.
AATGGTCACATTTGAAAAACATTTTAAACTTGTCTCAATTAGTCTCAGTTCCCACTCGAGTCGCACAAACATCTTCCACTTTGGTAGACCATATTTATAGCAATGAAACAGATAATATTCATTTTATGTTCCGAAGTATTCTATCAGTGACCATTATCCAGTATGCATTTCTCACAAAAGAGGGTTAAAATCGAAAAAGAAAATTCATGAATATATTACGTTCAGATCTACTAAACATTTTAATGAAAATGATTTTATCAATCACATATCACAGTGTTCATTTAATTGTGTATTAGAAATCGATGACCCCGAAGAAGCATTGTTGTCTTTTTTGAATATTTTTACTGAAGTATTAAATCATCATGCTCCACTCATTAAAAAGAGAGTAAAACGTTTGTATCAAAATGAGTGGATGAATGATGAAATTCTAGATAGCATGAGAAAACGTAATTTTTATCATAAGAAAAAGGATATAAATAGTTATAGACTCTGGAGAAATAAAGTCAAATATCTCATCGAAAACTCTAAACAAAATTATTATACCATATATCTATATCATAGAACACAAAAAGGTCAATAGCAGTAAATTATGGAAGCACCTACATACTCCCAACGGTACCGACAATCATACCAGTATAAAAATCATAAGTGATTGTAACAAAAAGGAAATTTTAGAACCAAAAGGCATTGCTGATGTTTTTAATGATTATTTCACAAATATCACATGTAATCTTAATATAGATCAAAACATCAACAATTCTAGTAGTTGTTGTAACAAACGTGATGATTTTGTATCGGGTCATGTATCAGATGACGTGTATTTTTCTATACCACTTATGAGTTATGATTTTGTCTGTTTACAACTAAAAGCACTAGATGCAACAAAAGCAACAGGTTGATACCATAAGTGCAAAATTTTTAAAGATGTCTTCTCATGCTATTTCACTACCACTTTGTCATATTTCTAATTTAAGTATCAAAAAATGTATTCGTCCATCTTCATTTAAACTGGCAAAAGTCATACCAGTTTATAAGAAAAAAGGCTCAACACAAGATGTTTTCAGTAATTACAGACCAATTGTAATTTTACCACTCATTTCTAAAATCCTTGAAAAACATGTGAAAACACACTTAGTAAAATATCTTAATAAATACCAGTTATTGTATAGAATGCAGTCAGGCTTTCGTGCAAACCATTCTTGTCAAACTGCGTTAACAGCTTTAATAGATAAGTGGCTTAAAGCCATTGATGATGGCGATCTTGTCGGAGCAGTGTTTCTTGATCTAGCAAAAGCCTTTGATCTTCTCAATCATGAACGGCTTGTTCAAAAAATAAACAAATACAAATTTGCTTAAACCTCATTACGCTGGTTTACATCATATTTGGCTGACAGATATCAGAAAGTATCGATATCAGAAAGTATCTATTTCAAATACATTATCAGACGTACAAAAACAAAAAACGGGTGTACCAAGGATCCGTATTAGGACCGGTGTTGTTTTTAACTTTTATTAATGATCTTCCTTTGTCTAATCCTTATCATAACACCGATTTATTTGCTGATGATAGCACCATATAAGTCATTGGACAAATCAAAAGTTGCGTCAGTCAAAAACTTAATACGGTTTTACAAGATATTTTTCGCTGGTGCGATGACAATAAAATGGCTGTATATGTATCTAAAACGAAAGCTATATGCATTGGATCTAAACAAAAGCTTTCCGTTACATCAAATGAAAACATTAATCTTGCTTTAAATGGACAACAAATTATAGAAAGTACATGTGAAAAGGTTCTAGGTGTTTTTATTGATGCATCTCTATCTTGGTCTTCTCATATCGATTATATAATCAAAAAAGTTAACTCTTCTTCAGCTTTACTAAAAAGGATAAAGAAATATTTAAATCACAAAGCTAGACAAATGTACTATAACGCTTACGTTTTACCTCACTTAGATTATTGTTGTTCAATATGGGGAAACTGTAATAACTTTCTATTAAATAGTTTACTAAAACTGAAAAAAAGGGCAGCAAGAATAATTTTAGACGAACATGATTACACTAAACCTTCAAGAGAATTATTTCACGAATGTAACATTGTGCCAATCACACAAAGAATACTATATCTCAAATCATTACTTATGTATTAGGCAAAACATGGCTTAGCTCCAGAATATATGTCCAGTCTTATTTTATCAGCTTCTGCAAACCAAAAATATAATACGAGATTTTCAGCCTCAGATAATTTTATAATTCCAAAACCAAATACAGAGTTGTATAAGTCTAGTTTCTCGTACACTGGACCAAAAGTGGCCTGATTGTTATGTTACACTTTATTTTATACATCTATACTGCCTACATGACGCCTTAGTCCTGAGTGTAAATGGTCATCCAGTATGTTAAAAAAATAAAAAATTTATAAGGCCTATTTGGCCTAATTGAATTCTAAAACTATATTTCATTGTACATGTTCAACATTTATCATTCATTTGTTTATTTCTCAATTTTTGTGAATTAACAGCAATTATCAATTACTAAAATACACTATCATACCACAACAAAACTGCCTTACTGTATTGGTATTACCTATATTTGTATCCATATCACAAAATGAATTGAAAAAAGAATATTTTTGCAATACTTTTTTCATATTGAATACTTTTGATGATATCATTTTCATACTGGCCAATTTTTTTTTTGATTTGACCTGCTTTGGAGGAAATACTTTCATATAATTAATATAAGATAAAACAGAAGTTTACTCTCTAGCACATCTAGCCCCAAGCATCATGTCAGGCATTGTCATTACTAATGTCTTCTAAACTGAGTATATTAATTCCTAAAACAAGAAATTGTCTTCTAATCTGAGAAACAATTTCGACATTAAAACGAAATCTTTTACTTATGATCATGATGATCCTCCTCAAAGTAATATAAATAGAACCATACAAATAGTAAGCAAATACATGTTCTCGGATACCATCTCCCATATAAAAAAAATCACATCATGAAAAAATGAACCCGTTATGGTTCCTCTCCTAGCTTCAAAATGTATCCAAAATCAAAGATGTGGAACATATTCTATCATAATCATTTGGCAATTAATGCAATTACGGTCTCTTCCATGCCGGTTTTGAACATAAAAAACTAAATATTAAATAAACAACTCTACTAATGCTCAGGTTGGTTGTCATATTGTGCAACAGAGTTAATAATATGGGAAAAACATAGAACTTCTTATGTCATACAAAACACTGTCAAACATCCAAACATACTATCCACACTGATCTGTGTCCACACTTGTTAATTGAACAAAAACAAATCTTAGTTTAGTTTTTTATATATCTTGTAGCTAGTGCCCCTTTCATAGTTCCTTTCACAGTACAGAATGAAATTGTACAGTTTGTAATACAGACGTGCACATTGCTTCATCAATCGTTCATGATGGCTGCGTAGATTGGTTTCACCAAATTGCGTCGGACTAAAACATTCTCACAAAAAAACATCCTGGGGGGAATAAAAGTCATGCATGTTGCTGTCATTTGCTTTTTTTACTGCTGCTGCACCCACATCATGTAACACAGACAAGCACAAGATTGAAACCAAAGATGCACAGCTGTTAAACATCAGTACGAATGAGAAACATCAAAGAAATGCACACTGAAAAAATGGCAACAACACATCATTTCATAGATTTTTTTGAAAAGTTTATGAACTAAAAGAAAAATAAGGACTGTCTAGAAGATTTATAAACTATGTTCTTTATAATGAAAAAAAGAAGTTGAGGTATGATAACCAATGAGACAACTCTCTACAATAAAAAATGACACAGAAATCAACATCTATAGGTCACTATACAGCTTTCAAGAATGAGCTATGCCCATACCGCATACACGTTGTGCACGATGTTCCTACAACACGACGTTACACTAAAAATGCGGCGTCAAAGAGAGTTTTTTACTTCGATTAATTTCTGCAAGTTTTATTCGGGTTTTTATATGTTGTTGGTTGATTCTGGTTCTGTTCTTTTTGTGATATCATTTTATCATAAATTACCTCAAGTTGTGGAAATCAATTTAATAATGTTTACCCTTAAAGTTATTTCATCTATAAATGCAAGTAATGTAGGATTGATTGATTGATTGTTGGTTGCTTTACTCCGCATTAGCACAAAAAGGCTATAGCGCGGCGAGTAATGTAGGCGTGACGGAAGTACATGTATACGGTTTTCCATAAATATTTTTTTTAGATGTGCAAAACTTTTATCATAGGATTTTAACTTTCATGGTGTATATCATGTCATTGTAAAATTTCTATATCTTAATTCAACCCAAATACAAATATATCTGACACTCTGAAAGTAAATCGAAACATTTTTACCCTTGGTTAATTTGAATAGAATTGTATTTTCCCTGACACGTAATTTGTCGAAATACACCCCTTCAATTACTTCAACCTTGGCTCGAGAATTATTTCCCAAGTCATCTAAACTTGCTTGCTTAAATTGTTTAACTTCTGATATACATTTTAAAAGATAGAAGTCTACTCCTGAATTGTCCGTAAAAACGGCTAATATAATCCCGGGTTTTATTAATTCAATGAAACGGTTTTCGTCGCTGTTTGGGATTAGTCTTTCAATTACATCAATTTCATGCACAAGTTTATATTGACGAAAAGTTCCGGCTTCTCTAGTACAGGAATTATTTTCATCACGACAGTTATCACATGAATAGCAGGACAAATTGCGAAGTAAAACATTCCGTGGACTTGTATTAAGTCTTCAAATATTGGTGAATGCACCTTACTGAAGTGACGACTTTAAATGATCTATTTCGTAGTTCTTTCGCAACAAAATTAAAATTCGAATTCTACATTTAGAGGACTGTCTTGGTGTCTCCAATTTGTCTTTGCAAAAGTTGAACGAAGTTCATGTAATGAGATTTTTTTTTTCCATTTCACCATTCTTTTAAATAAATCGTTAAAAGCTATATAAAGCTAATCTCACTGACAATGACAAAGTTATATATATATACTTAACCCATCAACACCAACACAAGTGAATAAACTAGGATCCTTTATAAAAAAGTCAATGGAACTGAGGACAGGGGACCCTTTAATATTTACCTGAATTTGTGTATATTTATTGAGTTACTTAGTTATTGTCTTTACTTGTTTTTGTTGTTGTTATATGTCACAAACTGTATAGTTTATATGGCAATAAAACTTTGAATTGAATTGAATTGAATTGAATTGAATTAATAAAACTTGCAAAATTTAACCTGTGTCGAATCTATGTCTCTGTCGGAGTCTATAGCAACATGCACTATTCTTTTCATTTCGGCAGCCATAAACATCTTTTTTTCCAAATTTCACCACACGATTTGTGTTAATTATCATGAACATTTAATTGAAATTTTGCACATATACGTTGGAAATGAGCGTTTTTTTGATTTTTCGACGTTTTCAGACGTTTGGACAAAATGGCTACCGTTTTGTAATGTGTTGAAGCATTTTATTCCTTTAACACCCAAATATGTAGTTTATAAGAAAAGAATCTTGGCATTTTGTACTCTTCGTGTATCTAACTTTTGCTTTGATCAATTATATGGGGACAGAGTCCCCAATAACAGTAGAAAATTCAATAAAAAAAAAAAATACGGGAAAATTTCCCGAATTTTTCATTGTACTAATGAACTCAAAATCGTTCAATTTTTTTTTTTGTCGTGTTTTGAAATCCCGGACCTGCGCAGAAATGTACAACGTACTTCCTTTTTCCGGTCTCGTTTGTATGAAACTTTGAGTAAAATATATATTTATCAGTCTTGTATAAAATAGGAAGGAACGCGCAATACCAATTTCATTTTTAATAATTCCTTGATATGAAAAAACATTACCTGATGATAGCGTTTCTTTGTTTACATTGCATATGACGTCATAATTTAAATAACTTCACAACTAAATCCCTAACAACAGAACCAAAATCGGAAACGTTACGGTATTTCCGTTTCTTTTTTTTAAACAAATATTTTAATTTTTAAAAGTTACAAAAAAAAAATTCATACAGACTTCGTCCCCATTTACAGGTAATGCCTGCCTCATATTAAATAACTTATTGGAATATAAGTTAAAAAATACGCGTAAACTACTTTGAAAAATGAAATATCAACTTGGACAAAATGGCTACCGCTTGAAAAACGACTGTGTAGAGAAGATTTTATAAAATCTGCAATATTTGAAATCACAAACAATGAGGCAAATATTTGTACTTTGGTAGATGTTATTATTGTCTTACTCTTTTTATTCATTTCCCGCTATATCTTCTTGTAAAATTCACTTTCAGTCGTTAAGTTACCGAAAAACGTTGGACATTTTTCTTATTCTTGCTTAATATGCAGCCACCGACTCAAATGAAATTTGGCAAAATAACGGCTTTAACGACACAAAAAAACCGACACATGTCGTTGTTCCTGTCAAGTTTCCGGAAGATCAGAGAATAAGAAATAGGATCACTATACATAAGAGTTAAACCAGTTTTTCATAAATGTAACGTTGGACATCCGTTTTTTTCACATAGCTTTGTTATTTTAATCCTCAAATATGCTGGATATTACTTAGTATATGATCAAGAGCTATAAACACATAATTTAAAACATATATTGAATTTGTTTTAATAGTGGTTTGTGTTTGCTAACAATTTTTATTTTGTTTTGCGGAGGAAATTTCGAAGATTCTGTTTTAAATCCTAGGGGTTGTGCGTAACGTTATACACAATTATATAGTCAGCTATATAATACTATATATATAGTCTACTTGCCGACTTGTTTTTTTATTATTATGAGGCTGACTTCATGCAGGAACTTCTTAGGAAGAAAGATAAGAAGTTAGCAATATCTTTTAACTCTACTTTCTAATATATAGATGATGTTCTTTCACTAAATAATTCAAAATCACCTTCTTTCGCTAAATAATTCAAAATTTGATGACTATGTGGAACGCCTCTATCCCATCGAACTAGAGATAAAGGATACTACAGATACAGTTAAGTCTGCCTCATATCTTGACTTACATCTAGAAATTGACAATGAGGGTCGGTTGAAAACAAAACTTTACGACAAAAGAGATGATTTCAGCTTTCAAATTATGAACTTTCCATTTCTAAGTAGCAACATTCCAGCAGCACCTGCATACGGGGTATATATCTCCCAATTGATACGATATTCCCGTGCTTGCATTTCCTATCATGATTTTCTTGATAGAGGGTTGCTGCTCACAAGGAAGCTATTAAACCAAGAGTTCCAAATGGTGAAGTTGAAATCATCCCTTCGTAAATTTTACGGACGCCATCACGAGTTGGTTGACTGTTATGGAATAACCGTTTCACAAATGATATCGGATATGTTCCTTACGTCGTAACTACAATCCCATTCCCTTTCATTAATGTGACCTACCGAATTAGACTATTTACCGGATCTGTTACCAAATAAGCAACACGACGGGTGCCACATGTAGAGCAGGATCTGCTTACCCTTTCGGAGCACCTGAGATCACCCCTAGTTTTTGGTGGGGTTCGTGTTGTTTATTCTTTAGTTTTCTATGATGTGTCATGTTTACTATTGTTTGTCTGTTTGTCTTTTTCATTTTTAGCCATGGCGTTGTCAGTTTATTTTAGATTTATGAGTTTGACTGTCCCTTTGGTATCTTTCGTCCCTCTTCTATAAAAGTCCTCTTAATGACAAATGTAAAACAATTCAAAGGAGAATACTAATGGACGGAAGCGTATTAGCGCCACAAATTTATTTTTTTATTTTTCTTCGTATCTTTGCATTATAACGCAAACCTTTGCGTTATGACGCAAGCCAATGCGAGATAATGTAAACATTTGCGTTATAACCCAAACATTTGCGATATAACGCAAACCATTGCGAGATAAGGCAAACCTTTGCGTTTAACGCAAACATGACCCAAATATTTGCTATTATGGACGACTTCTAAAATTTGATTTGTACAGTCGGGCAAAGCTTACCAAGAACTAAGCTGGTAATTTCCTCAATTCTACCAAGGCCAACCAATTATCAAGCTAACCGTACAGTTTACAATGTCAACAATCATCTATTCTCTCTACAGGAACAACATGTGGAAATTTTGGACAATTCTTTGGACTTTCTATATGGAGACCAGCCCAATCTTACTTTATTTGCAGACCATGTTCACACAGATGTTGCTGGATCCAAAGTTTTAAGCGAAAACATTATCTCGTGCGTGAACACTTTGTTTGAATTCTCAAATTGTACATCAGAAACTCAATCAAATTTTCAATCGGTGAGGTCAACAGGGAGGAGATTTATACCATTCAACAACACAACAACTCAACAACAAAATGTGTTCAGTCAAACGTACTGGAGGTAAAGAATTTAACCAATAACTTTTCTACTACCAGAAGATGTAATTCTATTTTAAGAAATCTTGTCAGTATTATTATTTTGTTTTTATGTACTACAACACATATTCTATTATCTAATTCCAAATCATCTCCATTTTCAAACCCTTTTATATTTCCACACACAAGTCACTTAATATATGTCACTTATACATAAATCATATATTGACAAAGTTTTCTGAAATTAAATATTTGCTATCAAAATCAAACACAGATGTGCTGTGTTTAAGTGAAACATTTTTGTCAGATTCTGTCCAAAATTAAGAAATAGAGTAAGGGTTATGATACAAACAGAAAAGACAGAACTGGAAAATCTGGCGGTGGGTTTTTATACAAATATATCATGCTTACAAGGGGTATTTGCCAAAAATACCGGTTGAGAGGTACAAATTTCCTGAGCCGTTAGGCGAGGGAAATTGGATTACCTCGAAACCGGTATTTTTGGCAAATACCCCTTGTAAGCATGATATAATTGTTTAATTCCACCGAATGTTCCACCTCAGAAAGTTTATTATAATTAGGTTTCATATGAAATTTTGACTTGAATGTATGATTTTTGTATACACTGCAGCTGTGCTATTTTCGCAGTCAAATTGCATTTACTGTATAATCATTTCTTATCATTTTTTTTATGTACAGTCACTGACTTTATATATATCTCCCTTTTTTTTTTTACAATAAGCTGGTGCTCGGCTGACTACTACACTTTGTTCATCAGTTTCAGTGAAGCGTAATACAAGTGGATTCCAGTTTTATGTCACCGGTTGACAATTCGCTTTCGTTGAGTTTTAATTATGACGTCATTGCCGGAAGTTTTTCGTCATTCGGTCCAAATTCAATAATGATGCTTTTTATCCTTAATATTTCATCTGGAACCATATATTTAGAATGACCATGAATTTGTCATATTAGAATAGAAATAATTCATTGAGTTATTTTTAGACATGGTATTCCCCATCTGCCATGGTATTTGCTAGGGTATTTCCCATCTGCCATGGTATTTGCTAGAAAATACCCCGGCACATGGAATTCCCTAATGGCAAATACCCCGGCAGAGAAAAGAAAATCTCAATATATAGAAATTGGTGAAAAATACCCTGTTTCTCATCCAATGAAAATACAGCATTATTACATAAGGTGGAATTATAATTTATATTTCTAACAAGCAGACTTTGAAACTCATACAGAAAATAGTTTGTTAGTATGGAATGTAGAAAAGTGGTTTAACTTGGTTATTTTGCCGAATAACATTTCCTGTGTTCCAAGTGTAAACATTCTCATTGGCTGTACAGAGTAAATCTGATATAGTTTCGGAAACATTTTAAAATAAAGTGCTAGCTTAGTAATATTATAGACCAAGTCTACACAGGACAGACAGCAACATCAGAATGAGGCCTGAGAAAGTTACCGTAGGCTGAGAAATACATGGGAACTTGATTCGGCAAAAATTAAAAAAAAAATTAAACCAGGTCCCGTTAGAGTCTGATTAAAGCCAGTCCCAAGTATCCACTTGCATCTATAAATATTTTTACAATTTACACCCGTCACTTGAAACTTCAGTTGTTAAAATTTAAATCATTGCCTCTATTTTTTTCAAAGAAATCGACAAAGTTTACGAATATTTACGCAAAAAGAAATATCTACGTTTCCGCTTGCTAAGTATGGAAGTGGAGTAACATGAAACTTTATTTGTAAAGTTACAAGTACAAATAAAACAAAAAAATATATGGAACATGTCATTTGTACAAAGAATGATAAATAGAGACATGTGATTTGCAATTTATGAGATAGCAACATCTGGACATTTAACGACATCAAAACCAAAGACATCAAGCAAATTTTGACTAATGGTAATTGGACGAGCATCTTTTTATTTCTAATTTGTAAATTTAGTAAACGTTGGCCCCCTAAATTGGAAAGTATAATTATCACAGTAACATTTCAGTCTCCTAGTACATATGTGTTTAAGTCCTAAAACTTTTGTTCTTCTGGTCAAAATTTACTCGGAATTATTATAGAATGCTTTTTTTCTCCGCGTCCGTTCTACCGTCAATCCCGCACTTGGTGTATATAGGGTTTACAGTCTTTTTGCTTCAGGTTTAAATTATGTACCTGGTGTTACTACTCATACTAAAAGTGCGCATATCGTCTGGGTTTTCTTTATTTTTTGTTCATGACAGGTTGCTGGATTAGGCGTTTTGATAAAATATAAAAGGCACGCAGACTCCGGCTTACATCTCCTACATGTGGAATTTCAAGCTGAAACTTTTATATTTCGCATTTGCAGTTTGTTTCACTTATAAAGAATGCCTATATGATCTCAAGATTTGTTCGTAAATAATTTTCCACAAATGACACTGTGAAATTTTGCATACAGTTTGCAAGGTTTGTCCGACTTGTTGAGCAGCCAACTCACACATTTACACCACGCTAAACCAATGTGTGTAGCAAGTCAAGAATATGATGGCTGTTTATCTATCATTCTTTTAATGTATTTGAGCTTATGATTTCGTCATTTGATAAGGGACTTTTAAGTTTTGAATTTTTTCTTTGAGTTTTGTTATTTTATTTTTTAGAATGTGCATTTTATCAGGATCATTATTTTCCCTCATAATATTCACAACTAACAGAATGTTAAACCTTTTTTGACTGGTGCATCAAATGTGTCTTTTATTAACAACTGTTTTCAAAATTGTATTGTATCGTCCCGAACATGCATGAACTATTTGCCACTGAACGTTAAAGAACCATCAAAAACCGATCAATTATAATAGATATAGGAAGATGTGGTGTGAGTGCCAATGAGACAACTCTCCATACAAATAACAATTTAAAAAGTAAACCATTATAGGTTAAAGTACGGTTAACTGAATCAAATTTTTAAAGTACTCTATTTCTGCATGGATGAAGCAACGACACCACCATTGTCTTAAATGATGGAGTTAAAAACTCAGTAATTCAAATGAATCCCACGTGAAATTTTTCATGTTATTTTCACGTGAACTTTACAAAAATATAAAGGTATTTTTCATGATTTTAATTAAATTTTTAAATAATCTTATTTTGAAAATTTACGTGAATTCAACGTGTACCTGATTTATGCATGATTCACGTGGAACCAACCAGTTCAAGCAAGTTTCAAGTATATGCTCGTTATGAAAATCAGACGAGATTAATGTTAATTCATGTGAGTGAAATTTCCAGGTGCAGAACGAAATAAATTATATCAGCAGAATTGTGTATTTCATTACTAGGAAATTAACGAAACCCGACAGCGGAAATAAAAATAAAAATAAACACCATTCAGATCCCGACACATATTTTGTTTTCAATATCTCTGAGTAGTAATACCGTAACGTTACATTCTGTATTCAATAACGTCACACGTTTTCGGTCCAATTCTAATGGTATCAATCAACTTTGAAGCCATTTATATCAAAAACAAGGATGGTGACATATGAGTTTCTATACGTGTATGGATTCAGTATGCAATTCTGGATATTATGTTAGTTTTTTGTTTTTCTCCGTATATAAGAACATAGCCATCCATTGGAAAATCTAAAAAGTTAAGCCGAAAAAAAGGCATTTCCCCTATATACCTAGGTAAATTTGTCGCCAAAATTGACGTTTTCCTATGAAAATACCAAGAAAACAAAAATGGTGACCCCCATTTTTTATTACATATTCCGATGTAACTCAATTCAAAGAACACGTGTGCCAAAAAGTTTGGAAATCGGGAGATATGCCATTCGGTATCGTGTTACCTTAACCACAATAAGACGATATGATTTAGAAAATGATGATATAGAATCAATGTGGATCGAAATTATTTTTGTTCATCAAAAACCTATAAAATAGTAATGCAGAGTAAATTACAAACTTTGAATCAATGTTAACAAATGTCAATATTGAAGATAAGAAAATGATTATTTTGGGTGACTTTAATATTAATTTGGCGTCGAGAAAAATTCCAGCTAAATGGTCACATTTGAAAAACATTTTAAACTTGTCTCAATTAGTCTCAGTTCCCACTCGAGTCGCACAAACATCTTCCACTTTGGTAGACCATATTTATAGCAATGAAACAGATAATATTCATTTTATGTTCCGAAGTATTCTATCAGTGACCATTATCCAGTATGCATTTCTCACAAAAGAGGGTTAAAATCGAAAAAGAAAATTCATGAATATATTACGTTCAGATCTACTAAACATTTTAATGAAAATGATTTTATCAATCACATATCACAGTGTTCATTTAATTGTGTATTAGAAATCGATGACCCCGAAGAAGCATTGTTGTCTTTTTTGAATATTTTTACTGAAGTATTAAATCATCATGCTCCACTCATTAAAAAGAGAGTAAAACGTTTGTATCAAAATGAGTGGATGAATGATGAAATTCTAGATAGCATGAGAAAACGTAATTTTTATCATAAGAAAAAGGATATATATAGTTATAGACTCTGGAGAAATAAAGTCAAATATCTCATCGAAAACTCTAAACAAAATTATTATACCAATATCATAGAACACAAAAAGGGCAATAGCAGTAAATTATGGAAGCACCTACATACTGACAACGGTACCGACAATCATACCAGTATAAAAATCATAAGTGATTGTAACAAAAAAAAATTTTAGAATCAAAAGGCATTGCTGATGTTTTTAATGCTTATTTCACAAATATCACAGGTAATCTTAATATAGATCAAAACATCAACAATTCTAGTAGTTGTTGTAACAAACTTGATGATTTTATATCGGGTCATGTACCAGATAACGTGTATTTTTCTATACCACTTATAAGTTATGATTTTGTGTGTTTACAACTAAAAGCACTAAATGAAACAAAAGCAACAGGCCTTGATACCATAAGTGCAAAAGATGTCTTCTCATGCTATTTCACTACCACTTTGTCATATTTCGAATTTAAGTATAAAAAAATGTATTTTTCCATCTTAATTTAAACTGGCAAATGTCATACCAGTTTATAAGAACAAAGGCTCAAAACAAGATGTTTTTAATTACAGACCAATTGTAATTTTACCACTCATTTCTAAAATCCTTGAAAAACATGTGAAAACACAAGTTAGTAACATATCTGAAACACACTAAACCTGCAAGAGAATTATTTCACGAATGTAACATTGAGCCAATCACACAAAGAATACTTTATCACAAATCATTACCAATGTATAAGGCAAAACATGGCTTAGCTCCAGTCTTATTTTATCAGCTTCTGCAAACCAAAAATATAATACGAGATTTTCATCCTCAGATAATTTTATAATTCCAAAACCAAATACAGAGTTGTATAATAAGTCTAGTTTCTCGTACATTGGACCAAAAGTGTGGAATGCTCTTCCTTATTCAATCAAAAAATCAAATAAAGTATCAGAATTAAAACATAAATACAAATCTATGTACTTTTGTGGGAATTTTGAACAAATTGTTTAATAAGAATCACAAGTTAACACATCAAATGCTGATGATAAAAGGAAGTTAGCACAATGCACTTACACGTGAACTCGTGCTGACCCGCAAGATCATTGACCAATAAGAAAGATGATATCCAATCATGCATTGGTCATAAGTGAATTTTCTCTGCACGTGAAAACAATTTATCATTTAATTAAGTAGGACACTCTGACCCTTGACCAGATTAGAGACATCATACATTTACAGTATTAATAGCTCACTCTTTTATTTAAGTCGGTTAGCAATAACCAATTAAAACAGAATTATCTTCTCTGCTGTCTTAAATTATTTTATTCCGCTTAATTTTCAATTAGCTAATAAATTGGTTATATATTAGACTACTATACAAATCCTTGCGCAAAGGTTTGTGTTATTTCGCAAAGGTTTGCGTTATAACGAAAAGGTTTGCGTTATATTGCAAAGGTTGGCGTTATGTCGCAAAGGTATGCATCATAACGCATAGGTTTGCGTCTTAAAGTAACGCAAAGGTTTGCGAAATAACGCTTTATGTTTGCGTTATAGTGCAAAGATAGGAAGAAAAAGAAAAAATAAGAAATGTGTGGCGCTAATACACTTCCGTACTAGTGGCCAAATTTATGTATAAAATAATGAACAAAAACAAATATATTACAGAGCAACAAACGACAAACACTGAATTACAGGCTCCTGCCTTTGGATAAGCACATACAGAATGTGGCAGTTTTAAACATGTTTGTCAACTCTTATCTTTGTTTTTGTTTATTAATATTTTCAAGGGGAGTAGAATGTTTTATATGCGTATGTCCATAAACATTCCATATCGTATTTTTGTAACATTTTGTCCGCAACTAAAGATAACAGCTTTCTAATATTTGGTGTCAAGCCTCATACCTCTTAAATAAATTAATGCAGGAATTTGTGTTGGTACACAATAGTGCAACTACGTATACTGTCAACAGTGGGCAGCTCTTTTAAATTTTACTGATAATTAAGCTCCACGAAAGAAAGTTGTTCCAGTAAAATGTTGTTCCAAAGTATACTGAATACAACGGGGGTCAACATATTTTCCATCTTAAGTACAAATTAAATTTGCTAAATATGTCTTAGGAGTTAACAAAACTGCTTCAAATTTAGCAGTTTTTGGGAGAATTGGGTATGATCCCATGCTCTGTTGATGCTACTAAACTTTGTGTAGGTTACTGGCATCATATAGTCAATTCAAATCCGGATAGCTTAATAAATAAAATTTATTCATCAAACCTTAATAATAAGTCAGACTGGTATAGAATTAAAATGAAATTGTTATTTGAAAAAGTTGGATTTGACCATGTCTGGGAAAATCAAAATTCATTTAGTAAAAATCGTTTGACTCATACACAAGAATTGCGGACAGCTCAGCTGGATGGCCTTATCAACTATCCCACAGAGAGCAGTTATCATTGAATTTTTTTTAACGTTATTGTCTACGGGGAATTATGACCACTAGTTAAATAAACGAATACTATGCCTATACTATAGATATCATATAAAATTAACAAATTATAAAGATTGCACCATTTTTCTAGCTTTAAAATGGTGTAATAAAATTCACTTTATCTTGAAATTTACTGGTGTCCTCATCGTGTTGAACGTTGGGTCATCTTCTGGTTGAATATATAGCAAATACGAGGTATACATGTCTACTAAAAAAATCATATTTAATTCATTTTTTATTGTAAATTAAATTAATACGTTATACAATATTGGCAAAACGTTTTCCTATCAAATGGTATAAAAAATATCATTTTAAAATAATGTTTACTGGTGTCCCTATGCTTTTAAAAGTGGAACTTCATATTTTTTTGTTATACAACGTATATTCAGACAACTAGGATTGACCGTATTCAAAGACGAATTGTGGTTGGTGTTATAAGTTGAATTCTCCATTTTATGATGTGAATTTCCTTTTTTTGACATCCATTATTTGAAATATCTAGTTAGGTTTTAAGCAATACATTAATTTCTGTTATACCAAAGATGTCTTTAAAATAACATCAAAGTTAAGTAGTGTGGTTCTGTCGACATCTTTGAGAAAAGTACAGAAAAAGGATTTTTTTTCTAAAAAAGGCTTTGTCTTAATAAACTTATTTAGTTTCAAGTAACAATAGCATTAATTTGATATCAATTAATTGAATACACAATGATTGTATTGATGAAAAAAAATGTTTACATAATCTGAAAAATTAAATTGAAATAGAATATAGATGCCAACGTGAAATTTTAATGTTATTCAAAACATAAACAATGAATGAAAATGACAAAATACATCGGAAATCGTTTTTAAGAAAAGCTCCATAATAATCGATCTAAATATGGAAGTATTATATAATACATTTTGTACTTCCATGATCTTAACTGCCATATAAACACAAATGTGTCAATATTTACATAGTATATAAGCGTCCCATGGGGCCACGACAAATCCTTTCCAGTGCTGTATCCCAAATTAATACCATATGTTGCTATTTTATCCTATCATGGAAGTATTATATTGAAAATAAAGTATTTCACACACAGGCTCTTATTGAGTGCCCCCCTTTTTTTCATTTTATTTTGGTTAAGTTTTATTTGAAAATATTCTTTTCATATTTCATTTTTTTTCTTTCTTGTATAACTCTTATTCTGGCGATATAACCATACTTATTTATATTTGTTGTTTTCTATTCTTTTGTATAAGGGCATTCTTATTTCTACACATAAGAATATACAGAGGGTTATACATAAAAAAAAACGTATTTTATTAAGTGAAAATAAATTTAGAAAGGTTGAAATATGAACGAATATTTTCAAAAATTGATTAAACAAACAATAAAAAAGGAGTGAACTAAACGAGCACCTGACTTTCGGATGTCATGACATTCCTTATTGACAAATGTTTTGCGCTATTAGATATTTTGTTTCTGTTTTGAATTATTTCCGTGTATTTGCTTACTGACAGCGGTTGTTGGAAATACTTGACCAATAAACCCACAGGAGGGTTACAATCTTTCCTAAATCACAACAATTTTGTGTCAGGATTTCTGTTTATTTGCGTTCATTACTGGTTCTCCGTTCATAAAATGTATTAAATTTCTGTTCCGTGTATATTTGGTATAATATGCCTATGGATTCAGAGGCGGATTTATAGTGGGCAGCCCCCCCCCCCCCCCCCCCCCCCATTTTGGGGAAAAAATTGGTTGCTTATAAAGGGAATCACTGAAGCGGGACTGGAGCGGAACCCCTCTAAGGTCAGTCAGTGGGCCCCCACTTATGAAAATTCCTGGATCCGCCACTGGGATTCTCTCTATTAAACTTGCGAAATAAGAAAAATTCCTACTCTGTGTTTATCACTGTTGAATTAGGCCGTGTTCACATTGACCCAAACTCGGTGTTGTGTTAGTGTAACTCACACATAAACTAAACATAATTACGTTCCCATTGATAAAATTCAATGTTTACGTTACATGTAGTTTAAATCATGTTTTGTCTACATGCAGTCGATAGTCAATGTAGGCCTTGTGTAGGTTCAGTGTACACAAAACTAGACATTCCGAACTGTAATTTTTCCATTTATATGTAAAAAAGAAACGATTTTTATATAAAATTGATACTTATAACACTTATTAATAAAGTTCTTTACAGAAATATTTGTCTAAACTTGATATATTTATTTGTTATAAAACACTTTACATAGCCTTATTAACCCATTATCAAGACTCATCCATCATCATTGCCGAACACATAATTCATTAGAAAAGGTCTTCCCGAATCGACTGGACGTACGCACTGACAGAAATATTTGCCACTGGTCTTTACTCGAACAACGATTCACTCATAAATGCATTACTGAAAAAGGGTGGGGTTAATTGTTTGTTTGTGTAGAATCTCAGATCCGTTAAAATACAATTTTAGATAAAAAAAAAAATATCACCCTCTCCTTTTGCCAAAAAAAAACAAAACTTGTAGAAGCAATACTATTTGAAACAAACAGAAAAGATAGAAATGTAATAATCCAGAATGACTTTCGTAAAGGAGCAACCACTTTACTTTTAAAAAAAAAGGGGGGGGACTCGGAGTCCGATTTTTTTCTCGCGCGAAAGTTAATATTCAATTTTTTTCGATGGTACCAATTCAATATTTAACACTATAATGTATGGGGAAACTTTGGATTCAGACTAATCATCTGTATGACCCGATTTGTTTTAATCAAATTGTGGGAAAATCCATTCCCCCTTTTTTTTTAAAAGTCAAATGGTCGTTCCCTTACTGCTAGAAAAGTTGTTCGGAAATTTGAGTTCGGTTCTACGTAATGAACATTGAAATGACATTTAGTTTACAAGTGTGAACAAATCTTATGTACAGGTAACTAAACAAGGTGTATAGATGTGGACAAATCTTATGTGAAACTAGTGTAGATTACATTAAACCAAATGTAAACATGTTTACTGTACAAGGCATTTGGTGTGAACACGGCCTTAGTTAGGTCTAGTTTAACCCGAATAATCCAGTCGTTATATTACGATCACTTCGATCACACCCTCGAGAAAAGTAGTAGATAGAGGGCACTGAATAATTCGAGTTGGGTCTAGTTGAGTTTCGAATGTTTGTGAA
This sequence comes from Mytilus galloprovincialis, assembly GCF_965363235.1. Lineage (NCBI taxonomy): Eukaryota > Metazoa > Mollusca > Bivalvia > Mytilida > Mytilidae > Mytilus > Mytilus galloprovincialis. Next base: position 53,784,701 of record NC_134841.1, read on the forward strand.
TGAACTAATGAAAATCGACGTCATACTAAACTCCAAAAATTAAACACATAAATGAACTATACAAATCCTTGAATTAACTAAAATTAAAAACAACCCACAAGAATAAAAAAGACATACAAGGAGCTCCCGACTTGGGACAGGCGTAAAAATGCGGCAGGGCGAAACATGTTTTGTGAGCCGTGAATTCAACCCTCTCGCTATACATAATTGTACCTCTGGCAAATGTAGAATAAACGAATCAAAACTTGTTGATACATTTGTCTTAAATAAAGTATATATATAGAATTAACAATAAACAATAAATACATAGTTAAGCAAATAATTTTATAAATTTCAATGACATAATCAGACTTTACAGCTTCAAGTTCTCTATTCCACAACTTTGTTTTACACCGTTACTTTTCAAATACAATTTAATAGAATGGTCTGTATCATATAACCTCCTTGTTTATATTTACAAAATCAACAGATAATTTATAATGGATATCTGCTTCGGATATTTCTTCTTAAATCAAGGATCATTAACCTTTATTTGGCTGACCTAGAGTTTTTAAAGTCATAGTGGGGATCCCTTCTAAAATCTATTGCTTCTGGAATTATCGTGTAATTGCTAATAACATTAATTACGCAATATGCCTAACGGCAAATCGACATCTATTGGTGGGGTGTTTGTTTAGGGGAGTTATCTTTTCTTATCTACTGGTCACCAGACGATCAGAACAAATTGGGAACCAGAATAGAAAATTAACACGAGTTATCTCGCCTTGAAATGTCCATAATTCTTGTACATGGTTTCTATATATAAAAAATTGAAAAATGATTTCATAAAATTTTGGGACCATTCTATTTCAAAAAATATTATTGATAAAAGAGGAATTCGAAATAAATTAAGAACTTACAAAGATTTGAAAAAGAAATTTGAGATGGAAGACTTTTTAAAATTAGATATAGACAGAGCTGATATTTCAAACTTTGTGAGAATTAGAATAAGTAATAGTATCCTTATGATTGAAAAGGGCAGACACAGAAAGATTGATTTAGAAAACAGAATATGCCCTCTATGTAAATTTGAAGTTGAGGATGAATTACACTTCACCATAAAATGTACCAAACTCAATGAGTTGAGAATTAAATTTTTTCAGAATATTTCAGATATTTTACCATCTTTCAATAATCTTTCAGACATAGAAAAATTTCACCTCATTTTTCGAAGTAACGATTATGATGTCAGTAAATGTTGCATAAAAGGTATTAGTGAGATGTACAAGTTCAGACGTTCACTAACTTAAGCTATTTTACGTTATTTAGTATATAAATTGTATAACTATGATGTAAAACTGTACCTCCTCAGTCAAATAGATAGATAAGAAAGAAAATATATATTACCATTTTATGTACATATAATTGATTGTAATGATTACTGTTTGTTTGTTCTTTGTGTATGTGTTGATGACAATCCAGATTTTGGATTTTTATATCAATAAAATCTTATATCTTATATCTTAACCACTAACGTTACGCACGCTGTAAAGCGAAGGAAGCGCTCCTCCCTTGACGTTAGTTTTTTTTCTAAGTGATACCCCCTATTCTGTGTAGTTGCAATTTGTCGATATCTGTTTTTTTTAGTCTTGTTGAATTAAGCTAGGTTCACACTGCCGATCAGATCAACTCGATCAAGCCCGATCAATACAAATGACTTGATCGGGAGACTGGTCTGACTCAATCGACAAGTGGTATCACATCAACTGCCAACAAATTAATCGCTCCATGTATGAAATATTAGGAAACAGTAACATCTCATGGGAATGCGTCAACTGTGGCATGCCAAATTTTTCCACAACCTTTTTCAACACCACAATTGAGACATCAAACAGTTATTCAGAATTAGACATAAGTAACGAGCCAAATGGTGTGGATAACATCGGGCCACCAAATTTTACATCTTCACCCTTACCAAAAAACCAGGGGAAATACAGAAATAACAAAAACAAACCTAATCCATGTAAAACACCACTGAGAACACTTACCATCAATTTTCAGTCTATGAAAAATAAAAAGCCTGAAATAGAACAAATAATCGAATCTTGTGAACCAGACATAATTTATGGCACAGAAACCTGGCTCTCAAATACAATATCACCATACGAGTATATATCACCATCAAAGTACACCGTATACAACAAAAATAGAAAAGATGGATATGGAGGAGTACTACTAGCAGTATCAAATAAATACGTATCATCACTAGTAAATGAATTTGATACAGATTGTGAAATAATTTGGGCAAAAATAACATCACCAAATAGTAAAACGCTCTACTTAGGTGCCTACTATAGACCACCTTCAGATAAAGGGGAATCATTAGAAAACATGGGTATCTCTCTTAATACTGCATGCAAGAAAACAAATGCAAACATCTGGCTGAGTGGTGACTTCAATCTAGGCCACATAAACTGGGAAAAACACTTGGTATTACCAAACAAACCTGATCCAGCACTACACCAACAACTGCTTAATATTCTGAATGATAATAACCTAGCACAAGTAATTGACAAAAACACCAGAAATGACAGAACTTTAGATCTAATGTGCATGACAAACCCATCATTTATCAACAGAGTTGAGACCCTCCCACCAATAGGAGGAAGCGACCATGATATTGTCTTTTGTGAAATCAACTTTGCTATACCAACACCAAAACAACAACCACATAAAGCACTAATATACAAAAAAGCAAACTGGGAGAACATAAAGAAAGACCTTATTCTTATATATAATCATTTAAAAGCAAACAAGACAAATATGACTATCGATGATATATGGACCACCTTTAAAACCAAAACAACAGAGACCATCAACAAAAATATACCAACTAAAGTAATTGGAAAAAAATCAAAATTACCATGGGTAAATAGAGACCTGAAAAGACTCATAAGAAAGAAAAACAAACTCTATAAAAAGAAAAGTCATGACTCTAAATACAAAAATAAATACAAAGAGATAAAGACCAAACTCCAAAAAGAGATGAGAATAGCATACTGGGCATACATCGAAAATATGATCTTTGACATCGATATAAAAGAACCAGATCAGCATTGCTTCAACAAACAACCAAAAAAGCTGTACTCTTATATAAAAAGCCAAAGAAAAGAAAACACCGGCATTGCATCCTTAAGAAGCGAAGGCACCCTCCATACAAACCCCTCTGAAAAAGCCAACATACTAAACCAACAATTTCAATCTGCTTTCACATCAGAAACTAACACAGAAATACCAACGAAAGAAGCTAGTACACACCCTAAAATGGAACTAATTAACATCAGTCGGGAAGGTGTATACAAACTCATAAAAAACATAAACACCAATAAAGCTACAGGACCAGATACTATCGCTGGCAAAATACTGAAGGAAAACATCGAAATAACCTCAGACATACTTGTAATCATTTTTGACAAATCTCTTGAGACAGGCAAAGTACCATCAGACTGGAACCATGCAAACGTTACACCAGTATTTAAAAAAGGAGACAAACATCATCCTGGTAACTATAGACCAATCTCACTTACCTGTATCTCATGTAAATTACTTGAACATATACTAGCTAGCAATATGATGAAACATCTTGAAGCAAATAACATCCTATATGAACTACAACACGGATTTAGAGCAAAAAGATCTTGCGAATCTCAAGTAATATCTCTTATACACCAACTAGCTCAAAACAACGATAAAAATATACAAACTGACTTAGTTACCATGGATTTTGCCAAAGCATTCGACAAAGTGCCACACAAACGCTTACTTTTCAAATTAAAACACTACGGCATCTCTGATCAGGCAATAAACTGGATCCAATCATTTTTATCTAACAGAACTCAAACAGTCCTTCTCGAAAACACGACATCTGAAAAAATTCCAGTAACATCAGGCGTTCCTCAGGGCACTGTACTAGGACCAATACTCTTTCTTATCTACATCAATGATTTACCTGACTACCTTAAACACAGCCAAATAAGACTCTTTGCAGACGACAGCATTATCTACCGGCCTATTACCTGCCAAAACGATTGTATTAAGCTTCAAGAAGACATAGAAGCAGCTATTAAATGGGAACACGACTGGCTCATGTCATTCCACCCTGACAAATGTAACATCTTAAGAGTCTCAACAAAGAAAAAACAAATACACTTCTATTACAACATGCACGGTCATATCCTAGAACAAGTACAATCAGCTAAATATCTAGGCATTACAATCTCTTCAGATCTCAAATGGAACAAACATATACAACAATCAGCAGCAAAAGCAAATCAATCTTTGTCTTTCGTCAGACGCAATCTAAAAATTAGTTCAAAATTAGTGAAAGAAAGAGCATATCAAACTATAGTAAGACCAAAACTCGAATACTGTTGTACCGTTTGGGACCCATACACATCAGAAAATATATACAGACTGGAACAAGTGCAAAGAAGAGCTGCACGATATACATGCAACAGATTTCACAACACCAGCAGTGTATCTGATATGCTTCAAAATCTGAAATGGCAAACTCTACAAGAACGAAGGCTTAAAACCAGATTACAAATGTTCCACAAAGTAATAAATAACGAAATTGCTATACCATCACAAGATATTCTGATAAAAAGCCAGTCCAAAACAAGATCTACTCATCAATTAACATTCAGACAGCTCCAATGCAATAAAGACAGTTTTAAATTCTCATTCTTCAGCCAAACAATCAAAGACTTGAATAAACTACCACCTGAAATTTCAAACAAAACTTCTACAGACAACTTTAAGGATGCACGTACCCATGAAGTACTCCTTAAAACCTTTTCTCACTTAAACTAAATGTACCTATTGTTTTTATCTTAATTTAAAAAAAAAAAAAAATAGAATAAAAAATGTAAAAATTAAAAGTTCAATAAAAATTGTAAAGCTTAAAAATAAAGAAAAATTGAAATAAATTTTAAAAAGCAACCTCAATCAGGCATGCGCCAGAAAGTAATCTTCAAAATGTTGATGGTTTTCTGTAACTAAAGAAGAAGAAGAAGAATGTTCGGGATAGTCTACCTTGCTCTTCATCGATCTGACTTTCTACCAGAGAGTTTTCGGCGACATGTCAAAAACATTCGAGTAAGGATCGAAAAGCAATTCACTCGAGAAGAGATCGAGAATTTGTCGAGTAACGGTCGAATTGATCCGGAAAGGATCGTGTAGAGATCGAGTTTGGTCGGAATACAAAAATTTTATTGATCGGTACTCGATCATTTCGACCTTTGCTCGACTTATGTCCGATCATTTCCAGATTAACTCGACAAATGCCAGATCGCTTTCAGATCACTGCGACTTCTATATTTATTTTATCCCAGACCAATTCGACCAATACCCGATTCCTTCGCGACTTGCATATTCGACCACTCTGTGATCTCTACTCGGCCATACACGAGAACACATGACTGCTACACGATTCTCTAAAAGTGAGTGCAGATTTGATTAACTCTCTTCCGCAAAAAATATATAGGCAACATTTTTTTTATAACTGTACAAACATTCGTTCATGTACAGTACGTATCTTTACTTTTGCGAGGAGAGGTAACATTTTAAAAGAGAGACAAAAGACACCAAAGGAACAATCAATCTCAGAGGTCGAAAACAAACAGACACAGCCTTAGCCAAAAACGGTAACCGACGAGAAGACAAACAGCAAACCACATAACATAGAAAACTAGAAACTTAGCAACACGTGACCCAACAAAACCTGGGATGATCTCGGGTGTTCCGGAAGGGAAGAAAATCCTGCAATTTTAGCACTGGCGGATTTTTCAAATAATGAAAGTAATTGTGCAACAACATTCATTATTAGACTGCTGATGACTAAGTTGTCTTTCAAACATAAAGATTATATTTTCCTGTTTTATGGGAGATTTTCTGTATTGTCTGTCCGTATTTTCCGTTTGTACAGTTATGTTTGTAGTATAAAAAAAAAAGGAAGATGTGGTACACTTGCCAATGAGACAGCTCTTCACAGAACACCAAATATCACAGAAATTATTAATAACAACTATAGGTCACATTACAGGGTCCGTGTATATCTGCGTCCAATCGTTTTTTTGCTTTGAAATATCAAAAACAAAAAACAAAAAACGAAAGTGTTTTCATTTTTCGTTTTTGATTTCTTAAAAACCAAAATGAAAAACAAAAGTGTTTTCGTTTTTCGTTTTTGATTTCACAAAACAAAAAACGAAAAACAAAAGTATTTTCATTTTTCAATTTTGATTTCTCAAAAACTAAAATCGAAAAATGAAAGTGTTTTCATTTTTCATTTTTGATTTCACAAAAACAAAAAACGAAAAACGAAAGTGTATTCAATTTATCTTCCCCCCCCCACACTGTTTAATTGTCATTCAAAAAATGACAATGTTGTCATTTGTCATTCATTTAAAGGTCGTTAAAGTATACATCACTAGTAACCCGAATTTAGCTTGAACGGACAAAAACGTGTTAACGCTATTTAAATGAGATTAATTGTTATTTGATAAAGATTGACAAAAATTAAAAAATATTTTTAATTCATTTCAATTCATTTCAATTCATTTTAACGCCAGTCAAATAGATTTCTTTGCGGTGAATCAATTAAAATCAAGTTGCTGGTAATGTACGTCAAACTATTAGGCCACGCCCCCGTTAAACTATTTCAAACTGGCATCAATTCGTTTTAAACATCGTTGAGACCCAAGCTTTGTACAGGTAAATCACTCAAGCAAGACAAACTTCATTTATTTATCTTTTTTTTTTCATCAAATTTAATCGAATTTAGTTATATGCGTGTATTCTCAGTTAAGTCGCATGCTTCACAATTTTTAACAAATGAATAAAAGAAATTTAGATAAACACATTAAAATATTGATGCACGGTTTAAGAAATGTGAATCTGTTGAAAATAAAATAGTAGTATAACATAATTTGAATTTGCCAAAATGCAGTAGATCTTTATCTCACATATTCGTTTTAAAAATTGCTAATTGCTATGAAAACTCGTGGAATCTAAGTAACGTGTGATACCTTGCAATTGCTTACGAAACTTTAGGTATTCCTGAATATTTATCGTTTCTATTTTTCTGTTTTACTATTTTGTACTCGTAAATTAAATATGTAACGGAAATAAAAGTAACATCACAGAAATTATTGATTGCGTATATAATTTAAATCTTATATTTTCGGTAGACAACAAATATTCACTAGCTGTATATTAATATATGAAATTGCTTGTAATGAAAAACAATGTTTTGTTAAATAAGAAAATTGATGAAGATAATGTTGACATTTGTTGAATTTTAATAATAAACAGTTAAGTCTTGCTCAAAATTGTAAATAAAGTAACAGATCAATGAGCTTTTAAACTATGTTAAACTGTAATATCGGTCACTGGAGCAAAACAGGCGTAAATTGTGGAAGAGCATATAGTAGACGAGCATATTGAAGCGTTGTTACGATTCGTATATTATCGTGCTATCATACACCTTGACGTACAAAAATTCTTGTAATAAATGAACATGTATCCTGTATATATGAGATAAATTTTAGTTTGCGATAACGGGTAGGTTTAGTTAAACGATCTTGACTGGCTATTAGTCGGCATTCTCTTACGCCTTTTGATATGCTCTAGCGTTAAATCCAGTCTGTTAAGACTGTTTTGGACAAACCTAGACAAATCATAAAAAGTAACGTTTAAAAGTTTCAGATCGGGTCAAGATCCGTTTAGTGTGTCAGAATGATATTAGGAGTTACGCCCTTTTATGTGGAAGATACATTGTATTATAAATGCTAAAATAAAAAAAGTATATTATTTTTAATTATGAAACATAAAATCATTCGTTGATATTATTTAAAAAAAAAAAAGGAATTCATTCATTTGATTGTATAGCTCAAATTTTGGGCACCTTGATTGGTTAATAAAATTATCTTATCTTATCTTATCTTATAAATTTCATACGTCCAATTCACGTTTCTGGATTTTACTTCATCAGGAACGATCAATAACGCAAAATACAAATATTTCATATGTAAGATCATGTATATAGTTAATTTCGTTATCCTCTTTAGGCCGCATCAAGGAACCGTGTCTCCGTTTGAACTAAGCTTCTGAAACTGCTCTTAGGCCGTGAAGTGAGAGTGATAAAACTATAATAAAAACAGAAATGAAGGACCCCGTCAAGATCCTCATAGATTTAAACAATACATATGTATGACCTAAATTTAAGTGTAGCATTGAGTATATGTACATTTGTTTGTAAATGCGCTTATCCTATCTTTCATTTGAATAAAAAACTTGTTTAATATAAATATAAATATGTATTTATTTATTTGCTTGTTCAGATTGCACTATTATAAATAATTCTTCTTCGTCTTCTACCTCTAAACTGTAAAATTAGCGTATGTATGCGTTGAATATAAGGTCTATAAAGATTAAGTTCGATGGCACTTGTTAATAATCTAAAGGTAATAAAATGAACGATCCATAAAATAACGTGGCAATTACAATGGCTATTTCACATTTATATCATACGTTCACTCGTAATGGTATCATACATGTACCTCCGTATGTGGTGTATAAGGTTTTAAATCATGTTTTATAGCTTCTTTCAAACACTATTGACGACGTTGTTCAAACTACATGCACATATCACAAAACCGCAAATTTAATATAGTTAAAAAGATTATACGATATTGAAAATGCATTTTTTTCTATCAAAAATGTAGGGTCGTGTATGTGTAACTCTAAGTGTTTACCTAAAATGTATTGAATTGAAAAAGAATCGATTTGTTCTCAAATATTTGACAAATGAAACATTTTCCGAAAAAAAATCCACATAATAACGTTTTGTCCTTTAATTCTTTTTTGGGGTGTCCGTTAAAATACCGCAAAAGTCCCCCTCAGTGCACTTAGAACAAAAAATTGCACTAAAGGACCTGATGGAATGATACAATTGACACAAAAGGCATTGCATATATAAGTCAACGTTTTAAAAATAAACAATTTTATAATCACATTTAGAAAGTTATTTTATATTTTATCGACACGCGCCACACTCGGTTGACAGTTATATATAGAAATTCATGTTCATTCAACCTTGACCCGTTTTGAATACACTAGTATACTTATAAAGAATGTATATATTATGTTATTTCATGTTGTTCTTGGTTTTTTTATGGTATAGTTATTACTGTCATATCTATTTTGCTTTTCTGACTGTTATAGTTTTTACTTCTATGTAAGAGTGTATTTTCTTCTTATTTTTGTTTCTTTTAAGTTCGTTTGCTTGTTCCGTAAGTTCACTTTTTTAAGTTCTGTTGAAATGTTTTATAAAGATATTTTGAAATAGTAAAAAATGTATAGAGATTTTATCTACAAACCACAAAAAATTACTCTGTGGGTAAAGTGTTTGAAACTTAAATTACTTTCTTAACTATCCTGGTTTTCTAATAAACTAGGACAGAAGCTTGTTTATGATTAAGATAGCTTAAAAAAAATGTTTATCCGTATTTTTATTTATAACTGATTTTTTTGGGTTTCAAGTTCTGTAAGCTGATAAACATGCACTCTGGTTAGAGTTTAAAAAAAATCACATTTTCCAGTCGGGGCCTTTTAGTGATCGGTCGACTATATGGAAGGGGTTTTCTCGTTTTTGAAGGCCTGATTGTTGCCTATAATTGCTTACATCCACTTCAGTTTAGGAGGTTGAGCGTACACACACATGCATGCTTATCACGTCATCTTCTTTCTGTGAAAATCCCAAGTCAGTGGCTTGTAGTTCAGCGGTTGCCGTTGGTTCATGTCTGGCATATTATTTTATTTTTGGTTTTTGTAAATTGTTGTTTTTTCTAGATAATGCCGTTAGTTTTCGAATTTAATTGTTCAAAACTTGTTTATGTTGGGACCTTTTATATATATATATATATATAGCCGATTATAAGGTATGGTAGCCTAATATAGCTTACATGTGTACATCCAAATAATTTGATGGATAGTTGTATAATTGCAAATTATATCACATCATTATTGAATATAAGCTTTGATAAGTTGGACAATCGATTGTACAGGAAAGGCCCAAGTGATAGTACAGTAAACTCGTAAGCGATTGTACAGTCAATTAATTTATCCGATATTGAAAAAAATATAATTTGTGAATCTCTACTGGTGCAATGGCTTTCAAACTTTCAGACAGGTAAGACCATACATCAGAAATAGTACTTTTAAAATTTCTGGACTCAACGATGTGTATTTCAATGATTATTGACATTTTTATCGCTGTTGTGTGACAGTTCTGATCGATATATTAAAAGCTCCTCCATTCGACGAAAAACGTTTGTATGCATACGTCGTTTATTATTTGATTGGTTCATATATACATATAGAATGTTTTGAATGTCTAGAAGAAACGTTATATTGTATCATTTGATTCACTATTGGAAAACTTTCCATGTTGCAACTTGTTATATTTTCGAATGTCGAAAATGTAGAAACCGTACAGTTCCGTTCCCACCGATATAATAATGATGTAATCGGGTTTTTAAGATCCCCACGAATGCCACATTTTCCCATCTTAATGTCTATCAATCTCTTATGAAAGTATGTACAAATGTAAACTCCTGTGTTGTTAAGATGGACATAAAATAAAATTATTCTTTCATCAAGTTGAAAATAAACTACGCTAAATCATTAAGTTTATTCTACAACTATCATAAACTTATCAATTAGTAACGATCAAATGACAATTGTTTATTGGATAAGGTTGACTGAACATTGATGTTTGGGAATTTGCAATAAGCCTTCGGTCACATGGCATGCGCTGATAAAAAAAGAAAGTCAATTTCAAAATTATGATATATATTGATACCCAAATTTATATTTATGAGTTATATACTTATATCTTCTCATATCCATGTTTGTGGTCTAATAACATCGTTTTAATGTCCTTAGTGCAAAAACTTTGTTCTTAATGCACCAATGATTTGTATAGTCCTTCAGTGCACTAAGAAGTCCTTTGCGGTATTTCTACACACCGTACAAAATTTGGCTGTGATCAAAATGTTAAAAAAAATACCCATTTATTATAACAATTTTTAAATATTTAAGATTAAATTATGCAAGGAAAAGTGTCTTTGTTTTCTGTCAAAATGATTTACCTTTTTTGACATAAAGTTGTCGATAAATAAATTGGATATGCATTTCAATAGCATATTATCAAATTGCTGAAAGATCACCTACATTTTCTTAACAGGGAATCCGTTAGTATTGAAACCCCCTGTCCTTTAGGGTGAATGGGGTATAGAAATATGGTCACTTGGCCAGTCTTCTCCCGACCGGCAGTAAACCGCTTGCCGAAATGGGGCGTCCATTTGGCTGTGCGGGATGTATGAAGTTCGCAGTCACGTCCGGTCAGAAGGAGGACGTGAAATCTGATGCCTCGTGTAAAGAGACTGCAACGCTCTTTGCTCTTTGCACGTTAAGAATCCTTGCAACAACTCTTTTGAGGGGTCCGTAGGTGGCCTGTTGCAAGACAAAATTTCTGTCCCTATACAAGGTATCCTCATTTTCCAGTGGCAGTCCAAATTTCCCTGACCATCATCCCAGATGGCCTCTATCGTATCAACATACCTAGTGTATATATTGTGAACTTGTTCTCGTCCTGAATATGCATGAAATATTTGCCACTGGACGTTAAGCAACAAACAATCAATCAATCATTCAATCAATCCCTGTCCTTAATAATTCAATTTGTCGTTCTGCATTATTTTGGCGTAAGAAAGACGCACACATTCAGGCTAACGCCCTTAAGGTGTATAGAAAATAGATATAGGAAGATGTGGTGTGAGTGCCAATGAGACAATTCTCCATCCAAATTACAATTAATGAAAGTAAACCATGGTAGGCTTATGTACAGCCTTCAACACGGAGCCTTGGCTAGCAACGAACAACAAGCTATAAAGGGCCCCATGATTACTAGTGTAAAACCATTCAAACGGGGAAAACAACGGTTTAATAGTTTTGTATTTTATATAACTTTCCTGCCCTTACACCCACACTAATATAAGCTATGATTTCTGTGTGAATAAATTTTTTAAAAGTTTCAAATGAAGTGCATGGATGTAAGTAATGATAGGCAACCGCAATGCCTTCAATAATGAGAAGAAAACATAACGTATAATCGGCTTTAAATTGTCCCGCTTGATCATTATACGTTGTTGTTTCCTATAGAGAAATAAATTATCGATTTAAATTATTTTTTACATCATAAAAAAGGGTACAATATCATAAAATCAATTTTGTGAAAAGCGATGAAAATTTAGTGACCCCAATATAAATTTGAACCCCTCTTAATCTTTCCTGTGTTTACGAGCACAAAATTCAAGGATCCCTAATTTTTTTAACTGTCTTTATGAAAGTTAGCACCGACTGTTAGCTTTACATTAGTAAGTTTGTCTTAAAGATAATTGGCTTTGTGTTAAAACTGTCGTTACGTTGCTGTCTTGCGGACGAATACCCGAAATCTCTGTGTCATCAGCAATCATACAGAAATGACTTTATATCGGGTTATTTGGTTATTTAATACTCTGTTCTTTGCATAGAAATAATTCTTCGTTAATCTGAGCATTGAAAGAATACTTCATATCACAAGATATAAATATGGATACAAAAAAAAAAATCTAAGCGAAATTGATAATACCGCAAAGCATGAATAAATGTGTTGTATTTCAGTAAATAACACTTGTTTTCGTTTGATTGTAAACATGTTGTAGCCCATCATGCATTGTTTCTTGTTTAGTGGATTGGTAAAAAAAGTGCCCAAAAAAAAGAGTTCAAAATAAATTACGTCACACGTTAATACATTATAACAAATGCTCGGACAAACGTATGGTAATTCATGCATATCCTAAAAGGTCGTGTTCTCGATCTATTAAAACGGAAATGACACGGCCGGGTATTGTAAAGGTTTGAGGGACTTTTAATGTCAAATTCATATCCCTGGGCAACGAAATTATCGATTTGTTAAAAAAAAACACCGTGTTTACGCTGGTGTCTTCCTCGAATGCCAACATTTTATATGTTACCTATTCCTTGAATGCCAACAAAAATATTTCTGTTTTTATAAGTATTTAACTTTAAAAAATAATTAGTGAACTTGATGAAATTGTAACATTTTATCCCATTTTGATAAGAAAAGTAGCAAAATTTAAGGGTTAAATAATTATGAATAGAAAGATAGAAAGAAAATGATTTTTGTTACTATTTATTAAAAAATAAATAAATTTGGGAATGAACAAGTTTTATTAACATAAGACATATATATAAATATAACATTTATATTTAGTTAAATATAATTATTTCAAACTAAAAGAGGATATTAGAGATTTATTTTGTTCCATATTATTATAAATATTTATTTGTTACGTATATATACATGAATTATATGAATATTTTAATTAAACAATTAACCATAAAATAGGGTAACAAGAATTTAGTCTATAGCGGATTGATTTTTTTAGTTGTTTGTGGCTTTGAACTAGCTGTCAGTAACTGCAAGTTTTCTCAGAGGATGTACTTTACAAGTGTTTTTTGTTTGTTTGGATATACAAGAACCTGACCACGTCTATTCTGTGTAGTATTTCTATTTATTTACATCTGATAAGTTAAACCGGTTTCATCTGATGTGTATAGTTAGTTCCACTATGTGGTATGGGCTTTGCTCATAGTTGAAGACTGTACGGTGGCCTATACTTGTGAATTTCTGTGTCATTTGGTCTCTTGTGGAAATTTGTCTCAATTCCAATCAAACTACATTGCTTTGTTTTATAAGAACACCGATGATTTGCGAACACGATAAACCCCTTACCAGTATCATTTTATGAATCACTTGCAAAAAAGTGTGTAGTATTATTACCAAGAAAAATATCCTGAACAAACTGAACATAATACATCAATAGTATTCTAACACGTGATACAAAGTTTCAAGAAATTTAATCAAGTAATATGGTAGGATGTTACAGTACACACAACTATAGAAATATTGAAAAAAAAAACCTTCAAAGTCCAAAGAGGCTTCACATTTGTGTAAACTGGAATTTCTCACAATATGCACATGTGATGCAACACTTTTCAAAGTTTCATTTTAAGAGAATCCATATTCGTTCAAGTAGTATCATCAGAAAAAAAATTCAACAACGTAACAAACATGAATTAGATTTTAACTATCTGTTTAATTATGCCTCGTTCACACGGACATTTAATTCGAATAAAAAAGAAGCGTGTATGTACGCGATTAGCGAATTCGATTCGCATTCGATTCGAATTCAATTCGAATTAAATAAAATTGAGAATGGAAATGGGGAATGTGTCAAAGAGACAACAACCCGACCAAATAAAAAAACAGCAAAAGGTCACCAACAGGTCTTCAATGTAGCGAGAAATTCCCGCACCGGAGGCGTCCTTCAGCTGGCTCCTAAACAAATATATACTAGTCGATCAGTGATAATGAACGCCATACTAATTTCCAAATTGTACACAAGAAACTAAAATAAAATAATACAAGACTAAGAAAGGCCAGAGGCTCCTGACTTGGGACAGGCGCAAAAATGCGGCGGGGTTAAACATGTTTGTGAGATCTCAACCCTCCCCCTATACCTCTAAATGTCCATTTTTGATAAGCATGCTCTCGTGTTGTGATAACTTTTTGCACCTATTCCTCGAAAGCCAACATTATTTATAGGTAAATTGTCGGTAGATCAAAGGATGTTGGCATTCAAGGAATAAACCTATACGCTGACTTATAAAAGTGTTTTAAAATTAGTCTTTCATGCTGTCTAGTCTGAGCAATGTTTGTAGGACGTTATAAATAAAAAAGGAAAACCGTCAAAACATTATGTGAACGGAAAATACATGGGCGTTGCATACGTGTCTCAAACGATTTAGAAAATCTAGAATATGTGTGAATAATGAATATTTATATTATTTAGACTTTAATATTGTTGTTTTTTGAATATTGTATCTACAAGTTCATGACGATTTAGAGCTTGGCATTTCGTGTAGACACATGTTTCTTGTTGAAGACTAAACATGCGGTCTTGATTTATCTATAGTGTTTTTGTCGTTTGGTTGCCGTCAAATTGAATTATATCCCATATCTCTTATATTATGAGCTTTAACATCAGCTTATAAGAATTCATTATTGAAAGGTTTATTTGTAATTTTATATGAATATGCCGTAATATATTTATCGGTGTGAGCTGTACCACATCATGACTTATATATGAACTTAATTAATTTCGATCTAAAAAAAGTTCCTAGAAATAGATATTTTAAAAAGTCTTAATAAATTCCAATGATCACAAATCTAATCTAAATCCATTTTTTTCCTGATTCTAACATACGTTGTTCCTTTTTTTTTTGGTTTAATTTTGTAGTAATTTGCTAGTCAGTCAGATTCGGATTCCGGGTGACATTGCGTACGCTTTGTCCTTTGATTTAAAAATATATAATTTTAGCATTATTATTTTTTTTATCTTTGCTACGCTCGATGTTTTTGCTTCCGCTGTATCAAAGCTAGTGAATTAGTCAAAATGTCCGTACAATGTATAGTAATATTTCTTTTCATGACTTGTTTATTCTTCAATATAAGCGTTGGCTATTTTTATCTGACAATATCAAATTTGTCTAGAAAGTTCGCTGTAGTGTTCCATAAATGTCTTAGGGCTTAGTGCACCAAAGCGGCCTGGGTGGGTTTTAGACGTACCGGCAAGTCCCTGGACCACAATTGCACAACCGTCCTTTTGATGATCAATTTGTTAAATTGCTGGGACTATCATACTAATAACATAGTAGTCCCCGTTAATTTCAGAGCTTTACCGTTAAAAAGTAATTATTATTAATGTTATTATTTTATTTTTACGCTGTCTTAATTTGTAAATAATTATTAAGTATAATATGTATAGTATAGCGTCGTGTAAGTCATTTTTGGGCTAGACATTGTTTGCTTTATAGTGTATTGAATAATTTTTATTGCAATCAATTTATAATTCATTACAAGGAAAAAGTGGACCATATGTCATCGCACACAAGACAGCTGATTGGATAAATATGATAGGCTGTTACGCCTACATTGATACTGATGTCCAATCGAATACCAGCAGACACCTGTCAGTAAAAACAAATTTCAAGCGTGGATAAATTAGAGATTTATTTGTGTATTCGATATTTGAAAAGTTAGTTAAACTATTCGTTTAATCTTTTTTAGGTGAATTTCAAAAACTGTTTTTTTCACTTTCTTATAGGAAGGTATTCAAATATGAGCGTACCACATGTAACGGAATTTTACAAGCATTTTATATAGCGAATTGTGTTTTCCGGAACCAGAGACACTGCCGGAACGTACTATTTTCAATATTTCACAAACCTCTGAAAAAATTAGATCATACAGGTTTCATCTACCATGTGCATAAAAAGCACTATCAAATTTTATTTGTAAATTGTAAAAGATTAAGAATATTTTTGTATATGTACTAAATAATCTGAAATAAAACAAAACATATTTCTCTCGGCCTGAATTCAATCGTAATCTGAAATAAAACAAAACATATTTCTCTCGGCCTGAATTCAGTCGTAAGCAAATTTTCATACTTTTTTTTTTATCTATTTGCAAATGACGAAGAATTCTCCTTAAACTGTGATTCATTAATATTTAATATTTCTTCCATGATTAAACCGACAGACTAACTTTAAAGGACAAAATACAAGCGTGTACTACCAGCCAAGGAAATGAGTTTAATTAAAGTAACTAATCTAAGTGGTCATCGATGTGTAATATTTGACACTGGGCATTATTTGTGGACCAATGCAATAAAAATAATGTATACTATCAATCAAAATTAAATACTTTTGAATGTAACAATATGCTACAAATTCATTTGATTCACTGAATTTTTATATTTTTTTTTTATCTAAATGAAAATGTAATAAACTGCTCCCGTTTAATATAAATAAGAAGATGTGGTATGTGTGCCAACGAAACAACTCTCCGTCAAGTCGCATGGTATAATTTAATTAGAGGTCAAAAATACGGCCTCAACACGGAGCTTTGGTCCTCATTGAACAGCAAGCTATAACGGTCCCTAAAATGACAATACAATTAAGATGGAAAACAAAAGTATAATCTATAAGTACGGTAATTTCGCTACGTTTATTCGTCAATTCCGAATTACAAGTAAGCGTCTCACTGTTTATCAAAATGAGTAGTAACACTTGTGCCTAAAAAAATCTGATTCGAAACTGAAATATAAACCATTAGATTTTATCCATCGTGTCTTAACTAACGTTGTTTGATATTTTTTCTATGATATGATTAACTCCTGTATTTATTTCGTGCTAAAAATATAACGATAAAAAAGATCAATGGAGTTATCGACATCGGTCTTTATATGTATATAATGGTCAATATAAACTGTCAATTAAATTTTTAAAATATACTTATATTGTTGTTGAATTTATTTTAAAAATAAAATGATGTTTTTTTGTAAATGTAATAATTCAACCCGGTTGAACCTTTTAAATTTTATATAAAAGATAAAACATGGAACTTCATTCATCATACGTCCATTACGTTCACGAATGGGTAACTGATATTAGAGTATAAGGCAGCATATCATTCGTTAATAAACTTCAGAAAAAAAAAACGCAATTTGTAATCTGTGGTTTGAATTTTCGTCAGATGTGCCACTGACATAATGGCTGTATTATGGGTGAAATATTTGCCACTAGACGTTTAGTAAAACCCATTCAAATCCAAATCAAACCGCTCTATTTGATGCAAAAGAAACGTGACAGGCAGTGCTATCGAGGTATATGATCAGATTTTTTTCAGCCATCAGTGCACATGATAAATAAGTGATGCACGGAAAAAAAGGAGATGTAAGATATACGCCAATGAGACAGCAACCGAACTACGGAAATAACCGAAAGCCATCTAAAGGGAGACGTGTCGACTTCAACAAAAGACAAATATTCCAACATTATGTCTTATAAGTGCTATCAATTATTTATTTCGGACAGAACTCGGACATCGTAGAGTCTATACATTTGTAACATATTGGACTTTCATGTTACGTATCGCATTGAAACATGAACGCGGACCTCGATGAGAACAAATGGATTGAAAGTTTGCAAGTTTACTATTTTATTTTCAACAGAATCACATTTTTTAAACCGTGCATCAATATTTTAATGTTTTTATTTAAATTTTTTTAAAAATGTCACATCTATTGTTCATTCATTTGTTAACAATTGTGAAGCATGCGACTTTACTAAGAATACACACATTTAACTGAATTCGATAAAATTGGACGAAAAAAAAAACCGATAAATAAATAAAGTTTGTCTTGCTTGAGTGATTTACCTGTACAAAGCTCGGGTCTCAACGATGTTTAAAACGAATTGATGCCTGTTTGAAATAGTTTAACGGGGGCGTGGCCTAATAGTTGGACGTACATTACCAGCAACTTGATTTCAATTGATTCACCGCAAAGAAATCTATTTGACTGGCGTTAAAATGAATTGAAATGAATTGAAATGAAGTAAAAATATTTTTTAATTTTTGTCAATCTTTATCAAATAACAATTAATCTCATTTAAATAGCGTTAACACGTTTTTGTCCGTTCAAGCTAAATTCGGGTTACTAGTGCATGCACAGCGGTTGTCAGATCAATACTACTTTAATCGAAGATAATGTCGACGGATGCAAAAGTCTTTATCAATGTAAACAATAATGGTGCGTGATCTTTACTTTTAAGTTTGGAGAGGTTAATCTAAGATGATAATAAAGAAGCGTAACTAGCCTCTTTTACAAATAAAGCAAACTATATATTGTTGGCGAGGGAAGGGCTCAAAGACCCCAAAAGAACTGGAAAAAATGATACAAAATCTTTCAGACCCTTCCTAATCTAAAGCGCAAGTTTTGTTTTATCTATTTTATTATGTTCTGGTCTCGGATCAAAATATATAGATACAGTGTAAGACTTTTAGTATTTACTTGTATGAACAATATCAAAAGACATATGTAGGATGAAGAAAAAAATAATGTAATCCACAAAGTCAAGTGTGTGGCTATTGTTAGTTTAAACATATTTATTAATAGTGGATTGGAAATTTTCCCCCCGGAACGGGGATCGAACTAGGAACTTATGTTTTTGTAGTCCGGTGCACTAACCTATGTTACTTTTGTATAATGAGGATCAATGGTCTAGTTCCTCGTTGAAGACCCTCCAGCTCCTTTCAAGATGAAGAACAGGAATAAAATCCCTGTTCATTAATAATTTGTATTTTTTCTATATCTTGTGTGCGGTTTTGTCCCGTGTACATTTACCCCAACATCTCTTTATTTTCTATTTAGGACCTGGACACGGCTCAATGCTAGTTTAGCCCTCCAATATTAAAGGTCGTATGTTTTTTTTTTAAATTATTTGATGCCGTGGGATTGGGATTTTTAGCTTTAATGTAAACCATGTCCGGTTTTTAACTTGTATTTACAGCAAAGATAGCCAGTTTTGTGTTCTGTAATATGCTGTAACAGTTTAATTTTACATGTCCGGTAGCATCGTAACTTCTCAAAACATCTTCCGAACAATATCTGGACATCGGTGTCGTGGGCATGTACAATTGCCAAACCACACATGAACGTTCTTTAGTTCTGTTTACAAAACTTTGAATTTTTCGAAAAACTAAGGATTTTCTTATTCCAGGCATAGATTACCTTAGCCGTATTTGGCACAACTTTTTGGAATTTTGGATCCTCAATGCTCTTCAACTTTGTACATGTTTGGCTTTATCAATATTTCGATTTGAGCGTCACTGATGAGTCTTATGTAGACGAAACGCGCGTCTGGCGTACTAAATTATAATCCTGGTACTTTTGATAACTATTTAGTCTTCGTAGATCTATTCCAACTTGAAGTCTTTTTGAGTCTACGACAAACAGAACATGATATTTTATACCATTGAATATTGAAGCCATAGTCATGAAGATCGATTACTTGATTGGTGTTCCGTTAACGTAGCCGCAGAACAAAAACGCGAGAGCTACTTTTGAATATTTCTACAATTTTAAGTAGTTTTCCACTCACAAACACAATAATATTTTCAACATTTATTAAATATTAAAATATTATTTTTTTTTTTACACTTTTTTACTTTTATGTTGTTTTAAAATATCAATTTGACTTGAATTTGGGATCCCGCTAAGATGTCTAACCCCGCCACGTTCAAAATATATGTGCCTGTCCCAAGTCAGGAGCCTGTAATTCAGTGGTTGTCGTTTGTTAATGTATTATCTTTTTTTTGGTTTTTCGTTCAATTTTTGTGCATAAATGAGGCCGTTAGTTTTCTTGTTTGAATTGTTTTACATTGTCATTTCGGGGCCTTTTATAACTGACTATGCGGTATGGGCTTTGATCATTGTTGAAGGCCGTACGGTTACCAATAGTTGATAATTTCTGTGTTATTTTGGTCTCTTGTGGAGAGTTGTCTCATTGACAATCATACCACATCTTCTTTTTTTTTATATTTATATGAGTATATTAAATAAACATGTATATACCAAGCTAAGTCAGTTTAATATATCTTGTTTCGTTTTCCGTCTGACTATACAAAAGGCGAGGACAGCTACTTTGATTGATCAGGTTGACTGATAAGCTGTCTATATATAAAGTAATGGGACAATGCATGGCATGAAGACATCACCAATTCACCGTATGCAATACTCAAAAAGACATCCAGAGCTTACCATATAGTCACCAACAGGCCGTGAGCTTTGGTTGGCTCTTAACTCAAATCCAAGAGCACAGCAAAATGTCAAAATATTCTATTCAAACTGGGTGACCTGGGAGAAAAACATTGAAATTTTCCAAAGAAATACACACACCCCTCAACTTTTAATAAGGAGATTTGGTATTAATGCAAATGAGTCAACTATCCCATAAAGTTCAAATGTAGTGGATGTAAGCAATTATATATAGGCAACCATATAATCTTCAACAATGAGAAAAAACATACGGTATTGTCGGATACATTAGTCCATGAATTGAAAAATATGAAACAGTTCAATTGAGAAAAATAACGGCCTATTCTAAAACAACATGAATTACGAAAAACACATATAAAAGACATCAACAAACGACAACCACTGAACTACATGCTCCTGGGTTGGAGCAGGCACATGCAATATATTGTGGCGTTTAACATGCTTGTTAGCAGCTGGGACAGTTTTGTTACAGCACAGCACAAGAACAAACTATACAAATCAGTGGAAAGGGCTTAACGCATGAGATCGATACAAAACAGAAGAAAAAAAAGGTCTAACAAAAACACATACCGAATGTGGCAGGGTATTTTTACTTCGTTTTCAAACAATCAAAGTACTGAAGTACTGAACATCGAATGACTACAAGTTCTTTTGGATTGTCACAAGCACTTGTCTCAGAAAAAAAAATCACATCTCTATACCTGAAAGTGAAGTTAATGTACAGATATAATTTTTTTGAAACTCAGTACACATATTCTATATCATATGATCTTTTTAATTTTAATGCCAAATATAAAGTTCTGACCCTCAATTCAACGGTCCACTAGACATGGAAAATGATAGTGCGAGTGGGGCATTTATGTACTATGGACACATTCTTATTCAAATCCTTTATTAAAGAAGTCAAATTTACTACAGATAATACTACATTTGTAAATTAGACGAGCTAATCTAATTAAAAGGTATATCTCTGATTTTCATCATATGTGTATGAGAAAACTAATATAAGATTGTTGAACGAACGCGTTCAATCTTAGGATTTTATTCTTGTCAATTTTTCCGAGCAGAGCGAGTCGAAAACAATTAAAGAGACGTCTGTCAAGCCAAAGTTAACATGTTTGCTATACACACATATGTTTTATTAAACTTGGTAATCAATTATTAATCAAAAATACAGTCCTAGATAATAAAAAATCATGAAATATTTGGTATAGTAATACAAAAATCACACAAAAAAACAGAAGTTGTCGTTTGTTGATGTCGTTCTCGCTTCTCGTTTTTTTTTTTTAGCTCACCTGGCCCGAAGGGTCAAGTGAGCTTTTTTCATATCTTGGCGTTCGTCGTCCGTCGTCGTCCGTCGTCGTAACTTTTACAAAAATCTTTTCCTCTGAAACTACTGAGCAAAATTCAACCAAACTTGGCCACCATCATCATTGGGGTATCTAGTATAAAAAATTGTGTCCGGTGACCTGGCCAACTAACCAAGATGGTCGCCATGGCTAAAAATAGAGCATATGAGTAAAATGTAGATTTTGGCTTATATCTCAGAAACCAAAGCATTAAGAGCAAATCTGACATGGGGTAAAATTGTTTATTAGGTCATTATTCTTTATAGTCAATTTTTAACAATTTTCATCAATTTGTACATTTTTACAAATTTTTTTCAACTAAAACTACTAGGCTAAGTTCATTATAGATAGAGATAATTGTAAGCATAAAAATGTTTAGTAAAGTAAAATCTACGAACACATCACCATCACCAAAACACATAGACCAAGGGGAGCGACACAGGCTCTTTAGAGCCTCTAGTTATATATATAGTTTAGACCTTTGGTTTTCCCGTTTGAATGGTTTTACACTAGTCATTTTTGGGGATCCTTATAACTTGCTATTCGGTGTGAGCCAAGGATTTGTGTTGAAGAGGGTACTTTAACCTATAATAGTTTCCTTCTACACACTGGGACTTGGATGGAGAGTTGTCTCATTGGCACTGATACCACATCTTCTTATATCTATGTATTATTTCGACATGTTTAATTGGGGTCTGGAGCTGGCATGTCAGTTACTGCTAGTAGTTCTTTGTTAATTTATGAATCATATTCATTTTGTGTAGTTTCTTTTGTTTACTATTTTGTCATTGGACTCGGATTTCTTTTAAACTGAGTTTTTCTGTGCATATTGTTGTGTGTTTGTTTATTCTACATGAGCTAGATATAGTTGTATAGCGGGAGGGTTGGGATCTCACAAAGCATGTTTAGCCCCGCCGTATTTATGCGCCTGTCCCAAGACAGGAGACTCTGATCTTTGTTAGTTTTTTATGTTTTTTTTTTTATCTAAGTTAAGTGTGACGTCCATTTTCACATAACAAGTATCTATACTATTAAACGAGAAGACCTCATTTTGGGTGTCGCTTCTCTTCCTTCCACAATAAATCAATCATCATGCCTCTGTGTCTTATAGGTAACATGCATAGTCGCATTTGTCATCCATTCTTATGATTATTCAGATTGAGTTATTTTGGGAGAAAAACGACAAAAAAGGAGTTCGGATATGATTCCGTCATCGGACTGACTTTTAGTCATAGATAAGACTTCCGGTTTTAAAGATGCACAAATACAACCAATCGTATGATAGATGACAAAAATGAAGAATAAATAAGCCAATCAGAGCGTTCTCCATATCATGGTGTTTAGATCGCAAGAACCACAACTATTATACCTCCTTATAGAGGACAATTATTTTTCGGGTTTATCTACATGTAAACTACGATGAAACTACTTTAATATATAGAGACAAGCTGTATATGCCCGCGATTTCGCGGGTGTGTTCTAGTATATTTTTATTTAGAGACGAGCTGAAGCCCGCCTCTGGTTGTGGGATTTTCTCGTTGTTTTGAAGACTCATTGGTGGCCTTCGGCTGTGCTCTTTGGTTAGGCTGTTGTTTCTTTGACATTTTTTATTTCCATTCTCAATTGATTGATTGATTGATTGATTGATCATTTTACTACAAGCAAAAGTCATGATCATTTGAGAATCCTTTATTTGTATTGTAGTGTTAATTTCACCAATGAAGCTCTACATTAACTTTTGTCTTAATCAATATTAAATTTCTTTGTAAACTCTAAAATTACCGTCTGATTATAATAAGACACGCAAGAATAAAAAAAAAATATTTGGCCTTCAATGTCTCAACCTTTTTTAATGTGAGTAACTTCATTGTTCAGTTAGATTTCGATTTTGATATTGTTTTTGAAAGTTTCCATAATAGATTTCCGGTAATTGTTCTGCATAAAACCCTAGTATGGGAAAGCACATTGACTTAATTTTACAAACGTTTATTAGAACCCAATGATTTGGCAAGGTGTTGCAACCTGTAATGTGAAGAAGTTACAGCCGATTGCATTGAGTGTGTAGGCAAAGGTAGCATATCCTTGGTTAGCTTGCTTGTATTATTAGGTTAGGTAAGCTACCCTCCTTTAAGAGTAGACTAGTTCAACAGATAACCAATCAATCTGTCTGTAGGACTAGGCTCCTTCTACAGGAGGGTGGTATACCTTACCTAGTTACTTCATAGTTCAGCTAACAAACAAGCGATCCAAAGATATTACCTTTGTCTACACACTCAATGTAATCGGCTGTAATGAAAATGCGGAGTTTGTGAGACCAGGCTGAAGCAGCCAGTCGGTAGCAGCCAGTTTTCAAATATAAAAACACAAATATTGCATAAGACTCAAACGTACTTCAAATGTTTTTTATTAATATATAACCACTATATCATCAGTTGTTAATATATAATTAAGCAGTCAAAGACACTATTCAATGAATTTTAAAATTTCATTTCTGGTTCATTTAAGAATTGAATGTTTTCTTTTTTACTTCATTGAGGTGTAAAGCGTTGACCGAAATACATTCAGATATCTGGAGGAATTCCGTCCAAGAAGTTTCAAAATTACGAACATATAGGAACTTTAAAACAGTCTTTGAAACTGAAAATTACGTGAATTTGAACTTGAGTAAAATTGAGCGGTCACACTTAGCGCAATTTAGAAGTGGAATTTTACCATTAAGAGTGGAAACTGGTAGATACTCAAACGAAAGTGTAGAAGAAAGACTATGTATATTTTGTAAAAATCAAGAAACTGAAACTGAGTTCCATTTTATGTTTGATTGTCCATTGTATACTGAATGTCGAGTTAACTTTTTTGGTAAACTTTTAATTGAGAAAAATTTCACAGATTTGAATCATGCTGACAAATTGAACTTTTTAATTTCTTTCCACATAAGAAAATTAGCAAAATATATAGTTCGTGCATTTCATATAAGACGTCAGTTGTTATATAACACTTAATTTTTTTACATATTTAAAGCTTAAATTTTTGTTTACAAATATTTTTATGTCTATATATTTTTGAAATTTACTTACGTCAACCATGGAAGTATTATATTGACAGGAACTCCAACAAGCGGACTTCAAACGTTTATAGTGCGATGCCGCAAAATCGTTAAGTATCTGTTAATTAACTCGACATGTCTTATGGATGCATGGGTTCCGATCAAATTTTTGGAACCTCGTGAATGATCGTAATTACGGAACATACCGAAATAACCGGATGTGTACTTAATTGTCAAGGGAATGACATTTACCGACCATGTGAATGACAAATATGTCAGTTTTTTACGGGTTTTGCTGCTTAAAAACAAATAAAAAGAAACGAAACGAAATCCCCGCGACTGTTTTCACCAAATAATAAAAAAAAAAAAAAATAAATAAATAAAGAGTAAAATACTCACAAGCCATAAACATTTCAGTTTAAGTTGCAATCAATTTTAAAATAGTAAGATTTTTATTCATGAGAGAGCCGTTGGCTAAACGCGCATAACTGTTATATACATATATGCGTGTTAGGCTTGAAAATCATAAAATTCTCATGTAAAGTAAACGGAAAAGTTTTTATCAGTAATTATTATCGCGTTTTACTGCTAACTTTGACAAATATTTTAATGAAGTGTTTAATGAAAGAATTTCCAACAAAAATTTAATCCAAAAGTTGGCCGGGGGGACGGGGTTAAAGAGCTTTGATCCGATAAAAATATCATATATTTTGATTTATTGTTTACTGAAAGTCCAATGGCAAATATTTCATGCAATTAAACAAGAAACAGAAACATAAATTGCTTAGCATACGGTGTAAGATGTTTCAGAACTGTTAAACTTTTAAACACATAAAATAAATTCTAATTTGGTTTCCATGATAAAAAAAAATTAAACTTCTTAGGGCCCATCATGGTGATCGTTCTTTAAATGCATCCAGAAATATTAAAAGCCATCCGTAAAAAATAAATCTGTCAGACGTCAGATTGAGTAATCTCGGACTAGGTTGAATGTTTAAGGTTGTTTACAACTTTGGAATTATCATAAAAGGTGTAACAATTCATCTGCATGTCTCGTAACCTGATATTGCTATGTAGAGGTCATCACATGCGTGTAATTATTAACCTCCTTTAGTCTTTAAAATATATTTGATAAATAAGTTAACAACATTTTACGATAGAGAAAACCATAAATATTTGTGTAACACTCGATAAAAGTTTACAATCTTTAACTTAAAATTTGAGTTATCTGGCACCATCTGGCACACTACAAGCGCATCACATTATTTTCTGCAAACTCTCTACTTCAGAATCATGTAATTTTCATAATCGGATATTTCCCGATTTCCAAGTCCCAATGATTAAAACATACTTAACACAAAGAGGCTGTCACAACGACAGCAAACCGGATTTATTAACATTTATTTGTGTCCTGGCAATATCACAAGAACCATTACTGATGAATGGTGAAAGTGAAAATCGTCGATATCAAATTTGACCTCCATTTTGTCATCAGTATCAACATATTAAAATTTGAAAAGCTTAGATTGAATGGTTCATGAGTAAATGCAACCTGAATGGAAACGCTATTTTACGATCTTTCAAGAACCGTAACTCCTGAACGGTAAAAGTCAAAATCGTCATTATTGAACTTGACCTCTATTTTGTCATCAGTAACAACATATTAAAATTTCAAAAGCTTTGGTTGAATGGTTCATGAGAAAATGCACGGACACGACGGGAAAAACCATTTTTCAATCTTTCAAGAACCATAACTCCTAAACGGTAAAAGTCAAAATCGTCATTATTGAACTTGACCTCCATTTTGTCATCAGTAACAGCATATTAAAATTTCGGAAGCTTTGGTAGAACAGTTCATGCATAAATGCAAGGACACGACTGGAAACTCCATTTTTCAATCTTTCAAGAACCATAACTCCTGAACGGTAAAAGTCAAATTCGTCATTATTGAACTTGACCTCCATTCTTTCATTAGTAACAACATATTAAAATTTGGGAAGCTTTGGTAGAACAGTTCATGCGTAAATGCACGGACAACTCCATTTTTCAATCTTTCAAGAACCATAACTCCTGAACGGTAAAAGTCAAAATCGCCATTATTGAACTTGACCTTCGTATAGTTGTCAGGAATAACATATTAAAATTTTAAAAGCTTTGGTTGAACGGTTCATGAGTTAATGCACGGACAACATTTGATTGCCGCCCGCCCGCCCGCCCGCCGTACATCCCCAAATCAATAACCGACATTTTTGTCACAAAAATCCGGTTAAAAACTAAAAATAAGCTTGCCCTCTTTCCGAATGCAGTTAATTTTCTTATGTCATTCTGTTAAATATGGACCGATTTTTTCGATCTTTTCAGCGTTGTTCTTCATTTATTGAACGGAAACAGGTGTTGTTATTCATGTGGCGATTCACAAATAACCACGGGAGTTTCCGTGTTAATTTAAATTGGTAGGTAGATAAGACAATCGATATCAAATCACGTGATAAGACCAGCTTCAGTTAAAAGAACAGGCGAAGGCGGCATCGCAGATACCCCACAAAGGAGTTATCACGTACTTGACAAACTGAGTCGGAACCTTTTATTTTCTTAAAGAAATCAGTGGGATGGGAATGTGCTAATTTTTCGTTGGAGTTCCTGTCAATATAATACTTCCATGCGTCAACAAAAGATTAGAACGTGATATAATTGTTTAATAATTGTTTTACTTTATTTGAGGTGACTTATAGGTCCATTGGGCCGGGTGTATTGCTATTTGTCATATATTATATGTTTATAATCTGTACATAATTTACACATGTCACTATAATAAATAATTTACTTACTTACTTACTTACTTACATTTTGTATGAAACGCGGAAGCGCTTCATTCTGAAAATGTGCGCACGGTCAACGCTTTTACAACCCTATGAAGTTACAAAAAGAAGCATTCAATATTTATAATTACATTTTTTAGCTAGGATCATGAAAACACGATTTTTATCAAGTTTTTATTAAATTCACCTTTTCACTTTATTGTGGGACCTCGTGTCATCATGAATGATGAATTTCATTGTGTAATGCAATTGCGTAAGGAACATGAGATGTGCAGGTAGCCAATCAGAATAACGAATTATAATGAAACATACATCTTATGTAATTATTAGTTATATAAAGGCAAAATCAATCGCTTTCGATATATTACACAGCGTACTGCCCGCTTTACATTTTAAATAGTCAACATTTTGAGTGTTTATAGAATCGTAAATAATTATGATTTTTTTTAATGATGGCAAAATTGCACTATTGGGTGAAATAGCTTTCCTTATTATCGGCATCCTGTCAAATAGTTCATGAAAAGTAATAATAATTCTGCATTAAAAGAAAAGAAAGTTGCACTCGTGCTTTAACTTTTTTTTGCCACACAAAACTGTTTTTACAAAACATTCTACCTCTGAACTAGTGGATTTCGCTTAAATATGACTGGACAAAAGGTTTATTTTTTGTATTCAAAGTATGGTGGGCAAGTAAATTATTTATTAGCTTAAAAAAAATTGATCCGTGCTATAAATTAACTTGTAATTTTGATCAAGTAGGCCCTAGATCTCTAGCTTACGTTCTCACCTAGTGCAATAAAAGTATTGCCGCCGAATTTCTGTATTACAGCTTTTACATTAATGCTAGCAAGACAAATCTTTGTTTGGCTTGCTTGCTTTGTTTGTATCAGTGTTTGCTCAAGCATGGTAATTAAGATAGGCGGGGCTTCGGTATACATCATACTTAGATTTTATTGGACGTACATAAGTCTGAGGTTAAGGACACTTAATTTTAAAACATCACATGACAAATATTCTCACATGTTTTCTCAACTGTAAATATACAATAATTTGTCAATGAAAGAAAAATATAAACTTTTTTCTTGTATGAGGCTGAGAAACTGGCCTTTAACATTAATTGACCTAATATTGTTTTTATAACATATCAATCTATTAGTTCAGTCAGTTATTTCCATGTCTGTCCTTCGATTATAATGCAACTCAAAAAAATATTCCAAAAAATGGGAAACAATTGTATCGAAGAGAAAATCGAGTGCACCTTTTTTTATGTTAGGGTGTGTTTGAGATGAATATTTTGTCTTGAAAATGTACAAAACAAGAGTATTTGATACATCATCTCGCTTCAAACTCTATCATTTTATATAGCAAAGCTACAGGTTGACTTTGTAACATAAAAAAATCACAGTACTAAAAGATGAAATATAGGGGTCAAGTGAAATACCTATCCAATGGATCACAAAATCAGAGTAGGTGTGTTCGAATAGCTATTTTACTAAAAGTGCTTGATGACAGTCTTTAAGTTGGATCTCTGAAAAAAAAAATTGTCTTCCGTTTCTACGATTGTGAAAATGAACTGGCGAAATAGGAAGATAATTTCGACGAAGTAGAATCCTGTCTGTATTGTATATTTACAGGTAAGGAAACATGAGAGAATACGTGTCATGTGATGTTTTAGAATTTAGTGTCCTTGACCGCCAACATAACGCCCAATAAAATTTAAGAATGATGTATACAAGCTGAAGCCCCGCCTATCTTAATTACCATGCTTGAGCAAACATTGATACAAACAAAGCAAGCAAGCCAAACAAAGATTTGTCTTGCTAGCATTAATGTAAAAGCTGTAACTGTCCGGTAAGGGTTGGGTAGGGTATACGACCTCAACTTTAGACTTACTTTAGAAAAAAAACTAAGCAGAACAACACCCTGGATTTTTCTACTGTAGACCCCAGCTACCCAGCTTCCCTTTGCACCTAATGAGGACAATTCTTATTATATTTTCGGTAAGGGTGGGGTGTTCGACCCCAACTTTGGACCTATCTGAAAAATTATAAGCTAAACAGCAACCTTGATTTTTTTCTCCAGCAGACATCAGCTACCCAGCTCCCCTTTACACATTGTGCGGACAGAAGTATTTCCGTAGACATTTGTTATGTAATGATGGGGTAGGGTAGGTTACTGAGGTCCACTTGAAAAAAAATTACAGGGACTCCAATGTGGTGTGGTCTATGCAGAACAATTACCGGAAATCTATGGTAGTTTGCAAAATAATAGTCTTTTTTTATAATGTATTATGTAAAATGTTGGCAAATAATGAAAGCACGCTTCTCAATTAATACACATAGAAATAAAGAAAAACCGTATGATAACCAATAACAATCTCCCAGAGACAAACTAACGTTCATTAAGGCAACTAGCATGATGGTCTGGATTCGGGGTTCTTAATTTCTGTATTCTTTGATATTTTAGGCCATATTTCTCTTTTCTTTATACTTTTTGACAATAATTCTCTTATCATTACATTTTAACACCATTATTCTAGCTATTTTATTTATTTCTTGGTCCATTGTCTCTATTATTAATATTTTTTGTCCACTATTCTCAATTCCATAACCCCCCATCAACGTCCTCTAGTTAATGTCACCTTATAGTCTTCACAAATAAGCAAAATTAACACCTTATAGGCTCTAATGGCAAACCAATTGAAGGCTTTAATATCCCAGTTTGATTGTGAAATTGCGAAAAATTTTAAAATTTGATCAAGCAAAATACATTATCGTCCTCGTAGTTCGTAAAATACTGGCAGATGGACCTTGGTCATCAATTCTAATAATCTTGGATCGACCTTTCTAAACTTAAAAGTAATAAAGTTCACGCACCCATATTGTTCCAATTGCTAAAGACTTTTGCATCCGTCGACAGTATCTTCGATTAAAGTAGTATTGATCTGACAACCGCTGTGCATGTATACTTTAACGACCTTTAAATGAATGACAAATGACAACATTCACGGTCATTTTTTGAATGACAATTAAACAGTGTGGGGAAAGATTAATTGAATACACTTTCGTTTTTCGTTTTTTTGTTTTTGTGAATCAAAAATGAAAAATGAAAACACTTTCATTTTTCGATTTTAGTTTTTGAGAATCAAAAATGAAAAATGAAAATACTTTTGTTTTTCGATTTTTGTTTTGTGAAATAAAAAATGAGAAACGAAAACACTTTTGTTTTTCATTTTGGTTTTTAAGAAATCAAAAACAAAAAATGAAAACACTTTCGTTTATTGTTTTTTGTTTTTGATATTTCAAAACGAAAAACGAATGGACGCAGATATACACGGACCAAACAAACTATACACTCGATGCAACTGATTAAAATGCGTCTACAGTTTGTCGTTTGTTAGTCTACAGTTTGTCGTTTGTTAGTCTACAGTTTGTCGTTTGTTAGTTAGTTCAAACGATGCATTTCTTTTTAACTTTTACATTAAATCATATATCTAAACGTGTTCTTGCTTGTCATTACTTATCATAACTTATCTAAACGTGTTCTTGCTTGTCATTACTCATCATAACTTATCTAAACGTGTTCTTGCTTGTCATAACAATGTCTAAAATTACTGAAATTTAGGTATCACCCTCCTTTCTTTACAAATAACAGCTATGAAAGAAAATTTAAGTAATTTTAGACAATGATTTTGAGTTATGACAAGCAAGAATATACCTCTTTGAAAAAAAGAATTTAACATCACTATCTTCAAACATTCATCTGATTAAGATGAAGAACTGCCAATAAAATTAAATATGTATAGAGAAGCGATGTCCTCTGTGTCTAAAAAAAATCTACGGAGGCTATTTTTCGCGCGTAATAAGTTCAAATAACAACAAAATGTACATGCTATCTTGACAGTTCAAACAGGGTCAGCAAACTCTTCGTCTCGTGTGGTTATTGCCGGGGGTTTCAACAAACACTATGGTATAATTTACGAAACACCACAAAACTATCCAAAAGATATGAAATAGACTATAACCTAAACGATGCATTTGTTTCTACTTTGTAACGTATAACAAACGGCACACAACGTTTACCAAACTTTTGTTAGAAAGGAATGCACTCTCTTGATAGATATAGGTAAAGTTGTAAACAGTTTCAAATATTTTGGCCACGAGCATCACTGAAGAGACATGTATTGTCGAAATGCGCATCTGGTGCAGGAACATCGGTTATTTCAGAAAAGGTATCCCTCCAGGTATTGAAATTCTACTTTTGGTCGAATTTTGGGAAAATATGGGACATCCTTGCCCTCTTTTGCAACATTTTTTAGAAAATACATGCAGGTTGTTGCCATACAGCTAAAAGAAAATAAATATATTTAACCATTCAACTGGATATCAAATTTATGAAAAATACTGATTACATACTAATGCACAATATATGACACAAACGGTACGCTTTATTCGTAAGATAGCAAGGACAAGGGGGTGGTATAAAAGTATGTATTTTGCTATCTAATATAAGTATTAATCCAGTGACAAATCTCATTTTATAGTGTCATTTCCAAAAAAGAGCTATAAAACTACCATTTATTTTACATATAATTGTCCACTATGAGGAAGTTTATCCGTGAGCAAAGTCCATAAGTTGCATTGTCAGCTATAAAAGGCCCCTAAATTACAATGAAAAACAATTCAAACGAGAAATCTAAAGATCTAATAAAATTCATTTTTTTAATTCCGTTTGACACCCTTCTTCCACATAATCGCCACTGAATTTCAAATTTCAGGAACATCTTTTGAATGATATATAGATATAGGAAGATGTGGTGTGAGTGCCAATCAGTGAGACAACTCTCCGTCCAAATAACAATTTGTATGTAAGTAAAACATTATAGATCAATGTACGGCCTTCAACACGGAGCCTTGGCTCACACCGAACAACAAGCTATAATTTAATTTTGGATGTAACGCGTCTTCTGATTGGCTGACGTTATTTTGTTATGAGCCCATGGACATAATTTAGTCATGTGACCGTGACGTCATCAACGTTTTTTCATGGTTTTCTATGGTTTAAAATGGAATTTAGAATTAAATTATAAGAAAGAACTGTAAAATTACTAGTGTAAAACCATTCAAACGGGAAAACCAACGGTCTTATCTATATAAAAAACGAGAAACACGTATAAATTACACAAACAAACGACGACTACTGTGCAGATTCCTTACTTAGGACAGGTGCAAATATTTGCAGCGGGATTAAACGTTTTAATGGTATCTAACCTTCTTCCTTTTTCTGAAACAATAGTATAACATAACAACATAGACCGGTCAATCTTAGCGATTTTTTCAAATGCAATTTCCTGTTTCATACACATTTTCTCGGCAGTAATTTGCGATTTCCATGTGAATCTTTTATAAACTTACATCGTACCAACGTATGCTTTGTAAAGAAAATGATATAGAAACACTTAAACAGACAATACAAATACTGACCTAATTTTTCATCCGACATCTTTGGATGACCGTGAATGCAGTTACGGTCATCAGCTTTACCCCAGTGGTATACGGCGTTTCATTAAATTTGGTTGGACATACGTACGTACGGACGGACAAGGGTAGCACTTAATTACCAATCCGAAATTGTGCATACCCGACCAATTCCCGATTATCCCTACGACCCATATACGATCAGGTCGATCTGGTCTGGTCGAGATCAGGCTTAGATCGTGAATAGTTGATTTGGTCTAGATAGTCGAGTAAAGATCGTGAATTGATCGGAATTATCGAATATGTGTTCATTTTGTTGTCGGGATGGAGTCGAGATGGAGTCACTTAGATGTCGTGAACGGTCGAGTTAAGGTCGTGTACAGTCGGATAGCTGTCGGGTAGAAGTCATAAACAGGCCCGATCAAGAATTTAGTTGATCTTGGTCGTGGAAATTTGGACAATCGGGAGCATCGAGTTGATCTGATCGGCAGGGTGAACTTAGCTTTATGCACATTAAATCGAGCCACGATGTCTGAAACACTCATTCCGGCATCAACCATTCCAAGAGCTTTCTGACAGTCATTTTCGGGGAGGCCATAGTATAATCGTAGCGGGATCATTGTAGAAGCGTAATGGGGACGTAGTACAATCGTGAAAGCAACAAAAATTTACATTTTCATACCGCCCTTACCGCAACCTCACCACGATTTAAATTTAATATATCATAAACTTAGTCTTGTGTGCATGATTTTATCATTTTTTACGCATCCATATCGTAGAAGAGGGGCAAAAGATACCAGAGGGAAAGTCAAACTCATAAAGCGAAAATAAACTGTCAACGCCATGGCTAAAAGAGAAAAATACAAGCAGACAAATAATAGTACACAAGACACAACATAGAAAACTAAAGACTTAGCAACACGAATCCGAATCAAAAACTGGGGGTGATCTCAAGTGCTCCGCGGAAGGGTAAGCAGATCCTGCTCCACATGTGGCACCCGTCGTGTTGCTGATGTTATTTCAAATCCGGATTGCGTCCAATGTCGTAGCGGCTACGGAGTGCTACATAGATTTGTGTCTACTGAACGAGTAGCTAGCCTAGCTCCTATCAATATCTATGTAGCAGCTATGCTCAGGGCTTTCCATTGAAGCCGGTAGCCGGCGGAAATCCGCCGCTTACGGTGGCTTCAAGTGCCGGCTACTTCACTGCCAAAAATGTAAATTCAAAAAAAGAAAAATATATCTTTTTTCAAATGTTTACAGGCAGCCGAGAGACGTATATTGTCGCAAAGTCGCGGTCACGATAAACAAGAAAGAAAAGTCAATGTTTACCTTGGGCTAAATATAGTTCACATGAATTCAGGTCACTGATTGGTTGTCTATTTAAAGTCAGAATGCATCGTTTCTTTTCAAAGATAACAAGAGAGACGTTCCGGTGGTCATTGAACGATAACAATAGAGACGTTCCGATGGTCATTAACTCGTTGGCTTTTTTTTGGCTTTTAAAACGTGAAGACAATCAGATAGGATGACAATCTTATGTTATGGAATAATATTAGTCAAATTAAAGAAAGTGTAGTAGATCATATTGTTCAGAATCTGCAAAACAGTATCTTTTGAAGTTCATTTTTCAAAGCCCACGTGGTGTTCAGAGAATCAAGGTCAAAAACGAAAGTAGAATATTGTCGACTCGACCTCAAATAAATAACATTTCCAAATGATTTATGTATCCGACTTATTTTTAAATACGCGTAACAGTCTTTAGAGAGAAAAGGGGGGTCATTTGTTTACAAATGCACGTAGTTATGCAAAATAAATCGATCAAGATTTCTAACAAACCGGATGATTATTTAAATAAAACTCCTTTAAAAGTAAATGAATTTTAAGCATAAGGTAATGAAAATAAAAAACTGACATAAAAAAAGAAATGAAATTTCTTCGAGTTTTTTTTTCTTTTTTTCTTTAATTTCATACATAAAAAATGGTCATTTGAAAGATTAAATTAGGTGCCAGGAGATTGCAAGAATGCAGGATTTTGCTCTATTATAGCTTCTGCATATAAAAGCTTACAGCTTGGTGGGCGTCCGGCTTCGCCGAACGCATGTTATAGCCGCCTATAATTTTAATTCAGCCTTCTACTTCCATTTCCATGGAAAGCCCTGTATGCTAGCTACACGTTCAATAGTCATAACTCTACGTAGCCCTATGTAGCCGCTACGATATTGAACGGAACCCAAGTAAATAGCCTTATAATCGTCAAATGGTTTTTTTTCTCTCTGTCTGTTATGATGTGAAAAAGTATGGCAGCTTATTAATTGTCGTGTTTTGAAGCCGTACATGTATAATAAGATAAAAGTTTCATGCGTATTTCGATCATCGGATTTTAACGAGAAAGGAATTCACAAACATATCGGCGAATTATTAACTGGAAGCAAACATTTAAAAAGAGTAAATTTCTTCTAATTTTTTTTTACTGTTCTTGAGAAAAAAGTATATGTACATAAGTTTTATAATAAAAGCTTGTCAATTAATTATATAAAAAAATATCCATCATTATTTTAATTTCAAGTTTTAATATGACTTTAACCATAGAATCGTAAGATGGGTATACCTGATTCCTATTTTTTTCTCATATGGTAAATACATTCAGAGGTAAGAATTTCATTGGTAAGGCAAAATAATAAGAAACAATAATGTGTCCATAGTATCGTTTTCTATGTTCAGTGGACCGTGAAATTGTGGTAAAAACTCTAATTTGGCATTAAAATTAGAAAGATCAAATCACATGTGTACTAAGTTTCAAGTTGATTGGACTTCAACTGCATCAAAAACTACCTAGATCAAAAACTTTAACATGAAGCGGGACAGACGGACGACGGACGAATGAACGGACGCACAGACCAGAAAACATAATGCCCCTCCACTATCATGGGTTGGGCATAAAGTAACTACTAAGACCAATTTATAAATATTTATTAATTAGTCCTATAGGTACAAGTGGTACGGGCTGTCCCAAGTCAGTAGCCTGTAATTCAGCAGATTTCATTTGTAATTTATGAAATCATCATAGATACAAGGATTTTTTAAATTTTGAATGCCAGATGCTGTTTTCGTATTCAAAAGAATCATCAGTCACACTGTAATTCATTAACAAAATCATAAAGAGTACGATGTATCAATATCATCGAAGGTTTGGCCATAGGGTACAGCTAAGGTTATCTGTATTCAAAGGGTAGAAAATCAGTAACATATCGAATGTTCAAAGTTTTGTAATGATTAGTTTCTTATTAATAAAACTTCATGCCAAAACAACCAAATATTAGTTTTGTTTTTCATTAGATTCTTTTTTTCATAAACCATGTAGTTAGTTGTCTTGTTTAAATTGTTTTACATTTGTCATGTCGGGGCCTTTTATAGTTTACTTGCTTATGCGGTATGGGTTTTCGTTCTGGTTGATGACCGTGCGGTGGCATATACATCACCGGTGTCAACGTTATGATCGTAACTGCAATTACGATCATCCCAATATGGCGGATACAAATTTAGGGAAATTTTATATTGACAATTTCCCCACCCTAACAACTTACATTCAGATTTGTATTAATAATTTCTAGAAACATCTTTATAATATAAAAAAAAGAAGATGCGGTATTATTGCCAATGAGACAACTATCCACAAAAGACCAAAATGACACAAACATTAACAACTATAGGTCACCGTACGGCATTGCCATTGACATATTTTTTCGTACATGATGGAAAAGCAACAAGAAGAATGAAAATCGAGATACAAAAAATCACGATGATGATCGTAATTTTATTTATTTTTATCAACGATGATCGTAACTTTTATTTAAGATGATCGTAACTGTCTGTTCCAACGAATCATTTTTTGATAAACAAAGCTATCTGGTATTTGGAACAGTGTACATTTGTTATTTATCTGCTATTAAATATTGTGAAAATAATGAGGAACGATCACTAAGGGGAGGGTAATTTCCTATTGGTAAGTGCACAAATGGTTATGATTTCCCGAGATTTCATTTCTTTTTATCTAGTTCCATATTGAAATGCATTGGTGGTTAACAACTTTATATTGATTACATATATCTTATATCAATAAGGTATAGGACATTTCATATAAATGGCCAGTTTGGTGAAATTGGAGATTTTTTGATTTTTTTCCCTACACTTTGTAGGGACAATTGTACCATTCGAGAACTTTGTATTTTGGGGGAATTCAAACTTTATATATTTTTTTATTAACCGATAAGGGATTTTTATAGGAGAGGTTGAAATAATATAGCATTTAGAAGTGTAACCATATCTGTTGAATAAAAAAAAACCCTAAACATGAACCATCAATAAAGGGAGCTTCTATTTGATCTTTATTGAGGGGAGGGGCTAGGATGAAACAGTTTGTCCTGCATTTATTTTTAAGTTGAAATCTTTATCCTGCGTTTTTATTTTTCACTCTATACGTTCCTGATTGTTTTACCTCAATTGTTATCCTGCCTTTTTGTTTGGCCAAGTTGTTCATCTGGCCTATTTTTTACTCAAAACTCCTGTCCTCCCAATCAAAAAATCAAATGGTAGCTCCCTTATCGATATTTTGGGCTTAAACAACTTCTTCTAGTAGGGTGCCCAGTATCGAAAAAGACGTCTAGTTAACGAGTTTAAGTTAACGGATAACACACGGCTATATTAATATGCAAACGATTAGAAAATCATTATATTTTTTAATCATGAATGTCGTCGTATGCTCCCGTGGTCACGTTTTTCAAAATTTTGTGGTTTCTTAGCGTACCCATAGATACTTCATCATTCAGACCATCTTCAACACGAAAAATAAAATTATTGCTTTCTGTGTTATGTGATCAAATGATACTTATCATTTAGCTTTAAAAAAAAAATTATCATATAACGAAAGCTGAAAAGATTCATATAATCCAAGTATAAGTATTTCATGATTTTAGTAAGGCTATTTTTTTAGCTGAAATTTACCACATTTTGAACAAAAGAACATTTATTACGAGTTACTTTCACGGGATTTTTACTCTGATTACATCAATAACACATGGTTCATATGTGTGCCAAATATCTTTTGTGTAATGTTAATCGGTGAGAAGAAAATAGCAATTAATAACACAAATTTAGTGATAATTCTGCCTGGTTTCAAACACGCCTTTTCTCGTACCGTTAATCGTTTGGTAGCTTACACTACCAGGTCATTAACTAGGACCATTGTCACTAATTTCATTTTTATTTCTTGCTTGTTGTATGGTCAAATTGTATATTTGGAATACTCCAGTTAGTTTGAAGATCGTTGTTTTGTAATTAGAAATATTTTTTGTTGGTTTTTATAACTTTAATTGTTTTTTTTTTATTTTTTATTGATAGTTTTGTTATAATTGTAATATACAAATCAAATCCTTCGATCACGTTTCAGACCCGGAATATGGCATACATTTACAGTCCTGTAAACTATGCCCATCAAGCCAGAAACGAATTACTTCTACTGAATTGCTTATTAATAAGCGATGAATAAGCACAAAAAAGCTTTACCGAGGCTATGGGGGCACGGAAAGATTTGAGTTTATTGCATGGTGCTTCAGACCTAGACCATTTTCGTACTGATGATTACAAAATGTTGTAGCACCATTCTTGCTACAAATCTTACATTAGCAGACACAACTGAAGTTTTTTTAAAGCTGAATCAAGTTCTTGTTCGTCTGTTAAAGTGTTTCAGGACATATATAGAAGTTGGTCAATTTCCTGACTGGAAAAAGTTTCTTTGAGTCAGTGAGATCCAGCAGGCCTTAATCAGATTTCTTGGGAAATCAATTGTTCAGCATCATGGTAGATCAACCGTTACTATGATACACGAGGAAGTCATAGTCTAGCTACACATGTAGCACTTCCAAAGGACCCTAAATCAGCTCAGAAAGAGTATTTAGGTTTTAAGAATTATGTTGTACGCCCGATGAAGTAGATACTCGCATGATTTTACTTATGCATGCTATTCATGTAGACAAAGAGATAGGTGTGAAGGAATCAAGGGTAGGCTAATAACAAAGTCACAAGATACAGATGGTCTAATAGTATGCGTTCCTTACATCCACTCCATGTAGCATACACATGAGCTATGGTTTCAAACAGACACTATAACTTGTATACAAGATTTTCGCATCTATATAGATATAGAAAGATGTGGTGTGAGTGCCAATGAGACAATTCTCCATCCAAATAACAATTTAAAAAGTAAACCATTATAGGTAAATGTACGGCCTTCAACACGGAGCCTTGGCTCACACCGAACAACAAGGTATAAAGGGCCCAAAAATTACTAGTTTAAAACCATTCAAACGGGAAAACCAACGGTCTAATCGATATAAAAAACGAGAAACGAGAGACACGTATAAATTACATAAACAAACGACAACTACTGTATATCTGTCCACGAAATATGTAAAAGTCTCGGGTTTGCCATCTGTAACTTTCTACCATGCTGTTACATGATGCGATACAACGTATTGGACTCTGTTTAGGATCAGTAAGCGCACTGTTTTTGAGTCTTGAAGGACAGCCCAGATGATCATTTTACCGATTTGTCAAACCTTTCTTATTGTGACTTCGCTGAACCTATAGATGCAGATCTAGATCTTGTCAGGCTGAATGATCTCAAGTCAAAACTAAAAAAAGATCACTGTGACCTTAACAATTTGAGTGTAAAATTGGCTACAATTTAAAAAATTTCCCTTGTCAAACTTCCTCCTTGTGAATCTACTTTTAAACAACGGAGTGTCTATTCGTCCGGCCATCCGTCTGCGGATGCGCAAATCTTCAATATCAATAAAAGTGTCATGTGACGCGGAAAGTGTCCCGGATGAGGTGTCGGATAACACACGCGCGTATGCAATGGACGTTTTGAGAATTGGGGATCGTGATTTTATATATTTAAAGATGTCATAGAGAAAACCTGAGAGAATGTGATTGCTTTAAACAAATGTCTATAGGAGTGATTTCAGAACAATAGCGGGTACATGTTTACTGTGAGGAATAAGCCTGAAATCAAAGTGAAATTGATGCATGATTTAACCCCATTTACCTTATCATGCTTATGGAGACAAAACGCATTCGGAACAAAATACTATATCAAACTTGCTTGGATGCATTATTTTCAAGTTATACTACAATGGAGATATGTGAACATCATGACTGATATGCCTTGACTGGGAATAAGCCTGACACCAGGGTTGGGGTACCCCCCCCCCTTTTTTTTTCTCTGTTGTATCTAATACACATTTTTTTCTAAAACAATCTTATCGAAAACACAATCCTATTTTTGGGGACAGGTTACACGTGTCTGCCCTTTTCTCTAATTTCCTATGAATTAAAAATCGCCTAACAATTTAAATGAAGAATCGTGCATAATCATATGGGGACCTTACTTTAACCAAACTTCACAGAAACAATAAATTCAGGATATTTTGGAATCATAGATAGAGCCAATAATGATTGACCCGACTATTTACCTTACATGAAATTCATAGGCAGAACTACAAAAGAGATAATCACCCCCCCCCCCCTTTTCCTACCCAAATTCCTTTAGAATATTAGAAATAAAAAAATCTGAATCAAATGTATAGTTTTTTTTTGTTGTTTTTATTAGAATGAGTTCTTTTTCATAAAACGATGTTAGACAATATAATTATTTAAAGGCAACTAGTGCTTTATTTAAAACTTTCAAAACACGATGCTAGATCTTCATCATATTTTTGGCCGGACAAATAGCAAAAAACCGTAAAAATGCTATTTGTCCGGCTTGCCGGATGAATAGACATTTTTGACTAGCCGGACGAATAGCCACTGCCTTTAAACAATATGTAATAAGAGTTTCACTCCAGACGTAAATTTGATGTCTTCCCAAGTAGCAGAACTACCTTAACATTCTCCTCTTCAGATTGGACAATGACTTGTTCCTTTCTATATCGAAGGTCATATGTCATCTGAATTTCTGCAAGATTTAGTTTCTACTTGTAAGGGGAATTCTGTGTTTTCAAAGGGTTGCATTTGCTTCGAACAAAATCTATCATGTATAGATGTATGCCCATGTCAGGCAAATGACATATATCAAAATGTAAATACTCGTGTGGTTGTAGTTAGACACATTGATAACGTCGAAGATGACGATGTATAAGATTTTATTTTTCTGTATGTATCTTATAAATAAATCATTGTTAGCTATCGAATGAAAATAACGCAGTCCATAATATTTTCTAAACAATAAATAAAACATCTACTCAATTTTGAAATCGTGGGAAATATAGTAATAATCTATCTAGTGGGGAAAGATATGTAAACAAATAATAATAAAAAAAAACCTACTATATGTTCTTTGACGTTGGCCGGGGAACTACAGGAGACCATAGAATGTAGTGTAGGTAATACTAGCATCGATCATAATTTTCTATTTGCATTTCATTTTCGTGTTTTTTGCCATACTGAAGTCTGCTTGTCTTCATTTTAAAAGTTTTTAATGTTCCTTTGGTTTCTCACGCCTATTTTGTTTTTAAATGTTTGTAAAATACATCGGTGCTGTACATAACCTTCTCCCTTATTACATTTGTGGAATACTTGTAAACATTATGGCCAATTGTTGCTCATTTGGTCATCTGTATATGTAGGATAGGGTGTTTTACCTATTTCCAATACATGTTTTGTTTTCAAAACTTGTACCCCTCCCCCTTTTTCTCTGTTTGCAGTAATTTTTACTTCTGTAAAGCAAAGCTATACACAGAGCATTATATTCAACCAAATTCGACGTTAATTTAGAAACAAATCATTTATATATACTCTTTAACAACCAATAACAATAATTTGATTTTTACCTAGAAATTGACGAACACCTTACTATCAAAAGACGTGAAAATCACATTTTTTGTTTCGACAAATGATTAAAGTTAAGATCTAAAAAAACATCTTCAGATCGTACTTGTACCGAATTGAATACAAAATAATTAAATTTAGAAATTGAAATAGGTCAAGGTCACTGTTATTTAACAGCTTTTTGAAAATTTCAAATTTGCACCCTATATGCAAAAAAGTCAATCTAAAGTCATTTTTGGCGATAAAAATATAAAACAAGTTCTAAATGTACATACAAAAGATATTTTTCTATAAATTGGTTGTTTTTATTTTGCTCAAAACGCATATATGTAGGAGAAACAAGCTATCTAAATGTGACTGTGCATTTTTCTTGATTTTTTGCTTTGACCTTTGACCCTGATTTAAAAAAAAACCATGACCACGGCAGACAACGACGACATCGCTATTTCGATCATGATGAGGCTTGTTCTCCTCTTTCCAACGATATAAAATATAGCCGTGTGTTATTCCGTTAAGGCAAATCGATAAAATTTGTTGATTGGGCCAGAGACATATATACACATGTGTATATATATGTCTCTGATTGGGCACCCTACTATTCGACTAACTTCAATAATACATGTCAAATACCGTAAGTGTTAGGATTTATAGCTTGAAAAAAAAACATGGAATCTAATATAAACTTGTTTACTATCTATTTCAGCTATTCCTTCTTTACATGAATAGCCAACCCATGGTGAATATAGGCAACAGTAGTCCAGTGGCGGATCCAGAGATTTTTATCAAGGGGGTGGGGACTGGCTGTCTAAGAGTAGGCCCGCTACAGTCATGCTTTATTGATTCCCTATATAATCAACAACATTTTTCACACAAAAATAGGGGATGCACGCACCCTGGCCTTCCTTCGAAACCAGGCCGTCTCTGTAGTATCAAAGTTTGATAAAGAAAATATAAGACCAGGCAACAAGTTAAAACACATTAAAATAATTCCATTTTTAATGTAAACTAAATAACTAATAAGAAAAAAAATATTGAGGACATTTGCATATAAGCCTGCTAATTCAACCGTATGTCATTTCTTTTTGACAAATATAGCGGTGTTCATTAACGCTCATTTTGTTTAGTTTTAAAATCATACTATTTTCAGTAATACCAATATATGTGACTGATAAATTGGATGTTCATTTAAAGAAAAAACGCATTGTATTTATTGACTTTTATATATTCATATAATTAATTATCTGACCATTTTTGTTTCTTTTTTTCTGTTTCTTTTAAAGTTTGCATTTCTTAGTGTACAAGATTTTTCTGTTAAGTTGCATAATATTAAATCAAGCTCACTAGCTGCCTGATCTATCCCATTTTGATTTTCACTATATTTCTTTGATTCAAAGTTTATACTTTCATTTATAAAATTTTCAGAAGATAAGGATTAAATTAATATGTTTTTGGAGTTGTCGTTCCTGACTTATAAGATTTCTTGGTTTCCATTTGTCTTAGATATTTCAATTTGTGCATGATCTGAAAGTTGATTTCATTAGTTTTAAAGTATATTACTGAGGTCAGGAGACTCTTACTTACAAAAACCATAATCCCAAACGATAAGCTTGATCTCCCAAAAGTATGATCGCCAGGAAGATATTTTTGGATCTTCACAATCTTTAGCATATAATGATGAACTTCAGATCCACAGAATACATATGTAAATTTTCTCTGGTTGTTACTAGTTGTTTCAAGCTAGGATCCCTTAAATATTCATTATTTGTATTTTAGGCCAATTTTGGTAATTTTTTTCAAAAATTGTAATTGTATTTGGCATAATTATTAACCTTGGCCGCCATCCACGATCCAAACAGTTTCTATATTGATGAATTCTATATCACATTTGGAATCGTTTGGTTACATAACAGTTTGGATGTAGGTGGCGGCCAATTTTTTTCTAAAGCTTTTAGGTCTGAAAATTGCCCAAAATCATATAATTTGACAAAATGTCCCAAATGCACCTAGTAAAATTATGTACTTTTATGAAAAGAACTGATTTATAAATCAAATCAAATCAAATAATTTTATTGCCATATAAACCAAAAACATGATCTGTGACAAACATAACATATATTCAAAAATACACAATACAATATTAAAATACAAAATGTATCAGTTCAAATTATTGTTTTGGGTCTCCCGTCCTCAGTTCTAATGACTGTCTTATCATAAAGGAAACTGTATTTTTAATTTGACTGTGTGATGTGGGGTTTAGTATTATTTTAAGTTTAAGCATGTCATGTTTAACATGCAGTATCTTTCCACTCTGAATTGGTTTGTTTAATTATGTCAAAATATTTGTTTCTATAAAAGTTATATTTAGGGCATTTGAGAAAGAAGTGTTTCTATCTCATTACAGAATTTGCAATATCTCTAATCTCTAGGGATCGTAAGATGTCTACCCTT
Organism: Mytilus galloprovincialis; assembly: GCF_965363235.1. Lineage (NCBI taxonomy): Eukaryota > Metazoa > Mollusca > Bivalvia > Mytilida > Mytilidae > Mytilus > Mytilus galloprovincialis. The sequence continues at coordinate 53,829,575 of NC_134841.1, forward strand.
TTCTATTAAAAGAGTGTGTTCGCTAATTCTGAATTTTGTTAATAGTTTTCTGGAGTCAGAATGGTTATATATAAATGTATAAGGTAAAATTCTTGTTTCAAGTTAATCTTAATATTTTTGTATAGGAAAATGTTATTACTTTCATTTAAGTCCTCTATCTTTTTTCCCAATAGATTATTGAAAAAGTCATTGCAATAAGATTTAATTTGCTTTTTTATGTTATTTATTGCTGTACCTGTATTTTGTACAGTTGTTATTATTTCTGGATTAATATCTAATTCTGTTAAAATATCAGTAAGGTAAGTATACCATGTATATATTCCTTCTGAGTGCATTTTTTTACACATTTCAGACGCCTCTTTTAATAAGGGGTTTACATTTTGGGTTTCCAGACGGGTTAAATATAGCAATGTTTGTGAGAGTATATACTCTTCAATAGGGAGTCGACCAAGTTCGTGTTGCTATATTTGACGAGGATTTTCTTACCCCAAGTATATGCTTACAGAATGAAAGGCGGACTTTTTCAGTGGGACTTTTGTCAATAAAAGATAACTTATCAACTGTCTGATTAGTTTTCTTTGCTCTCTCTTTAGCTCTATAATAGGTTATATATGTGTCCACAATGGTATACTTCAGAGTTGTATGTTAACACTGGTTTTACCATTGTTTCAAATAGATTACATGAAACATTTATAGGCAGTTCTCCAAGAGAGGATGTATAGGACTTGAAAGAAAATAGTACTTTACTAGCTTTTTGTGACAAGTCTAGTGTACTTTGTATAAATGAACCATTACTTTTTATAACATTAACTAAAAATTTATATTCAGAAACATCCTCTAATGTTTCTCCGTTTATCTTCAAAGAAGTTGTTTTTTTTTTTGCATTTTGATTGCCCTACTGCTATAGTTTTACTTTTTTTAATATTCACTGTAAGTTGCCAGATTTCACAGTAATCATTTAATTTATTTAAACTGTTTTGAAGTCCCTCTTGACTTTCGGAGATAATGATCATATCATCACCAAATAGAAGGCTTCCTATTTTTGATTCAATAAGAGAGACTGTGTTTGAGTCTTGGCTATCGAAGAGATAATTTTTTACCAACACCCATATTTGTTAATTTATATAATAACCCATTTCTCCATATGGAGTCGAAGGCTTTCTTTAAATCAATGAAACAAAGATATAGTTTTTGCTTCTTTTTGTGTATATATTTATTTATCAAAGATTTCAATATAAAAATACTATCTGTGGTCCTATGTTTTTCTCTAAATCCAAATTGGGATTTGTTGAGTTTATCTTCTAGAATATTTGTTATTCTGTTATTTATAATGGCACTAAATAATTTTGCTATATGGAATTAGTTAACACTATACCCCTATAGTTGTTTGGGTCTGATTTGTCCCCTGTTTTATGAACCGGTATCAAAAAAGAAAGGTTCCAGTTCGTAGGGTAGCACCCAGACGAAAGTATTAAATTGAAAAGTTTTGTTATAGCTTTTATAGAGCATTAAGACTTTTGAAATAGACCCGTTTACGAACCAATTTGTGAACTTTTTGGTGTTTTATGACAGTTTATATTTTAGGCCGTTTTGGGTCAGAAGCGAACCTTGTAGTGCATTGATTTTGCAGATCTACAAAGGAATGAGCTGCTACATCAACTACCGGTATAGTAGGCAATATGATCGTTGACGGCAGTTTGCTTAAATATAGAAACAGAAAACTATTTTTTTTTTAAACATATTGTTTTTATATTACATTATATCATGTTTCTGATTTCAAAACATTATACTGAAACATGTTACATATTTAGGTACATTGAAGTACATTAATGTAACAATAACGCAATGTAAGCAATAACTCAATAATTATTGTAATATTCGTAATTAATCGTTCCCTTACCCAACCTTGCTTTCCGGAAATTAAAGTCTCCAATGTAACAATATATTTTTTTTTTAATTTCCATGTAACCGTAGCCAGTGTGTTCAATCTTTACTTAGACCATTGCAGCATAGCCCAATTATTTACTTTTACGCGCTTACAATATTACACCAAAAATAAAATAAAAAGGGGTACCTCTCCGCAAGGTACCAAATGTCACAGAAATAAACTACAGGTCATAGTACGCCTATCAACAACGAACAAATCCCATACCGCATAGTCAGCTTTAAATAGCCCCGAAAGGAAAAATGACAAACACATACAGAATATGTCAGTCAGGGTTATGCATGTAAACGGGTGCCTTACCCCGAACAGTGGTGTAACAGTACAACATAAGAATAAATTATTATGGCTTGTTTCTGTAATCAAATTATACACGCTTAAAGATAGACCATAATCGTAATTAATTGACTTAATTTTTTATCAGTTTTCCTTAAAGAGTACAAGGACATCGTTAACAAACAAGTAGTTCTGCATATATATATGATATTTAATTTTGAATCAAAATGATTTCAACAGTAACAAGCTGAAGCAACGACCAAATTTGTTTTTATTAACAATTTTAGAATTACAAAACCATTACAAGCTTTAAAACTTTCACTGTGACCTTCCTTTTCCTTACCCCCCCCCCCCCCCCCCCCCCAAGACCGCAATACTATTGTCATCCTTTTTTTTAGTCAGCACTAAATTGTAAGAGGAAAAGCAGACTAGCACGCATTTTAATTATCACTGTTATACATATTTAGAAATAATAAAAGTTAACTTACATTGCTCCTTCTGTGTTCTTTCACTATTTTTCTACAGTCAATAAATCCCAAGATTGAAATTATCGTTTTGGATGAAAATAACATATCGAGTACACTTTCTAGTCCTAGATGTATCAGATGAATTGAGATTGATAAATCCATATTAATATGTATTTGAAACAAATTTAGATTCTAGAATATTGTCCGTAAGAAAATCCTTTTGATGAAACAATTTGAGTTGAAATACGAGCTAAAGGTAAGCATTTCCTTCTCGGTCATTCACATCGTTCACCGAATGCGGACACCGACTTCTGTGCACGAGAAAATCATGCAATAGAAAGTTCAAACTGCCTTACAAATAAACGAAAATATAGTGGTCACTAGTGATCTTAATTCTGATTTGTTTATTATGTCAATAATAACAAACTTATTGATATTCTGGATTTATTCAGTCTAAGAAATGTATTTAATAAAGCAACAAGAGTTACTGATAAAATTAATACAATCTTAGATCCTATATAATAAGTGGCTGTATATCATATTATTTTTCAGATGTTTTAAATATCAACTTTGAAAATAATTTTGTAGTGATCAAAATGCAGCAGTAATATTTCTTTCAAGGGTCCATCAGCAATGTCACGCACTTTCAAAAGAGGAGTAAGGATATATGATAAGATGGATAAAGATGATTTTTTGAAAATAATGAATGAAACGGATTTGTATCACTATGCACTTCTTCCCGCTGACAGAGATGTTAATGAACTATGTGAAATATTTACTGTAACTTCTTTGAACATTGTGAGGAAGTGCATGCCTATTAGCAAGTAACCATACGAAAAAAAAACCACGAAAAACCATGGTTCAATAGCGAGCTTAGAAGAGAAATAAGCAGTAGAAATCGTTTACGCAAAAGGCTTTTAATTCCAATACACAATCTGATATTTTGAAATACAAGCGACAGAGAAATGGGATCAATACTATGAAAAATATGCTAAAGAAAGATTCGAAAGTAAGTTAGCCAACACTATTCTACAAAATGTATTGAATATTAATCAAGTCAAACAATGGATCAAATAGCATCCCATACTCCAAAATAGTATAACTACCGAAAAGACAGACTAAATTGCATATGAGGATGACAAAACTGATTTGTTAGCTTTAAGCAAGGATTTTAATTCAATCTCCAGATTAGATTATTAACTTACTACAATTAGAAAGTGAAGCAAACAATAAAAGTTGTGACTTACATGTCGCTATTTAAGAAATTATAAATATGACTTATATTGTTCTTGATCAAAATATAGTCTCGGTAGCTAAATGATGCTCTCGATCTAATAGAATAAATTTGCAATATCTCTTCAAATTATATTCAACAAGTCCCATAGTCAATTAGTATATCCAACCAGCTGGGAAATAGCAATTGTAATAGCTATTTCCAAAAAGGGAGACTTATCTTTGCCATCTGACTACAGGCCTATTATATCTCTAATTAGCTGCATGGTAAAGTTATTGAACGAATTGTTTTCAAATACTAGTATGTATATTCTCATCTGTTTAATAACAAACATATTTATGAAAAACAGTCAATATTTGTATTGTTTCGGCTGGTTAAACAGTCAGGATTCTACTTCGTCAAAATTATCTCCCCATTACGCCAGTTCATTTTCACAATCGTAGAAATGGAAGACATTGTAGGGATGACGCGCTGCCAATTTTGCTCTCGGAAACCGATACATTTATCCACATTGCACCATTACGATCCTTATATGTCAGTTGTATTTTAAAAGACAAATGTATCAACTAGCTAATGAGCATCAGATAATGATCTTGTCTGCATTGATTCAACTTGAAACTATTGTCTGATCGGTTGTCAGGTGGAATTTTCGAAAATTCATAGACATTTAAAAAAATTCTAATTAAATATTTCGTGGAAGGGCAGACTAGATTTTTTTAGTGGTTGAAGACTATAAACCCTATTTTTCAAACACAAAAATTTTTCGAAGATATGCATTTTCATCATCCAACTTGAAAGACTGTCGTCAAGTACTTTCAGTAAAAAAATAGCTATTCGAACACTATTCTGTTTTTGTGATTCATCAGATAGGTATTTCACTTGACCCATATATTTCATCTTTTAGTACTGTGATTTTTTTATGTTATAAAGTCAACTTGTAGCTTTGATATATAAAAATGATAGAATCTGAAGCGAGACGATGTATGAAATATTCTTGCTTTGTACGATATCAAGACAAAATATTCAACTCAAACACGCCCTAACATAAAAAGGTGCACTCGATTTTCTCTTTTCGATACAATTGTTACCCATTTTTTGGAATTTTTTCTTGAGTCACATAACGGAAGAGCAGACACGAAAATTACTGAACTAATAGATTGATATGTTTTCCGTCCGTGGTAAATCAAAAAAAAAAAAATTGGAGGTTATGCATTTTCTACATCCAACTTGAAAGATACCCATGTCGTCGACTTGATATCTAATTGTTCTGCTTAACTATGTACTAAATAAATTGAAAACTTATGTAAATGGTGTTTTTAAAACAAAACACTTCGTAATTGAGAAGAAAATTGTAATTTTGTTTGTTTCTATTTACTTTTAAAATTTTTGTCACTATAGTAAACATTACAGTAAGCATTTATCGCCTTCTCTGTTAGTAACAAAGAGCTTCGATTCTTTTGTTCTATTTCAACCTGGTTTCCGACTGTTAACCCCAAGGATAAGTTCTTGGTCCTTTATTGTCTATCATATATATCAATGATATTGCTGAACTATTATTTTCTCTACTGCACGTAGAATTTATACAATTGTTGTTAGTCGTGACATGAGATAGCTGGTTGAATGAGCAAGAAAGTGGCTTAGGTCTTTGAATCTAAAAGAAAAAATATAATGATTTTTTCAAATAATGAGACATAAAGATCTTAATTTTACTATGAAAGGTAAAAAATAACAATTGTGTGATCCCATAAGCATCTAGGGGTTACATTCAGAAGTGGCGCAAAATGGAAAAACCATGTAGAAAATAAATTAAAAAGTGTTAAAAAACATCTGAATGTTCTACCTGTACGTACACTCAAATATCAACTTAGCAAACACATTTGGAAAAATTAAAGCTAGTAGTTGTTGGACCAATTTCTAATATGTATCTGAAGTATGGGACAATTGCGGAAAAGGGTATTCAATTAAATTATATAACAGCTTCAACTTTCAAGCTTCAAGAATGGTAAAAGGTTTACCTGTTTTCAAACATACTGAGACTGTCTTATAAGAGGTTAGTAGAGAAACTTTAGAGGAATGAAGAAAAAGAAGAAAACTACAATTGGTTCATAAAATTCGGAATAGTAATGCCCCTGATTATTTATGAATAAAAAAAAGAAGATGTGGTATGATTGACCAAAATGACACAGAAATTAACAATTATAGGTAACAGTACGGTCTTCAACAAGAGCAAAGCCCGTACCGCATAGTCAGCTATAAAAGGTCCCGCAATGACAATGTAAAACAATTCAAACGAGAAAATTGACGGCCTTATGTATATAAAAAATAAATAAAAGAAAAACAAATATGTAACACATAAACAAACGACACCCTCTATATTACAGGCTCCTGAATTAGCAGGGGCCCGCCCGTTCCCCCCCCCCCCCCCGTTTTTTTTTAAAGAAAAGTTGGCTGATTATATTGGGATTCACTGACGCATGACGGTAGCGTGCCGCCTTTTAGGGTTACGTTTTCCGTTTTTTTTTTTCATGATGTTTATTTAATGAGGGGGGATAGGACCTTTATCGGGACTCCGGGATCGGGTGTTTTAGCCTGGGATTTCTGGATATCGTGTTTTTAAGCCCGGGATTTCGGGATCAGGACCCCTCCTAACCCCCCTCTTTAATACAGTGCCATTCGCTACATAAAAAAACCCAATTATAATGGATAAAAGTACAAAAAATTATCTCTATTTTGATATTAAATTCCCACAAATTAAATCTAATATACGAGATATCAGATAAAACTAAAATATCCGATACAATGTCCCCACATACGATTTTGACGTTATTGAATCAAATATGCTTCTAACGTTCCGTATAATTGTCATGATTGCGGGTTTCACAGACGATTTGGAATACGGCTATTTCATTTTGTTGCTTAATAAGAAAACTTTAAAATTAATGTTTTATGTTGAAGCTCTACCGATTCATAAAGAAGGTTAGGGAGAGAGATTTCCTCGCGGAACTGAAGTGTTTTCCGTACTACAATAGTCGGATCCGCTATAATACAAATTAATAGAAAAAAACATCATAATAATTGTACCCGCTAATTCCCTTGTATATAATTGTGCAGAACTGCCATACTAGATATGCCGTAGTCCTTTCGTCTTGACATTCTGGAGAGCAAAAATAAACGCATTTGCAGTGCATAGTTTAGGGCGTATGACATTTGCGCCGATTTTGAAAATTTTCATTCTTTCATTTGCGCCGATTTCATTTTTTCATTTGCGCCGATTAAAATTTTCTCCTAATTGGATTTACATGTAAGTTGCAGTTATTATTTTACATGTAAATACCAGCGAATACAAAGAAAGCCACAACAAAAGATAGAATACTAACGTGGACCTACCTTTTACAAGCAACTTAAGCTATATTTAATATAGGAGGTTCAGACCAAATTTGCCCGCTATGAAAACTTGAGGAAGAAAACCTCAAGATGTCCATTTCTGTGCCCCATTAAATCAGCGAAAAACTAATTTTCAAACGAGGGAAACATTAAGCCAATTAATTGTTGACTGCAGAAAACTAGACGATTCTACACTTCCAAACGACAGTAATTCCATAAATGTGGTTGAAACAATTTCTAGAGATTTGTGTGATAAATTACATCAACAGAGGTTAGCTCAGATCAATTAGGAGATAACTGTATTGTATTTTAAGCTCCGACGGCATCAATTGGGGATTTGATGGTCGCAAATTAAGTTTACTGGCGACACGTTAACGGAGACAGTAAACGGATATTTGCAACCATCAAATCCCAAATTGATGCCGTCGGAGCTTAAAATACAATATTGTTATCTCCATTCTGATGAAACTGACAGAAAACAACGTTAAAACATGTATTTAAAATCTGTCATATGCCGTCTGCGCTTGCGCGTACGTCCCATAGCATCAATTGTCAATTGATGCCATGTAAGAAAGTGACGTTATCCAATCAAAATGAACGTTACAAATGTTGTTGCATTAGAATGCTCTATCATTATAAAAATTCATCATTCAGCACATGGAATTGAACTTTTTTCAATACTTTTCAGAGTTCAAAACAGTTATACAGAGTGTATATCTATGTTATGATTGATAATTCATAACATTTGTACAACTGGCTAACAAAAAAAGGTCTTTAATGATATATAAAAATAAGAGTTGTCTCATTGGCACTCATACCACATCTTCTTATATCTATTCACCTGTAATTTACCTGTAAAAAAAATCGGCGCAAATGAAAGAAAAAATTGGCGCAAATGATATGCAGATCGGCGCAAATGCAAAACGCCGATAATTTATCCATAAAAAAAAAAGAAGAAATCGATTGCCTTTATAATTAAAATGTATATAATTAAATGGTTTCAATTCAAGTTACTTTTTTATTTTTAATTTGTTAATGAAACTAAAGCTTAACATCTTTTATCTAAAGAAAAAAAAAATCCTTTCTTAGGAAAAAAATCAATCCTATAAAATTTATTGTAAAAAGCCATCTGAACAACATGCATTCCAACGTTTTTATAACTATAAGATATCATGGATGATATTCAAGTCGAATTAAAAAGATTACTTCTACAGATAACAACACGTAATCCTTTTTCTTTCGATCGTAAGATAAAGATAAAGATAAGATAAATAATAGTTTATTAAAGTGACACATATTGATCTACATTAAAATACATAAAAACGTTAACATCATAAAAAAGGATCAATACCCAGCCTATAAAGACTTACGAGACACTGTATATACAAATAAAAGCTATAACAGTTATACTGAAGGAAAATGTTTTTTTTATAAAAAGGCATAGTCATGCATTACATGATTTAAAACTGAATATGTACACACAATTATAAAATATATATTCATAAATGCTTCAAAATAATAATATAGAACTTACTAATAAAAATCAACAATAAATACAAAAGAAGTATAATTACAGTTTAGTTCGCTTAAAAACGCCACTAGGGTAAAGGTAAAATCAAAAAATCAAAAATAGTAAGAATTCAGTTATAGTTCAGTAAAAATTTTAGTAAAAATTACAGTAAAAATTTAACGATTAATTCAAAATAAATTCGTCAAGAATCAATTTTTCCAAGTAAAATGGATTTTAAACTACATGAATACATGTATATCCAACAGGCGGAAACATAAAATTGAACACTTTATTAGAGAAGGTGGGGAATATTTGAGATGTTTACATTTGTTTCTATGTTTTTTTTAATATTAAAAGTGCATAAATTATGATTGTTTGCATTTTATATACTAAGTACTTGTTTTTACCTTAATTATAGTATGAAGCTTCGAGATAAGTGTATGCTTTCAAATTACAGACAAATTTTCATAAAACAGTCGATTGTGGTAGTTTCAAATCTACTGACTACCTAAGAGCGGCCCGCTCTAGTCATACATAAGAAATTCACTATACATTGTATTCAATGCACTTTATTTTGTGTATAAAAAAGGCAGTGATAGGCCTTGGAACAGTTAGTTATCAAGTCAGTCCCATTAGGTTTTGATTGCATTTAATGCAATCTTTACCTAAAAATTATTGTAGATATGGGACTGAACTGAAAAGGTTTAAAAATTATACTAACTAACATTACCCATATATGTTTAAGTCAATGATAATCTACACTCAGTCTTCTTCAGCAGGCAACACAAATTTAAAAAAAAAATAGTTTTAAAACCATCTGGCATCATATTGCTAGTAGCACGAGTAGCATTTTTATGGTATACTTAATCCCCATGGATGAGATGTTATAGTTCTGACAACAACATACCAAATATTGCTGACTTTAATACCATTATGGGTGTCCCTAAACGGAACTAATCAGATTCAGTATAATAAACCAATGATTTTTGGTGTTAGACCCCCATTATATCAATATGAGATATGCAGATGCTCCTCCAACTGTATTATAGTACACTGCATATCACGTATCATTGACTTCCCTAAGTGTTTCCTGTTAATTTAAACAATATTTATTCAGATAAATCAACATTAAACATATTATACAATGAAATAATATTAAGGATTCAGAAACAAGCAATTTGCTTTTACAAATCTGTCTCCCTTTACAGACATTATACACTTATTGAACAATACATAAATATAAATACTGGCATGCTCTGTAATAAATATATGAATATGAAAAAGGTGAAAAAGGAAGAAAAAAAAATATTCAGGAGAAAATAAAATAAAAATAATAAATAAACGTGAATTATTGTAATGTATACAGTGTGAAATGTTTGGGTTCCTATTGAGTGATGAGGCATTAACATCAAGGGTTAAAACGTTTACTTTTTATAATATATTTTTGCACCAAACTGAATAAAATACTATTTTGCTCATCTGAGAGTACCGTTGATCCAAAAAGCAAAGTTTTTGTGTTTACTTGGACAGGAAGAACTGAAATAGAATCTAATAGTTCATGTCTTAAATTAGTGTATATAGGACAAGATAACAGAAAGTGAGTATTTGTTTCTACATCACCACAACGACAATTTGGCGAGTCTACTAAATTACGAACGAAAAGGTGAGAATTCAAAGAACTTGAATCCATTCTTAAGCGAGCATGAAGAATTTGACCAAGACGATGTCCTATATAATAATACGTTGGGACCTTACTATTTTGGGTACTAATTTGATTTTTGAATAATGACACAGATTCACATTTTCTTATGTTTAAGTTAAGAGTGTTCCATAGTTTTGTTGTTGCAGGGATAAAATATTCAGAATATAAACGGGTCCGTGTGTTGACTTGGGTAATAATATTTCTTTGTCTTGTATTATGATCATGCCTACTTCCTACTGAATCAGGCAATAAGTCTCTCAAATACTCTGGAGTTTTATTATTCAAAATTTTGTGATAATGAATTAGTCTATGATTGCGTCGTCTTTCAGGTAATTTTTCCCATCGAGTTTCTACATATAAATTGTTTATACTTGTAAGTTTAGTACCCCCCGTGACGATACGCGCTGCGTCAAGCTGAATATTTTCAAGTTTAGCAATCAAATTCTGATTTTGGGAGTCCCAAACGACATCGGCATATTCAAGAATTGGGCGAACAAATGATATGTAAACTTTTTCAAGTGAAAATCTATCAAGAACATTTTTCATTTTTCTCATTATATTTATTCTTTTGTAAGATTTAGAAACTATATAGTCAATATGGTCGTTCCAGGATCCGTTGTTAGAAAAAAAGACACCTAGATGTTTGTCTTTACTAACTGTTTGTAGCTCTTGGGTATTCATATTTAATGGAGGATGAAAGGGTCTATTTATTTTTGTTGAAATTATCATACTTTTAGTTTTTTGGGCATTAAAATTCACAAGCCATTTTTTTTACCAATTATAAATCTTATCTAGATCGTCATTTAAAATTGTAGCTGTTTCTGTTGGATTGTCAACCATAATATATAATGAAGTGTCATCTGCAAATAGCTTAATTTGAGCTTGAATGTCTTCTACAATATCATTTATAAATATCAAAAAAAGGAGAGGGCCTAGAATGGACCCTTGTGGGACGCCAGCATTTACAGGTAACCATTCGGAACATGAACCGTTAATAACCACCCGCTGGACTCTATTTGTAAGATAATTTTCAAACCACCTTAGTAAAGAACCTGATATACCCGCTTGTTGAAGTTTAAATAGCAGCCCTTTATGCCAGACTCGATCAAACGCTTTACTTATATCACAGAATACTACCCTTATTTCTTTACCGCTATCTAAAGCCTTCCCAAAATCATTTGAAATGTTAATTAATTGATTAACCGCTGAATCCCCCCGTGTAAAGCCTGATTGATTTTTCGTTAAAATATTATTACGCATAAGGTGATTGTAAACGTGTTTCCTGTTAAACTAACCAACATGTACACAAAATGTACTCTTCCAAATTTAACATGTCCAACCATTGTTATTGGCCAACAACTTGTCCACTTGATAAACTTTGAGCTCAAATATGTCCTCAATATTTATGAACAAAGGTTTGTGACATTTAATGTTGAATGAACAGACACCAGATAAGATAACCCTGCTTGATTATAGCGGAACATAAGTGACACTACCCAATTTTGTGTTTAATCTGTGTTTTGTGGTAATAAGCATTTGTTTGTTTGTAAAGGGGCAGTAAACGTGATACCACCAAAATTCTTACTTGATCTATGTTTTGTGGTCATACGCATAGCATATAAATTTAATAACATTTGTTAGAGGCAAACTAAAGTCAGAGAAATGAGACACTAAGTTCAGCAATTTTTCCATTTAAAAAGGGGTATAACTCTAGAATTAAAAAAGTGACGCTACCCGAAATCAAACTTTATCTGTGTTTTGTAGTATACGCTTTGTGATAAGTTACATATTATTTTTTATAGAACGGAAACCAATTTTGTGACATACAGACGAATAATTGTAAATTGTAATACCCTTCTTTTACGATGAGACCAGGGGGAAAAGGGGGGGGGGGGGGTATAAACAAAATATCACAACTAGAGGCTCTAAAGAGCCTGTGTCGCTCACCTTGGTCAATGTGAATATTAAACAAAGGAAGCAGATGGATTCATGACAAAATTGTGTTTTGGTGATGGTGATGTGTTTGTACATCTTACTTACTGAACATTCTTGCTGCTAAAAATTATCTCTATTTATAATGAACTTGGCACAGTAGTTTCAGTGGAAAATGTTGGTAAAAATTTACAAATTTTATGAAAATTGTTAAAAATTGACTATAAAGGACAATAACTCCTTAGGGGGTCAATTGACCATTTCGGTCATGTTGACTTATTTGTAAATTTGACTTTGCTGAACATTATTGCTGTTGACAGTTTATCTCTATCTATAATAATATTCACGATAATAACAAAAAACAGCAAAATTTCCTTAAAATTACCAATTCAGGTGCAGCAACCCAACAATGGGTTGTCTGATTCATCTGAAAATTTCAGGGCAGATAGATCTTGACCTGATAAACAATTTTTACCCAGTGGCAGATTTGCTCTAAATGCTTTGGTTTTTGAGTTATAAGCCAAAAACTGCATTTTACCCCCATGTTCTATTTTTAGCCATGGCGGCCATCTTGGTTGGATGGCCAGGTCAAAGGACAAATTTTTTAAACTAGATACCCCAAAGATGATTGTGGCCAAGTTTGGATTAATTTGGCCGAGTAGTTTCAGAAGAGAAGATTTTTGTAAAAGATTAATAAGATTTACGAAAAATGGTTAAAAATTGAATATAAAGGGCAATAACTCCTAAAGGGGTCAACTGACCATTTCGGTCATGTTGACTTATTTGTAAATCTTACTTTGCTGAACATTATTGCTGTTTACAGTTTATCTATATCTATAATAATGTTCAAGATAATAACCAAAAACAGCAAAATTTCCTTAAAATTACCAATTCAGGGGCAGCATCCCAACAACAGGTTGTCCGATTCATCTGAAAATTTCAGAACAGTTAGATCTTGACCTGATCAACAAATTTACCTCTGTCAGATTTGCTCTAAATGCTTTGGTTTTTTAGTTATAAGCCAAAAACTGCATTTTACCCCTATGTTCTATTTTTAGACGTGGCGGCCATCTTGAGTAGTTGGCCGGGTCACCGGACACATTTTTTAAACTAGATACCCCACTGATGATTTTGGCCAAGTTTGGTTTAATTTGGCCCGGTAGTTTCAGAGGATACGATTTTTGTAAAAGTTAACGACGACGGACGACGGACGCAAAGTGATGGGAAAAGCTCACTTGGCCCTTCGGGCCAGGTGAGCTAATAAAAAATGATCTTCACTTGCGATAGCTCTTTCATAAATGTAAATTAATATGTTTGTAAAGTTAAAATATTAGATGAAGGTATTTCACAAATATTATACATTATAAAAATAAAATTGTGAATGGAAATGGGGAATTAGCCAAAGAGACAACAACCCGACCATAGAACAGACAACAGAAGAAGGTCACCAATAGGTCTTCACTTCAGCGAGAAATTCCCGCACCCGGAGGTGTCCTTCAGCTGGCCCCTACACAAATATATATACTAGTTCAGTGATAATGAACGTCATTCTAAACTCTAAATTATACACAAGAAACTAAAATTAAAAATTATACAAGACTAACAAATGCCAGAGGCTTCTGACTTGGGACAGGCGCAAAAATGCGGCGGGGTTAAATATGTTTATGAGATTTCAACCCCTATTACTCTAGCCAATGTAGAAATGTAAACGCATAACAATACGCACATTATAATTCAGTTCAAGAGAGGTCCGAGCCCATAGGCGGATCCAGGGGGGGGGGGGGGGGCCTGGGGGGCCCGGGCCCCCCCTTTCGTGGGAAAAATTTGGTTGATTATATAGGGAATCACTGAAGCATGACTGGAGAGGGCCCCCTCTTAGGTCAGTCAGCGGGCCCCCCTTAGGAAAAGTTCTGGATCCGCCACTGGTCAGCCCGATATCAGAAGATGTAACAAAAGAAAATAAACAAAATGACAATAATACATAAATAATAACAGACTACTAGCAGTTAACTGACATGTCAGCTCTAAGCCTCAATTAAATTGATTGAAATAGTATGTCTTCATCATATGAATATTAGGCACAATCCCTCACGTTAGGGGTTTAGTATCATACCATCATAAAATATATGAGAAGAACATAACCCATGTCATGCCAACAACTGGTTTTTAAATAAATGTGTTTAGTGCCGATGCAAAGACCCTATAAGTGAATCAATATTAAAACCAAAATATGAATCTTTAATGACCTTACAACAGTATCGTAACTATATCCCTTCTTCTTGTCAGCTTCTGACATTTGTGTGCTTTATAAAGAATATTACCATAAAAGATTGGATGTGAAATACCAGAACGTACAAGAAGTCATCTAATCATGTTGAGCTATATTTACGAATGATGTCCTTGTACCGATATTTTTTTTTTAAATGTTTTGACTAGTTTGTGATATCGAAAATCCTGGTGTAATAATTTTTCAGTAATACATACATTTCTCTCGTTAAAATCTAAAACGTTGTTACATAGATACATGAGCGAATCGTACAAGTTGAGGTATATAAACACCGTAACTTAAGATGGAAAAAAGGAATAATCATACTTGGGAAAAATTCAGACAGCAAAGAAATTTGGTAAATAAGTTAAAAAAGAAATCTATGAAAATATATTTTTTAGAACGCTGTTCTGGAGGATCAAAAAGTGCTGATTTTTGGAATACTGTCAAACCTTTCTTTTAAAAAAAATGCAAATCCCAAAGGCAAAAGACTATTTTATTTGAACAAAACAAAATTATAAATAATTCAAACGATGTATCAGATATTTTTAATATTTGTTTTGCTACTGAGAAGATAGGAAATGATGTTATATATGATCCATTAAACAATCATAGCATAAATGCCATACATGAACAAAATCACTTGAAAACAGATGCAAATTTTAAATTTCAAAAGGTGACATCAGAAAAAGTGGAAAAAAAAATCATCAATAAAGTTAATGTCAAAAAAGCAACTGGAGCAGATGGGATACCAGCAAAAATAGTTAAAGCAAGTAAATCTGTCGTTGCACCTCAGCTGACAAGTCTTATAAAGGAGTAGGTTCAGTAAGACCCTTTTTTGGCCCCACAATTAAGCAGTTTTGCAAAATTGTGAAAATGTAATCTTTTAGCTATTATTTGGAAAGTAAAATTGAGAATGGAAATGGGGAATGTGTCAAAGAGACAACAACCCGACCAAATAAAAAACAACAGCAAAGGGTCACCAACAGGTCTCCAATGTAGCGAGAAATTCCCGCACCCGTAGAATGCTTCTGCTACACAAATATGTGCTGTTTTTGACAATACAATGCACATATATCGTGTACTAGCATCATAAAGTCATGCTAAATTACTGAAATCTTCACAATTATAGCATTTTAGTTAAATTTTAGACGGTTTACGTCTTAAATGAAAGTGGCCGCATTCGTGTTCGATCATTCATAATATTGAAATGTAAGTTGTATTTGATGATAATACATAACATATAAAGGTTGAGGATGAACACGGATGCGGCCACTTTCATTTTTGACGAAAACCATCTGAAAAGTGACGTTTTTTGGCATATTTATAGATTTTTCATATTTAAGCTTCAATCGGAGCGTTTTTAATGACTGAATCAGTTAAAATATTTAGCATAAACTAATCGAATCAATTAAAATAGACACTTAAGTGTTTAAAAAGTGTCCTAAATATCTCGTTAGATGAAACTGAAATTTGGGGCCAAAATCGGCCCTTACCGGACCTACTCCTTTGACTGTGGACACGGGCATATTTCCAGACAAACTTAAAGAAGCCCAAGTTACACCCTTACATAAGAAGAGCGACTCACTTCTGAAATCAAATTACAGACCAGTCAGTGTGTTACCTATTTTTTCAAAATTTTACGAAAAGATATTTGAAATACAGTTATACGATTTCTTGGATTCCATTTTTAATCCTTATCTATGTGCTTTCCGTAGAGGACATGGATGTCAGACTACGTTGCTCAGATTACTGGAAGACTGGCGTAAAGCTTTAGACAAAACCTTATATATAGCTGCAGTTCTTATGGATTTATCAAAAGCTTTTGACTGCTTACCTCATGAAATTTTACAAGATAAATTACTAGCATATGGTGTTTCTATCTGTTTTTATATTTTTCTATGCTATAGGCAAACATTGAAAGTTGTAAAACATGTCATATAAGGGCGATAACTCCTATAAGAAATCATTTGACCGTTTTGACGTGAATGGACATTAGGTAGGACTCAATTTTCTTAAACATTTTTTTTTCGCATCAGGTTTTCAATAGACAGCATTTGCATTTCATTCCTGTTTAAAGTTTAACCAAAACTGTCAGACGACTTCCTTTAAGATATGTGCATGGTAATATTTCAATGGTCCAGTAGTTTCAGAGAAGATGATTTTTGGAAAAGTGAAGAACGTCAAGTGACGTGAAATGCTCACTTGGTAGGGCCAGGTCAGATAAAAAAGAACTCTCAAAGTAAACCACCACTTAAGACCAAAACCAGCAGAAAACGAACATGACAGAGCAGAAACATTGAATGAACAATTCAATGCATATATTTGTAACAACTTAGACATGCGCGTAGCTACGTTTACGTCAAAACGCCCGGGCGTACACTTGAATATTGAAAAAAAAACCAAATAAATAATCGACATAAATAAGAAAAACTGGCCAAAAGCACATCAGCCTTGTGCTTCTTTTTTCAATGGATTGTAATTTTAAATAAAAAGGGACTTTTACTCAAATAGATCATTTCAATAATATATTTGTTCGAATCTTTTGTAAAAGTCTTAATCTACTATGAATGAGGTCATCAATTCTACGTACTTTTCTTATATTTAAAGCAATTCACTATCTGCTCAGATTCGATATGCTGTTTGTGTTTTTGTCGAGCCCGTGATTTATGTCCCAAAAGCGAGACAAAGCGGCGTCAATATTTAGGTTCCGAATGTGGATAAAGTCTTTTGAATGACTCTCCGTGAAAAACGAAAGTTGGACAGAAACTGTTTATGATCAAAAGAGTATTCAGAGCAATATAAGAGGGTGGTAAAGGGGGGTGCTTGCACGAAAAAAACGTGAAATAAGACATAATTTCACGTTGAACGTGAAATAATTTCTGTAATGAACGTTGCACGAAAAATAAATACTTTTATTTGAACCTTTTGTGACTGAGTCACTATCTTCTTGTATATGTTAACTCTTTGTTTTACTTGATATTCCCGATTTAGTATACACATTTATAATATAATTGGTTTACGGCTTTTAAAAAAGTATTTCTTGACGATCCTTGCCAAGCTTTTGAATTTTATTTGAAAAATACCGAGCACGCAAAATAAGACTTTGAAAATCACGATGCACGTTAAATTAAATAAGCAGAACACGTTGAACGAGGCACCCGTCTTGCACGACTGAACGTCAAATAAAAAAGGAAAAACACGTTGAACGTGAAATAAAAAACGGTGATCACGTTGCACGAAAATAACCCTTTACCACCCTTATATAATAATGCAATTATATCATTAATTTTCCCGCATTTTATGGACAAGATGTATTTCTTTCTGCAATTAATAAGTGGTCGCAGTTTGGGCTTACATTTTTGTTATTTCTCAATTACATTAACTACTTGTCGAACCTTCATCGAATTTTCTATGACTAGTGTCTAAAGCTAACTGAATTTTGAAAGCATTTGTTTTCGTTCATTTTTCTGTTCTTTTCTGATAGACAGATAGCCGGACTCTTCCTTACGCAATTAATTGTTTTACATGCTCAATTTATATAATAAACCTTCATAGATTGTAGTGAAATATTCCAGATCAAGAAAAAAATATCAAAAGAAAATTTAAATTTTTTTTTTAAATCCCTTTAAAGGAATGATAAATTGATTCACTTTTTGTGGGAAGAAATCTTAGGTGTTCCAGAATTTTTAAATATTGCACCTCTTAGAAATATTTTTTTTCGTGTTCATTAAAAGGTGCTTTTGTCGATTGTATGCTCACTCACGGCACCCTTTAAACTTATTTAAAAGTAATATATGTTTGGACGTTTTCTCTAAAACCAATGACCATTAGGCTAGCTTCCAGTTTAACACGATGAAAAAGTTAACATATTACAAAATTTAAGCAAAACAAATAAACCGTTTAGATTCAAAAGTATGTTGCTATCAATGATTTTCTACTGACAGGAATCATTACGGTATCTCATTCTCGATAGCTTTCGCGGGATTCGTCCCATTCGAACCCACTATCAGCAGGTGCTTTAACATTGAGCGGTTGGCTACCCTCATATCCCTCGCCAAAGTTCGGGCGTACACGTAAAAATGACCCAGCTACGCCACTGTTAGAAGACATCAACTAAATATGTACCACTGAATAAACCGTTAAATCCCAAATGTAAAGACCAGAGACATATAATACAATTGTATTATATGTGTCTGGAAAGACATAATAAATTAAGTAGGGCGAGAGAAAAAAATAGAAATGAATGAGCAGCTATCATATCATTATTATCATTATTATTCACTAATTTTACAACAATCATCAATACCAGCTTAATACCTTATAAATGGACAACAGCAGACATTAGTGCATTTCGCTAAGTATCTCAAACGCGCATTTTCTGTCAGGATGTCAGGCTAACGCATGCCCTAATCAAATATTTTAAAAACATATATATAGTTTCATTACAATATGTCTTGCTAATTATTTCAATACTTTATGCTTTAAAATCTTTTATTTTTAATTAATTCCTCTGTTTTTCATTATCATACTAAATAAAACATGTCTGTGTAGATGGAATAACCAAACTAAAAAGATGTTAATTCTCTCTGTTTCCGCTTTCCGTTTCCGTTCCGTATTCCGTTTCCACCGTTTATAGAAACACCGGGGGGTCTGGGATTTTTTTGTTATACGATCAATGCATTTAAATGTGGACATGTCGTTGGAACCCCCCCCCCCCTTTTTTGTCCTGGGTTAGGAACCCCTCCTTTTTAAAATGACTGGATTCGCCCCTGAATACTTCTTTAGTATACAAACTGAAGTCTCTCGTTTTCTCTTGCCAGTTTTCACAGGTTTTCTCAGTGCTTTAACTATTGATTAATGGTAATTTATTAGCATTGATTTTGTTCAAAGACAGTTGTTTATATTAAACATAATCATTTGCAACACATACATTAAATCTTGGGGGGTTATTGCTTGATATACGGTCGCAAATATATTATAAATATTTAGAGCAAATATAACGATTGCAATTAGTTAATTTTGCTAATTTAAATTCATTGTTTACAAAGTAAATTATTATTTTGCACTAATATACTGCAGTGATGACTATTTATCTTAATAATGTATCAGGGTTGTAGGGTATTGCAGATATGGCTTACTGTAAAAGTGGTTTCAGGGATTATAGAGACGTACTGTTTCATTTTTACAACACACAAATAGGACAGTTTCTGTATTTATATCCATTGGATTTATATATAAATAAAATGTGATTAATTTGATAATAACTAAGCGTTAAAATAAGTGAGACGTGATATTTTTTTCGAGATTGGGAGAGACCGATTTTATTGAACTCCTCTGAAACCATACAAAGTCAAAAATATTTGTGGTATGACGAACGTATAAATGTAGTGTTTTGTACTTCCTAAATTTTTCTTTGAAACAATATTAATATAAACGAGTCTTAATAGAAAACTACGTTCAAACCTATGATTGCGTTGGATAAAAACCGCAATTTTTATACGTGTGCATGTAAAACAAATTTCGTTGTAGAAGCACCTAAAAACAGCACAAACAACATTTTCCAAAAGACCAAAAAAGTGAAAAAGTATATTTAAACAAAACACATTTGACTAACAGGTCGAACAACTGATGTTCTTAATATATATTTATATAACAGTATTCTTTAAATGGAATTGGATTACCTCCCTTAAACTCCTTTTAAATTGTATAAATTGTCATTTAACCAGGAAACCCCTTGTTTTCCCCTTTTTTTACCCTATTTGCTATATGATTAGAGCCATAACCCCCCTCCCCCCCCCTTTTGTGGTATAATTTTAGAGAGATTTATACACTTAAACATAAGTTATTGACTGAAAACTACAAAAATGCTTATCTAGGTCCCTTTTTTTGGCCCCTAATTCCTAAACGTTTGGGACCATAACCCCCAAAATCAATCCCAACCTTTCTTTTGTAGTTATAAACATTGTGATAAAAAAAATTTGATTTCAATTTACTTATACTAAAGTTATTATCCGTCCTGTCTTCGGACGACGCATCGACAACAACGACGTGATACCAATATACAACAATTTTTTTCTTTATTTTTTGCGGTTGTATAAAAATAACTTAATTACATTGTTTACACAAGTTCCCATTTCGCCTTAGTTTAATCATTTTTACCTGAAAATTTGTACTAAGACCAAATGGGATTAATTTAATATAATGATTTTGACAGTTTTGGCGAAATGAGAATAAGCTGACTGAAGCAAGGACTTGTATACTAAGACAAATCCTCATCTGAAGTAATAGGTGAAAATACAAACATGCATCTTTATTAAACTATCAGTTATAAATGTTTGTCCAACATATCTGTCGGGAAAAAAAATCATGAACAGATTATTGTATGCTTTACTTTTATTACTATTACTATATCAGAAATTCTCAAAAATATAAATCATACATGTTAATCACTTCTCTTTCTGAATTATAAGTTGGTAAATAGTACCTCAAAAGTTGTCAATGGGCTTTACATCGCTTTATAAGTTGATGAACGAACAAGACTTAAAATGAGATTAATACACTCCCCCCTCCCAGTATGCAAAAAGACTTGAACCACGTCACAGAAGTCAGGAAGTTCAAAAATAAATAAAATTATTAATAATTTCCCATTGTCTTCTTAATTAGTGTTCATATGCAGATAAAACTTTGTGAATATGGTTTTTTTTATGGTATTATGAACATAGTAAGATGATTAGTAAAGAATCGTGAATTTTCCCTTTAAGTCTTTCTATACCTAAATACAAAATATAACCTACAAAATAAAAAAAACATAAAAGGGAAGTTATTTATGAAAGAGGAAGCATAACAAATCAATGGTAAAACATATCTGTCACATTATAAAAATTTTAATCACAACATTTTTCGAGATGTTCTCTAGTTTCCTGATCATGACCTAGTTCGAAACTGTGATCACACCTTGGACAATGAGTTAAATTGATATCTTCTACTTTCCTCATAGCAATTTCAAGCGCTAATTCAGTGTCACTGTCCACAGAGTTGAAGTCATTTAAATCAGGAACAGTATCTAATAAATTATCTGGGTCTGTATCCGGTTTTTCAACTTTTAATTTTGTGGCTAGATTAGTTCCTTCCTTGTTCGTTTTGTCTTGTTTTGACGTGTGGGCAGAATCAGTTTGTATAGCATCAACAACATTGAACATATCATAAACATTTTCTTCCCTTCTTCTCATTGGACCTCTAGCTGCTAGCTGAGACTGAAATTAAATGTACAAAATATAAAAAAAGACCCAATATATTGCTTCACTGAGCACAATGGTCCAACCCTGCACAAATTTGGGCAAAAATTGACACAATATTCGCGCTTGATACAGGTCTAAATTTGGATTGTAATAAAATATTTGACACATAATAGGTTTCTGACACAGAATAACTAGTAAAAAAAATAGAAATGGTTAAATGATTTGAATTTTATATATTTCTTTTTTTTTTGCTTTTGTGCAATACACTATGCTGTTGCAAATTGACCCCCAAAATAAAATTATTTGAAGAAATTTTCTTTTTTATTTCTGAAATCTAAAATGAGAAAAAAATCAATCACGACCTTCCTTTTGTGGTTATAAACCTTGTGTTAAAATTTCAAAGATTTCTATTCACTTATACTAAAGTTATTGTCCAGAAACAAACTGTCTTCGCATGATGACGACATGATACCAATATACAACTGCAAATTTTTTAGCGGTTGTATTACAAAATGACAAAAACCAGGCGCTCCGCAGGGCACAGCTTTATACGACCGCAGAAGTCGAACCCCTTGCTTTTTCCCTTTTTTGCCCCTAATTCAGAAACATTTTGAGCCATAACCCCCAAAAGTCAATACTAACCATCCCTTCATGGTATGGAAACTTGTGGTTTAATTTCAGAGAGATTCATACACTTAAACATAAGTTATTGTTAGAAAACTACAAAAATGATTATTTTGGAGCCCCTTTTTTGCCCCTAATTCCTAAACTATTGGGACCATAACCCCCAATATCAATCCCAACCTTCTTTTAGTGGTATTGAACCTTTTGATAAAAAAATTATATAGAAATCCATACACTTAAATACAAGTTATTGACTGTAAACTAGGAAAATGCTTCTTTTTGGCCCCTTATTCCTACGTATTTGGGAAAATTAACCCCAAACTGAATCCCAACCTTCCCTGTGTTATATGGAACCTTGTGGTACAATGTCAGAAAGATCCATACAGTTACACACAAGTTATTGTCAGGAAACTAGAAACAGATGCTCCGCAGGGCGCAGCTTTATACGACCGCAGAGTTCGAACCCTGAACAGTTGGGGTAAGTATGGACAACACATTTAAGCTTGATACAGCTCTGAATTTCCATTGTGATTAAATGATTGACACAACATAGGTTTCTGACACAGAATGAATGTGGTCTAAGAACTTAAACTTAAAAACTTAAAATTTTTAAATTTGAGACATTTACCTATTATGGTCCAATATCCAAAATCTAAATACATGGTTAGATTCAGCATATCAAAGAACCCTAAGAATTCAATTTTTGATGAAATCATATAAAGTTCAATTTTGGACCCTTTAGACCTCAATGTGAACCAATTTGATAACCGGGCCCAAATATAAAAAATCTAAATACATGTTTAGATTCAGCATATCAAAGAACCCCAAGGATTCAATTTTTGTTGAAATCAAACAAAGTTTAATTTCGGACCCGGATTTGGACCAACTCGAAAACTGGGCCCATAATAAAAAATCTAAGTACATGTGTAGATTCAGCATATCAAAATCAATCCCAACCTTCCTTTTGTGGTCATAAACCTTGTGTTTAAATTTCATAGATTTCTATATACTTAAACTAAAGTTATAGTGCGAAAACCAATGTGTCTTTGGACGACGATGACGACGCCAACATTATACCAAAATACGACCGCAAAATTTTTTGCGGTCGTATAAAAATGCTTTTTTTTGGCCCCTTTTTGGCCCATAATTCCTAGACTGTTTGCCCAATAACCCTTTAAAATAAATCCCAACGTTTTACTCATGGTGTTAAATATTGTGGTTACAATTTCAAAACAGCTGAAATACTAATACACAACTTTTTGTCCTGAAACCAGATAAATGCTGTTTTTGGCCCCTTTGGGACCATAACCTCCAAAATCAATCCCAAGCTTCCTTTTGAGGATATAAATTTTAAACATTGTGTTAAAATTTTATTGATTTCTTTTTACTTATTTAAATTATTATCTGGAAACCATCTGTCCTGGACGACGCTGACGATGTAATACCAATATACGACCAATTTTTTTTTAATTTTTGCGGTCGTATAAAAATCAGGACTTTAAATTAGAGGGGGGCAAGGGGTTTAACTGTTATGCTGTTATGGGATAATTCAAATCTTTGTTATCCGTTATTCTGAAAATATATTTGCTGTTAGCTGTTATTGTATTATTCCTTGTTAGCTGTTATAGGACTATTATTTTTATTGTTATCTGTTAACTGAGATTGTATTTGCTGTTTTTAAAACTGTTATTGAAAATTGGAATGTTAGCATTTTGATAGCCAATATTAAGTAGAAATTGAAGAAAAACTAGAGGCTCTAAAGAGCCTGTGTCGCTCACCTTGGTCTATGTGAATATTAAACAAAGGAAGCAGATGGATTCGTGACAAAATTGTGTTTTGGTGATGGTGATGTGTTTGTACATCTTACTTTACTCAACAGTCTTGCTGCTTACAATTATCTCTATCTATAATGAACTTGGCCCAGTAGTTTCAGTGGAAAATGTGAATAAAAATTTACAAATTTTATGAAAATTGTTAAAAATTGACTATAAAGGACAATAACTCCTTAGGGGCTCAATTGACCATTTTAATAACCAAAATCTGCAAAATTTCCTTCAAATTACTTATTTCGGGGCAGCAACCCAACAACCGGTTGTCAGATTCATTTGAATTTCAGGGCAGATAGATTTTCACTTGATGAACAATTTTACCCCATGTCAGATTTGCTCTAAATGCTTTGGTTTCAGAGATATAAGCCAAAATCTACATTTCACCCCTATGTTCTATTTTTAGCCATGGCGGTCATCCTGGTTGGTTGGCAGGGTCACGCCACACATTTTTTAAACTAGATACCCCAAAGATGATTGTGGCCAAGTTTGGATTAATTTGGTCAAGGAGTTTCAGAGGAGAAGATTTTTGTAATAGATAACTAAGATTTACGAAAAATGGTTAAAAAATTGACAATAAAGGGCAATAACTCCTAAAGGGGTCAACTGACCATTTCGGTCATGTTGACTTATTTGTAAATCTTACTTTGCTGAACATTATTGCTGTTTACAGTTTATCTCTATCTATAATAATATTCAAGATAATAACCAAAAACAGCAAAATATCCTTAAAATTAATAATTCAGGGGCAGCAACCCAACAACGGATTGTCTGATTCATCTGAAAATTTCAGGGCAGATAGATCTTGACCTGATAAACAAATTGACCCCTTGTCCAGATTTGCTTTAAATGCTTTGGTTTTTGAGTTAATTGTTATAAGCCAAAAACTGCATTTTACCCCTATTTTCTATTTTTAGCCATGGTGGCCGACCAATCTTGGTTGGTTGGCGGGGTCATGCCACACATTTTTTAAACTAAATACCCAAATGATGATTGTGGCCAAGTTTGGTTTAATTTGGCCCAGTAGTTTCAGAGGAGAAGATTTTTGTAAAAGTTAACGACGACGGACGCCAAGTGATGAGAAAAGCTCACTTGGCCCTGTGGGCCAGGTGAGCTAAAAAGTAAAATCATAAAAATACTGAACTTAGAGGAAAATCAATTCGGAATGTCCATAATCACATGGCAAAATCAAATAACAAAACGCATCAAAAATGAATGGACAAGAACTGTTAGAAGTGCTACTCCCCTCTTTGTATTCACATGAAAGAGAACCCTGACAGTAAAATTTTCAAAAGCTTCACATAGTGAAAGTTGAAGCTCAGAAATTGCTGCTGCAAATAAAGACATATTTCAACAGCTTCAATTTAATTTTTCTAAAAAATATCCTTTTAAGGATCCAACAGCAGTTTCAATGCGGTACCCAAATTCTCCATATTCAATTATTTCACATAAGATGCAGGATTGTTGTTTTATTTGGTGTCATCCAAATTTTCACTCAGGTCAATTATTATTATGCTATCAGAATAGTCACTTGAGCCAATTTCTATCATGCTATCAGAATAGCCACTTGAGCCAGTTTCTATTACCGGTATATTATCATAATTAACTATCAATTACATTTCCTCTGGGTATTTTTGTTTTTTATAAATAAGGGTTATTATGTGGTCATTGAATAAAAATTCTATGTTGTGCATCAATTCTATGACAAAATCTATACGAGAAAATTGCTTTTTAGAAAAAAAGTGTTCTAAATATCAAATTAATATAAGGTGGCACTGCATGGCTTCATTTTCTTGAAAAATAATTAAAAAAAACAACAAAAATTATCTATCAAATGCCCCTTATTTTCAAATATTCCTTAAACAAATACAGAAACTAGTGATTCTTTTCACTTTTAAAGTAGAAATTTGTACAAATTGTAATTTCAAACATGGATTTTTTTTTGTACAGGTTACAATTTGCATTTTTTACAAATTACAATTGTACAAAGTAAAAATACAAATTATAATTTTACATTTTTTTTGGTACAAATCATAATTTGTACAAAATCAAAATAAGCTTGTACACAATATATATAAAAGGTGTTCCTGTTAAGGTTGTATATGGTCATATGGACCTAGGCCTATTCTCATCCTGGCCATATGTTTTCCTTTTTTGTGATATTAAGAATTGTTCAAATTTGAATTTAACATATATATGGGGATAATGTTCCATGTACCCCCATGCGTACATGTATATCAAATTCAAATCAATTATTAAAATATGTAAAAGGAAAGCATATGACCAAGGATACCTGATGAGGATCATAATTAAATTGAATATATATGTCTCTGTTAATGACTAGCTAGGTCCATACAACCAGTTATAATTATAATAAAATCTACTGTATTGGTCCTGGACTGGACTTATTTCAAGATTTCATTACTGTTATCTGTTATTGTCCCTTTTCAATTCCTTGTTATCTGTTTTAAGCTAAATCAATTTACTGTTTTGCTGTTATTGGAACCCCCCTTGCCCCTCTCAAAATTAGGTACAGGTTTTTCAATTCAATTCAATTCAATATTTATTGGAAAGAGCACAATAGAGGAGTGATCCAAATACAGACAATACTATATTTAAACATCATATAAATGATATGATCCATGTAACAACAAGTCACAAGTAAATTCCATGTATATCATAACATTCAAAATTTCTAGTGATACCATACACATATAAAGTATGAATTCTAAATTTTCTTAATTTTACTTAAAACACTATCACCTATATAAGATATGTGTGTGTATGCACAAACTATTATAAAGAATTATTATCAGATGAAACAGTATTGTGGTCTCTCAAATCAAGAGCTTCTTCAATATACATACAATTCTTTAGAAGTTTCGATCAAATACATGCTTGTGATGGTCCTTTTAATTCTGTTGACAGTTATGATTTTTCTACTCTCTAAACTACATTTCCACACTTCACACATTTCAAGAAAAAGCTTTCATATTTAATTAAATGGCCTTTAGAAACAATCTAATTGCAAATTTATTTGATGTTACTCGTTTAAACATGTTAAAGCTTTTTTTTCTGTAAAATCAATTCTTAAAACACTGTAAAAATGATCATTCTGATCAGAGGTGGATTTAGAGTTTTTTTTAAGGGGGCCGGGCCCCCCTTTTGTGAAAAAATTTGGTTGATTATATAGGGAATAACTAAAGCATGACTGCAGCAGGTCCCCTCTCAGGCAGTCAATGGGCCCCCTCTTATGAAAATTTCTAGATCCACCACTGCTGATTGATATAGTGGTATTGTCACTAAGTGCGTTGGAATGAACAGTGGTATAGCAAACATTGAATTCCCTCACAAAATGTTATCACACACTATAGTGTGAATCACATTATCCAAAAGCTACTCACTTCTCTATTATACTGTCCCTGAAGGTTGAAACCTCCATATGATTCAGGTGAGCTTGGGTTTCTTGGTTCGAACAAACTTTGATGAGGTAGTCGTCCATCATCTGGCCTCTACAATAAATAAAAGTCACTATTTAAAGCATTTATCTGTTAACTTATTTCTTGATAGTGCTAATTTCTTGATAGTGCTAATTTATTTATTGAACCTTTTGTAAAAATTTATAGAGATCCATTTACTTAAACTAAAGTTATTGTCTGGAAACTAAATGCATCTTCGGACGACGACGCAGACAAAATGATAGCATTATTTGACGCAAAAAAAATTCTCGGTGTTATAAAAAATACTTCTATAGAAATAAACAATATACGACCAAAACATTTTCAATTTTTGCGGTTGTATAAAAATGTGGTACGATTGCCAATGAGACAACTATCAACCACATACCAAATGAAGTAGAATTTTAAAAATTATTTGTGACTGTATGGAATTCAACAATGAGCAAAACCCATACCACATAGTACTGTAATTGGATAAAACATTTGTTTTTTTATTTTCATTTGAAGATTTTTTGCTTTTGCACAATACTGTGCAATTGAAGAGTTTTTGCTGCTATTGCGCAATACTGTTCAATTGAAGATTTTTTGCTATTGCACATTACTGTGCATTTGAAGATTTCTTGCTATTGTGCAATACTGTGCAATTGATGATTTCTTGCTATTGTGCAATACTGTGACTGTAATTGAAAATTTCTTGCTATTGTGCACTACTGTGACTGTAATTGAAGAGGTTTTGCTATTGTGCGATACTTTGCAATTGAAGATTTCTTGCTATTGCCCAACACTGTGTAATTGAAAATTTCTTGCTACTGGTATTGCAAAATACTATGCAATTGAAGATTTCTTGCTACGTGTATTACACAATACTGTGTAATTGAAGATTTCTTGCTATTGCTAAATACTGTGCAATTTCAGATTGCTTGCAATATTTAAGGATGTATTCTTTTGACTTTTCAGTCTCATTCAGTCTTGTTAAAATCTCGTTCTTGAATTATTTTCAAAACATGTGATACAAGTGGAAAATATGAATGCATTTTAAAAATATCATAATCAAACCTAACTCTGTGAAATAATTGTGTACTTACAATATATGGTTTTTGAGTAATCCAGTTTTCAAATTATACGACCAATCAAGTCAGTTTTTTTAGCCAAAATTTGAGAAAATGGATTAGGGATACAAGAAATGATTTTACAAGAATCATGTACATCCCATATCATTTTGGTCTTTTCAAATTTCTTAGATATGTATTTTTTCAATAATTTATAACAAACAAAAAAAATTCTTAAAATTGAGAAAAATCACAAAAATACAAAATTGACAACATGGTAAATTTTACACAAAAAAGCAAATCTATAGTTTTTTTAAGTAAAATTTATTCAGATTGGTCCATTCCATCTTTATAGAAAGTATGAAAAAAAGTTTAATTGTGGAACTGTGATTTTTTTCACGATAAAAGCCCCAAAATAGGTAAAAAACGTTGAAAATGGGAAAATCATCAAAATTGAGCATTTTCAAAGGGACGTAGCAAAAAAAGAAGTGCACCACCATATGATTTTTTCTTCACCAAATTTTTTGTTACAGTCTTATAAACCCAAAAATCAGGTTAAGCAAAAACGTTTAATTCTAGAAATTTTTGGCTCCTCAGAGGTGTACATCCTTCAGCAATACTGTGCAAATTTATGAATTAAACTATTAGTAAACAGTATTCATATTATTTTTTTTAATTTAAACACAAGCTTGCTATATCATCTATATTTTTGTTTTCAAACAAAATCTATTAAATAAGAATAAAAAATGTACCATTCTTTTATACTGAGAGACTTCAGCTTCCAGTTCAGCCACTCTATTTTGTGCCTTCTCTCGATCTTTTCTTTCTGATTCAAAATCTTCAGTACAGATTTGAATTTGAGCCTTCAATGCACTTATTGTCTCTACATCACTACGTAAGTGGCCATCATCATGTCCTAAATTACCACATTCAACATCATTTTGAAGCCTCATAAGTTCAGATGACTTTTCTATGAGTTGTTGATTTCTTTCATCTAGTTCTTCTTGGCACTGAAATATTGTCAAAGATGTTTTGTAATAATGTAATAAATGACTCTTAACTATGAAAAAATATAAATGATATCTCCATGAAATCTCAATTTTTTTTTTAGATTTTATTTTCCCCCCTATTTGTATACATTGTGCATTGTGAATCTTGTTTTTGAGTCATTTTAATTTCAAAAGATGATGTATTGAATATGAAACAGGCTAAAATGTCTTGCCTTCTTTACTAACCATTAATTGATATTATGTTGACAGTCCTAAATATAAAGCTTTACTACAACTAAATGTGTATCACAACAATTTAACATGATCCAAGAAAGTAAAGTCAAGGTCAGATCAACCATACTGGAAATACATGTACATACACAAAATTAAACTGGACCCCTGCTGTTGTTTCAATCTTATCTACACAAACGTGTGGAAGTATCAATCAGCGGGTGGTCAGTTAAACACAAAATATGCTTTAAATATAGATGACCTATTGCACATGGAAGAAACAAACTAAACCAGGAGAATTCAACATCAATCAAGGGACCCACAAGGTAAGATAAACGCTGCCAGACAGACATGTACACCTTAATATCATTACATATTTTAAATACAGTTGACCTTTTGCATTTAGTATCCAAGAAACAAACAAAACCAGGAAAACATAAGACTGACCAATAAACCATGAAAATGAGGTCATGGTCAGATGATAATTGCCAGACAGACATATACACCTTACAATCATTTCATAAATGAAACATAGTTGACATATTGCATACAGTATTAGAAAAACAGACCAAAACACACAAACTTAAATTTTTAAAACCACTGAACCATGAAAATGATGTGAAGGTCAGATGACATATACCAGCTGGCCAATACACACCTTACAATCATTTCATACACCAAATATAGGCGAAATATTGCTTATATATCTGAGATATGGACTTAACCACAAAAACTTAACCTTGTTCACTGATCCATGAAAGGAGGTTGAGGTCAAGTGAAAACTATATGCAGATACAAGTACCTTTCAAGGTATGCACATACCAAATACAGTTATCTACCTTATTACTCATACATTTTATTTAATAAGAAAGAAATCAAGAACACTAAAAATCTTTTTTTTTCAAGTAGTCACTGAACCATGAAAATAAGGTTAAGGACAATCAACATATGACAAATGAAAACTTGATAAAATAAGGCATCTATATACAAAGTATGAAGGATTCAGGTCTTCTACCTTCTGAAATATTAAGCTTTTAAGAAGTAAATTAATGCCGCGGTGACAAATTTTGCAGACTTGACAAATAAAGCCATTATCATTATTTTAATTAATGGATAGTAAATCAGCTTGAAGGGTTCAAACCAATGATGTCTTACATCAGAGTAAGTGAGATCAACGTCTTTGTTACTTAGATACAGTATATCATCTTGAAATATTTTCTTTGGTATGTTTGCCTAATGTCTACGAAATGAATATTATATTACTATTACATGTATTGGGAAATTAATACTAAAATAGCATTAGTTTCAGTTAATAGAATTCAAAAGTAGCAAATGACCTTTTAGTTAAGGAATGGCACTATATGTGACTAATATTTTTTCTGTATATGAAGGAATAACATTAAAAAAATGGTGCACACTGAATAACCAAAAAATTTGAGGTTATTTCAAATAGACAGAAACATATTACAGTCATTACTTAAATATAATATAACTTATTTCTAAATTCCATTTTTATGGAGCAAATCATAAAAAAAAGTTGATGACATGGTCACACTACAAAATGATGTCCACGAGAAAAAGCTTATAAACAAAAAAAAGTTTCAGCCAATCAGAAGATGTGTTACATCTAAAATTAAATTATTAAGTAATGACAGAACTGATGCTTCCTCTTATTACCTGTTTCTTTTCACGTTCCAGTTTTTGTAGGCGCCTGCTAGCATCTTCCAAAGCAGCATTTATTGCCTGAATTCTATCAGGCTGAACATGATTTTGCTCTATTTGTTGCCAGTATCTTTCTTTTTGTGACATATATTCTTGCCATCTCTTGTTCATTTTAACTAACTGAAAATATATCATTGCACCTTATTTCAGTAAGACTCCTCCATTTAGAGTGTTGAAATTTATCAAGAGTGAGAAAAATTTATTTCAATTTGTATGAAAATAAAACAATAAGTCAAGTGAAAAACAGCAGCCATCAGGCAGCCAGCTGATCATCCAGGCTGCTGTTCTTCACTTGACTTATTGTTTTATTTTCAAACATTTTTTTTCTCACTTTTGAGAAATTACAATAACTTTAGTTAACTTTCATATTTTCTATGGTAATTTTTTAAATTGTACAAGTCAATGCTTTAAGACTTCAGTTTGTCTTCAACATGTTCAAATCAGTATCTTGTTTACTTTCTCAAAGTAATGTGAATAAAATATCAGAAAGGCTGAGACTTATATTGGAAAATCACTATGAATGTAAATCTAACAAACCCAGTGACAGGGTTCCCATAGGGATTCTGAAAAGTATTCTTCTTATATGCTTTGTAACTGTAAAAAGTAAAATCACAAAAATACTGAACTCTGAGGAAAATTCAAAACGCAAATTCCTAATCAAATGGCAAAATCAAAAACTCAAACACATTAAACAGATGGATAACAACTGTCATATTCCTGACTTGATTCAGGCATTTTCTTAAGTTTAAAACATTTTAAAACGATGGATTGAACCTCAGCAGGTTTTATAGCTAGCAAAACCTCTCACTTGTATGACAGTCACATCAAATTCAATTACACTGACAACACTGTGTGAACAAAACAAACACACATAATAGGTAAAAATGTCAAAAATACAGCAGCCATTTAAACACTGTGCTAAAATCAAAACCACAAAAAAAAACCCAAAAACAAACATGTAAGTGAGGAAATGTTACTTAATGTTAACAGATGGTAGATAAAAGCCCAACATTTGATGAAAAGTTAATGGCAAATGCAAGGTCTGATGATCTAAATGTTGGAGTCTTTTACATCTTTATTTATATGCAATTTTTATATAGATTAGACCATTGGTTTTCCTGTTTGAATGGTTTTACACTAGTAATTTTTGAGGCCCTTTATATCTTGCTGTTCGGTGTGTGCTAAGGCTCAGTGTTAAAGGCCGCACATTGACCTATAATGGTGTACTTTTATAAATTGTTACTAGGATGGAGAGTTGTCTCATTGGCACTCATACCACATCTTCCTATATCTATCAGTTAAATAACATGACTTATTTTTTTCCAAAAGAAGTAATGAAATTATATTCTCAGAATTATCTATTACATGTTCTTTGGATATATTCAAAAATTGTCTTCTAAGACAGGCTACAACAAACATGACAAAGTCATATTGATATAAACCATTGTTATTGTTGTTTAAATGTAACCATGTTAACTCACCTCACTTAATTTGTCTTTCAAACTAGCATTCTCCTCCTGTAACTTTTCTACATCTGTTTGACTTGACGAGATACCTCCCTGTAATAAACACAATGAGTTATCTCCCTTTATGATAAGTTAATAGACATGATGAGTTATCTCCTTGTAATAAACACAATGAGTTACCTTCCTTTATGACAAGTTAATAGACCTGATGAATTATCTCCCAGTAATAAACACAATGAGTTACCTTCCTTTATGACAAGTTAATAGACCTGATGAATTATCTCCCAGTAATAAACACAATGAGTTACCTCCCTTTATGATGAGTTATCTCCCTGTATAAGTGTAAGAACCACAGTGATTTATCTCCCTGAATAAAAAGTGAATAATTAATGATTATGATTGACTGATTGCTGTTATCTTAATATCAACGAGCAAATATGTCATATACATTCAGGATTGAATTAAATTATATTGTTATTGGTGTATATAGAATATTTGACTTTTGATAATATAAAGTATTTATGTCCTTAAAGGCAATTTTTAATTCATATGATGTATGTCTATTAGCAACAGAATGAGATAAGTACAACATCAATTATTTTTTTTTATCATTTTTGAAATTTGATTTAAATTAGGTTGATGCAAACCAAATTTTAAAGGCAGTTAGAAATATCATTTCTGATGAATTGAGCATAATAACTGTTTATTTAAATAATTAAAAATTTTCCCCCCAGGCTATTTTAGTGCTGCGGTACTCAGCCCTATCATATTTCAGCACTGTGTTATTAGGCAGACTGCAGCAATATTCAATCAAATGTCAGCGCTATTGTTTTTAATTTTCAAACTTCCAGTATTATTCAGTACAATTGCGAATATGTGATTGACTGGTTCAATTGTCTGAAATATCATTTATTCACCCAATGAAGTCATGTCTTTAAAATTGCTGTGTTAACATCTAGAGATATTGTTGCTCATCCTGGTAAAATAGTCTTCTCTTTTGCCACCATATCACATTCCTTATTCCTAAACCAATACCCTCAGTTCATGAAGCAAATGCAAAATTGTAAAGATCAAAGAGAATTTCGAAATAAAGTGCTTCTCTGAGTGCAGCTGGATAGGACCACAGATGTCCAACCCTGAAAGTTTGGGTCCAAAATCGACCCAATATTCACGCTTGATACAGGTCTGAATTTGGATTGTAATAAAATATTTGACACATAAAAGGTTTTCGACACAGAATAACTGTAGTCAAAGAACTTAAAATTGGTTATATGATTTCAATTAATATTAAATTTTTGTTTTTGTGCAATACACTAAGATGTTGCTAATTGACCCATCCCTCCCCCCCCCAAAAAAAAAGTCATGGCTAAAATTAATATTAATTATTAGTAACTTCTAAAAATAAATTGACAGCTTATCACCAAGACAATACACCATTTCTTAATAGATTTTTTACAAGCAGTGTAAAGACTGTAGTGTAAGGGAGGTAATCAAACATATAAAACATTATCCTTCAAATGGGATTGACTTACCTGCCATACACTGCTTTAAAATTGTCTTAATTATTATTTTACCAGAAAAAGCCATGTTTTTTCCCCTTTTTTGTCCCTCATTCCTATCTGGTTAGATCCATAACCCCCAAAAGTCAATCCTTACCATCCCTTTGATGTATGGAAACTTGTGGTATAATTTCAGAGAGATTCATACACTTAAACACAAGTTATTGTCTGGAAACTACAAAAAAGCTTAAATGGGACCCTATTTTAACCCCTAATTCCTCAACTGTTGGGACTATAACCTTAGTTAATCCCAACATTCCTTTTGTGGTTATAAATCTTGTGTTAAAATTTCATAGATTTCAATTTACTAATACTATAAAAGTTATTATAAATCCAGAAACCATCTGTCTTCAGATGACACTGACGACGACAACAACGTGATACCAATGTACGACCACAAAAATTTTGTGGTTGTATAAAAACAATAGATTACAGTGACAGATCCAGAACTTTTCGTAAGGGGGGACCCGTTGACTGACCTATAATCAACCAAATTTTTCCCAAAATAGGCAATAAAATGAGTGAGTCTCACAGTAAATGTGTGACACTTGGCAGCCATGCACCCTTACAGAATTTGTTCAGCATACTTACATGAACTTTACTTTTTTCACTAAGTTCCAGTTTGACTGCCAGCTTTTGACAATGAACTGCTACATCATGTAACTGTTGCTTTAGTGTATTTGTTTCTTCTGCAAGCGATGAACACAAAATGTCTCTAGTTTCACACTCATTCTTCATTGAACTGATTTTGTCCTGTAACTTTTTTATTTCCGAGAGTTTTTCATCATCACTTGATTTCATTAGTTTTCCTGTACTTTGTAATTTTTCAGAAAGTCCTACAATGGTATGTCTCAAGTCCTTAATCTCTATGTTTTTATTTTCAATGAGCTGCAATTAAACAAATAGAAATAAAAGTATTATTACTAGTATTTGTAAATTTTCAAGTGCAAAGTTCTGGATGATGAATCCTATTTCTTTCTAAATTATGTTAAATAAATGATGATTTAAGACATGTCTTTTTCAATGATTTAAATACTCAATACAAAGATTTTTCTGATAGTAAAATGAAATATATATACCATATCGAACCACTAGTCAGCAAGTGATCTTTAGGCACCTTAATTAAACAGTCTATGGAATTGAGGACAGGGGGCACTTGAGGTCAGTTGTTGTGTTTAATGTTTTGGTTCATTTTAATTTTTTATGTAAATTTCAATGTCATCATTATATTGTTGTTATTACACTGTAATTGTCATGCCTTTGGCCCTTTAATGGGTGTAATTTGTGCTTTAATAAAGATTTGTAATTAAGGATAAAAATTGCATTATATTCATGTTATTCAAAGTTTACAATTTTATTTTTGTAGTATATTTAATAAATCTAGTTTTTTTCAATTACAATATGTATATACCTAAATAAATATTCATGAAATCATGTACAATCATAGATATCTAATAACCTTATACATGTCATAATTATGTCATTATATGTCACATGTGTCAGTTATTAGATATTTCCAATGATACATTTATGAATTTATAGGAGAGTATATAGAGTATATATCTCACTGTTTAAAGGGAATGTACCACTTTTTTTTATATTTTTTTTTTTTTATTATAGCATCTTCTCTTGTTTCATTTTTGTCTTCCTGAACTGGTGGTTGGAAAGTATGATGAGGGGCCTGATGTGTGTGTGTGTGTGGGGGGGGGGGATCTCATGTATCATGAAAATATATAAAAATCTGTAGAAAAATGGATCACGATAGCGAAAATGCGCCGATCACGAAGAACGGAAATAAACCATCAGGCCCATTTATGATGTTTGGAAAGATTTAGTTTCATGCAAATACTACCTCAAAGTATTTAAAATGGAATATTGAATGTCTTGGGCCTTAAAAATCCAAACTCTAGAATTTCCTCTTTTTTAATTGGATGTAATAAATTAGGGATTTTTTTTCTGTATCAGAAGGCCTTCCTTTTATATCATAGAAACACCGAAAACCGAACCTGAGAGAAAACCCCTAGACCAGGAAATACCTTTTTATGCTTATTCATTGGTGTCCTCATTAGCCAATCAAATAAAAGATACTAACCTGTTGAAGTTCATTTATTTCTTCCGGATCTGTAGAAGCCCCTTGCAAAAGAGAACGCAGTCTTTTATTTTCTCGAGCCAAATTGTCCAAAACTTGTTTAGATGAGCCTGGAATAAAAACGTCTCCTTCCCCCAAGGTCATTCCGTCTGAAATTCCGTTCATAGATAACCGCGACTGCAAATTTCTCACAACTGTTTCAAGAGCGATATTCTTTTTCTGATAAGCGGCATTTTCTTCTCTGGATTCATGCAACAATCTGGATACAGTTTCTACTCCTTCTCTCCGTATTTTCTGTGCTTGAATCTCTTGTTTATATTTTTGAATCATAAGTTTCATATGCTCCACTTTTTCTTTGTAAGAATCCCGTTCTTGTTCAACACTAAGCGTCATAAGTGACGATTCTGGCGACGAAGATTTTTGGCTCATTGTGATTGATGATAAATAATGATAAAAAAAAAATCAATTTGAAATAATAACCTTAATCCTCAAAACTGACGAAAGTCGTTTCATAACAACAACACATTCATAAACAAATTGTTCAACACTGACTTGACATCGATACCAACTTTTTAAGTTACGGTCTTCGTAAATTTCCGCTTTCCACTAAATTTCAGAATAGCACGCAGTTTCTCTTCTATTTATACTTCTTTAATCACATGTAAACACGTATTAACACACGAAAATGTATGAACAACTGCACACTCATTTTCTCAATGTCCTCAATCCTTTAATTAGAACACGGGAATTCCCCTTGTCTATCCAATAGTCTATTTCTAAATGAATGATTATAGTATATTTCAGAAAATAGGACAAACACGGGAATTTACAGAAATTTTACCGGCGACAACAAAACTTACGTACAGGATGAAAATAAGAAAATTACGGTTGTTGAAATTTGGGAAATGCAAAATATTCGAGTGCAAAAATATAATGATTGACATCAAGGATTTGTATAGTAAGATTTACTATACAAATCCTTGTTGACACTGATGGGACAATGCCAATTTTCTTAGAACGAATCATTGTGACAGGTGTGGGTGGACTGGATGAGGGGTTCTTCATATTCTTTATTATCTTGGGTATATTTTTCTACATTTTCTTTAGCCTATATTTTTGCTTTTTTTCTTGAATATTTACGTTTCAAAATCCTTTATGATTCTTATTTTTTATTCCATCCAGACACAGGCACTCGTCTCAGAATTTGTTTTATATATAAAGGTATATAGGGGTGGGGATCTGAGACGAGTGCCTGTGCATCCAGACCGTCATTCCACAGGCACTCGTCTCAGAACAAAAAATCATATTAATGTTTACCCCATTTTCTTTGCAGTGAATCAACCAACAGTGTAATTTAAACAATTTCTCTTATCTTGAGATGATTTACACGAAAATAAAAAATATTTTTCATCATCAACTTCATTTGAGGTGCACCTGAGACATATTCTGTCTTGTCGGTGAGTACCATGATAGCGACCTTGTTCAATTCTTAGTCTTTGTGAGAAGCCGTGAAATACGCAATCGAGTGAAATTTCTACTCTGCCCATATGATTGTAACAAAGTAGATATCCGGCTTTCAAGACCAAAATGAGTCAAGTGCTATATCTCCAAAGCTTCCCATCAACACAATTATGCATTTGGTTTCTCCACTGTAATTCATAGTGCTTATACAAAAACTTTTTAATAAAAATTTTGAATCTAAAGTTGTTTGCAAAGGCTAGACTGTCAACCACATTATTTTTTTTTTTTTTGCAAATAGTTTAAGGATCCATACCCAGATGGAATTTTCGATTCAAATAATAGCTTTGACTCTAAATATGCATCTTTTAGTAATGGAACGGACGAAGCCAAATTTTCAAGCCGGTCCCAGTATCTGATCATAGTTTTTGGTAATATCAAAGTGTAAAGGAAATCTCCTAAAGTTCTAGTAATAGTTTACAAAATTTCATTTTTGTTATTTAGGTTTTGTTGTCATTTTGTTTATTTTCTTTGGTTACATCTTCTGACATCAGACTCGGACTTCTCTTGAACTGCATTTTAATGTACGTATTGTTATGCGTTTACTTTTCTACATTGGCTAGAGGTATAGGGGAGGGTTGAGATCTCACAAACATGTTTAACCCCGCCGCTTTTTTGCGCCTGTCCCAAGTCAGGAGCCTCTGGCCTTTGTTAGTCTTGTGTTATTTTTAATTTTAGTTTCTTTTGTACAATTTGGAGTTCATTATGGCGTTCATTATCACTGAACAAGTATACATTTGTTTGAGGCCAGCTGAAGGACGCCTCCGGGTGCGGAAATTTTTCGCTGAATTGAAGACCTGTTTGTGACCTGCTGTTGTCTTTTCTATGGTCGGGTTGTTGTCTCTTTGACACATTCCCTATTTCCATTCTCAATTTTATTTCCTGAAGAAAAAAAATCATTGCTTGTTTGTCCTTTATATAAATGGGGATATGTACGATGCTTTGACAATTCTGATACGTGGTATCATCTACGATGTGAAGAGCTGGAATAGACAGACTTCTTGTGTACAATTTGGAAATTAGTATGGCGTTCATTATCACTGGACTAGTATATATTTGTTTAGGGGCCAGCTGAAGGACGCCTCCGGGTGCGGGAATTTCTCGCTACATTGAAGGCCTGTTATTTTTTATTTGGTCGGGTTGTTGTCTCTTTGACACATTCCCCATTTCCATTCTCAATTTTATTTGAGATGTTCCTCACAGACAAAAATGTGAATTATTCATGCAAACGGGGTGTTTTCCCATGACCAGTCAGATGAATACATGCACATATACATCAGCTTTATTATGATTGACAGCAAGAGATGAGATGTGTAATATATTATATGAATAATAGAATAGAACTAATAAAGCTTATGGAGTTTTAATATTTCATTATTCTACATCTACATTTTTGAAAAGCATGTCTTTTGATGTCTTACATTTTATCAATATTTAGCATAAACTGTGATCCATTATTATCTGTCTTTCGAAATAGTATTCATATTTTATTGTTAAAATTGAAACATTCATACTTGTTTTTGTGCTTTATTACAAATTTCTATAATAATCTGATTTTGCAAAATACTTGTTTGAAATTTAAAAAAAATCAATGTGCATAACTTATTTCATCGACACAAAGTTGTCTCATGCCAATACAATATCTATATATTTTCCATGGATGCCTTTTCTTTTCCCCAGGCTCTGTTTTTTTCTTCCCCGGGCGCTGTTTTTCCGTCCCCGGGCGCTTTTTTTCCCCCGGGCGCTTTTTCTTCACCCGGGCACTCCCGGGCGCTTTTAAGTAGGACCCCCATTTCTGTCTGTCCTTGGCCATCTTTTCTACTGTTCCCCATGTTTTGTTCATGGTCTTCAGTTCTCCTTCTACAGTACGTCTCCATGTGTTTTTTTGTCTTCCTCGCTTACGCCTCCCATCTGGAGTCCAATGTAATGCTGTTCTAGTGATGGAATTACTATCTCTTCTAATCACATGCCCAATCCATTTCTAACGCCTGCTCACTAATATTGTACCCATGCTATCTTATTAACCTTTAAAGATGACAAATCAGTTTCAGAGAATTACATCCTACTACTTATTCATTAAAGCACTTTCATTTTTCAAGAATGTTTAGCTTTTCCTCTAAAAATTGCAGTCGCTCTTTAAACTCATCTTTTGGTTCGGTCAAATTTTTAAAATGATTCAACCAATCAAATGGTGCAACCAATGCACTCTTATCATCCTTTTCCTTACCCTGCAGTTCGTCAATCAATTTCCAGTACTGCTTAGGGTTTTCCTCATGCAGTGTTTCTATTTGCTTCAACAATGACTGCTTGTAGTCCCTGTATTTGTGTTTCCGTGCCTTAGTATATACGCGCTGTAGTTTATAATAGTGACCTTTAACAGCAGGATATCTGGGAAATCGAGAAAAAAATTTCCAATAACTAAATATGTTTTTTCGCAAATATGCAAGATTACAGTCAAACCACTTTTGGTGTTTAACCCCCTTACCCGTTTGGGCTTTACGCCTTTTAAGAGATATATTAGCAGCAGTTATAATAATGTCTGTCAATTCTAGAGATGCGTTATCAATTGCATTTTGGGAATATATGGGCTCTAGTTTAAGGAATTAGTCAAGTCGCTGCTGAATTTCTGCAGTAAAAAGGGCATCTTGAAAAAGAGCCGG
Organism: Mytilus galloprovincialis; assembly: GCF_965363235.1. Classification (NCBI taxonomy): domain Eukaryota; kingdom Metazoa; phylum Mollusca; class Bivalvia; order Mytilida; family Mytilidae; genus Mytilus; species Mytilus galloprovincialis. The sequence goes on from NC_134841.1 coordinate 53,870,720, forward strand.
TGAATCATCTGACCATATGAAACCTGGTAACATTTCATGAGTTTTAACACTATCACAATCAGTTTTTAAACAATATTTAGAAGACAATGTGGCCATTCCAACAAACAATGGCAGTCTGATAGTGTTGGTATAAAATTGCATACCCTCATGTACAGAATTTGATTTAGGATACTCTCCATCACTAAAACATAATCAACTGTACTAGCCCCATTAGGTGTATAACATGTTAGCCCACCAAAGGTGTCACCAAGAACTCGACCATTTAGAATCCTTATTTGGATATTAATACACAAGTCAAGCAGGTCCCTGCCCCTTGAGTCAAGTTTATCATCTTTGCTCCTTCTTTCAAGAATTTGTTTATCGCTGAAATAGGACTGATATAATGGAGAAAGATTATTACTGTCATCTTTGATAACATCTGTATCAGAAGCCACTCTGGCATTAAAGTCCCCACACAATAATATAATTACCCTGTTTTGGTAGGAAGCAATATCCTTTTCTAAACATGTAAGAATATCATGGTCAAGTCCTTTAGAGTATGATGACCCTTCTGGTGGGTTATACACAACACATATAAAAAGATCTTTGTCAAATCCAAAGATTTATTTTTCTAATTTCACCCACTGAAAATCTGGGATAGATGATTTTAGAATTTTCACATGATGCTTTAGTGAGGGCATGCGTAGTATTGCAAGTCCTCCAAAATGTCTGTTGTTATATTTAGTCACAGGTATACAAATAAGATGACAATGGAACGACCCTATATTAGTTATATTAGAATCATACTCCAAGTGGGTTTCAGTGAGGAACACTAGATCTAGATTTTCTATATACATGTTTCAAAAAAGGGGGTCTTGAATCTTGTTGTTTTATCTATAACCCACGTTCCAGAAGCCCATTTTAATGGAAGATAAATCATCACAAGTCATTTTATAAAATAAAAGAGTGTCTCTAATTCTATCTTATAATTTTTTTAGTAGTATATGATTGAACAACTTGTTTTAATGATTTTAGATATTAATAAAAGAAATCTGAATATATGAGATATTGGCTATCCTATCTCAATATCTTTATAATACAAAATTTGAGGGTTTTAGCTACATGTGATTGTGATATGAGAGTAATAATACTGTAAATATTTGTTACAACTGATAGAATTTCATCATAAACACAGACATATATGTAGGACTCTAAAGTGCGATGGTACTCTAAAGTGCGATGGTCACGCTAAAGTGCGATGGTCTACGCTAAAGTACGATGGTGTCTCACGCTAGAGTGCGACGGTTGTTTTTTGCTAATGCGCGATGGTTTATCATGCAATGGACCAAAGGTTAGGGGATTAAAGTGCATGGATTTAAAAAAAAAATTTTTTTTTTGGCAAAAGCTAGTATACATATCCTAAGGTATAACATATGTGATAGGCTTGGTTATAATTTACCGACAAACTGAAGTGATTGCTTAAAAATTTAAAAGACCAACCACGTAATAATTACAAAAAAAAAGTCATTTAGGTGTCACAAAATACTGTATGTCCTGTTAAATGAATTTTTCAACAATTTGGGTACATTGATAGGGACCCTAAGTAGACTGCAACGTAAACAATGATTTTAAGTATCTGTTCGTTTCGAATAGAAGCAGGATACAGGAAACGGGATACCTCTGCGTATACTATTTTGTATCTATATAGAAATGTTGTTAAAGGACTATGCTGCGCAAGACACAAGTCCTTCTTCCAGCACCCGAAAATAAACACATTTGTTTTATCCGACTAAGCCCGGTTAGGTTTGAAATTAAGTCAAGCACATTCCGGTTTAAAAGTTGTTAATCAAATATTCATGATGTATCTTCCGGCATGTACTTAATTTTTTGGTTTGTATAAACGACTGTTAACGTCATAATCAAACTACGTTTTTACATCTATACTTTCGCGGACCATCGGACTTTAGCGTATGTAAGCATCGCACTTTAGCGTGATCATCGTACTTTAGCGTCCCCATCGCACTCTAGAGTCCTACATATATAAAATACGAGTTATATGTTAATAATTCTTATATGATTTGCATATCTATAAATACTTGAATTGGATTGGTCAATTAGAATTTTTCTCTAAGTTTACACTTCGATAAACCATGTTTCCGAAACTACTTTTGTAAGCTTTTGATTTCAAATATTTTGGCCACGAGCATCACTGAAGAGACATGTATTGTCGAAATGCGCATCTGGTGCAAGAAAATTGGTACCGTTAATTTTATTGTAATCTATTCATGCGCGATACACAAGCTTGCAGTGATCCCGGGATTTTCAGCAAATTGAGATTAAAAAACAATTGCATAACAGTTGTGACTATTCTAGTGCATATATAACAAAAAAAAAGAAATAAATTTATTGCACTAAAGCTTCGAAAATGTACAAAAATTAAATTTAATAAAATTCCGCGAAATTTCATGAAGGATTTGGCGAATTTACGTCATGGCAAAACACGACGTCATACGAATGGAAATTTTCAAGGGAAAGATTATTTCGTTACGTGTACGCTTCAAATTCGGGGTCCGCTAAAGTAGAGGTACTCCTAAAATTTAATTAAAATGAAGTTTTTGAGGTAGGTGCTATTTCATTTAAGATTCCGTTGTATTTATCGGATATTTATGGTTTTTAGAAAGTCAAAATGGCGGCGTACTCCTTAGTTACGACTTGCCATTGTGCTTTTGATGGTAAATATATATAGTAGCCACCAACAAAAACAATGTTTGGCTGAAGAATTATAAGGATTATACACATTTTTTCTAGAGGGTATTGATGTGTAAACCGGGACTCTTACTCACAAACTCAACATAAAAGTCCTTCGGAGAGCTTCGGACTTTTATTCATTTTGTGAGTTAGTGAGTAAGAGCCCCGGTTTACACATCAATAACCTCTAGAAAAAATGTGTTTAAACCTATAAGGGCATACGATACAGTTACAGGGAAGGTAATGACGTTGTTAACGTAAAATGTTATTTTCGCGACGTCAAACAGTGACTTATCGGGAAAAGATGCAGTTTTCGACTGATTTTAATCATTCAAATTGATTTTACTTGAAAACGAGTTCATGGACCCCTCTTTTTTAAAAAGACATTTTGTTTCATTTTGCAGGGAGATTATGTGGACCAAATTTTATAAAACAGTAAATAGTGCAATTTTTTTAATCTTAATAAATATACGCCAAAAAATTACGTTTTTTTTTCTCAATTCATGACAATTTGATAAATATGACTTATTTTTTAGTAAAAAAGACATAAATTTTTAGGATACTTATAAAATACAGAAATTACAATTTATTTAACAAAAAACAATTTGTGTTTATCTTTTAAAACAAAAAAGTATGGATTTCTTTCGAAAGGGAAAATACGGCCAGAAATATACAGAATTTCGACCTCATTTAACTCAAAAAGTAGCACATGAAGGTATATTTTTTATTACATATTTGATTTAATCAGGCAAAAATTAGCCTATATAGAAATTTTCATCAGACTGTAAATACGGGATCAAAACTGTATCGTATGCCCTTAATAAAGAGAGACAACTCAAAAATATTTTCAAAAGTCGAACACACCTAAGTGCGATCGATTATTTTTACATTGGATTCTATCAACCAATCAAATTCAAGTAACTGTCTAGACAAACAAAACTATGTTCTCATTTTGAATAAGATATTTTTATTCCAATCAAAGGGCACATGAAAAGCAAACTTAATTTATAAAATGATTTTTATAATTGACACAATAATGTTGATATAAATCATATAGACCCTATGCAGTGGCGGATCCAAAAGGGGGGGGGGTCCGGGGGGGTTGGAACCCCCCTTTTTTTGGCCGATCAATGCATTTGAATGGGAGCATATAGTTGGAAACCCCCCCCCTTTTACTCTGGGTTGGGAAACCCCCCCCCCTTTCAAATTGCTGGATCCGCCACTGCTATGAATATGAATATAACCATCTCAGTTTTTAGATGTTAAACCACAGCCAGATCAGAGCTTTACAAGTTTACAACCATGTCAAGTAACAGTAAGGGAGTTACCATTTGATTTTTAGGGGGTGGTGGTGGTGGTTGGGGGGGGGGGGGGGGCTAGGATGAAATTTGAAAAAGACAGAACAGGAGTTTTGAGTTAAAAAAAAAGACAGGATGAGCAACTTGGCAAAAAAAAAAAGGCAGGATGACAATTTATGTAAAGTCAGTATAAACTAAGAAAATAAAGGCAGAACCGAAAAGAGTGAAAAATGAAAAGGCAAGACAGTGATTACTTTAAAAAAATGCAGGACTAAATTGTCATCCTCCTCCCCTCCTAAAAATCAAATGGTAGCTCCATAAATAGTTTTTTTAACAGCTTGTGATTGGGTAAACAAACAATGTTTTATTTTTTTTTTATTTTTTTTTTTCAGACAAGAAAACAGGCATATCTGCTGTTGGAATTTCTTTAGCAAAGAACGCCCAAGGATTGCTGAATAGAAATGAGGCTCAGAAACCAAGAAAGAAGGGAATGGAATCGTTCCTCCAGTACTACAGCAAGAAACTAATACTAATATCTAATAAAGTATTATTGTGTAAAAAATATTTGTGGAATAATTGTCTTTGTTGTATGGCAAGCCGTTTTGCTATTTATTCCAGCTTCAAGATATCTCAAAAACTTTATAAGATATCTCATATACTTTGTAAGATATCTCATATACTTTGTAAGATATCTCATATACTTTGTAAGATATCTCATATACTTTGTAAGATATCTTATATAATTTTCTTTATAAGGTATCCCATAAATTATAACTATATGAGATATCTTATAAACTATATAAGATATCTTAAATAAACTTTATAAGATATCTTATAAACCAGTGGCGGATCCAGAAATTTTCAAAAGTGGGGGCCCACTGACTGCTTAAGAGGGGCCCGCTCTTGTCATGCTTCAGTGATATAATCAACCAAATATAATGTTGTGTCATTTTATAATACATGTATGCGTTTTCAATGTATTTTTTAGTTGTGTACTTGAATAGACGAAGTGCATCTAAGTCTTTGCCATTAAAAACTTTTAAATTCCGTGTTTTGAAGATGCAAACTTTGGCTACACCGAGGGAAAAAAATAGAAAGTAAACAATAACTTGTGAACGTTTCAAAAACCCAAGCCTAGTAAAAATAACTGTTCATAATCAATGGAAATACCCATATCTGAGGAAATAAAATATGTTGTTGTTGTTGTTGGTGGGTAATTGATAAAAATGTTGTGTAATATGTCTTTCGGGTAATCATGAAGTGGTTTGAACTTTTAACAATGTACAACCAGTTGACTAAGATTTTCTATACCCTGGCCGCAAGTTAATAGTTCTTTCCACTCTTCAGGAATACATCGTATGATTTTTTCGAAAGCTGTATTTATTTGGTGTTTGTATCCGACGCGCTAAACCACTCGACCAGGGATTTCGTTACCATAAATTACTTAAAACCTTTACTATTTTTTTCCATAGATATACAGATTTAGTTTTGAAGTTTGGTTGTACCTGTAGAAAACTTATTTCGAACGTGAATCTCATTTTTACGGAGACGTTGTTAACCGTGCCTGGAAATTTCCGTAAGGTCAGTCAATTTAATAATGACGTCAGTATTACTACCAATATATAATAAAATATGTTCGGTATACAAAGAAATATTTTCAGTGACCATGGTAAAATTAAAAATTAAATTATTATTAATAAATTATTTGCGTTATGAAATGATTGAAATTCAAAAGATGCAGTAGGTGGGTCTATACAAAAAATAATTATCTGAATTAAAAAAACAGTATCAATCAACTGAAATAAATTACATTAGTACGTGGAAACTTGTAAATTATTTAATTTACAAACGAAAGTGTTCCACGTCGATTCATTTAATACTAACTGAACAGAAGTTTAAATGATTTAAACATTTCTCTACTGAAAGGATGATGTGGTTGCTACGAACGCTTTACTTAACCAGAGGCGAAAAGGGATATTTAAAAGTAAAATCAACCTTTCATTTTAATAAGACTCAATCACCGATTTCTAATAAAATATCTAAAAATTTAATTGTGGGCTATCTGATTTGACACCTTTAGTCCCTTTTAAATCTTACCCCACGTCACAGTTTACTTTAGAAATTAGTTAAGCGAAACTATGTAGATAATGTGAATATATTATCGTTCTTTGTTGTCAAAACACTCTCCTCTCTTACCAACCACGGAAAACTCATCTCACGGTAGGTTGTATAAAACACTGTTTTCCATTAAATTATAATATTGATTGATAAGATAATACATTAATTATTGCAAAATTGATATGTGAAATACATAAAAATTGAAATCTGAGCAGTTATTTCAATCGTATTTTTATGTAATTGTCTGTCAGATATCAATGAAAAATGGTTTAATAAACGGGTCAAATGAAATTTAAATAGACAAACTTTACGATTCTACACAACGACAGTTAAAATAAGATATGTCAATAGTATATCGGGCTTCTTAAATGTATTTCGAATTCAAGATATCCATATTTGCCCATGGAGGCTTTTTTTATATTCGAACAGTTGTAGTTTTTCTTTTATTCACATATTTGTTTCCTTTTAAATCATAATATTTAGTCTGAGTTAGTTCGCTGAAGAGCTCGAATTCTCACAGTCCAGTGCATTTTGAATTACATACGTTTGGAGATCTTTGAAGCATTTTGTAAATAGATAGTAGAACCACACATTTTTGGCTTCCATAGTTGTCGCATTTAACTACATCACTTGGAAAAATATTAGGCAGATTTGACAATATGCTCAGTTATTCCTTTCTAAAATTCCATCAATAACAACAACAAAAATACAATATTTGTCGCCTTTAAAAACCATGTTTATAAATAAGGTACAGCTTCACAAACAGCCAGAACAAAAGTCGATTAAAATGGGGTTCAGACGAAAAATGATGAATAGTTTTGGGCATTCAAGTCTGCACATGCTTTTAAACAATGATTTTCGGAGACTTTTGTTCTTTTAGTGATTTGAGTAGGTGTGAAGCATACGTCTAGTTTATACGCATGCAGTAAAAATGTTGCCCATTTGATATACAACAATCAAAGTACTGAAGAACTGAACATCAAATGACCGCAAGTTCTGGTTGATGGTCTCTATACCTGAAAGTTAGGTTGACGTACATAGATATATTTTTTTCTATGACAAGTTCCTGTGTGGATGATGAATAAATGACGGGGAATTTAACGTCATCGTGATGATTTGTTACTGATATATATATTTCTAACGACATTTGACTTGTTTGTTCTAGCGTTACTTATGGATATTTGTATTATAAGCTGGTACTTTTTATTTATGAGTTATTTTATACATGTGTATCAGAAGTATCTTCAGTGAATCTTCGTGTTATGTTTTTGAATGGACGGTGGGTTAAGGATTAAATATCTCCACAGTTGCATATAATCCGAGTCTACTCTATGAAATAATAATATTGAAGTCCCAGATATAACTAAGGACATTTTTCACAAGTGATAATCATCTATTTTTATAATTATAAACACTGGTGTTAAACTTTTCATCGTCATTGCAGTTACGACGATCCCAACATGGCGGAGCATTAAACAAGTAAATCGTCTTCTTCTAATTTCTCCGTGTACACGCGTTGTTTTCAAGAATACATCAGCAGCTAGGTTGATATTTACGGTATTGTTGTATGTTTGTTTGTTTGGGGCCTTTGTTACCGAAATAATAGCCATAGAATATTTACGGAAGATCGGCGTAACTCCAAAAGAAGATCATAGTAACTTGTAGACAAATAACTTGAAAGATAATCGTTACTGTATAAAATATATCTATGAGCATAGTAACAGATTTTACCAGTACCCTCTGTTAACGGAATATTTAATAATAAATGGGGAATGTATCCATGGGACACAGATCGAGGATGCCTCTGTTTGCATAAACCGTTATAAAGGAACATAAAATCAAGAACAATGAAAGTGATACTGCCCAAATTTGTTCCTGATTTGAGGTTTGTGGTAATAAGCATTTTAATTCACACCATTTGATTGAGGCAAACTTAAGTAAGTGAAAGGAAACAAAAAATTCAGCCTTTTTCCAGTTGGAAAGGGGCATAACTGTAAAACAGTATGAGTGATTTGCCTTTAAAATTCAAAACTTCATCTGCCATATGTAGTATTAAGCATTGTGTTTCAGTTTCATTGCATTTGGTCACAGCAAACTAAAGTAAGAAAACTAAAACGTAAAATTCAGCATTTTTTTATTTGTATATATATATGTTGCCTAAATATAATTGCTTACATCCACTTCATATTTGATCGCCGGTGGATAGTTGCCTCATTAGTAGTCATACATCTCTTCGTTATTTATACCATTCAGCTGACTTTTAAACTCCTGAACTGATTCCCGAACACGCATGACATATTGTCACTGGGCGTTAAAAATTAGCAACAAACAATTAATCAATAAATCAATTCAAACTTGTGTTGAATAATAAGAAAAAACATTTGATATTTATTGATTTATTGGGGCTGGTAAGAGCTGAAAAATATGCATAATTAGCGACAGATTAAAAGAGTTGATAATGTCCTCATCCATTCCCCATCCTTCATCTATAAATTTAAACTGACAACCACGGCACGTAATCAGTGCACGGAATAGCCCAACTTAGTGATAAAAGTTGCGTTAAAAAACAATCAATCAAAATCCATTCCCTGGAATATCAAATAGCCGACCCTTAACTGTTATTGTTTAAACAATATTTTATTCAAATAAATTGAATTGGATTGGGCAACAGGCATAGCCTATGTAAGCCCTCTCCACAAAACAAGGTACAATATATTACATTCAAACAAAGCAACACATACACAAACATAAAGACAAAACAGAATTAATTTTTCAAAAATACCTCTTAGCTGACTGGAATGATATTTCAAATAGTTAACTCTGATCAAAAGTATGACTATTTTAAAATGCTTCAAATGTTAACTCAGAAAAATTATGAAAAAATAAATTATGAAAAAAAAGTTTTAGTATTCTAGGTTATATACTCCAACATTGATTTAGAGGTCTCACATTAAATTAAATGGTCTCCAGTCAGCTATCTAAAATAATAAATTTAATAACTCATTTTTAAAACAACATGTTTGATATCATGTACTTATTTTTACTAAATTATTGCACCTGAAGAAAAACGACAACGAGTAGTAACCATATTGATACATTAAAGAATTATAATAATATAAAAAGAATTTGGAATGTTAATAATAAAAGAAAAAAAAAATAGATTTAAGAAATTAAAGATATACAAATTGAATATATGAATGATATAGAAATAAAGGTGCATTTAATAGCTTTTTAGCTTTAATAATATTAATTCCAATGTACTGTCGTTTCATTATACTTTTGTTTCAATTTTAATTATTTTTCAGCTGGTTCGGGTCTAAGAGCTTAATATAATATAAAGTACAGACATACAAAGTAAAAGTTAATTTTTAATTTGGTTTTGGACTATAAAATACATTTCATTATACAAATCTCTCTGAATTTTTTATATATTCATGAACAGCCTTAACTATCTGCACATTGTCTTCAATACTCATAGATTGATCACCAAATAGTATCAAGTTTAAATCAATATCAACTCCATAAGCAGACAGTTTATCAAGGAGTGTGATCCTGTTAATATTGTATGATGGACAATCAAAAAAATAATGTTGGTTGTCTTCACATTTATATAAACATTTAGGACAGGAAGGTTCTTCTGTCAAAAAATCATGAAACAAGTGAGAATTTAAATTACTTGCTTCGTTTCGTAATTGACAATGAATAATATTAAATTTTCTTATACCTGAACAAAAATATTTAGGAGGAATTTCTGGTTTATATATCTTATCAAGTACAGATTTGAACTGGTTAATCGACAAAGCATTTTTAGCATTAGTATCTAATTCATTCCAGAGTTTAACAACAGATGGTATGAAACTTTTATAATATGAAACTGTTCTGCACCTTGGGATGGTATAATTCTGAGAGTCTCTCCTAAGATTGTAATCATTCGATGTGAGAAAACAAGGTTCTAATAAATCATGTATCTTGGAGAAAATCCATTTTTTATTTTATAAAATGTAGTAAGTTTATGCTTCTTCCTTCTGTCTGATAATTTTTCAAGACCTATTTCAGTGTATAATTTTTTAAGAGAAGTTGTACGTCGGAGACCAGTAATAATACGAGCAGCTTCAATTTGAACACTTTCTAATAAGTTCGCTTCTTGTAAAGTACAATTATCCCATATAATGTTTGCATATTCTAGAATAGGGCGAATAAATGCTGTATAAATTGTAGTAAGTACATTTCGATCTAAACTATATTTTACTTGTCTTAATAAATGTAATCTAGAACATGCTTTTTTTATAAATTGCATTTATATGTAATTTCCAATTAGCCTTACTCTCAAAGTTGAGACCTAGGTGACAGTGACTTTTAACTTCTTTTATTTGGTCCCCTTCAATGCCAAAGTATAAAGGGGGAGGATTGATATCTTTTCTAGAAAATAAAAGGGTTTCTGTTTTGGAGGGATTAAAGGTTACAGCCCAGTTTTCAGCCCATGTTTTAATTCTCCCAAGATCATCAGTCAAAGACATAGAAACAGTATCATAGTCATCATCAATAATGGCATATAAAGAGGTGTCATCTGCAAATAATCTAATATGATTACTCATATTTTCCACTATATCATTAATATAAGTTAAAAAAAGGAATGGACCCAGTACCGAGCCTTGGGGTACCCTAGCACTGGTACCTTTTTGAGATGAATAAAACCCATCCAAAACAACTTTCTGGCATCTGTCACCTAGGTAATCTCCAATCCAATCAATTAAATTACTATGGATACCAAAAACTTTCAATTTATATAGTAAACCATCATGCCAAACTTTGTCAAAAGCTTTGGAAATATCGCAAAAAATAAAGCGAATATCTTTTCCTTGATCAAGACTGGAAATAATAGTATTATATATTTCTGCTAGTTGATTTACTGTACTATCACCTGGTTGAAAACCAGATTGAAATTTACATAATAAATTGTAATCTTTCATGTAATTGTTATTGTCCATGTTGTTTTATATTTATCCAGCTTATCGTTCTACAGGGATGTCCATCTAAGAATTTCATACCATAAAATCGTTTATAACACAGCTCACATTCTAATTATCGACTCCTAGTTATCGACTCCTAGTTAACGATGGACAGTTAGTGCGTGAATTTTTCTTACTACCTGATTGGAAGATATTACGAGACATGAATAATCAAAGTTTATTGATTGGTTAGGACAATCCAAACCTAGTAAATGTCCTTCAATCCCGTAGAGTATCGGATTTGTCCTCTCTGTTTTTAGCAATTAGATTTTGCCTGGTCATTAATCATGCATATTCATGATATTGGTACACAGGTAACTTTTATCTATAAATAGTCGAATCTTCTGGAGTTTCGTAAACAACAACGTTAAATGATATACACTACTCCATAACGTGTGACCTCACGTGTGTGGTAAAATTTGTTGATTGATGCACGTGGTTATTCTAGTAAATGAATTAATCTACAAAGTGAGAGCACTTTCCATTTTCCTCAGCTAAGAGTCGACTAGCCCTTTTTGAAAGGCTAATGCTTGTATATCTACATTCATTAATTTATTTATGTCAGCCATGTTTGTTATGAGCCTCCAGAAGATCTACACTATGCAAAAAAGCCCAGCTAAGATCAAACCACAAAGCACTAATGGCATGCATAACATTTTCTAGGTCTGTATTAGATTGGAAAATTGAGTTAGAGAATTTTCCTGTCTTATGTGGTTTGGCAGCTAGTTCAATAATTGTGCAGCACTAAAACGAAATGATTTTAACCCATATGTTGTAGTTTTAACTCTCGGTATATCAGCTCTATCCTTAGATCTAAAATTATAAAGTCTTGAACACAGTAGAAAATATCGCTAATTAAGACATTAAACAACACTGGTTCAAGAAATTAGAAGAAGTCGATTTTACTTGTTTTTGGCTCCGCCATGTTTAGATCGTCGTAACTTCAATTACGATTATCAGTTTGTCACCAGTGGTAACGTAGGCTATGTAAATGGACGAAGTGCATGAGTTCTTTGGTTACATTTTTACGTGTAGATGGGTCATTATCAAAAAAACATGCTAAACTATGTTAGTGGGTCTTTTTAAGTCACAGACATGAAAATATATCAAAATAACACTTGCATATGTTAGATATGAATGTTTTGAGATACACAATATACAGTTTACAGTATGAAATGTTATAAAAACATCCTTTGTGTTTTCTTAAATCCTTGGTGATAGCCAGAATTAACTGGGTTTTTTTTTACTATAAATCCTTTCAGCTGACTTGAAATTATTATTATCCATATAATTTGTTATTATGATTTATCACTTTTTATTGCATTTTGATACATACAAACATTTTTTAATAATTTAGGAGGTGTATGTTGGTTTTATAATAAAATATTTTCACCAAAAGGAAATGTTACATTTTTTATGTCAATGGTGTAACCAAAGGACAAATTAGTAGGACTAGAACACACCCGCGAAATCGCGGGCATCCAGAGCGTAGTTTAAAGTATGTAAAGTGTTGTTGGAAGAATTTTGTAAAATATTGAATGACTGGAGAATTTCAGCAAAAGTATCATAAGTCATGTATAGGTTATTTGTGACAGGAAAATGCTTTTTTTTTTTTTATCCCTCCTCCTTTATTTCCAAAATTCCCAATTTTTGGTTTTCTATCAATTTCAATATGAACATAGTTTTCATTTAGTATGTTATGAACATTTAAGTAAGGAGCCTGTAATTCAGTGGTTGTCGTTTGTTTATGTGTTACATATTTGTTTTTCGTTCACTTTTTGTACATATTTTAAGGTCGCTAGTTTTCTGGTTTGAATTGTTTTACATTGTCAGTTCGGGGCCTTTTGAAGCTGAGTATGCGGCATGGGCTTTGCTCGTTGTTGAAGGTCGTACGGTGACCTGTAGTTGTTAATTTTTGTGTCATATTGGTCTCTTGTGGAGAGTTGTCTCAACATGGCAATCATACCACATCTTCTTTTTTTTTGTAATCAATGAATTTTGTAAAAGATTTAATGACTGGAGAATTTCAGAAAAGGTATCAAAAGTTCACATGAATATTTTTAGCGCTTATCTGTATATTATGAACATTCATTACTATATAAATATAGTGTATTTACTTTCAATTCTAAGTTTACTAATCGATCCATGGTGGTCATTGATATAGTATACAGACCCTCTTTATTTAATAAACTCTGTGACCGCCGTGGATAGTAATCTTGAAAATGATAGCAGATAGAATTCTGAAAATACACTTTATTCTTTGTATATGTATGTTTAAAGTATACAGAAAAACGCAAACCGGAAGTCTAATATGACTTAAAATTTTGTCCAATGACGGGACAATATCCGGATGCCTTTTTTCTCGTTTTTCTCCCAAAATAACTCAATCTGAATAATCATATGAATGGATGACAAATGCGACTATGCACTGTACCTATAGGACACAGAGGCGTGTTGATTAATTTATTGTGGAAAGGAGAGAAGCGACACCAAAAATGAGGTCTTCTCGTTTAATAGTATAGATAAGAGTTATCTTTCGCAAGATTTGGGAATTTACAACAGTTTCTCCCTTAGCAATGTTACCTGTAAGCATGTTATGAAAAAGAAAGCAAACAATTTTGTTGAAAATTTAGTGAAAAAATCTTAAAAGTATAAGTAAAAGCTATATCATAAACGAAAATAGTGTCTATGGTGTACCTTTGTAAAAATCATTTTTTGAAAACATTTCCTTAACTTTGAATTATGAAATATATTGATTATAGAAACATGCACCAGTGACAACATATATAGAATAAGGGAATGGAGCATTTATTTCGTAACTGAATCTTAAAATACACCTTAAATCATTGGTGTTACTGTCAATGATGAGACCATTTTTATAAAATAACAGTCATTGACCAGTTTAGTAACACAACTGAATATATGATCATGACAATCAGCATTATTTTGTGTTTCTTTCATGTTTAACAAGCGAAACATCATATTATTTATGAAAAACAATACTTATTTAACAATGTTTTAACAATATCATGTATTACATTTACAAAGTTTTTACAAACTGATGTATGCTGGTAACACCAATGACACTATTTAGTAACACTATTGACATTTTTAGTAATGGATGTTATGTTATGTAATTTGAGATTGTTTAGCCAAAGAAGTATTTTTTCATCTTTTTCTTTTGCTCGATGTTCTTGGCTTTGTGTTTAATACTTAATAAAAGTAAAATTTGAAATGTGATGTCAATGGTGATACTTTTGTGTCATTGGAGTTACTGAAGGGTCAATGGTGTTACTATATAAAAATGAGACATTTTTTGTATTTTTATTCATAAATGAAAGTGTTTTTAGGTCGTGTACGAAGCATAAGGTATATTATTATCATTTGATCTTATACATTTTACATATATTCAGTTTAAGTGTATTTTTTAGTATTTACAACGGCCATAATTAGGACAGCCAACTTTTTTACGACAATGTATTCTGAAATTTATGTTTGAATAAAATGCACAGCTATATGAATAATGTCAATAAGTCTTAATTTAAACCTTAAAAAAAATTTGAACAGTTGTTTGATGTTTAACAATAATATTTAGTACCTAAATGTATGTTTTAAATTGGTAACACCATTGACACGATTCTATCAAAGGATGCCCTAAATTGTTAAAATTGAAGGAACCTTCATTTTCCCCATTGCATAAATTGGCATATTTCTGAATATCGTTGCTACCATACTATAAAACATTTTCGCTAGCCAAGGGTTTCGATCCACTCCCGCTCTCTTCTCGTGAAGAGAGCGGGAGTGGATCGTAACCCCTGGCTAGCGAAGATGACTATAAAATAGAGGGCCACATTCAAATGTTTTAAACAATGACATCATTTTTCAAAATATTACCTCAAAGAAATTTGCACTTTTTTTTATAATGTCCCAGATATGTCCACGTAGACGGCCAGAATTGGATGCAGGTTGGAATTGTGTAATATTACTTTAAAATCAGCTACTTCAACAGTAATGAGTAATTTTTGTCAAAACAAATGTGTATTTCAGATTAAAAAATATACATTTCCAAAATGCATTTGATTAAATAGAAGCGACGGGGTTCGTTCGTCGTATTTATAAGTATCTCAATCATAGTACTTCACACATTTAAGTACTGCTCTGCTCTAGATGCTGCTTGTCTGTAGTAAAATTGTCAAAAAAACTAATCTTAACTTACTAGTTTTGTTGTTATGTTGTAACAACAGTTATATAGGTTGGAATAAAAGATGATATATAATATAGTTTTTACGCCTGTCAAAATTTTGACGGGACGTAAATATGGTATACAAAGGTCTGGTGTCCGTCTGTCCGTCGTAAACATGTCGCACCGTAACTTGAGAACAACTCATACAAAATTTATGAAACTTAATATTGTCGTTTCTTATGATGGTCAAACGATCTGTATACTTTTGGGTGAAAATAAGATTAAAATTTTTAGAGTTACAGGACTTTGTAACGTAAACAGGGGGGGGGGGGGTCACATGTCGCGCCGTATCGCAAAAACAATTTATGATTATTGCTCAACACTTTACACATGCACTTCTTAGTTATATCAATCTAAAGATCTGTATACTTTTTGGTGATGATTCAAAATTTTATTTTAGAGTTATTGAGTTTTTTTTTGTAAAAAGAGGGGGTAGGCGTTCACACGTCGCGCCGTATCTCAAAAACTATTAATGATTATTGCATTAAAACTTCACACACTTATTAGTTATATTATCTGAAGATCTGTATACTTTTTCGTGATGATTCTTTATTTCATTTTTGAGTTGTTATAAATTTTAGATTTTACGTTTCCTAGTTGTGTGGTTTTATTCATTTATGTATTTATACATTTTAGATTTTAAGATTCCGACTTATGGGATTTTTTCATAAAAGAGGGATGAAAGTGCTTTGAAAAGTTTTCTTTAAATTTTGGTGACTGATTTATATCTATTAAGATCACTCACCTTTTGGTTTTTTTTTTAATTTCTGATATGACATTGAACTTTATTCTTTGAAAATGCGACGGTCGTATTATGCGCTCATGGAGCAGCTGTTTATTATACTTTGTAGATAGTCCAAATAGCTCATGTGAGTAAGAGATTACAGGTGGTAGCAATAGCTCACATTAGACCGGTTGTTGAGTTAACAATATAGAACACACGTTTAACTAAAACAACAGCAAACAACGCCATATACATTTTTCGACAACTAACTACATGGATTCACTTGCTTGTTGGCGGAGGGAAAACAAGGGGTGTCGTTATGGCAATCTAACTTTCAAGAAAGTTTTTCAGTACCCAAGGCCCAAATGTCAAATTCGTCTTCTAAAAAGTAATATTATTTACACACCTTCCCCCTATTAATTTGAAAAGGTAACCCAAGATTACCAGTTTTCTGACTTGTTTTTGTGTTGCACATTAAAGTATCCCTTAGCTAGAACATATTTAAATACTCATTTACTATTTCACCCTACTGTTTGTAACAAGTTCTTATCAGACCAATAAAACTAATCAGAAAGTTAAATAATATCTTATTAAAAGTCAAAATCAAATTTTTGATAAATAATTATGTTTCTAAATTGAAATTGATAATTCTAAATTTATTTATTTATAAGCCATTGACTTTTATTAATTTGTCTATGTTTGAAATTTATTAACAAACATTTGTAGTTATTGACGATGAAATCTGTTTGCAAGGGGAGGCACTGGTATTTAAATTCTTAAACATTTAAATATACATTGCTTGAATAAATATTTGCATTGCGGGGGTAAAAATTCAAAGTAAGATTTAATAATAATGTTACGCCCGTGCAAGGAACTTGAAAGGCACTTGTATATGTTAAAATTGCATTAATTGAAAGTTTTATAATAAAGTGAAGTATTTAGAAAGTTAAGCACCGACATTTTTACGACAAGATAAGTAAGAATTGAATTTTAAGGATAACTCTGTTCAACCAAAGGTAAATTTGTTTTAGGCATTTATAAAATTTAACATGTTTTTTTTAACTTACAAATCAAATTAGAATTTACCCTTTCTTATAAACCAAAATCATTCAGATGCACAAACCATGCATTCAGAAGCATAATGTAGGTTAAACTAAAGTAATCGTTTTTTTTTTTTTTATTGCTAATACGCATTGTTTTACGAAGAATGGCGACATCAACATTGTTTACGTGTATATAGATTACATTATTCTTCGTAGGAAATATGCTACGAATAAGCTTTTTCTATTGAAAAAATAAAGATCTATAGAATCAAAATGTTATTGCAGCATAGCAGCTTCGTTTCTTTTATCTGAATCATTGTACGCGCAATTGGGTATGCTTTGCAATGCATGTGTTTTCAAACACCTAAATCGAAAAAAATAGAATTAAACAATTAAACAAATGTAAGTTAGTTTTGAACTGTTATTAGTGTTTTTCTTTTTTTCAGAGGCAGACATCAATACATTCTCAAATGGAGGAACAAGATAGACAAAGTAAGTAAACATTACCATTAATAGCACATGCATATACCCACTTGGTGTTCTCTGGACTTAGTAAAACCGTATTGAATTTGAATAATAGTGAAAAGTTAAATTTATTATTGTCAGAATATCCTCGAAAAACAGCTCGATACTTAGAACAGTCACTAACAAAACGCAGACACACTATATTTTTAATTAACATGTATATAAAATTCCTGATGTCAATCTGAATTAATACTATAGTATCTATTTAAAGTGACTTATAGGTCCATTGGACCGGGTGCAATTTAATTGAAATATTTCAATATTGTACATATTTTGTTATACACAATGTCACTATAATAAACATATTTGTATTGCATAATTGTATTGTATTGTTCTGTTATATTTAAAACGAGATGTTGGAAGAAAATAGAAAAAGGTCACGATTAAGAAAGAAAAAATATGATGATATGTTTATTAGTTTCTTCATTTGACTAAAGAAAATGCAAATTAATGTGTTTCGTGTATATATCATATAATATAAACGCGTATCAAATATGAAAATCAATTTTCCAATCAGCTCAGTTAGATTTCATATAAACAATGGCATGTAGTCCTCTATTTTAATATTCATACCATTTTCTGTATATGGTTTCAATACGCATAACTAAGCTTGAATTTTTAGTTTACTTTTTCCAGAATATTTTTTTATGATTTATTTGGGGATTTATATGATAAACGTATACTGCTATGAAACTGATAATGAAAACTATATTATCCTAAAGCTGTGGCAATCGTTTGTGTCAATAGGGGATAAAATGAGACGCTTAGGCATAGGTCCTTTTTATCGGTGTAAAACCTATTTTCGTTAAAATTCCTTACTTATCAATGTCGTTACCTTTAAAAATAGCATGTCTGTCCGTATTTACACGTCAATCCTTCTTTAGTGCGAATGAAAACGAATAATGATACAAGGGTTCAATGTCCAAGCGCATGTGTCCGAAATAAGCAGTTATTCATGTTAATGTTGAAACCCAAGTTTCGCACAAACACATCTTGGTAACTGATAATCTTCTTTTTCAGGGTTAGATGCGTTGTTCGCTGAAAACTGTACTGACGGTGTAGTCATACGAGATGGGTTTAAGGCAATATTACAATGCATGGGCAACAATCCTACTGATGAATCCATTGACGAAGTATTCGCAAATTTCGATGCTGATGGTAAGTTTCAAGAGAATTAATTGCAGAGCTCTATATATAAGGGGAGACCATTTACTAATGTCTGCACGTCGCAACATTTTGTAGAGAAAATATAACTTGTGAAATAGTATTAAAAGCATCGGACTCTGGTATATCTATTTATTGTTTTATTGTCAGTTTATTACAGACTGACATATAATTAAAATATACAAATAGAAATTTATAACAAATATACAGTGGCAACTAAGAGTCATTGAAATATAAACAAATACTAGAAGGATATTTTGATCATAACTATCTCTTAAAAGCCTCTGGCGATGTACAGAAAGTTGAAAACAAAATGGTGTTAAACACGATTGTAAAGGTTCAATCTCGCTTATAATGCTGTTAAAGCAAATGCTCCTTTCCAAAAACATCCCTAATTTGAACATTTTGGAGCAAAGAAAATAATCCCAAATTAATTCTTAACAATGGTAGTGGAGACTGATTAACACAATTTGTTTATTGGTGCTAGTCAACACTTGTTTTACACAATTGGTTAAATTCAATCATTTTGAGACAATTGAAAGCAATAAGTAGATTACACTACTGCTTGGGGAGTTTTAATCAAAAAGTCTCATTCGGATACACAACACCTGTATACTAGCCTTTCGGGTAAAAAACATTTTTTTATACAAATTTGTGTGCACATTAACGAGTTTCTGGAATAAACTTCATCTGGCAAGCTCGAGACCAAACGTTTGGATATGATACATTTTGAAAGCATGAAATGAACAACAATAAAAACAGTCGTTGTTTAATTACATTCACATAGAATTATCAATTATTGATAGAAAATATGTAGTCGTTCTGTGAAAAAATATATAATTTTAATAGACACTGAATTTAAATTTATCCCCCAAACCCCCTCTTCTTCAGGAAAAATACAGTTATGTCCAATATCCAACCATTGTTAAAATTATTTGTTAAATGAGGTAATTTTCTCTATAGGCACAACCGGGTTATCAAAGGACGAATTTGATGAGTGGTTCAATAAATGTTGGGTTCCTGTAGCCCAGGCACGCGAGGCAATTGTAGAAGCATTTAAAGTTTTGGCTGCTGAAAGCGAAGATTCTGATGGACGTTGCTGCATTACAAGTTTAGTTGATTTGTTGAAAAATCGAGGGGGAGAACCACTATCAGATGAAGATGCTGCAGTATTTCAGAAGGAACTGGAAGTAATTGACACAAGCTCAGACGGCTTCATCGATGGAGAAGGTATATGAAACTTTTATATAGTGATTTCAAGTGAATGTGCAAAATATGACATGGTGATTCCTTGCGAAAAATGCGATAAAATATGCAAAGTTTAATACTAGTAATATACATATAGCAAGGTTGACTTCCATTTTAACTTATGAAAATATGCAACGTTGTTTTTTTTAATTATATTGAAAGAATTGTCTTTGAATCAAAGTTTGTTTCTTTTGCTCAAATTATAAAAAGTGATATATATATTTATTTTTAGAATTTGCCAACTTTCTAACGGAACAATGCCAGGAGGTCAAAACAGAAGAAGAAAATCAGGAACAAACGGAAGAAGTTCAAACCGAAACTACTGAAGAAGTAACCGAAACTACTGAAGAAATAACCGAAACTTCTGAAGAACAAACAGAAGAACAAACTGAAAATACTGAAGAACAAACAGAAAACACAGAGGAACAAACAGAAAATACCGAGGAACAAACTGAAAATACTGAAGAGCAAACGGAGAATACAGAGGAACAAATTGAAAAAACAGAAGAAATCACAGAAAAGACAGAAGATCAAAATGAAAATACAGAAGAACAAACTGACCAGCAAAATACCGAAAACTCTGAACAAGAACAGTCAGAAACTCCAAAAACGGACCAAATTGAATCTTGAAATAAAGTTCTATTTAAGTGTAACCACCTTTTAAACTATTCAGGATAAATGTTCATACTATTGATGTTATTTGGGTGGGGGGTGTCTAGAAACACTAACTGAATGAGAAACTTTCAATGGAATCCTTACGTATATAGAATAACTTAAATGGTGCTATAAATTCTACTCATGACTTCTGCCTTCACCAACTGGTGCTTAGAACAACCTGCTTTTAAATAGGCATTACAAGTCAATGGATATTCAAATGCAATAACATATCTTATGCATTATGTTTTTTTTTATTTATTTCTGTGATATATTGTGAGAGCTGTGATAACTACGTATTTATTTGTTGTGTTGTAAATGTATTGTGACAAATTCAATATGAATTTGCAAGCACAATTATACAATTCTATTATCTAAAACGGGTATTTTTTTTATTTGAATCATCATTACAGTTGTAACGTATGCATTTTATATTTTGATATTTCTACAAGATATGCCTTAGTTACTGCTAAAATATGGGTTTCCACGATAATACTGCTTGACCAAATCTATTGAAATGAAGTTAGTATAAAAATGATGTGGTATGATTGCCAATCAGTCTGATTAAAACCAGTCAACTCTTCATGAGAGACCAAATGACAGAAATTAACAAGGAGCATAACTGTAGAATAGTAAAAGTGACGCTATCCAAGTTCTTACTTGATCTGTGTTTTTATCAATTTAGCATTGTGCTTTAGTTTCATAACATTGGGTTAAGTCAAACTGAAGTTAGAGAACGGAAACCAATTTTGGGATGTACGGGCGTACAGATGGACAAGGTTAAAACGTAGTGACTCCTCTATTACGGCGAGGGCATACAAAAGAATATCACAATCAAAAATTATCTTCAATTGCAAGAGCTATCTAATGATTTGTCATCGATATCATTATTATAGGTTACATTTTAGATGACGGCATTGAACCAATTCACAAATATTATACATTTAGTTTGATCTTGCCAGTTTTTACTAGACTAATGCAAGTTATCTCAGTGCTCCAACTATTGATTAAGTGGTAATTTATTTAGTTGAAATCATCTTTTCGTAAATTTTACGGACGCCATCACGAGTTGGTTGACCGTTATGGAATAACCGTTTCACAAATGATATCGGATATGTTCCTTACGTCGTAACTACTACCACCTTCCCTTTCATGAATGTGACCTACCGAATTATACTGTTTACCGGATTTTTTATAACATAAGCAACACGATGGGTGCCACATGTGGAGCAGGATCTGCTTACCCTTCCGGAGCATCCGAGATCACCCCTAGTTTTTGGTGGGGTTCGTGTTGCTTATTCTTTAGTTTTCTATGTTGTGTCATGTGTTCTATTGTTTGCCTGTTTGTCTTCTTTCAGTTTTAGCCAAGTGTTGCCAGTTTATTTTCGATTTATGCGTTTGACTGTCCCTCTGGTATCTTTCGTCCCTCTTTTATTAGCATTAGTTTGTTCAAAGTCAGTGGTTCATATCTAGCATAATAATTTGAAACACAGACATTAACTCTTGTTGGTTGTTTGCTTGATGAACAGTCGGAAATATTTCATGCATATTAAGAGCATATATAAAGATATGAATAGTTAATTTTGTTTAGTTAAATTCATTGTTTACAAAGTAATTAATTTTTTTGCACTAATAAATTGCAGATGACTATATATTTTAATAATGTATCAGGGATTCATGGTATTGCAGGTACATGTACGGCTTAATGCTAAAGGGGTTTCTGGGCTTTTAGAGAAGTACTGTTTCAATTTTAATTCTAATCAAAAGGACGGTTTCTGTAATAATATTAATTGGATTTATATTTAAACAACATGTGATTGATTTTCTAAAAAACTGTACCCCCCTTATGATCCAAAACCAAAGTTTTATGGGAACCGTGAACGCAGGTTGTAGTTAATGTACGACATGTTGACGACATACAGACGGTCAGACAACAGTCTATCATAATTCGTCTCATGAAAGCAGTTTGTAGTTAATGTACGACATGTTGACGACATACAGACGGTCAGACAACAGTCTACCATAATTCGTCTCATGAAAGCAGTTTGTAGTTAATGTACGACATGTTGACGACATACAGACGGTCAGACAACAGTATACCATAATTCGTCTCGTGAAAGCAGGTTGTAGTTAATGTACGACGTGTTGACGACAAACAGACGGTCAGACAACAGTATAC
Source organism: Mytilus galloprovincialis (assembly GCF_965363235.1). Lineage (NCBI taxonomy): Eukaryota > Metazoa > Mollusca > Bivalvia > Mytilida > Mytilidae > Mytilus > Mytilus galloprovincialis. The sequence goes on from NC_134841.1 coordinate 53,893,652, forward strand.
CATAATTCGTCTCGTGAAAGCAGGTTGTAGTTAATGTACGATATGTTGACGACATACAGACGGTCAGACAACAGTATATTTACACATGTAAATACAGAAAATATAGTTGTTTTGCATAAAAGTTTATAGAACACCAAATATAGTAGACGTATTGTAAACAGTATAAGAAAAACAGACCAAAAAACAACCAGGTGCTTCGCAGGGCACAGCTTTATACGACCGCAGTGGTCGAACCCTGAACGGTTGGGGCAAATTTGGTCACAATATTCAAGCTTTAAACTGTCTGAATTTGGATTGTGATCCAATTTTTGACATAATACAGGTTTTTGTCACAAAATAAATGTGGTCAAAAGATCTAACAAATATATTGCACAAAACTGAGCAACTGAAGATTTCTTCTTGAAACTTTTCAAAATTCGAAATTTGACAAATTTTGTTAAACAAGAGTGCACACGCTGAAATGTCTCGCCTTCTTTACTAATCATTGATATTATGTTGATAGACCTAAATATAAAGCTTTATTACAACTGTCACATAAACTCAACATTAACCAAGAAAACGAAACATGGATCAATGAACCATGAAAATGAGGTCAAGGTCAGATGAACCATGCCAGGCAGACATGTACAGCTAATAATTCTTCAATACAACAAATATAGTTGACTTATTGCTTATAAATTAAGAATAACAGACCAAAACACAAACACTTAACACTTAGCAATGGACCGTGAAAATGAGGTCAAGGTCAAATAAAACCTGCGTAACAGACATATAGATCATAAAATATTTCCATACACCAAATATAGTTGACGTAATGCATAACGTATTAGAAAAATAGACCAAAACTCAAAAACTTAACTTTGACCACTGAACCATGAAAATGAGGTCAAGGTCAGATGACACCTGTCAGCTAGACATGTACACCTTACAATCATTCCATACACCAAATATAGTAGACCTACTGCATATAGTATAAGAAAAACAGATCAAAACATAAAAACTTAACTATAACCACTGAACCATGAAAATGAGGTCAAGGGCAGATGACACCTGCCAGTTGGACATGTACACCTTACAGTCCTTCCATACACCGAATATACTAGACCTATTGCTTATAGTATCTGAGATATAGACTTGACCACCAAAACTTAACCTTGTTCACTGATCCATGAAATGAGGTCGAGGTCAAGTGAAAACTGTCTGACAGGCATGAGGACCTTGCAAGGTACGCACATACCAAATATAGTTATCCAATTACTTATAATAAGAGAGAATTTAACATTACAAAAAATATTAACTTTTTTTCGAGTAGTCACTGAACCATGAAAATGAGGTCAAGGACATTGGACATGTGACTGACGGACAGTTCGTAACATGAGGCATCTATATACAAAGTATAAAGCATCCAGGTCTTCTACCTTCTAAAATATAAAGCTTTTAAGAAGTTAGCTAACGCCGCCGCCGCCGGATCACTATCCCTTTGTCGAGCTTTCTGCAACGAAAGTTGCAGGCTCGACAAAAATTATCCCTTAAAAAAATTGGAAAGAAAAATCCCCCCCCAAACTTATTGAAACCCCCCTTAAACTCTATGCCATCATTTCCTTTGTAGTATGGAACCTTGTAGTACAATTTCAGAGAGATCCATACACTTAAACACAAGTTATTGTTTGGAAACTAGAAACATGCTTCTTTTTGGCTCCTAATTCCTACATATTTTGGCAATTAATCCAAAACTTAATACCAGCCTCCCCTTTGTTATATGGAATATTGTGGTACAATTTTAGAGAGATCCATACAATTACACACAAGTTATTGTCTTGAAACTAGAAAAATACTCGTTTTTGGCCCCTTTTTGGCCCTTAATTCCTAAACTTATTGTGGTACAGTTTTAGAGAGATCCATACAATTACACACAAGTTATTGTCTTGAAACTAGAAAAATGCTTCTTTTTGGCCCTTTTTGGCTCCTAATTCCTACATATTTTGGCAATTAATCCAAAACTTAATACCAGCCTCCCCTTTGTTATATGGAACATTGTGGTACAATTTTAGAGAGATCCATACAATTACACACAAGTTATTGTCTTGAAACTAGAAAAATACTCGTTTTTGGCCCCTTTTTGGCCCTTAATTCCTAAACTTATTGTGGTACAGTTTTAGAGAGATCCATACAATTACACACAAGTTATTGTCTTGAAACTAGAAAAATGCTTGTTTTTGGCCCCTTTTTGGCCCTTAATTCCTAAATTTTGGACCCATAACCCCATAAATGAATCCAAACCGTCTACTTGTGGTTTTAATCATTGTGGTACAATTTCAGAGCAATTGAAATACTTACAGATATACACAAGTTATCGTATGGAAACTAGAAAAATGCTTGTTTTGGGCCCCTAATTCCTAAACGGTTGGGACCATCATCCCTAAAATCGATACCAACCTTCCTTTTGTGGTATTGAACCTTCTGAAAAAACTTGTGGTTTTAAACATTGTGGTACAATTTCAGAGCAATTGAAATACTTATACACAAGTTATCATATGGAAACTAGCAAATTGCTTGTTTTGGGCCCCTAATTCCTAAACGGTTGGGACCATCATCCCCAAAATCGATACCATCCTTCCTTTTGTGGTATTGAACCTTCTGGAAAAAAATTCAAAAAGATCTTTTCATTTAAACTAAAGTTATTGTCCGGAAACCAATGTGTCTTCAGACGATGCAGACGACGACATCATACCATTATACGATCCCAAATTATTTTTTTGCGGTTGTATAAAAACTTGACTTTAACCAATGAACCATGAAAATGAGGTCAAGGTCAGATGACACCTGCCAGTTGGACATGTACACCTTACAGTCCTTCCATACACGGAATATACTAGACTTATTACTTATAGTATCTGAGATATGGACTTGACCACCAAAACTCAATCTTGTTCACTGATCCATGAAATGAGGTCGAGGTCAAGTGAAAACTGTCTGACAGACATGAAGATCTTGCAAGATACGCACATACCAAATATTTATCTTATTGCTTATATAAGAGAGAATTTAACATTACAAAAGATCTTAACTTTTTCCAAGTAGTCACTGAACCATGAAAACGAGGTCAAGGACATTGGACAGTCAGGGATAACATGGTAAACCATGACCAATGAAAGTGATGATTTTCCATGACCCATTAAAAATACAGTTATGGAAAACCATGACTCTGAACTGTAACTATATTTAAGGTCAAGGGAGTAATTAGTTTTCAAAACTTATACCAAAGTCATGGCAAATCATGACACTTTTATTTTTTTCAATAGTCATGGGAATCCATGACTAATGAAATGGCTTGAACTTCTGGACATGTGACTGACAGAAACTTAGTAACAAGAGGCATCTATATACAAAGTATGAAGCATCCAGGTCTTCCACCTTCTAAAATATAAAGCTTTTCCTTGTAAGTAGCAACCTCAATCACAGAAATCAACTTCTGAAATATATCAACTGAGATATATACTCCATATGCAGGTTCTACTGGAATGGTGCTACCTAGCAATGGAAAATTCACAACTGAGAAGCTGAAACCATCTCTTATGTAACAATGTTTTGCTCTTAAACGACCAAGTCTGTTGCTATTGAATAATTTTAAATGTCAGAAACGGTATCTTTTTTCACACTAATGTGTGAGCAAGCTTCTTGTGTATCGCCCTCTACCCAGTGGTTTTCTGCCCTGGAGCCGCTGGGTGCCTTCAAACCCACTGTGTTCAGACTCCTCACTGAGGTTCGGGTGTACACGTATAAAAGGCCTTGCTATGCCACTGGTAAGTATGCATTCCCCTTTTCCAATAGAGTGGAAAGGGGGGTTAACAGTGAGCATGTTAATAATACAACTAAAATCAAGTAGTTTTAACAATTTAATGTAATTTCAAAAATTTCCACTGCTGAAAGTTTTAACATGAATATGTATATATAATGCAAGTGAACTGATTAAGTATCGTGAAAGTAAAGTTCAAAGTGTACAATTGAACTGAAATAAACATAATTACATAAAACTTACACAATAAACAGTCACGTAAAACATTTCTGAATAAGTACACACACATATATATATATATATATATATATATATCTATCAACAGAAAAAGATATTTAATACTTAAAAGAAAATTATGAAACAAGCACATTTTATCAATCAATAAATTGCATCGCCGAGTGCAGCTGAATACGACCCCTGAGGTCAAACCCTAAACAGTTGGGGGGAAAATGGACACAATATAAGCACTTGATACAGGTCTGAATTTGGATTGCAATTAAAAATTTGACACATAATAGGTTTCTGACACTGAATAACTGTAGTCAAAGAACTTAGAATGCGTTATATGATTTGAATTTGTATTCAATTTTTTGCTATTGTGCAATACACCATGCTGTTGTGAATTACCTCCCCTAAAAAAAAATATTTTTTTTTAACCCTCCTTTGTTTTTTTTATTTTGTGCAATACATTAAGCTGTTGAGAATTGACCCCCCCCCCCCCCCCCCCCCCCCCAATTTAAATTTTTTTTTACCCACACCCAACCCTTTTTTTTTTGGCAAAAAAAATATTTGAAGAAATTTTTGAAATTTTGAGAAAAAATTTGCCCCCCCTCCCAATTATTTCTTTTCACTCCCCCACATCCTATTAAAAAACCCCAATTCTTTCACTCAAGATATGGTCAATATCTCAATTCAAATTTCCAATGGAGTTTGAAACCATAATTACCCATTTGATAATTTAAAAGCAATGTAAGGGAGGTAATCCAAATTTTACTTAAAAATAATTGTCTGATAAACAGGACACCCTTGTTTTTTCCCCTTTTTTGCCCCTAATTCCTAAACAGTTTGAGCCATAACCCCCAATGCCAATCATAACCATCCATTTCTGGTATGGAACCTTGTGGTATTATTTCAGAGAGATCCATACACTGTTCCATAAAATATTGCCTGGAAACTACAAAAATGCTTATTTGGGCCCCATTTTGGCCCCCAATTCCTTTACCGTTAGGACCACAACCCCTAATATGAAACCCAACCCTCCTTTTGTGATTATAAACCTTGTGTTTAAATTTCATATATTTCTATTTACCTATACTAAAATTATTGTCCAGAAACCAAGTGTCTTAGGACGACGCTGACAACGCTGAGGACGACAAAGTGATAGCAATATATGTCGCAAAAATTAATTTTGCGGTCGTATAAAAAATTCAGAAATTGCAAAAAACAAGCTTTTTCATGTTAAAACTCAAGCATGAACTGGATACACAAAAACTTCAAATTGAACATTTCTGCATTGATCCAGATTAGCCTGGGGTCCTAGCTTATCTTGTCAGCATATGATGCACAGCTAGATCTGACCAGGATGCCAGTCTAGTTCCCAGAACTACTTGATTACTGGTACCTGTAACAATAACTACAACTGGTACCTAGAACTAAACATTGTCTTTCAAACAAAACCAAGGTCACAAATAATTCATTCTTAAAATGCCTCATAAATTTGACACTATAAAATTATTTCATATATTAAAACATGCAAGAGATTCAAATGAAACAATATTTAATAATCATGCATAATTTTAACCACTTAATTGAAACTGTGTTTGATCCCTATTTTCTATTTTTAGCCATGGCGGCTAGTTTGTTGATGGATTAAAACTTTCGGATACAATTCATAAAATAAATACTCTAAGGAACATTCATTTAAAGTTTTAAGGTATTTGGCCCAGTAGTTTCAGATTTTTTGAATAGTTTACGACGGCATGACAATGGCGGAAGCCAAGTGATGGCATAAGCTTACATTGACCTTTTGGGCCACGTTTTAAAAAAAGTCGATTTGTAAGGATTAAAATGATGAACAAAAAACAGAGAAAGCCAATACACATCATTAAATATATAAAATCGCATTAAGCTAAAATGTTATAAAAAGCAAAATACAAGCCTGTTAAAAAAAATATAATGGAGTTCAACTCTCTCGTAAATGTATTTACCTGCTCAACAATTTAATTTAATTACTTATAAGGATACAAATCCAATTAAAATTTAAGCAAAAACATGATATATATATATATAGATCTAAATAACATATACAAATTACCATTAATTCATATTTGGAACAGCATTTACAACTTGTAATATGTTGTATACATAAGGAATGGAAAATAAACAATAAGAAAAATGCATATGGTACACTGAATATGATTAAAAAGGACAATACATACTCATCATAGGTCAATATTTTCATAGCACATATAAAACATATCAATGTGCTCAGCAATCAAAACATCAATTAAAAGCATGAAAATCTTCTATAATATCATTCCATTTTCAACCAAATGAAGAATACTGAAGAAATGGTACTATATATTTATAAAGTTACTATGGACCTTCATTTATTTTCAAAGTACAATGTATCTTCATTTTGAAGAGCAGATGTATATGATGACTAAATCATTTTGGTGAGTGTTACGAAAAAAGTTTCTTGCATGATAGACTTAAATATTTAAAGCCATCATTTTGTTTCTTTCTGTAAAAATTAAACACTTTGTTGATCTGTTAATGCCCCAAAGTTTTGATGTCTAAAATACTTTAACCTTAGGCATAAATCCTTTACAAGATAATGAAATGAGGTGTCAAATAAAGGTCAACATACAAATTCTCCACTAGAACATGTAAATATATATTCAGTTCATCATTTGGAAGAAAATGGATTCTAACATTACATTATAAGATTGACCTGATTCCACATGGCTTAAACAGCTACTTCATCATTGACAGGAATTCTATAAAAAAAATGGAGAATGTGTCCCCATGGACAGAGATGATGTCCCACTTCCATACAACATTATATAGGGGCATAACTCAAGAACTTTAAAAGTGATGCTACCCAAATTTGTACTTGATCTGAGTTTTGTGGTAATGAGTAATGTGTATAGGTTTCAAAATGTTTGGTTTGGACAAACTTAAATTTCAGAATGGCAACTTAATTTTTTTTCTTCGATTTTTTAAGGGGCATTTAAACTATTAGTTAAAGTGACACCACCAAAATTCAACTTGATCTGGTTTTTTTTGTTATAAGCATTGTCTATAAGTTTCATATCATTTGGTTGAGGCAAACTCAAGTTAGAGAACGGAAACCAATTTTGAGATGTACAGACGACAAGGGTAAAACTAAATGCCCCCTCTGCCAGGGCAGGGGCATTAAAATCATAGAGCTTGTAAGCAATGACGGGTAAAGCTTGCTTTAACTTATCAGTGGGAGTAAAATTGAACATTGAATTGTATGAAGCATTGGTTGTAGTTGATTCAACTACAATTATGGACAAAGGAAGATAACTCCAATTTTAAAGATTACTCTAACAATGACATCATTGATATTTTGAGAACAGATATTAGCGATTTTCTTGCAAGGTATAATATCATTTGTAACATGAATATCTGATCACATATTTCATTGATAAATTTCTGGAAATGTCCATGGATAGGATTCATAGAATGTTATGATCAATGCACTATATTTTGTGCATATCAAAAATAGTGAAAACCCTTGAAAGATATAAATATCAATTCAGTATCAAAGGATTTTGATTAAATTTTCATGCAAAAATAAACTTTACAGATTTTTAAACTATCAATTTACATATCCTTGTTCATCTTTAGAATAATGAGAATACACTAAGTTTTGTATTGGTGAAATGCTGTCTTATTGGATAAAGAGAATATGTGATACATTTTGTACAACAAAGATATAAAAATTAATTATTTGAAACACAATAACATTTGAAAATTTGATTAGCAACATCATCAGTTACACAGTTGTGTAGGCCATATATAATCAGGTCAAATCAATTAGTTAAATAAAATATATAAGTCAGGGGCGGATCCAGCCATTCAAAATAGGGGGAGGGGGTTCTAACCCAGGATAAAAAGGAAGGGGGGTCCAACTATATGTCCCCATTCAATGCATTGATAGACCTAAAAAGGGGGTTCAAACCCCCAGAAAACCCCTGGATCCGCCACTGTATGTTTATCTGGTTATAATATAACAATTCAAAACTGTGCAATAAAATAAAGTATTCTTCTTTCCGCCAACTTGGCTTACAAAGCAGACCTGCTGCTTATCAACAAACAATACTAGTTTGTAACAGTATATGCTAGTTCAGATGTCCCTTTTGATCAGAGAAGAAACTGGAACAGTGGCTGCTTATCAACAAACAATACTAGTTTGTAGCAGTATATGCTAGTTGTCCCTTTTGATCAAAGAGGAAACTGGAACATGGGGCTGTTATACGACAAACAATTCTTATTTGTAACAGATAACAATTTTAGATGTCCTGTTTGATTAGAAAAAAAAAGGAACTAGGGCTTCTTATCAACAAACAATATTACTCTTTAAAATTGTTTCTTTGGTTCTGAAATAATAATGTTTTTTTTAATGAAATGAGGGCCAACATTACACCCACTTTCTTTACTCATTTTACAATCAGTAAATTCAAATTCAAATACACATTCAGATATATAATTTCAATCACCAACTAAAAATAGCCATTGAATTATTTTTTTCAAAATGCAATTCTATCTGATCACTGGAAACTGTTTTGTCCTATATTCTTATGTGAATCTAATACAATAGAAACCTCACAGAAATGTGTTTGATTTGATGTTAATCATGATAATGAAACTACTAGCATTTCATTTTCCATCATGGGTTAGAAAAAAAGGAAATAACAACCTTTGCACTTAATTAACTAACTGTAAAGATAAATTTACAAATAAGAAAATTTGAAATGAAAGGACATGATATAATCGTATCTAATGCCTATTTTCCTTTGGCCAAAGCTAATCCTTGTCATTTCTTACAGAAAATTTTCTTTTCTTATGCATTATGTGTGCAAAAAAATGGATTTGATCACTGGCCTGACAATGTTTTAAACATTGCACATGTTGTAATTAGGTGTAGGCTAGATAGATGTGGTGGGAGTGGGAAGATGAAACATAGCTCGGCTCAAATAAGTCTTTACTTTACAAGGAACGGGTAATTTTGGAACCAGTTGAACAATATTTCTTTTTCGGTGCTGGTAAAGTCTCTTTTGTATGACTAGACGACTAAGATTAGCCAGACTATGTGGCGAGTTCATGTTATTTTTGTACCATTCGAGGAACGCTGGATCATCAGCCATCAGTTCCTCAGGAATCCCTGGACCCTTCCATTTGATCCAGTCTGTCAAGTTTAACATATCACATCCAGCAGAATACAGGACCTTGATACAGGGAACTTGATATTTCAAATCTTCCTTATAAAGACCAGTACTGAGCGAGCTGACACATACATACAGAGGGGTACGACCCTTATTATCAAGTTTGTTAACATCAGTATCTGCTCTGAGAAGAATTTTGATCATATCTTTCAGCTTCCAGTGGGCAGCTACATGCAATGGAGATTTACCAGCATTGTCAGACCTGCAAAATAAATCACAGATGAAACTATTTTTACATTTTGTAGGTTTTTTGCAATTGAATGCTATATACTCCCAAATCAATGAATAAGGAGTACAAATAGAAGGAGAGAGGCAAATTGCCCACCCCTGTTCCTACACCACTTTAAATACTGTGGATTCATTTATTTCTGTGGGTACCAACTTTTGTGGATTGCAGAAACCTTGCATATTCATGGATATGTGATTTCGTGGTTCTACCAAAGTCTAGATACTACTTAATAGAAATTTGTATTCCGTTGAATATTTAAATTTGTGGCTCACATGTACCCAAGAAACCCACAAAAATTGGTATCCAACGAATAATAATGAATCCACAGAAGTCTTGAATCATTAATCATCACACATAAAAAAACTTCACAAGATAAAAGAATGAAATAAACATTTCTTTGCAACTGAAGTTTTCATTTCTGAATTCTTAAATAATTCAGAATTCCGCTGTAAAAACAAGAGTTCACATGCTGAAATGTCTCGTCTTCCTTACTATTCATTTTGATATTATGTTGACAGTCCTAAATATAAAGCTTTATTACAACTGTCACATAAACCTAACATTAACCAAGAAAACTAAACATTGACCAATGAACCATGCAAATGAGGTCAAGGTCAGATGAACCATGCCAGGCAGACATATACAGCTAAAATTGTTCTATACACATTATATAGTTGACCTATTGCTTATAGTTTAAGAGAAACAGACCAAAACACCAAAACTTAACACTGAGCAATGAACCGTGAAAATGAGGTCAAGGTAAAATAAAACCTGGGTGACTGACATATATAGATCATAAAATATTTCCACACACCAAATATTGTTGACTTATTGCATATAGTATAAGAAAAAAAAAGAAAAACTCAAAAACTGAACTTTTCCCACTGAACCATGGATATGAGTTCAAGGTCAGATGACACCTTCCTGCTAGACATGTACACCTTACAATCATTCCATACACCAAATATACTAGACCTATTTCATACAGTTTAAGAAAAACAGACCAAACAACAAAAACTTTACTATAACCACTGAACCATGAAAATGAGGTCAAGGTCAGATGACACCTGCCAGTTGGACATGTACACCTTACAGTCCATCCATACACCAAATATACTAGACCTATTGCTTATAGTATCTGAGATATAGACTTGACCACCAAAACTTAACCTGGTTCACTGATCCATGTAATGAGGTTGAGGTCAAGTGAAAACTGTCTGACAGACATGAGGACCTAGCAAGGTTTGCACATACCAAATAAAGTTATCCTATAACTTATGATAAGAGAGAATTTAACATTACAAAAAATCTTAACTTTTTTTTCAAGTAGTCACTGAACCATGAAAACGAGGTCAAGGACATTGGACATGTGACTGATGGAAACTTCGTAACATGAGGCATCTATATACAAAGTATGAAGCATCTGGGTCTTCCACCTTCTATAATATAAAGCTTTAAAGAAGTTAGGTAACGTTGCCGCCGGCTGGATTACTATCCCTATGTCGAGCTTTCTGCGACAAAGGTCACAGGCTCGACAAAAAGTCTGTGCAATTTAGAAAATAGTCAAAAGTGTTCAGCCTTACATCTAAGTTTATCAAATTTCAAGCAAATAGAAAAATTTCCCTGTTGTACATGTAATTAAGGCTACAAGCAAACAGCAATCAAGACGTTCATGACATAATGTTTACTCCCATATTCTTTGGGGTAAGAGGATGTTGAAAATGTATATCCTGGGTTTGCAAGACCTGACCAAAAAGCTTGCACAAGACAAGATGAAAATGTATATTCTGAAAAACAAAGTGCAGGAATCATTGGTCCAAAAGAGCAAATAAATTTTTGCATGTGTACAATGGTGTAGCAACAGATGAAAATGAATACTGTAAATTCAGAACTTAATGCATGCATTTAATATTGCAATTTATGGAGAATTGACAATAATGAGATAGATTTACTATACATAGCCATTTTAGAAATTCTGCATTCAGATGCATATATCAGTTTGGAATGCTTGTTTTTAATTATAAAGATTCAAACCCAGTTGCACAACTAGCATTAATAAAATCCTAGCAATAATTTCTGAATTTACAATAAACAGGCTATTATTTCAACTTGGAATTATTTTTAATTATGGAATTTGCATAATTTCTTGTGTTTGAAATTTTTAACGAATTCCATGTTTATTCTGCATTATAATTTTTTAAGCATTGCACAACACTTTTCATACAATGTATTTTGTATAGATAGTTTTGTGGGCAGCACAGTACATTCTATTGAAAACATGCATTCTTCTTTGTTATAGAAAGTGTTGTGTGCTGCATATATAACATTAAAACAGAGCCTATCTAACTTTCTCATTTTTTAATATGTTTTCATCCTAAATATGCAAGCAATATTTGATAGCAGACTTTAGGCAAATAGAAATCTATTGATCCCTTTCTGAAGAGTTCAAGGGTGAAACAAAACATCTTTCAATTAAAATCTATGACTTACAATTGTAATGATGCCCCACCAGAGAGAAGTCTCTCTACAGCTCTATAACTGGAATGTACAATCGCATTCTGTACACATATATACAATGGAGTCTGTCCAGCTTTGTCACATTTGTTAATGTCGGCACCTGAAATCGGAATCATACTTTGGTAATAAATCAAAAATTGTAAGTCCCTTATTACAAAAATGTATGAGTAGGGGTTGGAAGGGTACTGATCCCGAAATCCCGAGGTCCAGAATTTAAATAAATTGAAATCCCAACATCCCAAAATTCAAAAAAAGAATTCCCAGATCCCAAAGGGTCAATCCCGATATCCTGAGCTTAAAAAGGCAGATCCAGGAGTCCCGAGAAAGGTCTTATCCCTCCTCATGTATAATGAGGCAAATTTGAACTTTTGACGGTTTTGCTATCTATATTGGCCTTTTTGGTTTCCTTGCTGCTTTTTATTATTTTAAACTTTTTGTGTGCAGTCTGTACTAGGAGAGGTTCACTCCAGAAGTTATATCATCCATTATACCACTTCCAGTGTCACTGATGGTGAACTAAATTCCCACCAAGTAGCCAGTGATTTTGTATTGGCTTGATTCAAATTACACATTTTGTCTGTATTTAAAATTTGAAATTCTTATGCGATAATTCTAAAGCTAATGTTGTCACTCCCTTATGGCAAAGTTGTTCTGAAAAGGTTTTTACAGTTCCCTTTACATTTATAGCATGTTTAGGCCCTGTTGGTTTTTTGTGCTGAAACTTTTATATTTGTGACTTTCAAAACATTTGGGTTAATATGTACCTCATATAAGATGACTTTGCTCAAAATGTGTTGTGTCTTGTGTGTATGGAAATCAGTAAATGTTTTCTATTGATTTCACTCGTATAGATAAAAGAAGATATATTATGAAAGCCAATGGTACAACTATCCATCCTAGTCACAATTTGTAAATGTTAACCATTATAGGTCAAAGTATGGTCTTCAACACAGATAGAGCCTTGGCTCACACTGAACAGCATCCTATAAAGAGCCCCAAAAATAACTGATGTAAAACCATTAAAACAGGAAAACCAATGGTATAATCTTTATAAATTAAATTGGAAATGTGTCCATGGGACTTAGATGATGCCCCCACTTATATATCATATAAAGTTATAAAGGGACATAACAGAAGAACAGTTAAAGTGACACTACCTTAATTTGGTAAAAATCCAGATATAACATTAATTAGGAAACCTTAAAACATTTTTGTAAACAGCATGGAAATCAGTAAGTGTTTTCTTTTGATTTCTCTCATGCATGATTATCGTTTATGATATTAAAGTAGATCTGTCATATAGGATTTTGAATAGAAACATCGGAAGTACACCAGTAACTTATTCATGGTCCCAATACTTTCTATGTTAAATTCATCCATTTCAAGCAGGCACATCTCTTTTGTTAATATTTCAAATAAAGTGACCATCATTACATGTCAAAGCAACACTTTATGGTGTCTTGTACTGAAAAAAATCAACATACCTTTAATGGCATATAAGATAGAAATGGTTCCCGGAACTTCCGATGTACCAAAACAGGTATTTCAGATCTGACAAACAGACAAAATGTACCCTCTTTTTAAAATTTTGTGCATTTTTTTCAGTATTCAAAAAGTGTTCTACAATGATCACCAGTCCTTCAGCTTTTATTTGATGCCAAAAATACCTAATTATTTTACATATTTTGAAAGTTACAGGCCCGAGACCACAATTAAGAAATATATGAGAAAGGGAAAGAAAAAAAAAGGAGAAAAAATTCAATATAAATGAAGGGAACTATATATATTCGTGAACAATGAAAAGCGGGATCATTAATTGTGGTCTTGGGCCTATAAGGGGCCAAATACTTGACCAATACCAATAAAACTTGGCATGATTTAAGCTTAGTGAATTATGAGTCAGTTTACAAAGTTTCAAAGCCATATGATATATGTTATAGAAAATGTGGCATTTTTTATATCTCATCTTTGGTTGCTGAGTTGTGACGTTGAAATAGAACAATTTCAACTTTCAACTTTGGGCTTCAAAAATCCCTAAAAAACAATAAATTGCACTTTTTAATGTCTCAATGTATAAGATTTTATCTATTGAAAGAAATATTTAGCATACTAAATGCATCAGACTTATAGAAAATGGACCCAACAGTTGATTTTATATGACCCTGTGCCAAAAAATAGAGGTTTTCAAATGAAGTGAGGCGTTATACATTGTTATATGAAATGTAATATTTTCCACTTACAACAATTTTTTGAAATTGTTTAGTTAAACCAAAACCTTCTACATATCATAAATGTTCCTTTTATGTAAATATAAGTTACAAATAGCATAACACATGAGTATGACATGGTCTTAAGCAATGTCAAGCTTAAAACAAGAATGTGTCCATAGTACACGGATGCCCCACTTGCACTATCATTTTCTATGTTCAGTGGACTGTGAAATTGGGGTTAAAACTATAATTTGGCATTAAAATTAGAAAGATCATATCATGGGGAACATGTGTACTAAGTTTCAAGTTGATTGGACTTCAACTTCTTCAAAAACTACCTTGACCAAAAACTTTAACCTGAAGCGAACGGACGCACAGACGAACGGACGCACAGACGAACGGAGGCACAGACCAGAAAACATAATGCCCCTCTACTATCGTAGGTGGGGCCTTAAAAACAAGTTGACAATTTAGGCCGTTCCCTATACTTTCATATTAAATTGCATATAAATGAAATGGGAGATTGAAATATGCTCCTTTTTGCTCAAATCCTTGCTGAATGAAGCCTAAATGTAACAAGACTGCTGCTTTCAACTACGGTATATATGTAGATAGTATGGTCTGATGTAAAGTTTATTCACTTTACTGTTTAAAACCTGCATGAAATTTCAGCCTCAAAAGGCCAATATTTTAACCATCAGTCATCCAACAGAAGAAAATAAAGGTTGTCTGTGAAACAGACAAGGTTTAACAACAAGTAATAAGTGCCTTTGATATAGATTCAGAACAATCTGTTTCATTTGCTTTGTACGGACTGTTAAGACTTAGACCATTAAAACAGCACATTTTGCACTCTTTTTATGTTTATATCTACTTTTCTTTGTGTTCAGAGTTCACAGAGGAGTAAAACAACTGAAATTAATACCACAAACACAAATAGATATCAGAAAACACCTGTCAAAGAAAAAGTAAGGATGCTGCTTTTGCAAAAATATTGAAAAAAGTGAAAAAGCTACATTTTGGGCAAATAAGCTGAAAAGTGACTTTTTTACAAAATTTCTATCAAATAAAAGTGGAAATCATTTCTTCTCACAGAGTTTGACAAATTAAAACCAATAGATCATTCAGAGAAGTTGTCAAAGAAATAATTCAAAATTTGCTGAAATGCACCTCTTAGACCCGAGACCACAATTAATTCCTCTATCAGTTCTTTATAACGTTTTGTCTCATTAAAATAAATCTACCTGTGTTTTTTGTCAGATCTTTTGTGAGTGTAATGTACTGTAAAAGTCCAAAAATATATCCAAGTTTCAGAAAAATTGCTGGTATAGATTTTACAAATTTAGCCAATACACATCCATACCCCTATGGACAAGTCAAGAGATGTTCGAAGACTATAAATATTACCTTTTTGCACCTGGCCTTATCACTCTTTCCATATCAAAATCAGTTAAAATAAAACATCCAAAAGTTTATTTCAGCTCTCTTCTTTCATTTCTACCCCAGAAAAATTAAGAAATATATGAGAAAGGGAAAGAAAAAAAATAAAGAAAAAATATACTATAATTAAAGGGAACTATATTCGTGAACAAAAAAAGCGGGGTCATTAATTGTGGTCTTGGGCCTACACTCATGGGTAGGAACTATTTTGTGTTAAATATGTACTTCTTTCTGGTACTGTGGATTCATTTAATTTCGTGGGTATCAATTTTCATGGATTGAAGAAAATTTCGTCGATATTTAATTTCGAGGTTTGTCCAATATTTGCATACAAGCCTACAGAAAATTTGAAATTTGTTGAACATTTGAATTTGTTGTTCACCTGTACCCACGAAACCGATGAAAATTGATATCCAACGAAAAATAATGAATCAACAGTACCGGGTATGTGCTCTCTTGCCAGACCCAAATTAGTGGTGTTACACCTGTAGCAGTTACTGGTGTATATCATGTATATGTTACAGTGAATTTGTATAATCAGGGATTATGTAGAATCCCTGATTTTTCAGGGAATATGTAGAATCACTAAAATCATTAGTAATTATATATAATCCCTGAAAATGACCAGTGATTTTACATAATCACTGAACATTTGAATAATTATTCTACAAATTCCCTAATATAATTTCAGGGATTATGAATAATTTAAGGATTCTTTGTTTGATAAAAAAAAATAAAAAAAATATAGACAGATCAAATTTATTCGTTCATAGTGTGTTAATTTACCATTTATTTTATTGAGTTAAGCCTTCCAATTGATATTTTATCGTGTGTTTTTCTATGTTGTGATGATTTACTATTGTTTCACAAAAAAGGGAGAAGGTTTGGTACCATTAAAATGTTTAATCCCGCTTCAAATGTTTGCACCTGTCCTTAGTCAGGAATCTGATGTACAGTAGTTGTCATTTGTTTATGTAATTTATACATGTTTCTCGTTTTTTTTTTATATAGATTAGGATGTTGGTTTTCCCGTTTGAATGGTTTTACACGTCTAGTAATTTTGGAGCCCTTTATAGCTTGTTGTTCGGTATGAGCCAAGGCTCCGTGTTGAAGGCCGTACATTGACCTATAATGGTTTACTTTTATAAATTGTTATTTGGATTGAGAGTTGTCTCATTGGCACTCATACCACATCTTCCTATATCTATCAAATTATCATTCTTTTTACTTTCATATTCCTTGCCAGATGAAATAATTTTGCTTTTAAACACAGACGATGGTCTTAAAGATATAACCATACAGGGTTTCGAGATAAAGTTGAAGACTTCAAAATTAATAATATCAAGAGTCCCTTTATAGCGATAACTTTACATATATTGTTTGTTTTTAAAAGCCAGCGTCAAATTGATATTCATGTTCTATTTGTAAATCTACAGAGCATGTTATTTGTGGTACATGTAAAACAAATGGTGAAGAAGACCATGGAACATCTGTATTTTGGTGTTTTTTTTTGTTTTTTTCTCCTCAAATGAACAAGAAATTCAAACAGAGAGAACTTACGCATCTAAATGTACACAGCATATAGAAAAACTAAGGATTGACAATTAGAACAAAATTGTAGAGGAAGCTGAAATTTGGTGTAATATTCTCATAGCAATTCCACACGGTAAAAAAGGAAAGGAAATCCCCAAAAAAAACAGAATTGTAATTGTTCACCAAGAAAAAAGAATATCGCCTGGCCAAAAAAACATGGGGTCTTGCAAGGACCAGTTCGAGGTTGCTAATTCTCTTTTTTGGGGTACCTATAGATGTTTTTACTGAACACTTTATTTCTCTTAGGCGGGTCATAAAATCTGATTCGACGATATAAGAAGGTAAATGTTTTCTAAAATATGGATATTGTGGTAAAAACAGATGTAATGCATATTATTTTAATATATTGTATTTAACATTTTGATATATATTGTGCCTAACATTTAAAAAATAAATAAAGTTATAATTTTGATATTTTGTGCTTAACATTTATAAATAAAACTATTTCTTAATTTCAGTTATTATGTATAATCCCTGACGTTTTTTCTAGTGATTATACATAATCCCTGAAAATTTTAGTGATTTTATATAATCCCTAAACTGGACAGTGATTCTACATAATCACTGAAATTTTCAGGGATTCTACATAATCACTGATTATACAAATTCACTGTAACATATATATACAATGTATGTTACATAAATAAACTGTTGACACAGAGATGTCAAGTTTTGCAATATTGATAGTATAACAAATGTTGAAATTAAAATGGAAATATGTTAACATGAAAACTATGCAATCATTCAAAGTCCTTGAACCATGATTAAGGGGAGGGGCCAAATAATTTCCAAAGAAATGAGATGTGCCAATGCTAATACAACTGCATACTAAATATCATTGACCAATCCACTGGTGTTTCCCGATTAACTGACCTAATCACAAACAAATACAATATTGATGGCACCACAGCCTTAAACAGTATGCTCATATTTAAATTTTTTACCTCAGCGAAGGAAGACAAAAAATTATGATTAAAACAATGCCAGGCCTAGTCTGTCTTAATCTTGAAGTTACATTATAGCACATTTTCTTACATTAACAAAATTATGGTAAATTTTTCAGGATTTTATCCTTTTGATTAACAGCGACAACAGAAAATTAAAATTATGAAAAAAAATGTCAAGCTAAAAACTACCTGTTCAAGACTATTATTTTCAAAAATATATTACCAGCTTTTAACAAAATATCTAGCAAAATAGGTCTCCCATGGAAAGCAGCTTTATACAGAGGTGTACAGTCATTTCTATCAGTCATATTTATCTTTGCCCCTGCTCTTATTAAAATCTGAAATAAAGCAAATTTAGAATATATTCATATGAAAACAAGTGTATCAAACTAACAAATAAAATTATTCGCTGAGAGCAGCCTGATACGACCTCAGAGCTTGAACCCTGAATATTTGTTGAGTTAGGGCACAATATTCAAACTTGAAGTTGGTACTGTCTGAATTTGGAGTGTGATCAATTTTTTTGTTACATAATATAGGTTTCTGACACAAAATAAAAATGGTGAAAGATCTCAAAATTTGGAAATGGGTTCACTTGCAAGTGTATAATTCAACCTCATTGAATCCTTATTCATGTTAACTTCAATTTAACCCCTTATCTAGAGATTGATAATGCTTGCAGTGTGTGTGGTCAGTTATTAAAAGGAAAAGAATGTCAACATTGAAAATGAAACAAAGGTAAATCATTTGATTGACTGATTTGATCCTCAAATAAAATGCTTTGCTGGGCGCAGCCAGATACGACTGCAGAGGTCGAACCCTTAACAGTTGGGACAAGTTTGGACACAATATTCAAGCTTGATACTGTCTGAATTTGGATTGTGATAAAAAAAATTGACAGAATTTAGGTTTCTGACATAAAATAAATGTGGTCAAAGATCTAACAAATCTATTGCCCAATACTGTGCAATTGAAGATTTCTTTCTAAAACTTTTCAAAAACTTGAGATTTGAAAAAAAATGAAAAAAAATATGAACACCTTAATTTTTTTACCCCCCCCCCCAAACAAAAAACCTTTTTGAATCCCCTCTTTGAGCAATTAGTTATTACCCCCAATATCAATCCTAGCCTTTCCTTTGAAGTATATATATATGGAACCTTGTAAACACAAGTTATTGTCTGGAAACTAGACAAATGTTTGTTTTTTTGCCCCTTATTCGTATATGATTGAAGCAATAATCCCCAAAATGAATCCCAGCCTTCCCTTTGTGATATGGAACCTTGTAGTAAAATGACATAGAGATCCATACACTAATTCACAAGTTATTGTCTAGAAACTATAACCAGATGCAGGGCGCAGCTTTATACGACCACAGAGGTCGAACCCTGAACAGTTGGGGCATTATTAATTAGTATGGACACTACATTCATGACATTCAAGCTTGATACAGCTCTGAATTTGGATTGTGATTAAATAGTTGACACAACATAGGTTTCTGACTCAGAATGAATGTGGTCTAACAAACTTAAAAATTATCTTTTTTTGCTTTTGAGCAATACACTATGCATTGCTATGCTGTTGAATATTAATTGCCTCAAAACAAATATTTGAAGAAATTTTTAATTTCTGAAATCTAAAATGAGAACAATTGTACTTATATTTAAGTTATTGACAAATTTCCAATTATGCTAAAATAATTGGCAAATTTCCAATTATACTTGAAAGTTTAAATGTTGAAAATTTTGTCAGAAATCAACTTTATTAAAGTTTAAATCAGTGATAACATTAAAAAAAATCATTGAAAATATAATCATGATAATAAACACAAAAAATCCCATGCAGTTTGATAATGTTAAACATGTTATTTCTATCTATTTGTGTAGTAGATACATTTTTTACTCAGGTAAATTAATCAATGAGTGATAGGTTTCTCTTAGAAGAAATTTAAAGGTCCCAGTTAATAAACTACACAGAGAACAATACCTATTGTATTTGTTCAATGGGACAAATGAACTGCCAAAAGTTTAAATGGACAGGTAACTATCAGGTGAATCTATGGAAAGGTACAATTGGGTTCGCAATAAATAAATATAGAGGTCCATTTTGTAACACTTTGTGATCAATTTATTTAGCAATCGTCAATGGCAGTCAGTAGGGTTTAAGAACATCAGTTGTTCGACCTGCTAGTCAAATGTGTTTTGTTCAAATATATTTTTTCACTCTTTTCGTCTTTTGGAAAATGTTGTTTGGGCTGTATTTAGACCCTCTACAGTGAAATTTGTTACATGCACACATTTAAAAATTGCGGTTTTTATCCAACATAATCATAGTTTTGAACGTTGTTTTCAATTTAGACTTGTTTATACATATGATAATTTACACATCCTGTTTGGTGTGTATCTCCTGCAATATCTTATTCTGAACTAAAAGAGACCACAAGTGAGTCTGTCAGTCAGCATAAACTGCAATCTGAGTTTTTATCAGTTATATCTTAGAGATCTTTGCAAAAATCTTGAATTTGAAACATACCTCAGTAATTTCTACATGGTTTAAAGAAACAGCTGCCAACATAGGAGTTGTGCTATCTTTAACACTAGGTACATCTGGATTACTCCAGGGATAGTTCAGATCAGCTCCATGTGTAACACATAATTTTACACCCTCTTTATCGTTAGCCATCACAGCCAGATGGAGATCCCTTTCCTTCTGAGGCATTCCTAGAGAAACTGTCTCTGCACATTTTGTGGATTTTGAATTGCCCATTCTTTAAAAAATAAATAATAACATATTCAGTATATAATTAACAGAAAATGACATTGTGAATCATGACATTTGGCATCAATGGCAAAAAGCTGCAAAATATCTTAAGATTTTGTTATGTGTACAGTTGTTTTGTGTTTTAGTATGCTATAATATAGCCTATTGCTCAATACTGTGCTGTTGTACAATACCATGCTATAGTATAGCCTATTGCTCAATACTGTGCTGTTGTACAATACCATGCTATAATACAGCCTATTGCTCAATACTGTGCTGTTGTACAATACCATGCTATAATAAAGCCTATTGCTCAATACTGTGCTGTTGTACAATACCATGCTATAATATAGCATATTGCTCAATACTGTGCTGTTGTACAATACCATACTATAATATAGCCTATTGCTCAATACTGTGCTATTGCACAATACCATGCTATAATATAGCCTATTGCTCAATACTGTGCTGTTGTACAATACCATGCTATAATATAGCCTATTGCTCAATACTGTGCTGTTGTACAATACCATGCTATAATATAGTATATTGCTCAATACTGTGCTGTTGTACAATACCATGCTATAATATAGCCTATTGCTCAATACTGTGCTGTTCTACAATACCATGCTATAATATAGCCTATTGCTCAATACTGTCATGACTGTGCTATTGCACAATACCATGCTATAATATAGCCTATTGATCAACACTGTGCTATTAATTGCACAATACCATGCTAAAATATACAAATGTAGCCTATTGCTCAATACTGTGCTATTGTACAATACCATGCTATAATATAGACTATTGCTCAATACTGTGCTGTTGTACAATACCATGCTATAATATAGCCTATTGCTCAATACTGTGCTATTGCACAATACCATGCTATAATACAGCCTATTGCTAAATACTGTGCTGTTGTACAATACTTAGTTAATCTGTTATATATATAATTTACTCATTCTGTTTAATGTGTTTAGTTTAGTTTAAACATATTTTATTGTTCAAAATGACAAATGGATTAGACATAAGTTTTACAACTTAGTATTAAACATTCGGAGAATGTTTAATGTGTGTCCTGCCATATCACTATTTGTTGCTTTTATATATAAATCAGAAATAATGATTATCTGTATGTGAAATGGAAAATTTTGGGGGAATAAAAAAAATGTTATAAACAAGATAAAACCCCCAAAAAAGAAAAAAAGTATGAAAAAAATTAACCTCTTCCCCAAAACTAGAACAAAAGACTGTCAGAGTGACAGCAAACAGGATTTTCCTGCAAAGGTCGAACCCAGGACAATTAAGCAAGTATGACACAACATTTAAGCTTAAAACAGCTCTGAATTGGATTGTGATTGAATGTAAAACACAGCATAGGTTTGCGACACACAATGAATGGAGTTCTGGAGAAAGAAAGATAACTCCAATTTGTAAAAAAGACTTTAAAATATTTTTAGAAATGGAGGGTAAAAAATGCTTCAATTTATCAGAGGAAGGCAAAATTAAACATTGCATTGTATAAAGCATTGATTGTAGTTGATTCAACTATAATCGTGGACAAATCATGGACGAAGGAAGATAACTCTAATTTAAAAATTACTAGATTGATTTTTATTTTTTTAAATTTTAGCAATTTTTCCATTTGTACAGGGATAACTCTAAAACAGTAAAAGTGACAGCACCAAAATTCGAACTTGATCTGTAACATATGGTAATAAGCATTGTGTATTAGTTTCATAACATTTAGATGAGGCAAACTAAAGTTAAATGAAGTTAGAGAACAAACGAAAAATTTAGCAATTTTCCATTTGACAAGGGGCATAACTGTAGAATGCCAGGTAAAAGTGACGCTACCCAAATTCAAACTTGAACTGGTAATTAGCATTATGTATACATTTTGTAAGAGTTATAACATTTGGTTGAGGCAAACTAAAGTTAGAGAATGGAAATTAAACCAATTATGGGACGGACGTCACGGACAGGCAGACTGACAAGGGTAAAACTTAATAGCCCTCTGCTTTGGCAGGGGCATAATTATTTTAAATACAGATCTTCAAAATATATTCAATTACGATCATTCAAGCAGTCACTACATGTCAGTGAGCCAGTATACTCTCGACTAAATAATATGTAGTATTTATATTTGTTGAAAAAATGCAAATGAAGTTGGTTTACCATAACATACAAAAATGTATATGTTGAATGTTTAGATCTGTGTAAACGTTGCTTTTCATAATTTAATAAAAATATACATAGACAAAACTGGGTGATTGTGTAGTAAACAACAAAGACATGATCCATTTCTTTTGTTCCATACACAGAAATACAAGTATTGAGGTGCTATCTCCATGTCAATATCTTTGTATCTGTACCTTTCTTTCAATACAATGGGAACAATTTAACAAGATATTAAACAAACTTTAGGCAAGGTTCACTCAGTTGGTTTGCTTTACATATATATTATGGCTCCAATAACTACATTATCAAGTGGCCTGTTTGATACATGTTTGCCTCTACTGACTAGATGTACCTGTACAAGTAAGCTGTGCATTTGAGCATGCTAAAGTTTATCATGTTCCTGTTTATAATTGTTCACAGAATTCAATTTATATTTCAAAAGTGCATATAAAATGCATTTACAAATTACAAGACAAGAAAGTTTTAGCCTTCAACCCTCTTGCTGCTACTATGATGTAATTAAATGTAGTTTAATATGGTTGCATTTTGTTCACTATAAAAAGCAGCAGCTAGACATCTTTGACATCACAATGCCAACTACCATATACATGTAGCAGGTTATTTTCGCGGGGTGTAAATTTTCACTTATTTTCGCAGATAGGACAAAATTGCCAAAATAAATTCCACCATTTTAAAAGGCACATGCAAAGGTATAAATAAAAACATTGAATCCGCCAAAATAATAACCGCCAAAATATTTCGTATACCTTATTCAATGAAAATCTCGAAATTTTACACCCGTGAAAATAACCCGCTATACGGTATGTGTATGACGTCATGTGACATATTTCATCATTCAGTGATTACAATAGAGAGCCATTAAAGAACAAGAATGTGTCCATAGGACACTGATATATTGATGCCATATTTGCACTATCATTTTCTATGGTCAGTGGACTGTGAAATTGGGGTAAAAAATCAAATTAGGCATCTAAATAAGAAAGATTATTTCAAAGGGAACATGTGTACCAAGTCTCAAGTTGATTGGACTTCATCCA
The DNA here is from genome assembly GCF_965363235.1 of Mytilus galloprovincialis. Classification (NCBI taxonomy): domain Eukaryota; kingdom Metazoa; phylum Mollusca; class Bivalvia; order Mytilida; family Mytilidae; genus Mytilus; species Mytilus galloprovincialis. The sequence goes on from NC_134841.1 coordinate 53,917,861, forward strand.
GTCTGTGCCAACCAGTTTTAGGGTTTGTCAGTCAGGGGACTTATTGAATCACTGATTCAAGTAACATTATGTCCATAAAGGTTGGAAGTAAGAGTTGTCTTTCTTTAATAATCACCTATTTAAGTAGTACAAATTTAATCACTAGAGGTGGTGCGCAAGTAGCTGGGGCATAAAAACATAACACTATATTTACACATTGCAATCTTCTGTGGTTAATTTCATTCATTTTGAAAGAGATACAGCAATGAGCAAGTTCATAATGTATGCTTTTATGAATGGCATGCAGTCATACATGTATTTATCTCTATCTCTTAAAAGACTTTCATCTAAGGCATGTTAAGCTATACAATGTATGTTTTCCTTAAGAAGTAAACAAGGACATGTTCGTGTATTGGTCCCTTTGTATTATACCTTGACTCTTAAGTATAGGGACCCTTAAAGTAAAAGAAGGCCATTCAAAGGCGGTAGGTCTTTTCACCACCAAACACCATCGCACACCGCCGAACAACCCAAAAATTATTTTTTACATGTTTTTTTTATATAAATGTGACCTAAATATAATATTTAAATTATCAATTCTACAAATTTAAGATTAAGAGACCAAATATCAACATCGAACAGACAAAGAGAGTCTATAATATTACTTGAACTCAAACATCCACCACTGGACACCTCAACTGATATTTGTTTTCTTCATTTTTTGTTCTTCTTTTATAAAATAGTTATACCAATAATAAGAAAAGAGACAATGTTAAAATCATGAACAAAATTTAAATATTTAATATATTAGTATAAAAGTCCGAGGTAAGGTAGATGTCAAATGATTCTTTACACACAATGTAATCCGGTAAAAAGTGATGAATTCAGAGAAGGTTTCATGTATATTGATTATATTGATTATTGACTTTTTCAGAATGATGCACATAAAAATTTAAAAATTTGTTAAATTATATGTAATTTGATTGATTTTATTGTTTTATTGTATAAAATCACTGATTTTCTTAATGGTTTTTTTGGGTTTTCGGCAGTGTTCGGTGGTGAAAAGACCCACCCAGTCAAAGGCACACATAAGCATTTCCTTAAACATATATATCCTCGTCTCATGGGTTTTCAACTTTTCATACTATTATGAATGCATTGTGATGTCAGAATTTCCATTGAAAAAGCATGCATAGTACATGTAGATTTTTGTAGTACTGGTTCATGTTTAAATGTACTTTAATCATTCTAATCATTTTCTGTGCTTTATTTTGTAATTCATTTGATTGTATAGCTCAAATTTTGGGCACCATGATTGGTTAATAAAATTATCTATCTATACATGTAAGGTACGAAAACATATGATCTGACCATGCTGACGATACGACTATTTCAGACAATGAGGTTCAGAATGCGCAAATAACAAAGGCAGTATAATCAATTCATAGATTGTGGTCATTATTTGGCAGAAGCAGAAGGCAACCACTATTTTGTATTACAAAAATGAAAATATGGCCAAAAACATACCGACGTCTTTATACAATGTCTAATAGAAATATGTTGCTTTGTAGAACCTGTCTGACAGTCAGCGTCTAGTGCTTAGATACATAAGTTTAAAAGGCGTATGCAAACTAATACCTGAATAGGCGAATTCAATCAATAATCTAAATAAAAGAGGGTGTAGATCCTTCTTTCAACTATTTACAAACATTTTGCTCATTATGAAATCGTCACTAGATGTCGACACCAGTATTTTATTACTACATCGGAAGGGATAAGAAATTAATTCCGTTTTCTTCAACCAGAGACACTATAGATGTCTCTGATACATATCATAGTACCATTGTCCAAAGACGTAAGCCAACCCTTGCGGCGGATTCATGGATATGGAAAGGGGCTAAGTTTTTAAATTTGGAACCTTGTTTCTTCTTCTTCTTCTTTAAATTTCCAGTTTTCCATCTGAATAAAGATGATTAATTTAATAACTGGTGCATACCTGGCCTATTTATTTAAAACTAGTTAAAATTTTAGTAGTATACAAAACGATACAGAGAACATATGTAGTGATTAAAACTATGCACAGGAGATGAAGCTATTTAAATGATAGTGGAGAGAACAGAATATGTAAGCTAATCTCTGAAAGAGTCGACTGTCTGTGTAGTTAGTACTGATGTTGGTAAAAAATTCCATTGAGTTATTGTGTATGGGAAAAATGAAAATCTGTACGAGTCTTTTGATGTATATATGTGTCTGAAGGTGTGAGAATGATGTTTTCTTGTTCTCGAGTCTGATCAGTGGAACTTGTGAGAATTGTACTAGATGGTATAGCAACTGAAGATGATGTGTGATCTTGTACACCATAACCAGGCGTGCACGCAGTCTGCGTTGTGTTAAAAGAGGCCAGTTGAGTGTGTTCAGCATGTTTGATACACTGCTAGTATTATGCTACCTGTTGCAGGCATACCGAGCAGCTCTCCTTTGGACCATCTCTATCTTCGACAGATTCTGAAGTGTGGGGTCCCAAACTGAGCAAGAGTATTCGAGTTTGGGACGGACAAGTATGTATGCCCAGAGACATATCTGTATATATGTCTCTGGTATGCCTGGCTCTTGATGTTTTGATTTGATGTTTTCAGGTTTCTTCGAAGGAAGCCGAGTGTTTTGTTGGCTTTCGAGATGTTGTCATCTATGTTTGTCCCATTTAAGGTTTGATTGTAATGTGATGCCTACATGTAAGTACTTAGCAGATGTAACAGTTTCAAAAATATGATTGTGAAGAGTGTAATAAAATTAACGGTATCAATTTTCTTGCACCAGATGCGCATTTCGACAATACATGTCTCTTCAGTGATGCTCGTGGCCAAAATATTTGAAATCCAAAGCTTATATAAAAGATGAAGAGCTATAATCAAAAAGATCCAAAAAGTATAGCCAAATACGTGGAAGGAATCAGAGCTTTGCATGAGGGAGATACATTCCTTAATTTCTAATAATTTCTATCATTTTGTAACAGCAAATTTTAATAACACAAAAATCCGTATTTTCATGCCAGTACCGAAGTACTGGCTACTGGGCTGGTGATACCCTCGGGGACTAATAGTCCACCAGCAGAGGCATCGACCCAGTGGTAGTAATAAAACTAACGTAATTATGTTGTAAAGGTTGACGTTTAGTTGTGACAGAGAGAATATTACACTTGTCCATGTTGTCTGGGTGGAAAGCCATCAGCCAGTCCTCTTCCCATTTTGCAGCTGCATCAAGGTCAGCTTGCAGTTTAAGGCAATCACTCTGGGATTTAACTGGCATATATATGATACTGTCATCAGCAAATAATCTTAGTTTGCTATGTGTAAAGTAGTCTGGAAGGTCGTTAATATAAGCCAAAAATAAGACTGGACCTAAGACAGTACCTTGTGGAACCCCAGAGACTGTGCTTGATGATCTTCCATCCAGAACAACTGATTGGGTTCGATCGGAGAGAAATGCAGAGATCCAGTTTAAAGTGTTGCCATTAATGCCAAAATAGTGTAATTTGTAAAGTAAGTGACGATGCGGAACTTTATGAAAGGCCGTCGCAAAGTCCATTATTACAAGGTCTGTTTGTGTATTTGAATTGTTTGTGGATTGAAGTTTTTGGATGAAGGAGAGGAGTTGTGTCTCACAAGATCGAGAGCGCCGAAAGCCATGTTGGAGGTCGTACAAGATGTTATTTGATTCGAGATGTTTCATAATATGTGATGTTACTATGTGTTCCATTAACTTGCAGCAAATACAAGTTAATGAGATAGGTCTATAATTGACCGGTTTATGCTTATCCCCCTTTTTATATGCTGGTGCGACTCCAGCGTGTTTCCAGTCGTTAGGTGTAATACGAGTGTTGTAAGATTTGTTAAAAATTAAGTATAGACTATAAAAACATAGCATGAGTGTAAAATGCACTTTCAAGTAAACGATTCTTGACTTGGGGCATGTATATTCTATAGTTGCTGTAATGTGAGGGTTGGACATTTTTTTATGCTGAATTCTCCCTTTAAATTTCCTATCATAAAATGATAATATGGATCCAAAGTACTGATATATTTGATGTGGGAATATTTCAATAAGTGGAAGTTTTTTTGTTTTTTGTTTTTATTATTTCTGAACATTTGTCGTGAATATTAAGCATATAACATCAGCAAATGAAATTTCAACTTTTCAAATTTTGAAGGTGTGTACCAATCCGACAAAACAAGAGATCCCAAATGGTCTTTAAACCAGAAAATAGAATGGAGCGTTTCTAAATCCGTGTAAGCAAACTTGCTTGGGCACATAAGATCTCAGGAGCCTGTTTATCGAACTAATATTGTTCACGGCCAACTATTAGAGAGCTGGTATTTCTTTTACTTTAAAGCTCAAAGATTTTAACTAAAAATTGTGTACTGAAATTTCTTAATGCGGCATGGAAGTTACGATCACAATTTATCATTGCATAAAACAGTTGTAGTTCTATGCTTGTTATGACCTCATTGTATTGTTCTCTGCTTTTTTACCGTCATTCATTCAAAGTTGCTAATTCTGCCTATCTAAGTTTACTGTCGATAATGGTCTCATTGATATTGAATGATTGATTCAGTCTTTATTTACTCCATTATACTGAAGATTTACACAAGTATATTAAATACAAGAAATGAACGACATATAATTACAAACCACAACTATATCGCTATCATCTTGCTAAAACAGATTTCTGGAATTGTAAAACATCTACGCAAAAATGTTAATGATTTATTGCATCCAAAAGTTGTTTACAGTATTAGAATTAAGTGTTGAACGCCATCTGTGGAATGACATTCACATAAAGAGCACTGGCCATTCTTTAATGATATTGAGTCCATTTTTACCATGACTAATAATTTATATTTCAAATGCGGATAGACAACGACAAGACGTAAAAGTCTGTGAATAGTCGATTTATTTGTTTTCAGTGAATTTCTTAGTAACGACAAGTTATGTTATGTGGTCGATGAATTCCAAATAATTTCTTCTCGAATTTCAATTGATTGATTCACAATTTTGGACCATAGGTTTTTTTTATCCGATCCATGTTACTCTCAAGAAAGGAACGCATGCCATATTTAATAAGAATTTATTAAGTCATATAACCGTCTATCGTAGACGTATAATACATGATTGCTTATGAGTTGTATTGGAATCAGCTCTGAACAATCGTCCGATGAACAATAATTTGAATTTATCGAGGAGTCCTTGTATAGACCATGCATAGTCCGACAATACTTGTACAAGAATCAGTTGGCGATCATTTATCTAGACATAATATAAATCGTACAAAGTATCGTTGTGTTTGCTCTAACATTCTAGTTTCAGCAAATGTAACCTCACACGAGTAAAGCGCAGTTGGCAACATAATACATTTCCAAATAATAGTATTTGTAATTGAGTTAATGCCACTCCGATTCAGTTCTATACTGTATAGAGAATGCAGATTCATTTATTTTTCATCTTTTTGCACGCCTTTTCAGTACGATCGTATGATTTAATATTACTATCAATCAAATTTCCAGCATAAAAATACTTTGCTTCATAGGGGCATTTGTTTCACCTAGACAACATTCATACTATATTCATTGTTTTATGGTAGAGTTTGATGGGTTGAAAAGAAGGCTGGTCTTACATGTATAGTTGCGTTCTATTTCAACCGCCATGTATTTGCATTTTCATTAACAGCATTCAACATTTGTTGTAAAGATTTTGTGCTACTAGATCTTGTGTTTCCATGTAAGGGAAAATCTCCATGTAAAAAGTCATGTGTTTGTTCACAACAAAACCTTACATGTTCGGAGCTTTGCCCCTCTAAATAAAAGGTGGAGTAAACACAAATCAAAATCAGTTAAGCGAGAATATCAAACGATCGGCCAAAGGGGAGTAACTAGAACATATTTCGCATCGTAATTACTAGGGTTTTTTTTTTTAGAAAAAAAACAAACCAAATATGACAATTCATCATATTCATTAATTAATCACATAATCTGATTTCTGAATCACAGAAAAAAACACAGTGACGATTAATTTACGCCATGAGAAATCCGCGTAAAAGTGTTCTAATGAATCCACTCAATTCTAACCTTTCATTGAAAACGAGAGTCCTGCAGTTTCTCCAGTCTGTGTTTATTTTAGGTTTTTTTGTTAAGGTACATTTATACTAGTAACATGTATACTTGGTATAGCATTTGTACTTCACAATCTGAATAGCCTTTGGTAGTATCATATTGTTTCAATATCCATTATTGAGTAACTAAGTGACAAAAAATAATAACAGAATATGATCTTTTACCTTATTTTATGCAAAACTCAGTGTTACCACATTTCTTTTTGACGACATCAATGTTTCAAAAGTACTCTTTTTTTCCGAATCCCAATGATATATAATATATAGCCATATAGTATGTTTGACGATTAAAATTTTAAAATAGTGTGTCTGGTCACCGTACTAGTATCATCAGTTCATACAAAGCAGAAAAACATCCAACAAAACCCACAGACCCGGCGTGTTAGGGAGGATGTTACGATATCATTTTTAGATGCTAATTTATCATAATTCCGTGGCTACTACTACATATAAATAAGGAGCTGTGGTTTGAGTGCCAATTAGTCAACTCTCCATCCATTTTTTTACTGTAACACTACACGATATTAACTTGAAACTACACAATTATAAACCCTAGTGTGTTAAATATAGAGAAAGTCAACGAACTTTAAGCAAGAAAACAAGGCGGAGTAAACAGATTGGGAATTTATACATCCGTCACGACAAAAAAGATACAAAAAAAATAGAAATTTGAGTGTAAAAATGTTGAGTTTTCGGTAAGTTACATCGCATATAAAAATAAGGAAATGTGGTATGATTGCCAATGGGACAACTATCAACCAAAGTTCACTTGAAGTGGGTGTAAGCAATTATGGGCACCCGTTCGGTCTTCTTCAAAAGTCTGCATCTGAACAAATGTTTAGGTTTCGGTAAATTGCAACTATCTAATTCTATAGACTATTTACCGGATTTTTTATAACATAAGCAACACGATGGGTCCCACACGTGGAGCAGATTCTGCTTACCCTTCCGGAGCACCTGAGACCATCACTAGTTTTTTTTAATGGGGTTCGTTAGTTTTCTATGATGTGTGTACTAATGTTTGTCTTTTTGTCTTTTTCATTTTTAGCCATGACGTTGTCATTTTAATTTGGATTTATGAGTTTGACTGTCCCTTTCAGTTTGGTATCTCAAATGGCAAAATCAAATGATAAAACACATCAAACGAATGAACAACAACTGTCATATTCCTGCCTTGGTACAGGGAAATGTTAAGGTTTCGATAAGTTACAACGAAATTTACATTTGTACTCGTGTTTAGGTTTCGGTACCGTGAGATGTAACAAAAAATGGTTTCGTCAGTGTTGGGGTATGATAAAGTTGAAAACACTTTTGTTCAGATAAAGGAACATGTATATTTCAATTGGAAAATGGCAGATTAAGGAGTTGATTCTTCCTATATTTGCCTAAAAATCATGCATTTAGCAACAAAAATATATCATCTGAACACATAAGTTCTTAAAGAAATCAAACTGGGATAGGATCTTCTTAATTATTTTGTTTTTTTCGATTTTGAGTAGTAGAGTTAAGTACTTAAATTTCAAACGTTTCGACACGGTGCCAGTGGTACAGGGGTATGCTGAACTATGAATCTCGCTGCCGGGGGTGCAAAAATCATCTCCTATAAGAAATTTAACTTTTATTTCGGAGACATCCATTATCACTGAACTATCTATACTACACAGTTTTGTTTAACCAGTGAAGCAAATTTTAAGATATTTTGGGGGCATTTCAGAGACTTGTTTCATCGCCATTTGCTGACGTACATATGTGGGTAAGGGCTCAAATTAATCCTCAGATAACCAGCAATGTGATATACTGTGCATCAAACTTCTATCATTATCGATTTAGAGTCAAGTCGACCCTCTAATGACGTGTATTTTTTCTGTTAAAACCATTTATTTTTCTTTGAATTTTGAAGAATATTTTTAAACAGAAGGGCTTAGAAAACTGTGCTTTTTGGGGGAATTATGACTTTTTTCAATAATTGTGCAGTGAGATTTTGAAGAATAGTATCAAATTAATAGTTATAACATGTACACTAGTTAAAAATATAATT